>NW_023425427.1:29160803-29773303 GCF_014108245.1 Pipistrellus kuhlii
GGCATCCACATAGGGTTGGTCAATTTGCATATTTCTCTTTTATTAGTGTAGATAATTGACATGTAAAATTGTATAAGTTTGAAGTGTATAACATGATGATCTGATATATGTATAAGATACAAAATGCCAACATTTTACTTATTTTCTGCTGAATAATTCATTCTATATCATTGATTTTATTTATTCTATATCCTTATATTTGAAGTGTGTTTGTTGTAAATAATATATATTTAGGTTTTGAATTATAAACAGTCTGAAAACTTTGACATTTAGTTGGATGCACATAATCATTTATACTTAATGTAATTACTGATATATCTTGGTTTAGGTCTATAATCTTTGTAATTGTTTATTTTTTTTATTTATGTCACCCATTCTACATTTTTTCCCTTTATTGAATTTTCTTTGATTAATTAAATATTTCTTATTATTTCATTTTCCTCTACTTACTTGTTATTAATATATCACCCTACACTTCTTTTAATAGTTACCTAGAAATGACAATACACATCACCACTTATTAAAGCCCAATATAAATTATTACTTTTAATATAGCCAATGTGAGAAATTTAATAGTTTCTATTCCATAACTTTCACCAAGTGGTGTGCTGAAGTTGGCTCATACCAGCTCCTGATAAATTAATAAATTTTCAGGAATTTTTCAAGCCAATTGTAGAAACATTGGTTGTTTGAAATTGGCTATGTTAGGGGTATATATACCACAGAAACTAGAAGAAGTCCAAGGAGAACTTATTAAACATTTACTACCACATTTCTGTTTTTATTCCCATTTCTGTATATTTTAATAATATATTTCCATATATTTTAATACTATATATGTTTATGTATATCCCACAATACATTATTAATATTATTTTGCACTGTTAGTATTCATATATGAATAGAGTGAGTGAAATCATGAATCCCTGACAAAACTTCCTATGTTATTTTACAAATCAGCATGTTTTCCATAGCACAAAATGTTGAAGTACTGATAAATAATGATTTATCCAGGTGAATTGACATGACTTGACTTTCTTTCATGTAAACAACTTGAGGAATGTCATTTGTCGTTTTAGGCATTCAGTCCAGTGTTTGTTGAATGAAAGAGAAAATTAATAACCACATACTTTATAACTTATTAGATAATGTTATTTTGAAACTACTGCTCTTATTACTAATCAAATAAAATGAAGGGAATTCCTTTTGCTATATACCTGAAACACAGTGTGCATTCAGTAAATATTTGTGGAATTGGTAGATGAATAACAAGCATCTCACCAATATAATCTTCCTAGACCTTAACATTCCTCTTTTATTTTGAAAAGTCTACTTCAGCCTCCTCTAGAAAGCCTTTCCTGACTTTCCAAGAGCATGTTAGGCGCTCAGTTGTGCTGCTGTACCATCCCAGTCTTCCTCTAGCAATAACCACAATGCATTGTAATTGCTTATTTAATTATCCATCACTCCCACCATTCTGTGTATTCTGTGAAGGCAGGGATCATGGCTCTGTTGTCATATGGTAAATGCTAAATACACTTAATACATGTATTTGAATAAATGAGTTGTAGATTCTCATGGTCAGGTGCTAAATCTCAATTCCCAGTTAGCAGTATATTGCTACATAGTTTCCCATTAATACTTCTTGTTTGAAATCGCCTCCCATTCAGACTGCTTTTAATATTCACTTGGACAAAGCACACAAGGCTAAGCTTGGCTTAAACAACCCTGGAATGCTATTTGAAGTATTTTCCATTTTAGTGTTCCAGCTTTTGTTTCTCTCTAAAACAGGTGACTAAGCCCTTTTGGCTTTTCTATTTAAAAAAAAAAAAAAAAAGGGTGGGGGTGGGGGAGAAATACAGTCACAGAGTTCATTAATTAGAAGATTTCAAAACATTTAATGGTAATGGATGGTAATATTTAGCAAAACTTCAGCAGGAGTGAATCAAATATGATGCCATATTAGGTCTTTAATTTAATCAGAATTGACTCCCAGCCATATGGTTAAATAACTTTGTTCCATTTGCTCAGGAGGCAGAGTGCCTTAGAAGCTGTTAGTTGTTTTTCATGTAGCACTGTGGTCTATGTCATACACAAGTCAGAATCCAAGTGTTTCAATCTAGTCATCATCCTTGGGTTCCATTGAACATTTGCCTTAACTGACACAACAATAGGCCCCTTTGTCTTTCCATTGTGAAGGTTTAGAGACCAGAGTTACATATTTGGCACTGCACAAAGTTGACAAAACTCCCTGAACATGGCCTTCGGCTCAGGACCAATTGGCAGCTCCAACTGGTTGGAAGAGTCAATTGCATTTGTAAAGGTTTTAGTTCTTAGAAAATCATATTCTATGAATAATGAGAGGGGGGAAAAAAAAAAAACCCTCTCTAACTTGGCTGGGATGAGGCTAGTCAAGTCATCTGTCTTAAATTTGCCGGGAATGGAGAAGACATAAGCTCTATTTTTAATGATTGCAGGTCATGATTTTCATAGCCTCATGGCTTTTGGCAACGTAATATTGTGTTACATGGCACACAATTTTAAAACTCAAAACATGAGATTGTCCTCTTTTATTTTCTTTTTATTTGCTGATCACAGCCTGCTTTCCCCGGAACTTCTCTTTTTTTATTATTATTTTAATTTTTTTTTGTCTCTTACTGGTATTATTATTATTATTTTCTTTTTTTTCCTAGAACTTCTCTTTGGCTCTGTACTTTTAGAAAATCCTAATCAGAATCTCCTTAGGGAATATTCTTCTTTGTGTTGGTCACTGAACATATTCTTTCTACTTGACAGAGCAATGTTACTGAGTAATTAAAACCAGCAGATAGTCTATTGTTTAGTTTGGAAGAATGAATCCATTTCTGGTGGCAAGAAGAGACCAGGGCATTGAATTAAGATGGAACCCGTGCTTGATTCAAGGGGGAAAGATTTGCTGCCAGAATACCTGCTCTACGCCACATCCCATAGTGTTTATCTAACCCCTACTTCTCTCATCTCTGCTGGGCAAGGGATACCACGCCCCACCTCACATACATAATTGTATGTTTATTTTTGCATGTGTGGTATGGGAATATAATGAGGCCCATATATCTTTTTTATTTTTATTTCCCAACAGTGTGTTTAGTTCCTTTGTGATGCCTATTAAGTAGAGAAAATAACTAAGTGGGAATTCAAGGTTACTTAAAGAAAGTAGGGCAAATCCCTCTGCTGTAGATATTCTCTTTAACCACTGCACCAAATGGACTCCCCATCTTTTCATCTCTGTGTCGTTAGCCCCAAGAAAATGACTACCCAAATCTGCATCCTCTACCTTATTTCCCTTATTTTTTCTTTAACCACTATAGTAGTCCCCATTACCTATGGTTTCTCTCTCTGAAGTTTTAGTTTTCCACAGTCAACTGGGTTGGAAAATTTTAAATGAGAAATTCTAGAAATAAATAATTCATCATTATTTTAAATCCTCACCAAAGGACATATTTTTGTTGATGAGAGAGAGAGAGAGAGAGAGAGAGGGAGAGAGAGAGAGAAACACCAATGTGAGAGAGAAACATTGATGGGTTGCCCCCCCCCCCCCCCCACACACACACCCCAACCAGGGATTGAACCTGCAGCCTAGGTATGTGCCTTGCCTGGGAATTGAATCTGTAACCTTTTGGTGTATGGGATGACACTACAACAAACTGAGCCACCCAGCTAGGGCAATCATTCATGTTTTATATTCCCTGCTGTTTTGAGTAGATTGATGAACTCTCATCCACTATGCCCAGGATGTTAATGATTCCTTTGTCAGTTTCTCAAGCTGTATATGCTTCCTTCCTGTTAGTCACATGGTAGCTGTCATCTTGATGATCAGATCAACTGTCATGGTCTGGCAGAGCTTGTGTTCAAGTAACCCTTATTTTATTTAGTAATGGCCCCAAAATGCAAGAGTAGTAATGCTGGCAATTCAGAGAGGCTGTGGGTGAAAAGGTGAAAGTTCACAGTTTAATAAGAAAAAAACAAACAATCCCCCTCCCTCCCCCCCCCCCCCCCCCCGCCGCGCCATAGGCTGAGGTTGCTCATATCTATGGTAAGAACAAACATTTTATCCATGAAATTGTGTAGGAAAAATAAATTTGTGCCAGTTTTGCTGTTGCTTCTCAAATTGCAGGCACATATTATCAGTATATCATTATTATTGTTGGATTTTTATTATTAATTGTTGTTATTCTCTTAATTTATAAATTAAACTTTAGCATAAGCACAGGAAAGAACATAGTATATATTGGGTTTGGTACCATCTGTGGTTTCAGACACCCACTGAATTTCCCTGCTGCTAAGGGGGATACTTGTATCCTGGAAGAGGCAGCCTCTCTGCTAAGGCAGAACCTCTCTGAGGCCATCTGACAGAAATCTTGATGTTGAAGCCATAGGATGATTTGGAACTACGGATTATTAAGAATGAAAATACATTGGTATAATCCTCCCACCTCAAAAATGAAAACCTGTTACGTACACTAAAAATATTTGGCCATAGTATTCAGACTTTTTG
This sequence comes from Pipistrellus kuhlii, assembly GCF_014108245.1. Lineage (NCBI taxonomy): Eukaryota > Metazoa > Chordata > Mammalia > Chiroptera > Vespertilionidae > Pipistrellus > Pipistrellus kuhlii. The sequence continues at coordinate 29,165,338 of NW_023425427.1, forward strand.
GTAATCTTCTGTTTGTAAAATACCTTGGTATAATCCCCCCACCTCACAAATAAAAACCCGTTACATACACTAAAAATATGGGGCCATAGTATTTAGACTTTCTTATAATCTTCTAATGTATTATGGACAGCTTTCTATGTTCTCAAATAAAAATATGCATTGCCATTCTTATTGACTCCATGCTATCTCAGCATAGTTTACCTGATCTACTTTTATTAATATAGGAAGCAAAATATTTTATTAATTTATTAAGAACTCTTTTGTAATAGAGTTCATAATAATTGCTATGATTTATTTCAGGCCAAAAAGCTACTACCTCTATCATTTGGTATATTATTTTCTAAGCCTTTGGAAAGAAATTCTAAGTCTCTTAAGGATTTCCATAACCTTCTAAGTAAACTTAATGCTCATATCAGCTATTAACAGTCAAACAATTGCCTGTGAGGTTTAAGGTCTCAAAGAAGATTAGAATGTATTTAAGAAAAATGCCCTAACTTTCAGGACTTACTGATAGAGTTTATTTAGATCCCTATATCTGGCAACACCTGGGCCCAGTTCTTCTGGACAGATATTACCTGGCACCATCACTAATATGATGTCCAAAACAGCCGCTTGCCTTATATGTTTTGCCAATATTTGAATACTATGGAAATCCTGTTTATAGTAACCTCATTATTTTACCTTATATTTTTGGTCCCATGGTTATGAAATGCATTTGCTGTCTGCATCGTTTATACTATGATATAACTGAGTTTCTGAAGCCTTGCAGATTTTTTTTTCTTCTCAGATCCCTTCTTGAAAAAATATTGTGAGAGGGAAAGAGGATAAGCTTATTTGGTACCTAATATAGCAAGGTGGCCTGACAGCGGTGATGGGGTGGAGGAGGGTTGGGAGAGGAGGTAGGTTTCCTGAACTTGGGCTTGAAATCACTACAGGGCAGTTTAGCCAATTGTAGTTTTGTCCAGGACAATTTCTGATGGGGTCATGGATGATGGAAATTTTGGGTCTTATGGGGGAAGGGGCAATGCTCATGTCCCATGGTCTGATCTGATAAGAAGCTTGAAGAAAAAGACTGATTTCACAAACTGACATTGAGGAGAGATTCTCTTTAACATTTAACAGATGACAAGCAGTTCCTTTTATGTAATACATTGCAGTGCTCAAAAGAACCATAGGCAAAAGAGCCAGTAGTTGCTATGCAAGTACTAATTTCCTGACCGTTGAGCGCCCCCTAGGGGAAGGCAGTCCAAGTTCCTGAATTATGGGGCAACGCCTGGTGCCAGTTGGGGTAAAAAAGAGCATTGAAGCTCCTAGTCATTCATAATGGAACAATCATAGCTCCAGCTCTGTTCATGTCTAGCGGTTGTGAGAATTAAGGTGACAGTACTTTGCAATTCACGAGGTGTTCCACAGATGTTAGTTAGTAGTCATTACTGCCATGACCACTCCTTGTGAAGCTGAGACCTTATTTGAAAGAGAAAGTAGTATCTTTCTCATCACATCCCTGAAAAGAGGGAAAGAAACTATTTTAACTTTAAAAAATGAAAATAGCTTTTTTTGTGTGTGTCTGATTGTGGAAATAATATTTACATAGAGTATCCAAAAAAGAAATATAACAAACTAGAGGCCCGATACATGAAATTCGTGCAAGAGTAGGCCTTCCTTCCTCTGGCTGCCGGCACCAGCTTCCCTCTGGCACCTGGGACCTGGGCTTCCCTCGCAGCTCTGGCTTCGTCTGGAAGGTCATCCAGAAGGACATCCATTCTAAATAGCATATTATGCTTTTTTTTTTATTATAGATAACAGGGGTACATGTTTAAAAATTTGATACATATCACTAGAGAGTCCTTTAAAAAGATTCAGTCAATCAACATACTTGGCTGACCTGGATGAGAGCAGCCTACACACTTAGAAATGCTGGATTTTACCCATCTTTTTTCATTATAGTCAATCTGTTGTTTTCTTTGCATTTATCTTTTTTCATTATAGATTTGTCAGTCTATTCTTTTCTTTGCATTTCTTCATCCATTACTCACTTACTAGCAAGACTGAACATCTGTTCATATACTTACTGGCCCTATATTTTGGAATTGCTTATTCATATCCTTTACCCATTTTTCTTTTTGCTTTGTGCTAATTTATAAGAACTTGATGTACTCTGCATATTTTCCCTCTTGCTGGTACATATGTAGCAACTATTTTCCTCCAGTTGTTGCCTTTTACCCTTGATTGAAATCTATTTGTTATTTAAAAACTTTGTAAATATATTAACATTTTTATTTATGGTTTCTGGCTTTGCACTATATATAGAAGGGGTTTCCTCATTGAAAGATACAACATTATTCACCCATATGTTATTCAAAAATAACTTTATTGAATGTGCTAAGAAGTGTGTTTGTCTCATAAAATGTATAATTTTAGTAAAATTTTACCAAAATCCTATGAGGTAAATTATTATCATTATATCCATTTTATAAAAGAAAAACTTGCAGGTCAGAAAACATGATTTACTTATGGTCACACAGTTGAGAAGTGGTACATTAATGATGAGGTCATATCTCTGACTTCATATAATATAAAAATTTCAAGTATTTTATATTCCAGAGATGATTCTGCTTATAGATATTTAGTTTGAATAAAGGGATAAGATAAAAAAGAAACTATTATAAATGCTTTCCTTAGAAAAACCCCTAGTTTTGAAAATACAAAATAATAATAATAATAAAAAGTAGGGAGAATGCCAGGACTGGTTTACAGAGTAAAATTTATCAATTTACATAATGTAGATGGATGGAATATTTTGGTTAAGGTAAAATAAAACATTTTAGTTAAAATAAAATGAAGGGCAGTATTGCCATGAGCCAGTAGATGAACATTCTGAGGTTCTTCTCTAACAATCAGGAAGAAATGAATGAAGGCTATGACCCCCTTCACAGCAGCCACTTACAGGGGCAGCATTTATCTCTACCCTTCTTATGCATTTTATGTGGTAATTTATTTTTATCTTCAAACTTTGGTTTCATACCTGTTCTCTTTCCATTCAATTACCATTTAATGCCATACATAATTGGTGTTTTTTTTTTTTTAATTCTTTGTCATGTTACATATTGTGAGCCACCTTTAACAAAATCAAACCAGTGAACTATAAAACGTTCTATAGATGAATTTTCTAGGCTCTTGCTAAGATGAGAACTGGTTGGTAAATTAGACAAAAAAGTATGATAATGACATTGGTGCTAATATGGGTTTTTCATATTGATACTTTAAGTTTTGGCTACTTTTAGAGGATTTGTAGAGGAAATGAGATATTTCCAAATCACACTGAAAGTTGTGTATTAGAGAGACAATAGTGATTTTCTTGGTTAATAATTCAATAGTTGAGGATGATTTCCAATATTTTAAAACCAAGAAAAAAATACATGGAATAACAAGGCAATGGGAAATAGTTTTAACCAGTGTAATATTAGAAAGTGTTGTAGAATAATTTTAATTTAAGAAATGTAATATATGTAAGAAACAATATCCAAAGGGTTTTTGTTTTTAGGGTAAGGCTGTGGTTGAAAAAAATAGAGAAATAATCCGCAAAATATGAAGAGGAAAGTTTGAAGGCTAATTATCTACCAAGTAAGAGAATGTAGTGAAGTGAGTCTAATCTTTGCTCTTCTCCAGGAATAATTTTAGACATCAAAAGCCTAGATAGATTGTCCAGCCACTATGCTGTACACCTGAAATTAATCTCTATTTATAAAAGACTAATATACAAAGTGTCCCTTTGGGAGTTTGACCTGGAGACTGGGAATCCAATCACTCCCTATGATGTGTGCTGACCACCAGGGGGTGGTGTGGAACAAAGGAAGGCCTCCGCTGGCAGCCAGCACCTAGGGAAGGAAGGCCCTGGCCAGTAGCCAGAAGGCCCCAATAAGCCCTGAATACTGGCCAGGCCTAGGGACCCTACCTGTATATGAATTTTGTGCACCAGGTCTTTATTCTATATAATAAAAGCCTAAGCAACTGTTATGGCAGAATGACCAGAATGACCAGTCACTATGATGTACACTGACCACCAGGAGGCAGACTCTCAATGCAGTAGCTGCCCCCTGGTGGTTATTGCACTCCCATAAGGGGAACGCTGCTCAATCACAAGCCAGGCTGACAGCTGGAAAGTGCAGTGGTGGTGGCGGGAGTCTCTCCCATCTCTGCGGCAGCACTAAGGAGCATTGAGCTGAGCCAGGCGGTAAAGAGCAGTGAGCAGCCAGGTGGTAAGGAGCAAGTGGTCCTGTACTGTGAGAGGGATGTCCAACTGCCAGCTTAGGCCCAATCCTGTGGACAACCCCCAAGGGGTCCTGGACTATAAGAGAGCACAGGCCAGGCTGAGGGACTCCTCCCCTCAGTGCATGAATTTTGCACACTGAGCCTCGAGTATAAAATAATACTGAAAGTAAACTGAAATTGGAAAAAAAAATCCTTTGAATAAGTCAAATGTCTTTTGTCTGCTTATACTTAGAAACATGAAAGGTGGGAGAGGAAGAAGGGAGAGAGAGTTAGAGATTGAGACTACAGGGTAATAAATTAAACTTTTTGGGGTGTGATCCATACTTAATGGAAAGAGAGTAATGCAGAACTAGAAGATTATAACCTGAATAGTTGCACAGATAATGGTTCCATTTATTAAAATGAGCTACAGAAAAGAAGTCTGGGAAAAACAGATATATGGAGGTCTGGGTTCATGAACCAGGAGTCATTTATGTATTTAGTCAACAAATATCTATGGAGTACCTACTATGTGCCAGACACATCTTAGGGAGCTATATTAACTCTTCCCTGTAACTTTAGTGTAGATCACTACACTCATTTTCTCACATCTCCTCATTTACTTCTTATTTATGTTAAAGAGAAAAGGTTCATCAATAGCTCAGAACTTGAAATTAATGAGTCACATTGTACTGTGAGCAGAGCCACTGTATTATGGTGAGTGGTATTATGGATGTTTCCTTTTCTTTCATCCACTTTCTGAATGGGTTTAGACTGTCAAGGACTGTCCCCTTGTGTGAAGTAGGAGAAGGTACTGTCTTTGCTCTGTCTTCCCCAGAGGTCAGGAAGGGACTGCAAAGCCAGGCCGGCTCAGAGTAAAGCTTTGGAGTTAAGCTTGCTCTTTCTGTGGCTTGTCTTTCAGTTTCTCTGTGTTGTCTCTGTTCCTGTGTTGTCTCTCTGTTTCTGTTTCTGTCTCTGTGTTGGGGCTGGTGAAGCTGGCCTCTGGTTTTTGTCCATGTGGGTAGTTGTATAAGTGAATTTGGGGTCATCCATTACTCACTTACTCCAGGCATAGCTGTGTTCCTGGGCTGAAAACTGGGAAGCAGAAGGTCCCCCTATAACCTTGAGCCTGAACTGTGTTTCCCATTCCAGCTTTTACTAAAGTTCTGCTCTACTAATGCCATTAATAAACAGAATGTTTTACTTGGCCAGTGATCTCTGTGTGCATGCTTCACTAGCTAGGCCATAAGGCACGGTGGGGAATGTCCAGCCATAGAGGGCCAGCAAAATCATTTGGTCTGGCCCTTCCAAGGCATTAGGCGTGAGTTAATTAAATGTTTGACCAAACATAGCAGGCTAATTTTTAAATTGATACTTTTTTATGACACACAAATCTCTCTATATTAAAGCCTAAGCAACTAAATGACCAAACAACCAAAAGACCAGTTGACTGGTTGCTATGATGTGCACTGACCACCAGGGACAGACACACAACGCAGGAGCTGCCCCCTGGTGGTCAGTGTGCTCCCACAGTGGGAGTGCCGCTCAGCTGACCGACCCTTTCTGGTGGCCCACCAGCACAGTGGCAGCCACTCCCTCCCTCAGTAGTCCTGCAGGTTCAATCTCCAGAGAAAGGGCCAGTGCCATTGGAATGATCCCAACAGTGAGCAGGAGCAGCAGGCAGCAGCTGCACATGGCTTTGGACTGCCGGTTTCTGCCCAATCTCTTAAGGCCACTCCGAGGGACCCCAGATGTGCATGAATTTGTGCACTGGGCCTCTAGTGATGTTAGAAATATCCAAATATCCTTTGGCAGAAAAAAGGTTCCCCAGCCCTGCCTTAAGGGAAGAAGGAGATGGCAATTTAATGCAACTCCAAGGGCATTTAAATAACCTATAGGGTACCTGACACTTTGGAAGTAAGTAGGGACCGTATGAAAAAAGAGTGAAGAAGATGACAGAACTTTAGGAAAAAAATAGAACATTCAAGGGGCAAGAGTTACATCATATAACTCTACTGTGAAAGAAAAATGAGGGGAAAAGTCAGATGGAAATGTGAGGATAGTGACCGTGTGAACACTGATACCAGAGGAGGTGTTGCTATTTCTCATTTTCACTTTTGTACCCCCCAGCCCCGCATCTTGACAATGAGTGGTAGCTATATTTGTAATAATTTTTAAACACTTAGAAACAAAATAAGAGGAGAAAGAGCTTAGTAGCATGAGTTAAGCAGAAAAGAACCCTTGGAGGAATAAAAATGTTAGCGGACTCTAAAATACTGCTGTCTATCTATGGTCTCAAGAAAAGAGGCATCTATCTTCCTTCCACCTGGGGCTGACAAACGAACCCACTCCTCAACGGCATGTACATTATCAGTGCACTGGTCTTCACATGTATGAACCAAATGTGGATTTTGAGAAAATTCATGTTATGAGGAACCATCTGGGGACCATAAAGTCCGAGGCCAGGAAGCTCGTGCCAAGGCTGGGGAAAGTGTGCAAAGAGAGAGAAGAAATCAGATCTAAGGGAGGAATTTATTTGTCCGTGAAACACTCACTGTGTGCCTGCTATAGAACAGATTCTGTGTGCGGTGTGAGGAATACGATGGTCGACATTATTAACCAGCTTTTCGTCCTCCCTGACCTCCTGTGGGGATACAGGCAGGTGAAAATGGAGCTGCAACAGAGTGAAGGTGCTAGGATGGGCCATAGCTATGGGAGCACTTTGAAAGCATCTGAGACAGACCTTCGTGGGAGGTGAAGGAGATGGAAGCAGAGTCGGTGATGGGAGTAGTGGTGGTGGAGTTGAGCATATAACTCTGCTGCAGACCTATGCTTTCTCCAGCTCTGTCCCTGAAGATTCCTTTCTAGGCAAGAAAGGAACATTGCCTTCAATAACTGTCTACAAAATCCTGATACTTCCATATGGACGCACTGATGTTTCTGTGACTAATAAAGAAATGACTGTGTATTAATCAACAAAATAGCTAAATGTTATGGGTACTCAGCCCGGTAACTGAATGTGCTTTTTAGTTTTGCTTGAGAAGCCTCTTTTACTCTAGAAGCTGTCTGGTTTCCATACCTAAACCCAGCTGAAAGGCCCGTTTATGAGCAGAGGGTGGCAAATGCCAAGACAGACAGGCCACGCTACAGCAGCTAGAGCAGATTACAGCCCGTTAAGTTTGCAAAGACAGATGTCACTGTGCCACGCTGCTTGAGGGAAGCCATATGTTCTGTTTGTAAATGCCTTGGGTCTGAGTTCCCTGAGGGTTTCAGCTCTGTGGCAGTGTGTCTCACAGTTGTGTAAGGAGCCAGGGATCTCAGAACCATATCCTCTAGGCTTAAAAAGGAGGAAAATTACATGAGCAGAGGATTGTAACACAGACTAACTAACCCTATGGTTTTATTCTCATTGCCATATGGCTCTGAGCCTATGACCTGTCAAAAATTTCAATCTGATTTCTGGTAAGCTTTTGATTAGTTAAAGGTGAGAGTAGGTGCATGTAAAATGGGCAGGCTGACAGTATGAGGGGTTCAGCCCTGCCTTTTGGGTTTAGAGATGCCAGGAGGTCCATGGGAGAGTGAGACATGAGACTCTAACGTAGGCCAAGCAAGGGAATGCTCAGAGAGGCTATGGGACACTTAAGTTGTGAAGATATAATGAGAGGATGCTCATTAAAGCAGTTAGTATATAAAATAAGCACTTAATAAACATTCTCTTTTCCTTTAGGAAATCATTTCCCCCCTCACCCTGGCATTTAAATAACCCAACCTCAGGCCCTACCAGCTCTTCTGCTAATTTGTTTGGAGACACAGAACATGCTTTGTGAAGCAGGACTGTGGTAAGCAGGACTATTGTTTCTGCTTTGGCTTTCAGGGCCAGGGCATCGTTTTCTCAAATTAGGGTGGTTTTAGGGTGTCCTTGACTGTGAACAGAAGTATCTCCCAGGGTGGTTCAGTGCCCACATCACATTGGATCACTCAGTCAGGGCCTGAGGAGGGATGATCAGAATGATGGACACAAAAGAACAAAGCCCTCATTTATAACAGTGTTCACTCTTCTTCCCTCCCTTTCTTCCCTTCCTTTCCTTTCCTTCCCTCCTTCCTTCCTTCCCTCCCTCCCTCCCTGTCTCCCCTCTCCCTCTCTGCCTCCCTCCCTCTCTCCTTCCCTCCCTCTTTCCCTTCATCCCTCCTTCCCTCCCTCCCTTCCTTTCTCCTTCCTTCCCTCCCTCCCATCCTCTTCATTCTTCCTTCTGTCTTCTCCTACCAAAAAGAGAAAATAAATAAAAAACAATTTAGAAAGAATGAGAAGTTACCTGAATTAGAAAATTCAGTTCAGCCATTTACCATAGATAAGTACCAAAGGTAGCTCCATACTCCGAACAGCAAAGCAAAACTGCTTAAGCTGTCCAGAGGCCAAAAATAGCCTTTCTTAGCAACTTGAGAATTATATATTTGTGAATGATCCTAACCCTGTCTTGCCCAGTAGACCGCATTGTTTATGCAGGTAGAGGTTCAGTTATCATCTTTATTGCTTGGCTCCTTTGCATCAGTGACTACTTATAATTATATAAAATTACACATTTCCCAGTTTCTTATCTTCTTTCCTGTTAGACCATAATTCTGAGGGCAGGAACCATGCCTCTACTGGTTCAAATTTTGGTGAACACACTAATAAATGAGAGTTTGAAAAGGTGCCTTTTCTGACAGCACACAGATGAGTAAATGAAGTCAAAATGATTCTACTGAGAATGAGATCAAGGACGAGACTACCTCCTGTTAAAAATTATGAGTGCTAAGACCAATAATAGTATATCATATCATGTCATATCATATCATATCAATCTGTTTCAAGATATTGAAGAGTAAGTAATTAAGAGGGCATTGCCATATATAACTGGATAACGCATTTGTATTGTTTTTCTGGGAGAGTATTTCATAGACCAGCCCCATAGAACTTCTTCTTCTTGGCTAGACAGGAATAACTATATCCTATAAATAAAAGAAGAAAGGGGTGATGTGTCTAAACCTAAATGGTGAGTCAGTGACAGAGATCCCAGAAATGCCTAATGAGCCATGGAAATATCTCTGAGTCACTGGATTCTTCTAAACCTCCTCTGGCAGGTGGGTAAAGTAATAGATGTCCTATTACTTGTCTTGTGGCCTTATTCAGAGAATTAAATCTACTAGATGTGAAAGCCTTTCAGAGATACATTTTATAAGTGTAAGATAAGAAAGTGTTATGTTATGTTTTGCCTGCCAGCAAGTAGTTCTGTATCACTCAGAGAAGACTGAATTGCTGAAACAATAGACCTAAAAGTAGTGGCTAAAAAAGAAGAGAAGTTTTTTTCCTCCTCACGTAACAGTCCAGGCTGATAGAGGAGGTGACAGTGGTGGTGGTCAGGTGGTGGTAGCGGATTCTTCTCATGCAGCCATTCAAGGACTTAGGCTGACTGTGGCTCTGCCATTCTCATGGTTGCTCTGGGCTGTGCCATTGCCACTCACAGGTATGACAGTGAGTTCAATGGGCCAGGCCTGGAAGTGGCACCATTGACTTCTACTTATTAGAGAGAACTTTGTCACCTGACTATGCCCAAAGGCCAAAGAAGCTAGGAAATGCAGTTGGACATCCCTGTGCCTTCTTCTATAACAGAAATTGCAAATGGATTTTGGTAGGCAGCCAGCAGTCTCTGCCCCTGTCCTTTGATCCAGATGAGGCTAAATCATCCCTTTATAAGATCTCATAGCACCATAAGCCTCACATTTTTTGCACTTGGAAAAATACAACTTTACATTTTATGATTATTTTATTAATTCTGCCCCACTAGACAAGGGTAAGAGTCATGTCTCCTGTGCATCATGGATCTCTAACACTTGACAGAGTAACAGATTCATAATAGACTTTTAATAAGTATTGTTCCATGAGTAAGAATACACATAATATATCAAAGACATTTTTTTGAGACTGAAGAACCTCAGTGAAACTATCTGGATGAGTCTGGTGAGGTGTTGGGGCCTTGCCATCATCAGACATCTTTTTTCAACTTTTGGGGAAAGTAGGTGGGGTAATGAGGAGTCTAAGCTGACCCCCCAGTGACTCGCCCTTGTATAATCTCTTCTTGGGAGTGGTTAAAAAATCTTTAACTATGGTAAAATATTATTTCACAATTAAGTTATGTTATATGGCACAGTTGACTTTAAGAAAGGGAAATTATCCTGGGAAAATCCAACCTACTCGGTAAGCCCTTGAAGGGACTGGGCTCTCCCTGAAGAGACTGGATGTGTGGGAGGGGTTCAATACAAGGGAGATTCCTTATTGGTGGCTTTGAGGATGTAGAGGGCCACATAGTTAGGAATATGGGTGGTTTCTAGGAGCTGAGAGTGGCCCCTGTCTAACAACTAGCAAGGAAACAGAGACCTCAGTCCTACAACCACAGAGAACTGTATTTGGCCAACAACCTTAATGAGTTTGTAAGTGGATCCTGTCCCAGAACCACCACATGAGAACTCCGGTTGGCTGATATTCACTCCAGAAGACCCAGGGCAGAGAGCCTAATCGAGACACACTTGGACTTCTGACCTACAGAATTTATGACTTGATTAATGAATGGATGTTATTTTAAACCACTAAGCTCTTGGTAACTTGTTAGGCAATATATAGGAAACTAATGCAGTTTATGTATATTTTCTGGGTACAAAACAGATGGGATGAGTACAGGGGCATGAAGAGGTTGGAGAAGAGAGAAGGATGTTTGTTTTGCTGAGAGCTTTATAGTATTTCTGGTGTCTGAAATTTAGAATGAGTAATTTGTGGTTTGCCTGGGCTTCAGGATTTCCAGAAATGTGAAATTTTCAAAGCAAACACCAGGATGGTCCTGAGAAAACAAGGGCATTGGTCCCCCTACAAACTGGAGGAGTTGCTTTGTGAAGAGCAGGTGCAATGAGACTTGTTGACATAGCCTACTTCTGCTCAGAAGGTAGCAGAAATGCAGTGCTCCTTGGTCCACAATGGCTTGTTGTTTTAGGAGCTCTGACACCAATATGATGGTGGTGGAATCTGCCATGGAGGCTGTGGTGAGGTCCAGCTCTCCAGTGACTCTGCACATGGCAGGCTTAAGTGAGGAATCCCTGAGGGGAGTATATGAACATCAGATGTAATCACAAAGACACCCCCAGGACTTCTCAGAATTGACCACACACATGTCTTCAATGGACCTGCAGCTCCTGCATGGTACACATGTGGCAAGTGTCAGGGAAATTTGCATTCTTTTTGACAATGTGGTTTCATTGTCACCACACTCGTGAAAGTAAAGTGCACACATTCACAGGGCAGGTGTTGTGCTGTATTCTTACACAGGCGACATCCCAAAATCTCACAAAATCTTACCTGGTAGGTATTTTAAGCTCCATTTTTATTATGAGCAATCTGAAGCTTAGCAAATTTACATAATTTGCCTAGGGATGGCCACCTGCATGCATGTGAAATCTCCCGGAAACACTAAACACAGCCTTAAGAATTAGCGCATCAAGCATCTGCAAAACTCAAGGGACTGCTGAGGAGAGCACAGTGGTGCTTCTTTCCCTGTTTGCCTCTGCTGACTTGGCTGGGGAGCTAGAAGCTTTGTGGACTGAGATAAAGAACACAAGTATGAGAGTCATGCTCATAGGATTTCTGTGGCCCAAACATCTGCATTTATCAGGGATAACTTAATTCTTCTATCTGGCCAGGAACTGACATTATTTAAAAGGTATTTGCAGAGAGATTAATTGGAGTAATTGAATTAAATTAAAACACACACACAAGCATTAGCACATGTCCTCCTACCAGGTTTCTTCATAAAATAAAGAGTGTCTGACAAAAAGTCAGGACAAATATTGTGTTCTTCCACATTTGCTTCTTATTTGTTAGTGCCAGGGCTAATGCTAACCAGAAAGTGAGCATCCCTTCCTTTAGCTCTTGTTTGTGAAGGAAGTAGATTCAGTTTCTCATTTCTTGACCAAGAGCAACTATGTTCAGTTGGGTAGGTTGTTTACTGTACAAGAGTGTCAGACATAAAAGGCAATCCCCCCCCCCTAATTTACAAAGAAAAAGTGCTCAGCTGTATAGAAGCAGCCCTCCTAACCTCCTAACATAGTGCCCTGCCCCTCTCTCATTCAGGTAGAGCCTCAATTCCAAAGAGATATAATGTATGTTGGGAGGCATAGGCCATTTCAAATGTTCACTCTGGTGGGATGGGTGAGGGAGAGATGGACTGAATCTTGCTAGGCCTATTTATTGAGAGTTATAGTTTTCAGGTCCTGCTTAGTATATCAGAGAACAAACTATGGGGATATCAGGAAGATATTCCTGGGTCACAGATAGCTGTACCTGCCCCAAAACGTATGAGGTGTCTGCATCTCTAACCAGGTGAGCAAATAGTAAGTAGCTTTCTTCATTTTTTTTTCTCTCGACTACAACTTGTCTTTATTATCAGTGCCTGAAGACAGAACACAGTTCAGTTCTTTGTTTTGTTTTTCCCATTTCAATTATTTTAGGTTTTAATTCAGACAATTTCGATCTTCATCACGACCTCCCAACCTCATCAAGCGAGAGTTGGTTTCTTCTCCTCTTTTCTCAAGTTCAGGGCTTAAATAGCATGATGGTATCACAAGTAGGGGTCTATCCCCTGTCATTGGCAGCTGTCCCCTTGATAGGTAGGAGAGTTAACTAATCCCATTTGGACTTTGGTTTTTCTGAAACAGCTGAAAACTGTGGAAGCCTATTATATGATATAAACCAAACAGTGAAGCAAGATGTAACCAAATACTAACAAACAGGCACCTAAAAGTCTAGAATGGTAAAAGTACATGCCATTCAGGTGCCCTTGAGTCATTAGTTTTACAGCCTGACAGTGAGCAGTCATTCATTATAAATCATTAGAATTTTAATTTAAAAAATTAGTGTAGGGGGCTGAGTTGGGAAGGGCCATGCATACGAGTATTTGGTATTAAGATGAGAGCAGCTCGGTAGGAAACTTCCTAATGGAAATGTCACTGGTCGTAATTACCCCTTTCCAGTCAAGCAGCTCTTTGATTTTCTTCCAGCATTCAGGGGCCAGGCAGCCTGACAGACCGAGCGAAATAAGAAGGGTGATTCAGAAAGCTAGAGGATCTGGAAAGCTGGCTGGGGAATTGGGAGACAGCAGTGCAACTTGATATTTGCATTATCTGAGCAGTTATGCTTTTTAGTCACTAAGCAGAAATTCTATGGGGGCAAACTGGTGTGGGATATTGCGAGGTGGAGATGAGGAGAAAGAATGCCCAGCCTCACCCAGCTAATGTGGCTCAGCGGTTGAGCATCGGCCCAGGAACCAAAAGGTCACTGATTTGATTCCTGATCAGGGCATATGCCCAGGTTGTGGGATCAATTCCCAGTGGGGGCCCACACAGAGGGCAGCCAATCGATGACTTCCTTTATTTCTCCATCTCTCTCCCATCCTCTCACTCTAAAAATCAATAAAATAATATATATAATATTATATATATTTGTATATATCCCAGAATGGCAGATTTATCCTGATGAACAGAGGGTGGGAGTGGGTAGGAGAATCAGCCAAGGTCAGGGGAAAGCTAATGGGAAGCCTCTGTTGCACTTCTCCCATGAGATCTTTCTAGCTCTTTGAGGGCCCCATGGTGGTATATCAATGCCCCTCAGAGAAGTTTTAGGAAGATGTATATAGTATTATCTTTCTTGTAAGCAGCATATGAGATATTTGAGGCTTCTGAAATCTTATGTTAATTAAACTGAATATACAAAAGCTCTAAATATAACTCTGTAACCATGTTAGAAGTGTTTTGTTTTTTAAGTTAATGCTTAGAATCTTTAAACCTAGTACCAGCAATGTCCTACTTCCAAAGGAAATGCTTACAAGTCAAAGGATGAATTTTCTGATGATTATACAGCCTCTTGCCAATGGATAAATGCTTGCCCTTTATTCTTTAGTTTTCCAGTGTTATTATTCCCTGTGTTTCTATCATTTTCTCCTTCATAGAAACAGAGTTGTAATTTACTCAAAATAAAGAGTTTGAGAATACTGGTAATTGATTTTTTTCTTCTTCTTAAATGATTTTCTTCTTCTTAAATGGTCTTTATAAAGACCATTAAGGAAATATGTCAAGGGGCTTAAATTATCTATTTTTGTGTGTGACAAGTTAATAATAAGATTTAGTTCTTTTGTGTGCCTCTGAAATAAGTCTCATTTCTCTGAAGGTACATGAGACATACAGAGAAATACACACATATGATAGTGTATAAACACAGAAAATGTACTTAAGAATTTCTAAGGGTGAAATTAGACTAATGCTTTCAATATACGAATTATTGTGTCTCAAGAAAGAAAATAATATAGCTACTGCTCTATAAAGCTAACCCACTTCTCTGGGTTAACTGGCTGATCCAATGTTAAAGGTATTTTTGGGTTTATATTTCCTAGCAATCTGAGTTAATAGGGAGATTCATTGTATTTGGTTTCTGTGGGCTGGTAATGGTTCAAACACATGGGAATAATTCAAAGCTTTGCTTCTTTGGGTTCAATAATTCCATCTCCACTTAGAAATAAAATGATAGTTTAAAACACACACACACACACACACACACACACACACAACTAAATAATGCATGATTTGATGGGATGAGGAGAGTATTGCTAAAATTCACATAAAAACAATATCCTCTATCATAGCATTTGGTTCTCAGAGTTGTTCCATTAGTGTCCCTTTAACATGTAATATTTCCCAATTAAGTGTGTTGGTAAGAATTATTCATTTTAATAATTAAAGAGCTTCCCCAGCTCCCTGAAGAGCGTTACCATGGAGGCCCAGCTCCACTGCTGGGAATAATCACAGCTTGCTGGTGTGAGGAGAGGGTGACAGTTGAATGCTAGTATTGCTATTGGGGGAAACTAACTCGGGCTCATTTCAATGCTTAGGCCCTGGAACACCCGTGAAGTGACCTTTCACTGCAGCAGGCTGTGTTATGAATTGGTTTTGTATCTAAAATGGAGTGTACAGTTTGATAGAGCATGTACTTGAGACATATTAAGATGACATGAGAAAGGCTTTTTGACTGTCTTCAATCTACTTAACTATTTGGCAGTGATTCCCCCAAGTGGTTCTTGGGATGCCGTAGGGTTGCCATGAAATTCTACAAACAAATTTTAATTTTATTTTAATTAAAAAGAAACAGATGACTTTTCCTTTTATTTTAATTAAAAAGAAATAATGGGGATTTTAGGAGGGGCTGATGGAAATGAAACTTCGAGAAGAGTATTACCAAATGCAATAGTAATCATCAATCTGTTGGCAATGTTGAATCAGCATCTCTCGGTGGTAGTGAGACACCACCACCTCCTTGGGTATCAATTGCTGGGAAATGTAATCACAGCTGACAGCATTAGGGGACTGATGATTCCCCAGCACTTGGGTTTCTATTATAAGAAAGTTATATAGAACAGTAGAGTCAAAGACCCCATCCCATTTCTAAAAACAGTAAGAATCAAGGCACTACTACTTCTGGTGATCACACTAATAAAGTAGCTCAGACTTAGAGGGTACTTACCAAGAAGCATTGTTGCAAGTGCATTACATAAATGAACTCATTGGACTATATAAGATACAAATACCAGGTTCCAGATTTGGATAATTTGCTAAAGATATCAATAGTTATAGCTATGAGTATAAATATTAGCACTACCTCTGTGACGATAGTGCTTTGTGACTACTTAGTACTACACACCTTTCAAACCACTCTCATATTTATTCATTTGATTCCTTTAATAAGCCATCGAGGTAAATAGAGCTATTTTTATGTTAATTGTACAGAGACATGGGATTTTCTAACGTTTCAACAGCTAATCATGGATTCCAAAAATTTTCAAACTGAAAATAGGTTACAGATTTTGTCTGTGAGACCAACTTACAGAGCTTTATGGTTAGCTCAGGTTTTAGGTCTTGTCACTGCCATTCTTATGAATTTCCCATGTCATCAGAATTTTTGTTTTGATTTTCAAAACTGAACCATCATTCCTTAGCTCTTCTTGATGAGAGGCAGGCTTGCTTTAAGTCATCCAAAAGTGAGAGCAGAGACAGTGGTTTCTCTAAAGAATTTTCATTGTTTCCCAACCTGGTTAATTGGGAGGAAGAGTGGGAAATAAAAGGTGAAGGAAAAGGGTCAGGAGGCTAAGGGGAAGAGCAAATGACCTGTCTGCTTTCTGACACCCTCCCTGGGAGAGGACAGAACCGAACATTTGCTGTGTTTCTGGGCAATGAGGGGACTGTGGTGCTCCCCCTCACGGGATTCCAAACTGCAGTCCGCCCATCTGGGGGTGGCTTGCTCGGAGTTTCTCATCCACATTTGGGAGTGGTCATGATGTAGTTGTGAGGTGTGAAGGGATGGCCAGAAGCCTGGGCTCTTTGAGCCAGCTGTCCACCGCTTCTCCCAGGGTGGATCTAATTTCCCATCTGTTATCAGACCTTACCACCATCTTCTCTGCAATCGGTGTCTGTCTTGACAGATGGTTCTTATGTAATATTATAATTGTTTTTGTTTTGGAGGGGAGCTTTCTCCAAAGCTCTCAACCTATATTTAACATTTTAGATAAATCTCTGTTACCTTGGCCAATTATAGATATGACCTAGTGATTTTCATATGCACTGAGGTGTATTAGTAACTTGCTAATTAATAAGTTTCCACACAGCAGTACATATATTGGATGTTTGTACCACTCAGGGACTGAAAGTAGGATCATCACTAACTGTTATGAGTAGATAGGGAGAGAGGGTCCTTCCATGGCTTGTCCCAGGAATGCTGTTTTGCATATTTCTAGATAATTATGGTTTGCTGCTTATCTGGCTGACTTAATAAGAACACATTTGGTGCATCAAAAAAAATGAATTTTTTGTAAAATGAATTAAGTTTAAACAATGAAGGATTCATAGGATACAACAATGAATTTCAGGGCAATCCCACAGGTAGGAAATGAAGTAGAGACTCTTTTTATGAAACTTGGACTCAGAAGTATTAGATCAAGATGCAAACTCTTTTTCTCCCCAAAGCCTCATTGTATTTGGTGTCTGCTTTTCTTGAGACTATTTTCTGCTACAGGAATGGCCTATCATGGCCATCTCCAAATGGTAGCTTCAACTCCCATATTTCCCCTATCTTATGGTCTCATGCTAGCAGCCAACTGACATGGACTTTGTATGTCAGCCATTCTTCTTGGTTTGTGAGCAACAGAAGCCACCATGGGTAACTTTAGCAGTAAAGAAACTTAATGGAGGGTATCGGAGAGCTCACCAGAATCATTGGGATGGACAGAAAAAGAAAGGAGACTTCACAGCCAGAAACATAGACAATGAACATACCACAGACCTGGTCCTGTGAGGATACCACTGCTGCTGAGTACTAGATTTGACTAGTACTTAACCTGCTGAGTACTTGACTTAGGCCACTGATGCTGTGTCACTGGATTCAGATGCTTCCACTGTACCCATCCTGGTCTCCTTGAAGCAACATTCTTTAGTGTCTTTACAACTGTGTATCTGTAGTTTCCAATTCATAGTCCAGAGCAGGTATTTCTTATTGGTTAAGCCTAAGCAATATGTTAGTTTCTTGGCTGCAAAGGAGGCTGGGAGAACAAGTATGAGACAGGCTCTGTAAGGGAAGGGGGCTATGCCTCCTGACACATTTAATAAGGTGGGAGATTTCTCAAGTCTAAGAAGGGTATTTATATTCTGGGCAGCCTAATAAACAAAAACAAAAACAAAAACAAAAACAAAAAAACAATCAAATAGTCACTACACTCAGTGTCCCAGTTCCTTACATCTATTATAAACAGATATGAACCATCTATTTGAGTCAGATATCCATCCCCAGACCAATCAACTGTGGCCAATGAGGCAAAATGCCTTTAAAATATGCTGTATTTTCCAGAGTAGATTTTCTCTAAGTGGTGTGTGAAATCATGGAAAGTTAATCATGGCTGCTTTGTTTTCTGCTGCTGGCTCAGGATTAATATCCTGTGGTCCTTGTATCCTGCATTACCTATTTCAAGTTACTTGCTAACTAGCCACTGGTTACATTAATACCCTATATAATGAAGAGGTAATATGCAAATTAACCATCACTCCAACACACAAGATGGCCACCCCCATGTGAACACAAGATGGCAGTCACAAG
This sequence comes from Pipistrellus kuhlii, assembly GCF_014108245.1. Taxonomy (NCBI): domain Eukaryota; kingdom Metazoa; phylum Chordata; class Mammalia; order Chiroptera; family Vespertilionidae; genus Pipistrellus; species Pipistrellus kuhlii. The sequence continues at coordinate 29,183,801 of NW_023425427.1, forward strand.
ATGGCCAGCAGGGGAGGGCAGTTGGGAGGGACCAGGCCTGCAAGAGAGGGCAGTTGGGGGTGATCAGGTCTGCAGGGGAGGACAATTTGGGGGGACCCAGGCCTGCAGGGGATGGTAGTTGGGAGGGACCAGGACTGCAAGGGAGGGAAGTTGGGGGCTATCAGGCCTTCAGGGGAGGGCAGTTAGGAACCTCCAAGCTGGCAAGGGAGGGAAATTAGGGGTTACCGGGCCAGAGGGAGGGCAGTTGGGGGCAACCATGCCTGCAGGGGAGAGCAGTTAGAGGCAATTGGGCCAGCATGGGGTTAGGCATCGATCAGGCTGGCAGGGGAGTGGTTAGGGGGTGATCAGGCTGGCAGGCAGAAGCTGTTAGGGGCAATCAGGCAGGCAAGCAGGCAGGTGAGCAGTTGGGAGCCAGCAGTCCTGGATTGTGAGAGGGATCTCAGATTGGAGAGGGTACAAGCTGGGCTGAGACACACACACACACACACACACACACACACACACACACACACACACACTGTGTATGAATTTCATGCACCAGGCCTCTAGTGGTTATATATAACTTAACTTTTCTAGAACAAAAGGTCCAATTTCTTTTCCTGCTTAGGCAATGGATAAATTTGAGCCTATTATTTGGCCAGACATTTGAAATTGTAGCTTCCAATACTCCCGGTCTAATGTGTCTACTGAAACAACACTTTGGGGCTTTGAGGAAGATTTGGCAGGTGTAATCTTTGAGAACACCTGGCGAGGTATCTTTTAGAAAATGGAAACAGGCTTTGGAAAGCCATTGTATCAGTGAATAATGATTCATTTTAAGTACTAGTGCTCATTCAAAAAATATATCTTGGGTGCCTATTATATGATGGACACTGAGCCAAATTTCATTAAAGTTAGTTTTTTTCTTTTCTTATTTTAAGACACAATGTTCACAGTAAATGGAAATACTTTTTTTTTTTAGCTCTAGCTAAATGAATAATTTGTAAAAGCCATATCTAGCTTTTTCATTTCCATAATTTAATAATTTGGATATCTGGGACTTAAGTATGGGAAGACTGGATATCTAGTCTAATATTGCAGTTCCCCCTTAAGAGTGTTTAAGTTTTTTTTTATTTAATAAAAAATTCTGAAATACTTTTTAGAATTTATGTTTGGAGGCCTGAATTTTAACAAATACAACTGGGTATTTTCTTTGAATTAGGTAAATGGTGCCAAGAGCAATGATTAGCGTTAATGTTTACTGTTATTTCAGTTTTGCAAGTGGAAAAAGAAAGCTCCGGGGAAATACCTAAGTAAACAGGTAATAAAAGGAATCTATGAGAAGCAAAACACAAATAAGAATATTATATGAAAACCCCCTCATATTGAAAGGCAAGAGTAGCAGAAAGATCTTAGTGATATACAGTCACTACTTTAAAAATATAAAGCTAGTATATTTAATGTGATGAAAATATGTGGACTTTGGAAGGAAAATGCAGAAATTTAAACATCATTTAAAGGATATCAATCATCTACTCCATTGTCACTGATTTTACTAATTCATCTTATGAGTTATGTCCATGCTTTATTTCTTGTTCCAAAGGTCTGTTGCATCCTGGGAAGATGTTATAGTTGTTTTTCAAAAGTAATGACATGATTATTCCATCAAACAGATTGGTGGGACAGTTTTGTTTGACAACATGGTTATATAAGACATGTATCAAAATAAGCCATGGTCTTTTGTATCATTTAAAAAATGCATGATGAGCCGAAACCAGTTTGGCTCAGTGTATAGAGCGTTGGCATGTGGACTGAAAGGTCCCAGGTTCGATTCCAGTCAAGGGCATGTACCTTGGTTGCAGGCACATCCCCAGTAGGGGGTGTGCAAGAGGCAGCTGATCAATTATTCTCTCTCATTGATGTTTCTAACTCTCTATCCCTCTCTCTTCCTCTCTGTAAAAAAAAAAATCAATAAAATATATTTAACAACAATGCAGTACCATCTCACACCTGTCAGAATGCCCAACATCAACAAGTCAACAAACGACAAGTGTTGGCGAGGTTGCGGAGAAAAAGGAACCCTCGTGCACTCCTGGTGGGAATGCAGACTGGTGCAACCACTGTGGAGAACAGTGTGGAGCTTCCTCAAAAAACTGAAAATGGAACTCCCATTTGACCCACTAATCCCACTTCTAGGAATATATCCCAAGAAACTAGAAACACCAATCAGAAAGGATATATGCACCCCTATGTTCATAGCAGCACAATCTACAATAGCCAGAATTTGGAAACAGCCTAGGTGCCCATCAGCAGATAATTGGATCCAAAAACTATGGTACATCTACACAATGGAATACTATGCTGCCATAAAAAAGAAGGAATTCTCATCACTTGCAGCAACCTGGATGGAATTGGAGAACATCATGCTGAGTGAAATAAGCCAATAAATGAAAGAGAAACACCACATGACCTCACTCATTTGTGGATGATAAAGAACATTATAAACTGATGAACCAAAAGATAGATATAGAGACAGTATATCAACAAGTAGACTGTCAAATTACAGCGGGGAGGGGAGGAAGATCTGGGAGAGCTAATAGATCAACCGAAGGACTTTTATACATGCATATAAGTACAACCAATGGACACAAAACTCTGGGGAGGGAGGGGATGTGTGGAAGGGAAGGAGGGGGGCAAAAAAAAATCAATAAAATATATTAAAAAAAAGAAAGAAAAAAAATCAATAAAATATATTTTAAAAAAATAAAAAATGCATCATGACATGACAAATGGTAATTTGTATATTCAGTGAATTAAGACAAATCACTATAAAATGATCTCCTTAGCCTTGGGATGGGGGGTCTGAGTTTTCTTTGAAGGGGCAAATACACATATAGCAGCAGGCATGACTATAACTTGGAACCACCTGTTATATAGTCTACTGGAACTCACCTGTATTCAACAAAGTATGGGTGAGTGAAACCCACACTAGGTTAAAGATGAAAAGTAAGCATATAAAACCAAGCAAACTTACCATCTAACTGAATGATCTAAAGCAGTGGTCTGCAACCTGCGGCTCGCGAGCCACATGAGGCTCTTTGGCCCCTTGAGTGTGGCTCTTCCACAAAATACCACGGCCTGGGCAAGTCTATTTTGAAGAAGTGGTGTTAGAAGAAGTTTAAGTTTGAAAAATTTGGCTCTCAAAAGAAATTTTAATCGTTGTACTGTTGATATTTGGCTCTGTTGACTAATGAATTTGCCAACCACTGATCTAAAGTAAGAGTTAGCCACCTTCCTAAAGAACCAGATAGTAAATATTTATTGCTTTGTGTGTTCTATAGTTTCTATCACAATTACTCAATTCTGTTGTAAAGCTCAAAAGCATCCATAGGTAATATGTAAATAAACAAGTATTTCTGTTGTTCTTACAAATTTTTATTTATGGTATTGAAATTTGAACTTCATTGTCTGGTCAGTGTGGCTCAGTGGTTGAGTGTTGACCTATGAACCAGGAGGTCATGGGTAGATTCCCAGTCAGTGCACATGCCCAGGTTGCAGGCTCATCCCCAGTGTGGGGTGTACAGCCTATCAATGATTCTCTCTCATCATTGATGTTTCTATCTCTCCGTCGCCCTTCCTCTCTAAAAATCAAGAGAAGTACATCTAATAAAAAAAAAAAAAATTTGAAGTTCATATAATTTCATCTATCACAAAACATTTTTTCCCAAGTATCTAAAAATGTAAAATTCAACCCTAGGTTTATGGACCTATAAAAACAGGTGGTGTGCCTACTTTGATGAACTATAATTACCAGCCCTGCTTTATTTATTATTAGAGGCCTGGTGCATGACATCCGTGCACTGGGGGAAGAGGAGGGTGCCTCAGCCTTGCCTGCACCCTCTCGCAGTCCAAGACCCCTTGGGGGATGTCCACCTGCTGGCTTGGGCCTAAGCTAGCAAACAGACATCTCTCTTGTAGTCTGGGGCTTTCACAGTCTGGGACCCCTCACTCCTTACTGCCCTTCTACAGTGGAGGCAGGAGAGGCTCCTGTCAAGGTTGCTGCACTTGCCAGATGTGAGCCTGGCTTCTGGCTCAGTGGTCTCCCCCTGTGGAAGTGCACTGACCACCAGTGGGCAGCTCCTGTGTTGAGCATCTGCCCCCTGATGGTCAGTGCGCGTCATAGCGAATGGTCATTCTGCAGTTTGGTCAATTTGCATATTAGGGTTTTATTATATAGGATTATTATTATTTTTTAAATCCTCACCAAAGGATATTTTTTCATTGATTTTTAAAAATTAAATAACTTTTTTTTTTTTTTTTTTTTTTTTTTTTTTTTTTAAGAAACACATTAATTGGTTGCCTTCTGCACACACCCTGTCCAGGGCCTGGGCTAGGACAGAATCAAACTTTTGGTTCACAGGCCAACACTCTGTCCACTGAGCTAAACCAAATAGGGGTACCAGCTCTCCTTTTAAATATACTAACCTTTCCTTCTCTCAGTTGCCAAACCAGTTAGGATTAAGCACATTTTCAAGAAGCACATTACATTCTCTGTTGCATCACAACTTTGTTCTAAAATATTGTGATCTAACTTTTCACACACCTTTCACCACCCAGATCTTGATTTCTTTCATTTATAACGTCAGGGATGTGAAATGAAAGGAAGCCTGGTCAGAGTTTATAGATTCAATATTTAGTTACTCTCTTCCTCATTATTTAATTTATCTTTTCTTTCCCCAATTTCAGAACATAATTCCTAATTCCTTTCCCTTCACTTTTCTCTTCAAATCTAATTTTATGTGACATCTATAATCTTCTTTGGAAAAGATATTTGTCATGGCTCAAACAATCCCTCTGTTCACTCTTGGTTTCCTATTCCTAAAATGAGAAAACACACATTTTAGTCCCAGATGAATAAGAGCAAAAAATAGTAAATGGAGTTGAACAACAGCCAAAAAACAGGCTTTGCATAAGATGTCCAACTAATTTCCCTTAGCTTTGTCCGCTCTATTAATTTTCTGCCAGTTGCTTATTTTCTCACACATCTTACACATCCTCTAGATGCAAAAGCAATACCAGTGAAAGCCAATATTTGAGCCAGATAAGCAGAAAGAACTCAGCTGTTCTCACTGTTGTAATAAAAAAATTCTTAATTCAATTTCATCAATAATGAGAGTGGGAGCATCTGTTTTTCCATATACACTACTGTATAGAGTGATGGATACTAAAAGTCTATGTTGTATAATATATACCCTCAGAGAGCTTGCAATTAAAAATGCTTCTGAATTCCTATATATAAAAGGCTAAACGACTGTCCAACCCTCTGACTGGCTGGTACCTATGATGCTCGCTGACCATCAGGGGGCAGATGCTCAAAGCAGGAGCTGCCAAGCTGCAGTGACTTGTCAGGGCAGACAGAACTTTGCAGAGTGCCCTCTCGCACTCCAGGACCCCCTGGGGGTTGTCAAAGATCTGGTTTTGGCTGGATCTCCACAGGCCAGGCTGACAGACCCCACCTATCAGAGGGACCCCACTCACTCCACAGACACCCTTTGAGCTGTGGTGCCGCCTCAGGTGTAGATTGCGGGGGGAGGGACCATAGGAGGTTGGCTCCACGGTGTATCCAGCCTGTCTTGCCCAGTCCTGCCCTGTTGGCCACCTTCTAATTCATTTCCTTTCAATGTGCATGAATCCATGCACTGGGCCACTAGTACTTAAATAAAAATAAAGTATAATACATATGTCACCAACCTGGCAGAGAGGGTAACAGCTTTGGAAAACAAAACTCTTCTGTATGGCTCCTTTACCTTCCTCCTCCTCACACTGCCCCACTGGAAAGTTTTACCCCTGAGAAGTCATTCCTAACCTACCAGGTTACCGAAGGGTTTCTCACAATGCTCCCTTCTGTGGTTCCATCTTAACATGATGAAACTTGTGCTAGAACTTGTTGAGCACATCTGAAGTAACAACACTGAAGATTGCTGCTAGCCTGAGCTCCTCACCTGTTCAGTGCCCCATATCTGGGAATAGCTGGTTGTTAATCCTCTGTTGTTTCTAGCTAACTACCATGAAAGTCATGTTACAGGTGTGGGGAAATGGCTTTTGCCTATTTTTGTTACCCTCTGCTGCAAAGCACTGCCATCTGCACTTTAATCAAATAGAGAACACAGCTCTAAAATTTTTATGTCATGTTATTATTTACCCATTACCCATCTTAGGACCCAGGAACAGATCCTTGAAGACTGTGCTGTGAATAAATTGAGGGTCATACATCAAGATATAATCATCTCTTCTTTTAGTAAGAACCCAGTAACATTACACCAAATGTATATACTTCAATTCTCTCTTTTCTTAGCATGAATTCCCCCCACCCCCTCAGCTTTCTCAAACATTCACTCATCTAGATCCTGGGCCAGGTAAATCTTGAAGCCTCACTATAATATTCAGTGGTCGCACAGCCTGGATTTCCATTCTGGAGTCTTCACAAACATAATTAATAGCCAGAGGGACTCACACAAATGGCAGAAGTTGTAGGAACTGTTCATAGAGAATAGACATTATACTTGAGCTAGAGCTGTCAGAAGAACCTATTCCAATCTAGGATTTGAACTAAACTTTGAAAAAATGTGTCTGGATAGAATACAGAGTCAATAGATTGGATAGTCAGTGTCTTTCTCCTTGGGGTATGGATTTACATTTTTGGAGTTGAGAGTCACTTATGTGGACAGATGATCAGGAGACAGACAATAGAATAGGTGGCTATAAAACAGGAGGCAAACACAGAACTCTGGGAAGGGAGGGTATATATGGGGGAGGGAGGCAATGGTAAGATATGTACACAGATAATAATTAATAATAATAATAATAAAAAGATTAAAAAAAACACGAGGCAAATAAACAAAGATTGAGAAAAAGAAATCTGGAAACAGGGCATTGCTTATCTTTGTCAGTGCATTTTTGGGAGTGCATGCTCTACCTGCAGCACGTTTCCATTACATCTGCATAAGATGCGAATACATTTGTGTGCAGGAAGGCTCTATAGAAAAGATGGGATTTCAGAAGTTAACATTTGCTAAAACATGAATTCGTAAATGTTAAAGTGAAAGTGACTTGTACATAAAAGGTACCTGTATTAGTAAAGGTTCTTCAGGGAGGGACAGAGGGAAGGAGGAGAGAGAGAGAAAGAGAGAGACAAACTGAGATGGACTTTAAGGAACTTGTTCACATGATTATGAAGGCCAGCAAGTCTAAAATTTGTAGTTTGCCAGCAGGCTGAAGACCCAGAAACTAGCCAATAGCCAACATTGCAATTTAAATCAGAAGGCTATCAGCTGGCAGAATTCCCTTTTGCTCAGAGGAGGTCAGTCTTGGATTCTAGCCAGCCCTGCAACTGAGTGGAAGAGGTGCACCCACTGTATGGAGAGCAATCTGCTCTACTGTAAGTCCACTAGTTTATCAACCTACCCCCCCTCACGGAAACATCCAGAATAATGTTTGATACTGTGTCTGTCCAAGTAGAGACATAAAATTAATCATCCCAGTGCTTAATAAGTGTGGATTCACACATTCAAGTTATTTCTACTCAGCAGTGAAATGTTACAGTCCATCATTAGGAGTATAAATCCAGGCTCAATTTGTTAACAGTAACTGTTTTGTGTGGGTTTTTGTTTTTGTTGTTGTTGTTTGTTTTTGTTTTTTGTTTTTGAGACAGGAAGAGAAACAAAATCAGAGTTTTTTATTTATTTTTTTATTGATGTCCGAATGTCTTATTTTTCCCCCTCTCAGCAATGAAAACACTGTAGTAGGGGCTTTGCCCAATCTCTTGCTACAAGTCAATTTCTTTCTTTTATCTTCTCGAGAGCCACCTCCAACCTTGTAACTTCTTTCCATTTTTGATAGATACTAATCATGGAAAACATTAGTGCTGCTAGACTGGGCAACACAAGCTTGTTTTTTGTTGTGTTGCCACTTATGTCCCCTTTAGGTTATTTGGCTGTAAGAAGCAGAGGCCCACCTGTTCTCATTTTGAAAAGGAAAATGGGGGAGGGCTTGCAACCTAGTTCAGTATCAGGTTAAAACTGTGGTCTTTTTTTAAAAAATTATATATATATATATATTTTATTGATTTTTTACAGAGAGGAAGAGAGGGACAGAGAGTTAGAAACATCAATGAGAGAGAAACACCAATCAGCTGCCTCCTGCACACTCCCCCCACTGGGGATGTGCCCACAACCAGGGTACATGCCCTTGACCAGAATCGAACCTGGGACCTTTCAGTCCGCAGGCTGAAGCTCTATCCACTGAGCCATTGCTTCCCCACTCTGACTGACTTGGGCGAAGCTGCAGAGCCTAATCCCAGGGCCCTGCCACAGCTGTCTTAGGCAGAGCTTCAGAGCATGCCCCAAGGCTTCTCCCTTTCCCCCTCAAGACTGATTTGGGAGCAGCAGGGATCCTCAGGGGTCCGCCACAGGAGAAGATATGTAGGTCAGAGCCTCCCCACGAGTTCAGTTCAGGCTTTGGATCCAGAATTCCCCTGGACTAGCAGATCTGTGAAATAAAGGCTAAACTCTCCTCCCTCAGAGTGCTGGCTGATCGTTCTCCCCTGCTTTCTGCCACATGTGAAAGCATATTATAAGGATTCAGGAACCTGTTGTAGGAACCTTAGGGCAAGTGGTCACAGCCAGTTTGCATGGGAACTGGAGTTTGCATGGGAACTGGAAGGGGTTAAAGGAGAGCAGTTGCTCTTTCCATCTCTCAAGCATTATCTTCCCTAAGACTGTGTAACAAAGCACTGCAAACTCGGTGGCTTAAAAATCCGGGATTTATTTCCACAGTTCTGGAGACCAGAAATCTGAAATCAAAGTGTAGGCAGGGCTATGCTTTTTCTGAAGGCTCAAGGAAAGAATCTTTCCTTGCTTCTTCTAGCTTCTGGTGGTTGCCGGCAAACTTTGGTGTTCCTTGGCTGGTGGCCGCCTCGCTCCAATCCCTGCCTTGCCTTCATACGGTCTTCTTCACCATGTTTGTCTGTGTCCAAGGCTGCCTCTTCTTATAAGGACACAAGACAATGGGTTAGAACTCATTCTGATCAAGTGTAACTTCATGTCAACTTGATTACATCTGCAAAGACCCTAATCCCAAATAAGGTCACTTTTGGAGGGACTAGAAGTTAGGATTTGAACATATCTTTTTGGGGTACACCATTCAACCTACAACGTCTGGTGTCCCATCCTTGCTTTTCACATCACTACTATTCCAGTGTTCTCCTCACTCTTCTCTTCCAAACCATCTCAAATATCCCTTGCATCCGTGCTTCATTTCCTGGTCCTATAGGTATGTGTGGAGAGCTTATGGAGCTCTTATATGGGTCTCTCATTTTTAGGCTCTCCCTGTTAACTTAAGGTTGGTTCCCAACTGGTTCTTCAACATTAAGCAGCAAAACTGTGGATTTTCCCTATTCTGTTTCCCCTGGGTTTGCCTTTTTTCATTGACAACTTCACTGGGTGTGGGTTTTCACCTTCTATCCCCAATCAAACTAGCCTCTGCTGGCAGAAGCTGCTGGCTTTCATGGGCAGTCCCGTCTTTGTGATGCTTCTGCACTGGCAAACTGAGGACAGGGGCCTGGGAAGTGGGATGGGAGCAAGCCTAGGCAAAAAGGTTGCAGAATCCTATTCTTTGTACTCAAATCCAGCAAATTTTCATTAATGAATGCTTCTCAATTTGTTGTCTGCCTTTAGTTAATCTCCCAGATTATTTTACACATTGTCTCCCCACCCCCCGTGATATACTTATTTCTGTGGAGTAGGTGAGATGAGTTTTGATCTCTTTATGCTAATTTTGTGTTTTTAAAATCATAGGGGTTGCAGATGTCTTATTTTATCTACAAATCTAGTTAATAATCGAAAGGGGAAAAAACCTGCTTCCTCAGGCCAATATTTCCTTTGTAGAAGTACTGTGTTTCCCCGAAAATAAAACATCCTCCGAAAATAAAACCTACTTACAGGTTTCCTTCTGAGTGAAATATAAGGCATCCCCCGAAAATAAGGCCTATCTCCAGACTCTTGATATTGCAATAAACAAGCCATTCAAAGACAATTTGCGCATGGAAATTAATGACTACATTGAAAATAGGATGGAGAGAAATCAGCGTGGAAACTTCGTGAAACCTAAATTGCAAGAAGTTGTGACTTGGGTGAAGAATTCATGGGAGAAAATCACTGACAGTTGCATTGCAAATGCACTGCGAGCAGGCTACCTTGACAAGAAGTACTCATTTAAAGACAGTGCTGTTGCTAAACAAGAGAGATTTGATCCACTGATTCTGAAAGAAATGGAGTCACAAGAAATTCACCAGGAAATTCAGGAATTGGATTGTTAGGATGATGTTCCAGAAGATGATGGCATGATTGTCATTGAATAAATGAGTAAATTCTTGATACTGTAGGATTCACAGTTTGTCTGGTTTGTGTTGACAACTACCATACTACCGTACCGTATACAGGTAATAAATTTCCTTTATTTTCATTTAACAATAAATGTGTACCGTATTCTTCTTTATGGAAAAATAAGACATCCCCTGAAAATAAGGCCTAGCGCATCTTTGGGAGCAAAAATTAATATAAGACACTGTCTTATTTTTGGGGAAACAGGGTACCACCCCAGAAATATTTTGATGATGCAAAATGCGATCTCTTTAAAAATTCCAGCAGCTTAGGGATTTAATTTGATTTTTAAAAAAATCACATGTGGGTAACCTATGCCATGCTAACTGTTTATTATACATGTAAAAATATCGATGAGTGGCATATACAACCTGAGAGTCTTCAAGGTCTTACCAGGCCCTCCTTTCTGAAATCTCGAATTGCTAATAGTGACCTCAAACCACAGTGAGGGATTTCAAAGTTCCCTTCTGAAGAATCTCTGAGGTCCCATCCCTGCAACCACTGAGCCAGAGAGAGCTAACACCTTTTCTGCTGTGAACCTGGCTTTGGACTCGGCTGTGTGAATGTGTGCAAATTGGAAAACTGAAGTTAATAAACTTGCCCTTGGAAAAAAAATAATTAGGTTCTAATGCAAAAATTATCTCTTAGTGCATTGGATACTGCTGTAACATGTTGGGCACAGTGTAATTTTCCAGGCTGCCTTTCTTAGAAAATGGGGTTTCAAAACAAGGTACTTAAGAAAATTATTTGAAAACCAGCAGAAGTTGAAGTACTCTGTGAAAGGAAGAAAAAATGGAGAAGACTTTCTACATGAGGCCCTGTATGTATAATGCAATATTCACATTTGTAATTAAACTCCCCTGGAGTTGAAGCACACAGGCTCGAGGTTGGGAAAATGAGCAAGAGGAATTATGGGTAGATGAGTGGCCTGCAGAAATATTTCAGGAAGCGATACACTGATGTGCAGTTTCAGAGTGCCCATGCAAACTCCCAAACAGGAGGATTCCGAAAAGGAGATAATTACCCTCAATACCTTCTTAGATAAATGATAAAAACAAAACAATATTTTCCTTTTTAGGCCAACTCAGTGTGAAGTCTGCTCAATAGAAACAACTAGTCTAGAAAATGAAAGGGATTCCAGTTGGCACTGAGCTGTAATTTTTTTTCATGAAGTGCTTCAGAATGCAGAATTGATATGGTGGAATGTCAGCTATTGTTTCTGACCATACACATGCTGTGGCAGTACATAAATAATAAATGTTTGCTTCATCTTATATCCAAGAGCCTGGGATGCTGGGATGACCTTATAAATGTTGCCTCTTTCTCACTGACAGTTATTTGAAGACTTTTCTGACCAGTCAAAGTAGAAAGCAACATTATTTCCCATGAAACATTACATTCATGCCATTGGCTAAAAGAAGAAGAAGAAGGAGAAAAAAAACTAGATCCGTTGTGTTCTGATTTATTTGAAGGGTTTATTACATTTCTCAGGTGAAGCTTGCCTTTGTATAAAACAAGTATGTATACTATTTAGCAGCTATATTTTTCCTACACCTCTGAGTACATGATAATTGTGCATAAGTATCAGCAAAGCTCCAAACAGAAACAATTCTGAGTTTAAAGCAGAGGTGATTCAATACCAGGTTGGCTGCACAGATGGTAGAAAAGCCGAGAAGCCAAATGAGGGACAGGTAGGTGATCTAGGCATTAACAGCAGCAGGAAGTCATACCAGCCTGTATTAGAAATCTGTTGCTGTGTTGCAAATTACCTTTAAACTTAGTGGCTCCACACAGGAAAATATTATCTCAGATAGTTTCTGAGGGTCAGGAATATTGGTGTGGCTTAGGTGGTTACATCTGCCTCAGAGTCTCTCAGGAGACGGTAGTGAAGTTATTGGCTGGGTGTGCAGTCTCACAGGTACTTGACAAGGGTGATAGATCTGCTTCCAAAGTTCCTGAGGTGATGGTCTGGGGGCCTTAGTCATTCGCTGTGTGGGCCTCTCTACACGGTAGCCATAGATCAATGGCAGCAGGCTTCCCCTAGGAAGTGGTCCATGAGAGGGAGAGAGAGCAATCAAGATAGAGCATCAGTCTTTTATATCTGAAGTGATGCCCCAGAACTTCTACTGTTTTCTATTAGAAGTGAATCACTAAGTTCAGTCCACACTTACAGGGAGAGGATTAAATAAGGGTGTGAATACCATAAGGTAGGTATTATATTAGTTTGCTAGGGCTGCCATGTAAAGTACCACACACTGCATGGTTTAACGGAAACTTATCTTTGCAGTTGCTATGACCGGAATGGAATTTTTAGTCAATAGAATTCCTAGGTGTATCTATGTCTAGACACTAAGCAGGACATGAACTGAGAAAGTTTGGGAACTTCTGATATTGGGCTTTATTTATATGATTCATCATGGTCACTTCCTGCCCATGATCATCCTATGTTAACCTAAGAATTATCAAATTCAAGGTTGGGTTATGAGAAATGTATACTTGGAATCATCTGTACTAATAAAAGCGTAATATGTTAATTAGACCAGACATCTTCTGGACGTCCTTCCAGACAAAGCCACAGTGGCAGGGGACTGAGGCAGAGGCAGTTAGGGTGATCAGGCCAGCAGGGGAGGGCAATTAGGGGTGATCAGGCTAACAGGCAGAGGCAGTTAGGGGCGATCAAGGAGGCAGGCAGGTGAGCAGTTAGGAGCCAACTATCCTAGATTGTGAGAAGGATGTCCAACAGACATCCCCCAAGCAGTCAGACATCCCCGAAGGAGTCCAGGATTGGAGATGGTGCAGGCCGGGCTGAGGGACACACCCCTCCCCCGTGCACGAATATCATGCACCAGGCCTCAAGTGTCAAGAGCATAAAATCTTTCCTAAGAATCTCAAAATAACATTTATGAATTCTGGAGAGTGGGGCTTTCAGATTTTAGTGATTCATCCTGTTTGAAAGGAGAAAAAATCTGAAGAAATACTAATATATATATGAATAAATGTCCTAGCCAAACTGAATAGTTTTCCATTCCTTACAGATTGCATGTTCATGCACACCTCCTGGCAACCTGCTGTTCTTACAGCCAGAGCACTCATCTTCCTTTCTCCACCTGTCTTACCTCCCATGAACAGGCTGATTTTTCCTTAAGAGCCTAGCCAAGTGCTCACTCACTTATTCCAGAAATGTTTCCTTCATCCCCAAGGCTGGCTATATGGCCCTTCTATATTCTTCCATTGCTGCTGGTGTCCTTCCCATTCTGAGTTGCCACACTGGACCACAAAGCATCTTTATCTTTCTTCCTCGCTGTTTGTAAGTGCCATGTAGGTGCTCAATAAAGGCTTTAAGTATGATTGTTTTGGAACCAGATTTGAAAAGAGCCATAATAGCTCTTCATTCTATTGAGACTAAGCAGATGCTTCCATGGGTAGCAGAGTATTTTCTGTTATAGTCCCCAAAGACACTATGGCAGGAAATTGGTCTTTAAAAGGAAATCTAGTTTAACAAGATCTACATACTCACAGTATGACTCAATATGCATAAATGACACTCTATTTATAGTCAGGGCTGTTGTGCCCTTACTTATTTTTTTTTTAAAATATATTTTATTGATTTTTGTACAGAGAGGAAGGGAGAGAGATAGAGAGTTAGGAACATCGATGAGAGAGAGTCATCGATCAGCTGCCTCCTGCACACCCCCTACTGGGGATATGCCCGCAACCAAGGTACATGCCCTTGACCGAATCGAACCCGGGACCCTTCAGTCCCCAAGCCGACGCTCTATCCATTGAGCCAAACTGGTTTCGGCCCTTACTTATCTTTTTAAGGTCCCTTAGCAACGTCCAGTTTATGACGTAGTCTCTCCCATATTAACTCAATCTCTTTGGAGAAAGGAGTTTTTTGTGTGCCTCCCCCCACCCCCACCCCCCAAGAAGGGAGTCTAACGTGGGGTGACCTAAATGCTCCTTGCTATGAGAAAGCAGGAATACTCTGTGGCCACCTTCTGACCCTTGGCTCCCAGCTCAGTGCCGCTCATCCTGTCTGATCATGGGTGTCTTGTTTGGTATCCGCCAGGTTCTCAGGCATCAGCTAGCACCCATGATGATGTCCAGGTCCTGCCATGCCTATCATCTTGAGGGCCTTACATTTTGCATCTCCCTGATCTCCAACTTGGGTCTCTTCTTATTCACAAGACATCTTGGCCTCTAGAAAGCTCAAGAAACTTCAGCTGCCTTCTCTGTGTTACCTCAGAGGTGTGTCCCTCAGGCTCCCATGGGTCTACCCATACATGCTATTTTTGTCACCCTAAGTACCATGGTACTGCGTTGCCAGGCCAAATGCCAGGCTCCCTTGAGGCAGCTTATACTCTTTCCAGGATATTCCCTGGAAAGCCAGGCCCTGCTGGCTTTCTCTGTAATTCTGCCAAGCCTCCTTGGGGGTCCTATTATTGTACACTCCCTGCAGCCAAGCGCCAGAGAAATAGGGTGTTGGAAGTGATCTCAGTGACTCAGGTAGCATGTCAACCCTGGTCTCTCATCCTAAATCCTTCTCTACTTCATAACTTAATTTTATAAACTCTAAGCTCAGTCCTCTAAGCTTAGTTCATTTTGCAATTCAAATATAACCTTCTTTCACCTTAGCTCTGCCTAGTCAAAAGTATTTTGGAGGATTATTTTTTATCTCAGTATAAAAACATTCTATTTGAAACTCAAAATCGAGCAATGACTTCTTTGTTCCAGGATGAATCTACCCTCCCTTTATCAAGCGAATTTAGACTCATGTTCATGGCTCAATTTCAGTGGTGGGAAGGATAACAAGTTCAGAAAGCGAGGTGGGTGAGGGCAGGCAGGGAGGAAAATGGAATATAAAAAAAGTTATTCTACTGTATTTGTAGTTTTAAGGCATATTGCATTTGTGGTATATTTATACAAAGTTTTATAGTTTCCAAAATGCTTTTATGGATGTTTTCTTGAAATTGTATAGAATAATGGTTAAAAACCCAAACTTTAAG
Source organism: Pipistrellus kuhlii (assembly GCF_014108245.1). Classification (NCBI taxonomy): domain Eukaryota; kingdom Metazoa; phylum Chordata; class Mammalia; order Chiroptera; family Vespertilionidae; genus Pipistrellus; species Pipistrellus kuhlii. The sequence goes on from NW_023425427.1 coordinate 29,199,225, forward strand.
CCTGGGTCTTAATCATGGTTCAGCCACTCACAAGCAGTGTGATGTTGGATGAGCTAATTTAACTTTCTTTATATGTGAAATAAAGGGAAAGGGGATAATAACAGTACCATACTCATAAGGCTATCAGCATTGGGCAAGATGTTTTCTGTGTAAAGAACTTAGCATAGCTCTGGGTATACATTATTTATAATTGGCATGACTTCTACTTTGATAAATTCAAAAGTATAAATGAGGACCACACTTTTGTTTGTACTATTAATCTCTTTGGAGCCTCCTTCTTCTGTCAGATTGTCCAAACTCCAGCCTTAGTCATGGATTGCCTTCTCTCTATCTAGAGATGGGTAAAAAATATAGCTGTCCTTAATTTCTATAGTTTTTGCAGTTCTTGTGTGCCATTATTGATACGGTCATTTCACAGGAGGCTATGTTGCTGCCAGGTGAGGCAGGACTTGGGGACTTTGTTGATGGACTCTGGGAACTTGGGAGACTCCAGCCCAGCTTTTCTACATGGGAGACTAGGGGCAGGGAGAGGTTCCATTCTCACTAAATCTGCAGCCCTGCAGATGTCACCCAGTCTGCCCCCTCCTCACCCAATGACACGCCTTTCCCCCTGTCCTTCTCTGGGTCAACCTAACCATCAACTCAAGAAGACCATACTTTAGGAACAAAAGCCAGGAAAGGGAATTGATGTCAGAACATTTCTACTTTCTGTGGCTCAGCTCTTGTGTGTAAACAAAGACCTGCTTCAGCAAATCCAAAGCATATTGTTATTAGCTCAAAATTTATCCTTTTGTGCATGGAATAGATGAAAGTAGTGACTGTAATAGTGCCCTATAATGATGGAATGATAAAAAATTTTGAATTACTCTTTAATCACTTAACCTAAATCTAATGATTTTAGAAATGAATATTTTGATGATACTGAAAATGAGGATAATGATCAGACTTTGTAAAATTTCTATTAGGCTTATAGAAATGGGAAAAAAGAATCAGTTAACAATGCATATTTGAATGGTTTTAGGAATTTGTCCTCATAATTGGTATAGATTTAGAAATCTGTAACTAATCTCTATAATGATTAAAGATGGGAATGAATAAATATATACACACAAATAAATAAAAACTTACAAGAAAACCTAGACTATATAAAGGAGTAGAAGAGCAATTCATAACCAAGTCTAGAAACTCAGATCTAAAAAGAATAATATAGATACATTTATTAAAAGTTAAAAAGAATGATGATATATGATACCATAATCAAAGTATAAATAATGGTTTTAGAACAGTATTGTTAATACAAAGCAAAGGATTTATACACATAATAATCAGTACACTTAAAACTTGAATAAAGCAAATAGAAAAGGTATATGCTCAATAAACATAATATATCAATTTACTGACATTAGATCAACAAAATTAAACAAACAAATATGAAAATGTAAAGACCAGTCTTGGAGGACACACACATAAAGGAGTACATTCATGCACCAATGCTAAGACTCATGACATCATTTTGGAAAGAGACATAGCAATGTCTACTAAAATTAACATTAAAAATGTACATATCTTGTTAACCTAGCAATTTTCCTTATAGAAATGTATTCCTTTGAACCAAAAGGTCAACCTCAAAAAAGTAAATACAAGGATCTTTATTGCCACATTGTTCATAATAGTTAAATAAATTATGAGAAACAGCATGGAAAGTTATACATTTATTAAAAGGAATGAACCTGAACTATATTAACCATCTTGGAAAAATTTCCATGAAATACTGTTGACTACACAAACAAATATTTACAGAAATGTGTATAATGTGATCTAATTCTTATAAACAATAATAACTTCTATATAAGTGACTCTGTGTGTATGTGTATGTTTGATTAGAGAGATACACAGTAGATTTTAACATGGGTTACCTAGAGTGGTGTTGATAGGGGTGAGGGAAAATGAAAGATGATGGATGGAAAGCAAGTAAAAGATACCTAGACTAAAAATCAGATATGCAATCCTCAAATAAAAATAAACATATATACACTCAAACATTAATGGAAATAAGGAGGAATAAAAGGATGCAAATAGTTCCATGTGTAAATGGTTTATAATATTCTCTCAAGTTTCAATTTACAGATTAATATGTATAGTATGATTCTATCTTTGTAAAAGACATACTAACCACCTATATATGAGTATATATGTTTCTACACATTTGTATATATATTTATATACACATATATGTTAAGGGATAAAGCATGAAAAAGTACACACTAGATTTAATATTGCACACTAAGAAGTGGGAATGGAGCAAGAACAGATTGTATCTTTATTTTTTCATTATGAATTGTTTCACTTTTTATACTAAACTTGAATGAATTTTGTAATTTAAAACACACCAAATAAATTTACATAATACCATACATATATATATATATATATATATATATATATATATATATATATACATCTATAAATTTGTTAATTCAATCAAGTAATGCACCAACCCTGACCTGTGGCCAACATTACCTAAACCAATCTCTGATCTTATCTCAAAGTGAAATTTATTTTTCTTATGCTAAGTGGTTACCAAGCTGCCATTTCCTCATTCATTTTTTTTCATCTACTTCTCATCAGTAGACTGAGAAGATATTATTATCTCCACATTTATACATATGGAAGAAAGAATCAGAGGGCTTCAGTAACTTGTCAAAATCACAGACCTATATCTCAAATTCCAAGTATTTCCCCCCGACACACCACTTATTCTATTAAAATCTTGCTAATGATGTGATTTCCTAGCTCCTTTAAAAAACCAAACAGTTGTCCAAGCTCTGGCCTTGGATAGCTATAAAACTGCTCATGGCACATAGTGAAAATTTCTCCTCTGATTATCAAAGTAACATATCCCCCCCCCCCAGTCTTCTGATGCCCTAGTTTCTTCTCCCTGCTTGGCTAAATTTTATTCATTTGTAAAATCATTTGGGTTTTTCCAAAATGAATTGCATCAAAATAACACATGGGACTGTTAGCTTCCTTGTCTTTCCAGTAAAATGGCCTGGTCCTTAAGGTAATAAATGATCAAGTTTTCTCAACCTGAGTGCTAAAGAAATAAGATGAACAACACTAATGAAAAGGCCTCATAGCCTCAGGCTACTGCAGTGAAAGAAACAGAAAATGAACCAATAAATAAGGTTGATATAATCTGAATGTTTTTAAATTTTATGTTACTTTTTAAAGTTTATTGGGATGATATTTGTTAATAAGATTACATAGGTTTCAGGTATACAATACTATAATATACTTATTGAAGAGACTTCTCTTTCTTTGGTATATTATTGGCTCCTTCATAAATTAGTTCCGTACATGTGTGGATTTATTTCCAACTCTCAATTCTATTTCACTGGTCTATGGAAGACTCATATAGATGTCTAACAGGCATATGAAAAGATGTTCAACCTCACTAATTAGTAGGGAAATACAAATAAATAACACAGTGAGATATCACCTTACATCAGTTAGAATGGTCATTATCAAAATGACAAGAAATAAGTGTTGGAGAGGATGTGGAGAAAAGAGAATCCTTTTTGGTGCAGCCACTGTAGAAAACAGAATGGAGGTTCCTTAAAAAAAATCAAGGATAGAATTATCATATGATCTAGACATTTCTTTCCTGGGTATTTATTTGAAGAAAGAGAAAACACTAATTTGAAAAGATGTATGTACACCTATATTTATTGCAGCATTATTTTATTTTTTTAAATATATATTTTTATATTTTTATTAAATTATTATCTGTGTACATATTTTAACATTGCCCCCCCTCTCATACATACCCTCCCTCCCCAGAGTTTTATATCCATTACTTGTACTTATATGCATGTATACAAGTCCTTCGGTTGATCTCTTATCTCCCCCAGATCTCCCTACCCTCCCCGCTGTAATTTGACAGTCTACTCTATATCTATCTTTTGGTTCATCAGTTTATAATGTTCTTTATTATCTATAAATGAATGAGGTCATGTGGTATTTCTCTTTCATTGACTGGCTTATTTCACTCAGCATGATGTTTTCCAATTCTATCCAGGTTATTGCAGCATTATTTTAAATAGCCAAGATATAGAAACATCCTAAGTGTCCACTGATGAATGAATGGATAGAGATGTGTGGTACACACACACACACACACACACACACACACACAATACTACTTGAGCACAAAAAGATGAACTAGTGCCACTTGTGACAAGATGGGTAGGTCTTGAGGGTATTATGTGAAGTTAAATAAGTCAGGCAGAAAAATACAAAATTATTCCACTGGGAAAAAAAATCATAAATGAACTTACAGAAAACAAGCAAACTCATAGATACAGACTACAGAATGGTGGTCACCAGGAGGGAAGTGATGTGGGCAGAAGGCAAATAGGGTAAAGGGGCTCAAATATAGGAAAACGAAAGAAGTTAGTCCTTTTGGTTGTAAGCAACAGAGTACCCAGGTATTGAATCACAATGCTGCATACCTGACATTTCTATGCAATTCATCAATGTTGCATCAATAATAACAATTAAAAAAAAGGAAAACTGTGCCATGGTCATGATTACCTTTTTCTGAAATTTCATTGTATAATGGAGAAGCAAGATATAACTAAGATCAGAAGGGAGGAAATGGAAATTTGACTTTCTGGAACCTTGTCAGGAATAGGAAAGATGGGTCCGAATGTGACCCCTGCCTCTATTTCTGGAGCCCTGCACAAGGCAGGAAAACAGAGGCAACTCTTAACATCTCTGGAGGGAACTGCACAGTCCCTAGGCGAGCTCTTACGTCAGAAGGCAGCACCTTCCTGTGGCCGTCAGGATGCTGGTGGTTTGGCCGGTTCCTCTTCGTGCTGTGCCCTTCCTCACACATACATGAGGAAGGGGGCGAGATGGAGCCACCGACCATTTCATCGCACTTTGTCAGTATTAGGAAGCACCAGAGTTCAGATTTATATTTAGTGTAAATAATGAGCTCTGGAGAGGCAAAGCCCCGTGCCTGGCAGGGTTAAATGGTCTATTCCCTCCTGACCCCACAAGGCTCTGTAAACAAAGGAGGCTCCTGCTATAAATAGGCCCTAGGTTAGGAACCGTTTCATTCCAGTATGAATAATCAATGCCTACCCAGTGTCAGAGGAGGGCCAGCGTAATGACTGTCCAGTGAGGTTAAACCAATGAAATCCCGAGGAAACCAAGAAACGACTTCCTTTGCTCGAGGTGGCAGTTGGTGGGATGAGGATGAAGGGATTCTTTATGCATTTAGTGTCCCCTCTTTGCATTGATGTAGCCCCACAGGTGACACAGGGGTCCTGGAGGCTGCTCTAGGAGCCTGCCCTTGGATCAAGGGAGTTCGCCTCATTTGCAAACTCCCCACAGGACTGGAAGCAAAGCTGGGATACGGAGCTGCCACAAAGCCAATCCCTGCCTCAACCTGTGGCAGGCTCCCCTGCCCGGCTCTTCCTTCCACTGCCCCAGGAGCCGGCTCCCTCCCCCTCAGTCCGCCTCCAGGACCGTGAGCCTGGCTGCTGCTGCCCCCGCACCTGTCGCCCTGGCCGGCTTTGGCAGAGAGAAATGAGGAGACAGCTGGAGTGATTATAGTTCCTCTGTTTGAAGGTTGCCCAAATGAAAAACAAACAAACAAATCTGGTGAGTTTCACGTTTCTTTTAAGTGTACAGAAATGCAGCTGCTAAGTGGTGTAGATCAAAGGAGCCTTTTAAAACTCGGCACACCAAAGTGTCCTTCCTGGCTTGATCCTTGGTGGAGATTTGCTAGAAAACTTTAGAAGAAGTTGCAGAAGAGGATTAGGTCTATTAAACCGATGTGGCTTGTGAAAAGTGCTTTATAAAGCTTTTTAAGTATCCTCACTGCTTGCTGATCTCTGAAGAATGCAGTGAGCTCAGAGGTTGTATTTCAGGTGGTAGGAATCAAGACCGTAGTTGAAAAGATTTATGTTATAAAGTGATGAAGTAATGTGATATTTAATATCCTCAGTTTTGTTTCTTAGAGAGAAACGAAGATATATTCTAAAGCATTCAGTAATTTAAATACTTTGGGTGAAATGAAGATGAATTGTACACCCCAAGTTTGAAGTTGTGTTTTAAAATATAAAGACATTATTTAGGTAAAATAAATGGAATATTATTCTCAGTGCACAGTGCAATATTTTAAATAGTTTATACTCCAGTGATTGGGGCAAACAAAATGTGTATTTATTATTTTCTATTAGTACCTTAATATTTGTTAATTTTCTTAAAATTTCCATTTGTAAATGAATATAAAATTACTTTGCAATTGTAGATTGCAGGAGAAAAAGTAAGAGATAGTATTTGAATATTTAAATTTTCTGAACATAAAAATCACATTATTAAAGTTACAGTTTCTATTTTGACTGGAGTTGGTTAAATAGTTTGTACTTTAAAGTGATTTTGCTTTAATTTGAATTTAAATGACTTCTTGATCATGTCATTCCTCTATGTAATGGCAGAAAACTTAAAAACATGCTATATGGATGGAATTAGTGTAGCAAAATGTCTTATAGCACAATTTAGTTGTTGATTATGTTTGTACTTGTGATGCAGTCTATCTTGATTATTCTAAGATTTTTTTTTCTATTTGTTCTCCAAATTCAACGTTTTGCTTTTAGCTAACTTGTTATTCCTGGCTAAAATAATATGTCTATATCTAAAGAATTAATTCTCACTTAGGATTGTGTTAATCTACAAATTTAACTGAGAACGGATTAGTACATAGTTGCTTTGGTTTGGCTTGAGTCTTATTTTGACAGTTTTAAGGGGCTTATTGAGGAGGGGAAAGAGGCCCTTGAATTAAATAATGTATAAAGGTTAAACATCAAACACTGTGCCTGTCATCACCATAATTCTAAATCACAGCTGACCATGGGTATTGATCTCTTCCTCGGATAAAACCTAACCTCCTTGATGTATCTTTTTTCTTCTATTGACCTGATTTCCATTTTCTTAGCCTCTGGATGCTGTAGCTCCGTTAAAGGTAGGTTTGAGAACAGGAGCCCCCAAAAGTAGGTTTTCATTTTGGATTCATACCAGACAGCTTACCAGAGGAATTTCAAATGATGTCCTGGGTGCAGTATATTGTCGAGGTGGTTTGTCAAAGTGTTGAGCTATAGCTTTGCTTGGTTCTCCAATGGAAAGCAAGTCAATATGTATGTGCATGCAAGGGCAAGGGAAACTCCAGGTTTTAAAGGAAGTGTGTAGCAGTTCTGGAAATGGAAGTTTTAAAATAGTTTATAGCTATTCAACGACAAGCCATTTTTATTTGTTTCCCCCCCACATTTGAGGGTTGATTTTCAAAGTACTTAATTTGGGGATTGGGATACGGGAAGGGAGCTTCGCTACGGGAAGGGAGCTGTGATCATTATGTTTTGCTTTCTATGGCAAATGCCAGCCTTTTTCTTATTTTGGTACTCCATGCTGTATGTTTACGTTTTCTTTCTTTCTTTCTTTCTTTTTTTTAATTTACATGTTTAAAACAAAGCCATTCAATTTCTAGAATAAAGCCTCTGTAATTTGGAAATTAATTTCAAAGAAATTTGACTGGGATATGTGTTTCACAAGGTACACGGGAGTTGAAACTTTATCAAAGTAGTTGCTTTTTATTCACAGTAAAATTCATGTTATTTTTGAAAAAAATAATTTTATTTTTAATTTTTTAAATTTCTTTATTGATTAAGGTATCATATATTTGTCCTCATCCCCCCGTTCCCATCCCAAACCCCTCCCTACACATGCCTCCAGCCCCCTGTTGTCCGTGACCACTGGTTAAGCTTATGTGCATGCATACAAGTCATTTGGTTGATCTCTCCTCCTATCCCCACCATCCCCTATCTTCCCTCTCAGATTTGACAGTCTGATCGATGTTTCCCTGTTTCCAGGAATTATTTTTAAAATAATACATGTCCATTGTAGATAAGTTACAAGATATGGATAAGTTACAGTTATGAAAACCACTCATTATCAAAGGGCAGGGATAGCTATTAAATATTATGGTATATTCATTAGAATGATATATGCATATGTTTAAAAGTGACATTTTACTGTATAAAATATTCTTTTTACTGGATAAACCGTAACGCTTTAACATATTCCTTTGTTGACATTAAAGTTTTATTTTATATTAAATGGATACAAGATTTGCTTGGCACAGTGCATTTTATTTATTTATTTATTTTTTTAAAAATATATTTTTATTGATTTTTTACAGAGAGGAGGAGAGAGGGATAGAGAGCTAGAAACGTCGATGAGAGAGAAACATCAACCAGCTGCCTCTTGCACACCCCCTACTGGGGATGTGCCCGCAACCAATGTACATGCCCTTGACCGGAATCAAACCTGGGACCTTTTAGTCCGCAGACCAACGCTCTACCACTGAGCCAAACCGGTTTCGGCAGGCACAGTGCATTTTAGATATTGAAAACAATGGCTCTTCCCTATTCTTAAAATGGGGATGTTTTCATTTCCCCCACACAGAACACTTCAAATGGAAATGGATAAAGGAGGCAGTTCAAATGATTTCTATACCGTCGTTGTGATTTTAATGATAAACATTGTAAACACCAATGTAGCTAATATTGTCTGAGTTCTAGAAAGATTCATTTAAAAAGACTTAATAGGCCCTTCAGACATCAAGGGAACACTTCCTAAAGAGTCTCCAGTACAAATCATTTAGAACATCTTTCTTCCCGGAAGATATCATTATACTTGTAAATACATTTGCAAGCAAATAGGATATTTGGCTTTATTAAAATTCTCAAGGTACTTTCTGTGTTACTACCTCTATTATAACAACAGTACTGTCAGCTGAGGTTTATGGTTATAGGTGGGTTGTAAAATCAGGAGGGGGTGATGGATTTTAGGAAACTAATTACCAACTACTAGCTTAAAATAGCATCTGGCTAGCAGTCTCTGTTCCCCACTGTACACTAACAGTCCTAGGAAGACATTTTAAAAGATAACTTCATAATACTTCCAAAGACCAGCACTGACAGTCCACCTATAGTGAGGATATGGCAGGAATTTCACTGCTCTGGGAAATATCAGGGACTCAAGGTTCAATGTGACCAGACAATAGAAAGCCTCCCACTTTATACCTTTTCTTTTCTTTTTAAAAATATATTTTATTGATTTTTTACAGACAGGAAGGGAGAGGGAGAGAGAGTTAGAAACACCGATGAAAGGGAAACATTGATCAGCTGCCTCTTGCACACTCCCTATTGGAGATGTGCCTGCAACCAAGGTACATGCCCTTGACTGGAATCGAACCTGGGACCCTTTAGTCCCCAGGCTGCCGCTCTATCTAATGAGCCAAACCAGCTAGGAGAATACTTTTCTTGTGTTTGACTCCTAATTCACAATGTCACTATGCCAAACAGGGTTTCAGCCTTTCAATGGTACTGCTTTTGAGGAGGCTAAAGAACTCTGTCCATGCTTCTCCGAAATGTTAGTATTTCTTTCTTTCTTTTTTTGGTTAATCCTCACCTGAGGATATTTTTTCCCTTGATTTTTAGACAGAATGGAAGGGAGGGATGAATGAAAGGAGAGAGGGTGAGAGGGAGGAAGGGAGAGAGAAAGGTTGAGAGAGAGAGAGAGAGAGAGAGAGAGAGAGAGAGAGAGAGAGAGACAGAGAGAGAGAGACAGAGAGAGAGAGATTGGTTAACTCGGCCATGTGCCCTGACTCAGGCCAGGGATGGAACCTTCAACCCAGGTCCATGCCCTTCCCTGGACCAGGAATGGAACCTGAGACCCTTCGGTACACTGGCCAATGCTCTGACCATTTAGCATCACAGTCAAAGGCAGTATTTCTCTGTCTAAGGCTGTCAGATGTGGCAGACCACATAGCCAACCGTGGAGAACGAGGATGGAGCTTTACAGGGGTGAGGCCGTCCTGCACCCTCGGTACCGCTCTGCAGGCAGGCTGGGAGACGGAGAAGCCTAGGAGTGCACGTGCAGTGGAAGGATTTCATGGGCTCCATCTCTGCAGTCAGGCTACCTGAGCAGGGCTGTGCAGTTAGAGCTCTTCCCCAAATGAACAGTGCAGATGGAGACCGTTTCAAAAAGCAACGGTGCCTTTTTGAAAGTTTGGGTGTGTGTGTCCTAGAGGTGGGCTTGCCTTCAGAGCATCAGAAACCCAGACCGTGCAGGTGAAAGAAATGCTCACCAAGACCAGTGAATGCTACTAGACCCTGGCTATTGGCATGGGAGCCGATCTGAGCAGGGATGTGGCCAAGTGCCCAACTAGACCAAGAGTGGGGTCAAGGGAAATTCTTAACACTTCCTTATGTGCAATTGAATACCTAATTTTTAAATTTTATTTTATTATTATATTTTTTCTGAGATCAAATGTAATTCTGTTAGATAACATGCATTTAAAAAATACTAGGAGAGCCCAGCCAGTGTGGCTCCATGGTTGAGGGTGGACCTATGAACCAGGAGGTCATGGTTTGATTCCAGGTCAGGGCGCAATAGGTATGCAGGAGGCAGCCTATTGATGGTTCTCTCTCATCACTGATGTATCTATTTCTCTCTCCATCTCCCTTCCTCTCTCAAATCAATAAAAATATTTTTAAAATACTAGAAGAAAGATAATCTGGCCATCCTCAGATGGTAAAATTATGAGATTTGGAGTGATTTTTATCTTGCTTTGAAAGAACCTGGACACAATATTTTAATAATCAGAAAAATTAAGGTTATTCTTAACTAAGAGAACAACTAAAATAAGTTTATAGTCATTGGATTTCAATAAGAAGATATCAATAGTTCTGTTTTCCTTTTGAAGTCTCAGTGAGGGTCACCTTTTAGGTGGTCACACATAGGTTCATTAGGTATGGTGGTCAGGAGCGAGGTTTGCTTAGTCACCCAGATTTCTCCCTGTCTGGAGTAGTGACACCACAAACCACACCTGAAACAACTCTTTTAATCTCAACAACTCCCCCCACCCCCACCCCCATCCCTTTGCTTTGGTTAGAGAATGTCAGAGTGTACTGGGCAACCAAGGTTATGTGATCTGGTGGGCCAGATCCGATTAATGTTTTTAATTGTGTTTTCAAGATGTAACACACCCAGGGAGATTTGTTCCAGATGGATGCAGTACAAAATGAAAAATAAAATAAAACCCCCTCCAAACACAATATTGTTCTGAATATTTCTTTGAGGCATCAGCAGGTTTTAGATCATTGGAGATGGGCAGAAGGCATTCTCCACATCATTGTGCCTTTCCCAGTCATTTGAAGTAATTTTTGGTATTAAAGGCTTTCCTCTATGGCCCTATTCTCTCCCTGTCATTGGTGATCTCCCCCATTATATTTTAAAAAGTATCAGAAAAAGGTATATGAAGTCATAATCTGGATAACTATAACTCAAGAGTATTTTTATATGACATACCCTATATTTTCTCTTAGTGCATAAAAATTTCTACATGTATTTTTGTGTGTGTGTGTGTGTGTGTGTGTGTGTGCATATTTTGAAGGGTCACCAATAGTACTTTGTTTGAAAATATTCCACTAAATGTGAAATATACATGCAATAGAGCAAACCGTTCTATAAAAACTATTGAAACAAATACACTTGACTGTTTTGTATAAATACCACAAGTTGTTGAGATATTTAAAAATATCAAGTCATATAGTTTAATGATGTGGTAATTTTTGATAGTTATTAGATTTTTTATATGACACATATCCTATAAAGTAGAAATAAATAATATTTGAAGTGGCTCTCAGAGTGTGCAAATGAAAGCGAAATTTGGAGGAGGATATTTTTGAAGTTAATTTGGATTTAGGTCAGTAATGCTCTCAACACACAAATTAGTCTCACAAACTGACTTGTTTCATTTTAGTGCTTAGTTTAATAACTAGTTCTTACAATTTAACAACAAAGGAGTTATCTTTGTATATTAAGAAACTATAACTAAAACCATTTTTGTTTATTTTTGTTGTTGAGAAATCTCCAGTATATTTTAAAATATTTAAAAATGTAGGGTTTTACTTCTCTTTGATTTTGCAATAATTTGCCTTTTCACTTTGGATTTAAGTACCCTTAGAAAAGTAAGAAAGTCCTTAAACTTTCTCCTATAATTTAGAGGAAAACAGGAATGCATCATTATCAGGAACCTTAGGTCTTTGAGGAATGGAACTGTGTAGGAAATCAATTTCACTTTAGTTATGTCAGTCACCCAGAATGGACAAAAGTCACTTTTGTTGAGGATGGACTACTAGATGTGGGCTTTGTCCTGGATTAGAGCATGGGGAAATTTTGCACATTTATACAAGATGAAAACTTAAGGAAGTTATTAACTGATTTATTTAAAATATGCACACCAATAAACCTCAGACAATTTATAGCAGGCCTCCGCATTGCTACTTTAAAGCTCCACTTTTAGGAGAATCAATGAAGCAATTTGCTATGAAATTCTATGTACTAAAGATTCCATAATCTCTAAAATTTACACAAGAGATAGTATAAACACGTTTTAAATGTTTAAGCCCAGGTCACTAACATTGAAGCTTGTTCTCAGTTAAGATTTCTATCTGAAGTTAAAATCACATAAACATGACCAATAGCATGAGCATCTTTGACTGAAAACTGTAATCTGTGAGCCTAGTGGGAGCAGTTATCTTAATTTTTTTGAAGCAAATCACATGAGGAGAATGAATTGTTGACAATGGCCTGGGGTTGTGTGGAAAACAGGGGATCTTTGTAACCTGAGCGGGATCACAACTGTTTTGACATAGTATTCACTCCTCACAGACACAAGTGTCTGGATGTGCTATTTCTTTACCTTGAAGTTTCAAGGCATCTCTTTGAAAGCAACATTTTCAGATGCGTAGTATCCAAAGGACAGATATTTGAAGGTGATGATTCAGGAAATTAATAGAATAGGAACTGGTTTAAATTGTTTTTTCAATCTGAATACAGTTGCTTAAGTAACAGGAAAATAAAACATCTGCCAACGATTTTTTCCCCTTTCAATAAGTCTCAAGTTACTGGGGGGGAAAACAAAAACAACAACAACAAAAGTCCCAACTTGCTAGTTAAGAGGATATGAATTGTGGAGAACCCTAGATTATTTATAGATTGTAGTTGGCAATTTTGTAAAACGGCCAAATTATTTTCTCATTCCCTCTGTTCTTTGTAGGTTGATTCCATTTCTGTTAGTGTCTTTGGACTAACATTCACTGGCAAAACCTTTCTTTGTAAACACTGGGAGACCTTGCAAGTTCTAAATGGACAGTTTGGCAAATGTGGAAATCAACATTGTTGTAGGAAGGCTAAAATTTCACAGGCAAAACTGTTTTCTGGGTACCATTTGATCTGGTGGCATTTGAAGAATAAAGCCCTTCGAGATTTTTAATTTACAGCAAAAATGATTGGAAAAGTGTTGCATACTCTGACAAATGATGGTTTCTGTTTTCTTCAAGCCAAACTTGCATTCTCATCTTTTGATAGTCATGACTTTATCTTTTGCAGACTTTATAGCAAATAGGAAATGAAAATGGAATATGGGGTTGAAACATCCTTTTATTTTATTTTTTTAAGGTTGCTATTTTAGTTTGTGATGTATGGAGGCTTCTTTTTGCTCAAATATCATTTTGCAGCTTATCTTTATTAGTGGTTACCAAAGGGAGAGCAAAATTATAATTGCTGGAGGTGGGTCCTTGGAATCTGCCTATTTAACACGCAGCTCTAGGTAAACTGAGATGCATTGCTTTAGGGGTTACAGATGCTTTGAAAGAAGAGGAAATACACACACCTCCTTCCCACTCTCCATTTCCATACAACAGATTTTTTGTTTTTGCTTTTTTACTTAACATTTTAATAAAGGGTTTCATGTGGAAGAAATTAGCCTGGATGGTTAAGATCAGATTGTCTAGGACTTTAGTTTATCCAATACACTACAGGTTAAAGAAGAGATGACAGGTAGTATGACTGGTCTAATAATCCTAAATGATAAATGTAGATAAAATAGCTATGGAGGAAGATTTTCAAGACATCTCCTGAGTTTTAAAAAACAGAGGCTAGTTCTTCAATATAATTGTCAGTCATTGTCAATACTGTCATCATCAGCAATGACAGTTTAAAGCACAGTGATTTTAAAGTTGAGATATGAGGTCTAAATGGTTTCCAGACTGTGAGGAAAATCTTGAACTAGGGCTCATAATTTATGACAAAGAAATATTCATTTGTAAAGAAGTCAATGCTGAAATGTAATAATAGAAAACTCAGTCATTTGTACCTATGTTGATGTTCTTCAACTGAAAATTGGCTCGTCACAAGCCAAAAGAATGATTAAACATATAGTCACCCCAAAATAAAATAAAACACACATCATCTCAATATGTTTCTGAAAACAATAAAATGAGATCACTAACACCTAGAAGGAGGGGCATAAAAATTATAAATTTATGAATACAGTATGTGAATTAAATCAGATGTACATAGAGAAGTGAATGATTTGTGAGGGAAAATATATTAAATAGAGTTCCAGAAAGGCAGACAAAGCAACTTTTTGTGATTTCGAGGTTTCTAACATCAAATAGCTCACAACAGTTAGTAACCCCACAAATATAATACGATGTGATAAATAACTGCAGAGGCATGCTAGAAGAGAAGATTGGCAGAGTTCTGCATTTTGCCTGGGGAGGTTGTGGAAGGTTTGTCAGAAAAGATGACCCTCGGACTGCTTCTAAATACCAAGTCCTGAAGAAATATTTGCATAATATCATTATTGTTAATCCTTGTGACAACTGATCTCCGAATCAGATATTTTTTTATGTTATTTTTTTCCCACTGGGTTTATAACGTTTACCTTTAATCTATGTCTTTGGATATTTTGGTCTTCTCACTTTTTCTTGTGTGTAAATGGAACAGAAGTAGCAGTGAAATCAACGTGAGGCTTTGATAAAATCCCTCTAATAATGCTGTTCAACATGCACTTAAGTTTTAGAAATTCTGGGCCTTTGTGCAAATGGCTCTGGAAATGGTGTTGAAGGCTGCTCAGTGGAAGGGTGCTGAGCTGAAGGATGCTGAATTGAAGGCTGTTAAGTTGAAGGTTGTTGAGTTGAAGGCTGCTGAGTCACAGCTATTGTGAATGGGGAAGGATGTCATAGAAGTACATGTACTGGACTTCAATGAGAGTTTGAGATGAACAGAAACAGTTGACTCAATAATGGGTGTTGTGAAAAGCTGTGGTATCAAGAGAGTTGATTGGTTAGGTTCTCTTTAATTTTTCCCCTCAAAGCTATTTCTTCTTTAACAGCTAGAAAAGAATTGAAGAGAAAACAGGAGAAAGAAACTTACTTAGACTTTTAACTGCTAATTAAAGAGAAGCGTGGCTGAGAATGAGAGGCAGTTTGAGGCCAACTTGATGTTAAACTACATGGAAAGTGAGCCTGAATCTCTTGGAAGAGCGCTTCCCTACAGGCTAAGAAAAGGTTGGAGAGTGTGGTTAAAGGAAATCTTCTGTACCAATGAGAAATGAACTCACCTTCTTTATAAATGGCTTTCTAATCAACTTTTAATGTGATGTCCATTTAATGAATAGTTTTGTTTTAATTTGTCAATTTTACATTTTAACAAGCAGAAAAGCCTCTTGCTTTTATGAGGACACTCTGACTGAAGTCACCCGCATTCATAAGGAGAGCATTTACCATGTGACATGCATTACACAGGGAGACAGCCTTGCCACCAAATGGTGGTATATTAAGGTTTCAGTTTTAATTTCAGTTTAAAGTGAAATAAGAACTTTTAAAAAGTGGTAAATACTACACAGCCTAGAGAAGTGATGGGAAATATCATCTTACTTTTCTTTAAAAGATACTTTATAAAGCAGATGGTTTAAAATATTATAGAAATCTCTGGCAGGCAGAAGCTAGAAATAAATGCTTTAATTGGCAAAATCTCCTTCACTGATGGATTCTTTCTTACTAACAATAAAGCAATGAATAAAAAAAAAAATCTTCTTTTGAAAGGTGAATGAGTAGAACACGGACAGTTGAAGCAATGCCTATGACATTTACCAAGCTACAGAGGGAAAAGGAGATGTCAATCCCTGTCTGTCAGTCATGGGGACAATACTTTTTATATTTATGAAGTCAATGATATGCAGCACACAGACTCTCAAAGGCAGGCTGATGTTCTCAAGTCAAAAAGAAAATCATCTATTTTAGCAAGAAATAGATGAGCAACTCTGTGTTTGCTTTCTATATTTCTTTCCTGGTTGGTCCTTTGTGACTTACTACTTTTGTACCCTTTTCTCATTTACATTATCTTTAGCATTAGGAGTGAAAAAATTTTTTTTTAATATATTTTATTGATTTTTTACAGAGAGGAAGGGAGAGAGATAGAGAGCTAGAAACATTGAAGAGAGAGAGAGAAACATTGACCAGCTGCCTCTTGCACACCTCCTACCGGGGATGTGCCCGCAACCAATGTACATGCCTCTGACCGGAATCGAACCTGGGACCTTTCAGTCCGCAGACCGATACTCTACCACTGAGCAAAACCGGCTTCAGCAAGGAGTGAAATTTCTAATCAGCCAGACATGCCATCAGAATCTATAATTATTGCTTTGGCAATATGCTATTTCTATAAGAAATTGAATTTCCTATAGTTAACCTCAAGATAGGAAGAGCAAAAGTAAAATATATCTTTTTTAGTATGGTTCTTTGCATAAATCTTCAAGTATTTTAGCCATCGGGCCATAAACTCAAACAATTCTGTTCTCTTACTCATTCACCTCATTATAAGAATTCCCTAATGGTAGAGCTGAAAACACTTGATGAGTTGAGTGGGTCATTTAGGCATCTTGTAGAAAAATCTCTTTTGAGAGGTGAGCAGCCAAATATCACCCTGAACTCTGATATGTTATTAGTGGCTTCTTGAAAGTAAAACATATACCAGTGTAGTTTTGTGTATTTCTTGTTTGTGATCCACATACAGACAGTCCCTCCCACCATTTCCTCAACCTACCTTCTTCAACAAACTGTGTACCCTACAAGGCACTGTCTACATGTGTTGCAACGATGACTTCCAAACTTGTTCGGGGTCTCAGAACCTGGACACTGGGGAATTCATTGTGGTACAGAGTAGTAGCATAATGCGAACTTAGAAATATTAAGCATTCACATTTGGGACTCATGCATTATCTCATGCTAGGTTTTATGGTAAATAGTAGCAGCAACCAAAGATGTAAAAAGTTCACTTATCTCTGGAGTAGGTAGTATTGTCTAGTGAACAGAGCATAGGTAGTGAAGTCAGGCTGACTTAGTTAAACTTCTAACCCAACCATTTACATACAGATACTTTCTGAGTGTTTGTTTCCTCACCTGCACACTGTGGGTTAAGATTAAGCCATTTACCACATGTAAACATTGCCTGCTACTCCCTGTGGTTACTGTTCATTTTAGATCTACACCTCCCTTCTGCAGGACATGAATGAATACTGGTAGTTATGGTTGTATTGCAAATGTGTTTGCTTCATGACTGTAATTTGGGTCTACAGTTAGTTTTCACACACACACACACACACACACACACAAATATATATATATATATATATATATATATATATCTATATCTATATCTAGATATAGATATAGATATAGATATAGATATAGATATAGATATATATTTATTTGGTCAGGGATGTTGTCTTCCCTTTCTTGGTCATTCCAAACCTGCTTTTCATTGCCCCCAACCCCAATCTGGTATATGTTCCAGCCTTTGTACGGTTCTCTGTAGAGTGGTTGTGTCCTGCATGTTGACAACATACTTCTCTCCTGATTTCAAAATGCTACAGACTTCCTGAAGTAGATATTGAAAGTAATTGTAAAGAATCAGATCTTCAGTAGTTCAATCAATCAATTATGTAGTACCAAAGGCATTTTGAAATATATTTTGAAATATTTGTTCAATCCAGGAAGAATCACCATTTTAAACTAAAATGAAGGGATAATGGTATTTTCATGTAAAACACATTTTTCATTAATAACCAGAGGCTGAATAATTATATAAATGCATGCAGAAAATTAGAAATTCCGCCAAAAATTATCTGTGGATAATTTACATTTATGACTTCTTTCTAATGTAAAATCAGTTACTATGGCCTTTTTTACTTTGAGCTCAAATATAGCTTTAATTATATTTAGGGACTGTGCCTTATAGTCCTACTAGAGGCCCGGTGCACGAAATTTGTGCATCGGGGCGGGGATTGTCCCTCAGCCCAGCCTGTACCCTCTCCAATCTGGGACCCCTCGAGGGATGTCCAACTGTCGGTTTAGGCCCAATCTCAGTGGACTGCTGGCTCCCAACTGCTTGCCTGCCTGCCTGCCTGTCTGCCTGCCTGATTGCCCCTAATTGCTTCTGCCCTCCAGCCTGATCACCCCCTAACCACTCCCCTGTCAGCCTGATTGATGCCTAACTGCTCCCCTGCCAGCCTGTTTGCCCCTAACTGCCCTCCCCTGCAGGCCTGGTCTTTCCCAACTGCTTTTAATTAAAAAACCCACAATTAAAGCCAAAAGTGATGGTTAAGAAATATCCCAAAAATTCTTATAGGGGCCTCAAGTCTGCATATTCAGTGAAGATCCTCATGTTGGTTTTTGCAAATTACTCCTTTGCATAATATTCCTAAAGTTGAAGCAGTTACAAAACAAGTAGTCATAGCCCAACTAATATCAGTAAAAAAGTTCCTAATGAGCTAACAACTGTCTATCACTCATTAAATGCTCTGTTGAAGCTAGCAGGGGTTGGGTGGGGGGCAGATCATGTACATACTTAGGAAAAGTCTTTGGAATTCTGCCACCTTGCTCAGGCTGCAGAGTGCTCGCCTACAAACCACTTTATGGTAGCCATACAACACCCCATGAAGTGGGGATGACTGTGCCTATGCTACTGAAGGGGGAACTGATAGTGAGGCTCACTCAATTTCCCAAAGACACAAAGCCAGCAAGAAGCATGGCCAAAGTGTATTTCCAGTTCTTGGGGATTCCAGCTTAATAAAGTTTTATTATTATTATTATTATTATTATTATTATTATTATTATTATACCACAGCCCTGCTCTATAACAGTGTGTGGTGTGTGTCAGGGGGTGGGGAGTAGAGGGGAATATATGTGTTTTGAACTCTGTAGTCATGGACAGGATAGATATTCTGGGGTGAGCGTGGCCCAGGGCAATGTGTGTGCAGGTTGTGCCAAATTCTATGGTCCAATAAGACCATTTTGAATCTGAAGTTGCTTTTCTATTATTACCACCACACCTGGGAGGGCCATTTTGCTCTGTGGCAAAAATGAAGAAAACCCAAGGAAGATGTGCAAACTTTGCTTTGGATTCATCAGTATTGCTTTCCTGCCTGCCTCCATTTTGGCACCAATGCTTGGGGATACTGAATATTCTCTCTACACTCAGGGCCTTCCCAAGTGAGGGGCCTTCATTTCCAGGAAGGGAGATCCATGTGGATTTTGTCAATGGACTCCTTCTGGAAGCAGTTGAAAAATGAACGTGTAGGGAATGCCTACTTAGTTGTTATAAGTAGCATTGTTGAATGGGTGGTATTTGGGTCTTGAACAATTTTTATCATCCTTGGGTTCTTGCAAAAGACTTGGGGTATTATTTCACCTCAGACATGACACTAGAGTGTCTTCTAAGTGATTCTAAATAAATAATTGGCTTCAGCATTTGCTTGGGTTACAGTTGTGCCTTTGAGAAGGCAAATTAAGAGCGACCCCCATCCCCACCCCGTCCCGCCCCACTCTGCCCACTCCATCATAACCACGCCTCGGGTTCTATAATCTCGCTTGCTTCCTGCATCAGTTAACTGCCCGAACTGCCATGTACATAGAAAGCCCACGGAATACTCAGAAGTTTAGCATGTAACATAGAAAAAATGTCTACAATGTATATGTATGACATACATGAGAGACAAAGAACCTAAGGATATATAAGGCAAAACTCCGCTGTGTTCCAGGCTCAGCTTTTGGAGGCAACTCTGCTGGGCCAGCATCGGTGCAGAATAAACAGTCCTTTTCTGAGCCTCCAAGAGCATATGGCTTGTCATTTCCCACTGACCTGACTTTTGCCATAATACCTTGCCTATAATTTTAAACAAAATTTTAGCAAAAGTTCTGGCCCAGTGAAATAAGGTCCCAAGGCAGCTGTCTGCACATTGGGGTTCACACACAGTGAGGGTGCATGAAGATTTCCCAGGTTCTTAACATTCATATGTACTTTTCTCTAATATCGATGGGCCTGAGGTTTGTTGTTTCCTCCCTGCCCCACCCTCCATGACTGCCCTTTCTTGGTTATGGTATAATTTATCATTCAAACTGGAACACTTTTGAGAGTGAATGCAGGCTCTATTCGTCATTGCCATGGCAAAGTGTGAACCAGGATTATTTTGGATGAAACTGCATTGTTTGGTCACTTTGTACTTCTACCATTTTATAAGAGGAAGGCAAACCTCTTCACTCTCCTGATCCTTGCTATGGTAAATGACCCAAGTTGGGTAAACACCTGCAAGATAAACAAAGGGACAGCTGAGAATGCATACGGCTCTTTAGGGAATAACTAGCAGCAGCAAGGCGAAGGTTTGCAATGAGAAATAGTGAAGGAGTGGCACTCTGTCATCCATGCAATAAATTCATGATTGGTCCCTGTGGCTTCTCTCTCTCCCTCTCTGTCTTAGAGTTGGAAGTAAGACATGAGATGGTTATCCCAAGCATGTGTAGCAACACTTATTTCAAATAAAAATGAAACCTGGCTTTTTAGGATGGAACATTAATCTGATTTGGCTGATGGATTTGATGAGAACCATTGTTTCTTATCAGGTTGTGTGACAGATGTTTTCCCTAAATTAAGTGAGTTAAATGTTCAGCTTTCAGGTTTTGGAAAAAAAAATTTTTTTCAGCTCATATACATTTTACCATATGCCATAAAGTACATCTGTAGCAACTATTAAACATATAACAATTTTTAAATGTTAGCTTAAAATAAACGAGTGATACAGAATAGTTTCCCATGATTCTTTTAGCAGAAAACTTTGTAGACCATTTGAATATTTACATCTGAGCATTTATGATGTTTACTGTCTGGCTTCTTGTCTCCTTGTTAGTGTGTTAACCACAATGGCTGCCACATATTTCCAAATGCCTTCCCTGCCCACAGTAACTTGTCAAGTGAACAGATCCCATTTTAGAGAAGGTACCTGAAAGAAAGACCTTGCTATCTTGTCTGGTCAGGTAGTTCAAATGTTCTGTCCTGGACACTTTGATGCTTCATTTGTGGTTGGATCTGTCAGGGTCTAAGCATCATATCTCTGGGCAACTTATTATAAAATATACACACTTTCACCCCCTCAGCTCTATTCCCCTCCCCCCCAATTTGACAATTTAAAGAAGAAAAAAATTTTTGGATGGGCTAATAATCAAATAAATATGAGACAGATCAATGGGGGGAAATAATCAAGTTGATTATTCATGTAAGAACTGGAGTTCCATAAAAATGTGGGGCCCTGTCTTGACCACCACGAATAATGAATGCTGCAATGAACATAGGGGTGCATATATCTTGACAAATAAATGTTTTCAAATTTTGGGGGTAAAATATCTAGAAGAGGGGTTGCTGGGTCATAGGGTAACTGTATTCTAAATATTTTGAGGCGCCCACATATTGTCTTTTCACAGTGCTGTACCAATTTACATTCCCACCAGCAGTGAATAAGGGTTCCTTTTTTCTGTTCAAATTCTCCAACACTTGTTATTGTTTGTGAAACAACAGAAGTGTCTCTCAATAGATGTTTGGAAAAAGAAGATGTGGTATATACATATAATGGAATACCATTCAGCCAAAAGAAAAGATGAAATACTGCCATTTGCAATAACATGGATGAATCTTTGAATATCATGCTAAGTGAAATAAAGACAGAAAGAGTCACAAACTATATGATTTCACTCATATGAAATATATAAAACTGAAAGCAATAAATAAACAAAAAAAAATAAAACTCAAAGATATAGACAACAGTATGGTGGTTATCAGAGGAGAGGGGGTTAGTGGGAGATAGTAAAGGGTAAAGGAGGTCAAATATTTGGTGACGAAATAAGATTTGACTGCTGGATGGTAAAAACACAATGAAATATACAGATAGGGTATCATGCTATCGTACACTTAAAATCTATATAATTTTATAAAATGATGTCATCCCCAATAAATTCAATTTAAAAAGAATGTGGGGACCCTAAGGGCAGATTGGGTAGTTAAGGCTTTTTTATGTTACCTTGAGCTCAGGAGAAAAGGTGGGGGATGTTGTCTGGGACTTCAGAGGGGAGGAAGGAAAGTCACAAGAGAAAGAAAAGCAAATGCTGCTGAAACCGGTTTGGCTCAGTGGTAGAGCGTCGGTCTGTGGACTGAAAGGTCCCGGGTTCGATTCCGGCCAAGGGCATGTACGTTGGTTGTGGGCACATCCCTGTAGGGGGTGTGCAGGAGGCAACTGGTCGATGTTTCTCTCTCATCGATGTTTCTAGCTCTCTATCTCTCTCCCTTTCTCTCTGTAATAAAAAATCAATAAAATATATTAAAAAAAGAAAAAAAGAAAAGCAAATGCTTGGGAAGCAAGTGTTTGCTAGGCCATCATTAACAATGGGACACAGAGAGGACAAGGGTCAAAAGGGCCTTACTAGGTTCCTCCCTGTATGTCATACCTAATTCATGTTAAACTACCATTACCTATGAAGACAGCTCCCTTCTGGGAGCTGGTCCTTTACCTTAACCCCTTTAGGCATTTAGGGGGAAGGTCAAAGTTCTCTTCTGAGTCTTTTTAAATTTTATTTTAATTTAAATAACCAGATTAAAATAATCAATATCCCCCAAATCATATTTTGAGGTAGCAAAGTCTGCTTCCCTTCACAACCATAAGGTAAATTTCTATTCACAGAATAGCAGAATACTCAGGCCATGGTTGTCAGGCTCCTTAGATCTTTATTTATTAGATCGGCAATTTTTCCCTTGGACCTAGCAGATTGCTGTTTTGTGACTTATTTTGTTCTTCCATGAATCTTAATACAACCATAGAGTTTGAGCCAAAAGGAAAATGATTGAGAACCTTCCTGAGGAAATTGAACATCAGTCATATTGGTCAATGCACAGAGGAACAAATTCAGGTGTACACAGGAAAGAAAACGATGACAGGAGGGATCCTTTTATTCTTCTCTGTAAGCCTTAATCCCAAACTTCTAATTCCAAGTCTACATTTCTAGATAGTTCTGAAATAGTAGGTTCTCTCTGAACAGTCAACAATGCTTATTTATCTTTGGTGTCTTGATAAGAAGATCCACAAAAAATAGCTATGTGTTTGTAGATTCTTTTTGTTGTTGTTAATCCTCACCCAAGAATATTTTTTCCATTGATTTTTAGAAATAGCAGACAGGAGGGAGAAACAGAGAGAGAAAGAGAGAGAGAGAGAGAGAGAGAGAGAGAAAGAAAGAGAGAGAGAGAAAGAGAGGAGGGAGGGAGGGAGAGAGAGAGAGAGAGAGAGAGAGAGAGAGAGAGAGAGAGAGGAGAGAGAGAGAGAGAAAGAGAGAACATTGATTTGAGAGATAGACATCAATTGGTTGCCTCCCACCAGTGACCCGACAAGGGCCAGGGACTGAACCTGCAACCCAGGTACATGACTTTAACTGGGAATTGAACCTGAACATCTTCCATACCCAGGATGATCCTCTAACCATTGAGAACACTGTCCAGGGCTGTTTTGTATATTCTTAGAAAACAGCACACTCTCATATATTATTGTTTTAATTTGACAAGAGTAGTTTACCACATGTGGAAATGGCATTGGTGCTGACGAAGGTGATGCTCAGAGGGTGTTCACAGGGCTGGAAGGTCTAAACCTCTTCCAGGGTTTCCCTCTGCTTCTTGTATACACTCTCCTCATACCAGCAAACTAGCCTGTGAAGCAGTTAGTTGACTCATGCCTAATTAAAGAATGTCTCTACATCCAAGATGAAAACAATTAAATGAGTAATTTCCAAAATTATTTTCTAAACATTTGACAGATCTATAATAATTATGCCCACACTGCTACTGTAGGTAACCCAAAACTAACTGCATTGTAATTATAATGTACTCCATTGACACAGATTTAACCCGCGGCTTCAGGCTTCAACATTTTTCTTTCTTCTACTCCCAAACTAGTAATTTTTCACAAGCATCCATCAAACCCTCTAAAATAGTATATTATTAGAAGGCAAGCATTACCATCAATTCATGTTAGAAGACACAAATTGCCACAATTTGGCATGCCATCCCAGTGGAGGAATGGGTATAAGTCATGTATTTTTGTTGAAATAGATGGGCCTGCAAATGAAAAAGATGGGTTGGCACATTCGATACAAATATTTGTGTAGGTTTTTTTTTTCCTTGTATGTTGATTTTCACTTTTTTTTCTTCTATCAGCTTAACACAGTATTAATGGGTGGGATGAAGTTTTAATATATATTTCTCATAGAAGTCTTAATAAGCTGGAATGTTAGTCTAAAACATGACAGAGGGGAAATTATATCTAATTATTTTAATTTTGAGTCTCATTCCAGTTTTTCTTCTTATTTGTGTTGCCACTGACCAGATTCAGACACTTAGTTCAGGGTTGGACTATTGTAATGGCATATAAGAGCAGTCTCTCTTCCTCATGTCCCCTTATTCACTTCATTTCAACTATTTAGATTACTCTTCTTTGAGTGCCACCTTCACCAATTACACCCCTTTAATTGCTCAATGGCTCATTCTACCAATAGCTGTTATGTATTCTATTTTGCCTGCAAATCAAAAGTATCTATCATCTACTCAGTATTTACCAGCTACTAAGGGCAATGTATGTATGTACATTATTCTTTTTAATCCTCACAATAACTCTGTGTGGTAGAGATCATTCCCCCATTTTATGAAGAGGAAAAGAGAAGTTAGAGAGTGTGAATAATATTCTCAAGGTCATATAGCTCGTAAGTGGGACAGCTGGGAGTTGAAACTGAAATACCGGATTCCAAAGGTTATAACTTTATTGGCTAGGTTAGACTTCCTCCAAAGAGACTCCAAATCTGACCTTCATTTATCTTTTTGCCTTCATGCCACTTACTTCCCCACATCTAATGTGAGTCATTCATTCTAAAATATTTAGTAAGCATCTCCCATGTGCCAGACTGATGAGGAACTGCTGGTCCCTGTCCTCCCATTGCTTATAGTCTAGAGATGATAAGTCTGTGCTTTAGGCAACCTGGTCAGATCATGTTCTCTAAGTGTGCAGCGCACTTTCCCTTCCCCATGACATTTTCTAATGCCTTCTTGCCAGATCCCGCTGATCCTCTTATGTCCTTTCCCTCCATGATATCTGCCTAAACCATCAAACCACTTTCTACCTCTCAGAAGTTACAGTTTACACACATTCTCTAGGTTTCCAGCACTAGCTCTGCCACCAATAGACCGTGTGACCTTGGAAGAGTTATTTAAGTTCTCTGCATCTTAGTTTCCTCATCTGTGAAATGAGGGTAATAGTTTCCCATGTAGTTATTATAATGATTAAATAAACTTATGTATATAAGGCGCTCAAAGCAGTGCCTGGCATGTATTAATAATATGTGCTAACTAACAATATTACTATATGAAAAATAAAGTTAACCTAGAAAATTTGAAGATTTACTAAGCAATCCTGCACTAGACAGCATCCATCTAGCACTTACTTGGAAGGGTTGCTCAA
The DNA here is from genome assembly GCF_014108245.1 of Pipistrellus kuhlii. Classification (NCBI taxonomy): domain Eukaryota; kingdom Metazoa; phylum Chordata; class Mammalia; order Chiroptera; family Vespertilionidae; genus Pipistrellus; species Pipistrellus kuhlii. Next base: position 29,225,023 of record NW_023425427.1, read on the forward strand.
AATGGAAGGTTTCTATAGAGACAAGGCTGGGGCAAAGGAACTGTTAGCAAAAGAAAAGAATTATTTTTAGGCCAGGATATCTTTTTTTTTTGGGGGGGGGGGAGGTAGAAGGGTGTAACAAAGAAGGGTTTTATCATGCTGATTGCCTTTTCTTCCTTTGAGGGAGGGAGAGAGAGAGAGGGCCCATATGATTTATTACCTTACTGGGGCTCGACCAGAAAATTTCAGACTCTTGAAGATTACATTTCTGGTGAAGATCGAAACTGCTATTAAGCCAGTTTGGTGTTATGAGCTTTAGCATGAGTTACAGCATGTGGGCCTATACTTTTCTCTTTAACAATTATTATTCTATGGTTTATTTGTAAGGGATAATGTGGCATTTCTGGTAGATGTGTATCTAGTGTCAGATGCCTCTTGTGTTATTATTTTAAAACTCTTAATAGATTTATTTTTATTTTTATGGCACTTACCAGAGTTATTTGTCCTGCTTTTATTTTGCTCTTATTTTTTTCATTATAAGATAATTTACTGTTGGTAGGAACATTGTTCATACTCCTAACAGAGTCCTAATTTAAGGGATAACAAGACTATTGTAATGAGGCTCCAGATTCTAAGTTACCATTGTGATTTAGCCTCATTCTATTCATGTTCTTATATTTTACTCAGCAATATAAGTAAATCCCACTTTTTCTTCTGATTACATGGATATTTATTTTTATATTCTAACAGTATCTTTAAAACAGACTAGACTATGCATACGTTAAGAAAATCTCCTATACCAGAGCCAATAGTTATTATTAAACTGAATCCTGAAGCTATCATCACATTTGAGAGTTCTTAACTCATTTGTTTCAGACAGCAGCCACAAAAATGATCAGGAAAATTATCTCTTTTGGGGTAAAACAAATACTTGAAAATTTTGAAAGGTTAGAAGAAAATGTATGCATAATAGAGATAAAAATGTTGAAGAAACATTTTGTTCCAGGCAAATCGGGTTCTTATCTTTTCCTAATAAAATATAGTTGCCTTGGATAAACCAAACATGGAGAGATCTTCATGATCTAAGAAAATACACATTCTTGGAGAAAGTTAGGAATTCATTTTTCAAAATCTTTTTATTTTCCCATGTAGAAGAGAGTTTTGAACATAGATCTATTGTTGATGAAAGGACACCCTTAAGCTGAAAGAAGAAAAGTGAGAATCAGGATTATCTGAATGGCAGGAAGGAAACTAACAGGGGCTTCTCTGATCAAGAAACTCTGCTAGATTTTTTTTTACATATTTCATATATATACACACACACATATATATTGATTTCAGGGAGGAAGAGAGAGGGAAAGAGAGGTAGAAACATCAAGATGAGAATCATTGATTGGCTGCCTCCTGCCCTCCCCTTATTGGGGATCAAACTTGGGCATATTCCCTGACCAGGAATTGAACCATGACCTCCTGGTTCATAAGTTAACACTCAACCAATGAGCAATGCTGGCCAGTCATGTTTTGCATATTTTACTAGATAATATTTGATAGATTTTTTTTTCTGGTAGCAGGAAATAAGAACCCAAAACAACTTACCTTAAGCAAAAATAAAATGTGCCATATCAGTCAGATATCAGAGAGGCAGAATTAGATGCAGGGATGCAATTAATACCAATGAGAATTGATCTCTCTCAGCTTTACTTTACTCTGTGTTGGCTTCGTGTCCAAGAATACTCTTTCAGTGAAGAGTTGGTCTGGTCAAGGATTACATTTTTTTTCTTTCAGATAGGAATTTTAGCAAACCCTAGTGGGGGAACTCAGGTTAGCCATACCTGGATCTTGTGTGCATCCTTGAACAACCACTTTGCTTAGAAGAATGAGGTGATCAGATTTGCTTGTCTGGATTACATGTTAACCCTCCTTCTGGTGGAACTAAGTTTCTATAAGAAAGTGGAAAAACAGTTTCCAAAATGGGAAAATAAAAAGGAATATCCACTAGGAGGAATAAATAGTAATGAGAATGAGTGGGGAAGATATTTATAGAATAAACAATAGTAAAGCTTTAATGCTTTTCTTGACTTTCTGTTCTTAAATCTCTATTTATTGGGTTCCTGTTATCTCTCTCTATAAAACCCTAATATGCAAACAGGCAGAACAACCAAACAACTGGTTGCTATGACGTGCGCTGACCAGCACAGGATGCACGTGGAACATGTGGGTGTCGAGGTCAGCAGGATGTTGGAGCAGGTGAACAGGGGCGCCAGACCAAGGCAGGGCGCCGGTCCCTGTCATCAGGGTGAGCTGCTGGTAGTTATTGAAAAATCTTTGCTCCTGTGAGCCGCAGTTCCACCCAGTGTGGTCTCTCCCAGCACTCACACCTGCTGCTGGCGCTGGAGCTGCCACTCCCACCCACTGCCAGCACTGGCCCCACTTGCACCTGATGCCAGAGCCACTGCTCAGACCCGCTACTGGTGCCTGGTGCCTATCCCGATCACTCGGTGCCATCAGCGGGTGTGAGTGGTGGCTGCCAGCACCGATCACTCCTAAGGGCTTCTCCACTTACCCCTGCTTCTCATAGATGATTGAGGCAACAGCTGCCACTTGCACCTGCTGACAGCACCAGCCCAGCTCTGCCACCTGCCCCAATTGCTTGGCACCATCAGCAGGTGCGAGCGGGGTTGGTGCCATCACTGCATGGGAGTGGTGGAGGCAGGGACTGCTGACAGAGAGAGGGGCAGGGGCCATGGTAGGAGGGGCTGTGCAGGGATGTGGAGGATGGGCTGAGAATTGCCGCTGTCCTTGCAGCCCATAGTTCCTTTCAAAGTGCATGAATTCGTGCACTGGGCCCCTACTGACTATATATTATTGACTTCACCATGACCTAATCCTTGTCCTGTTCCCTGGGGTGACGTCAACCTGACTACATGTAATTTCATGACCAATTCTTTTTACTCTCCTTCTCCAGTTATTGAGAACTCCAGTTTCTGCCATGTCATTCTTTAACTGAAAGACTGTTAGCTTGTCCCAGCTCTGCCAGGAACTACATTTTCTTTCTGCAAACTCCTTACCACAAAATTAGGTCCAATACTGATTCCCTAATCCCTTTTTTCTGTATTACTGCCCATCCTGCTGTAGGAACACCTTCCATTATCTTGTCCTTTGAATTCAGCTATTTATTTATTCATTAAGTTTTGCATTTGTTGAATAAAGGTATTTTTTTTCTCAATAAATATTATTCAGGTCTATTAGGTGTTCATATCTGGGTTATGGATGAAGAAAACACAGGAATGATTTCTACCATCAAGATTTTGAATTCAGTGAGAAAAGATTGCCACATAATCTCCAAATCATCAGAGAGCAGTAGGGCTACATATACAATTGCCAGGCCTGGAAAAAGGCTTTTCTCCTGGGGTCCTTGGTTCTTGAATGTAGTGGTTAGCTGGGGCAAGAAATAGGAGCTGCCCAATACAGGGAACAATCTGCAAGGCTTGGAGCCTTGAGAAAATGGGACAAGTCCAAGATGGTGCTCTGTGTGTGATGTGAGAGAGATGGCACATGAGGAAACCAAGGAAGAGAGTGATAAAATCATGAGGACTTCCAAGTTATAGGAAGGTGTTTGATCTTTTCCCTAAAAAAAGCTGTTTTCTGCCTTCCCCTACGTGAACAGACCACTTTTACATTGAACCCATCTAAAGATTTTGGTGGCTGGCAATTGAATTCTGCCTGTCTTCCCTTCTATGCAGGTGTCAATTTCATAATAGCATTTAGGTTTTTGTCTGTATGGCTGTCCTTGAGAACTCATCCTGGGTCACATTTCTTGAGATCCTGTCTGAATTTTTAGATTTTGCCAAGGCCTACTCTCTTCCAATGTAAAGTTCTGAAAATATTTAGTGGTAGGTTGGTCTTAGAGATGGTAGAATAAACACTCTCTTTCTGGAGTAATTTGATACTGCAGAAGGTCTCTCCTAACCAAAAGTAACTTTCTCAATCCCTGAGTCTGAGACCATGGTTATAATTATTTCTTAAGGGACTTCTAGAATAAGGTTGGATATACATTTTTGAAGCAATAGGAGAGAAAATGTCCTGGCTTATTGATACATTAGAAGTACTTTTGTTTATTACATTCCATGTAAGTTTTTATGAAGTTTCAAAGAACAAGATCAGAAACGTATGGTGCTTCTCAAGGCTGTTAGCCATCCTTACCACTGACCTTTAGAAGGGGGTCTTGAGCCTATAGAATTCTGATGGTCTTCAAATATTTGGTAAATGAGTGAAGGAGACTAAAGTAATTTTAGCTTGATTCACATTTTTATTAGTGACAGCATAATTTAGAAGATGAGACGTACTGGTTGTGGGTGTGAGGGGGGGAAAGTCTAGCCATAGAACCCAAGAGAAGAGCTGTAAATATATCCAGAGGTTAAAAGTAGTCCTGGGCCAAAAGAAAAGTTCACAGCTACTGAGAAGGATAGGCTAGATATCCTCTAGACAGCTAGAATGTTCTCGAACATACTAGAAGTGAGCCAAGTGCATTTCCTATTTATAGCAGGCAGCAAATCCACATCTTCATTTGTCTTCATAAATGTTTTGTATTGAAGAGAGTAGGGGAGAGAGGCAGGATAGAGGAAGTAGCAAGTCACCCTCCCTTCTAGAAGTGCTCCACAATGCTGGCTTGGTTTACTTGGTTCTGGGCCCATTTTCACGTTTAAACTCATGACAACGATTTGGCCTAGCTATCTTTGTTTTATTAGAGAGGACTCATTTACAAAAGGAAAAGTCATCTTATCTTTAAAAATACTTTCATACAAAGAGAAGTACAGTTTTATGTCTGCATGTTTTTATGGGCAGCAGACCATATCCTGTGCTTCAAACCTTTATCTCCTTCTTTTACACACATGTACAGTCAGCACAGCTATCTTCTGACACATTGCAGTGCTGCTAGACTGCGGCTGGTTTTCTTCCAGGACACTTAGCAGAAGAGAAGTATTATTTGAAACAAACATATAAGAAGTTTGCCTCTTACACTTCCTTGTTTGTTAGCTCATTGTAGTTTCTCTTTATGTAGGTGAATCGAGGGGTTCTGCAAAGCTGAGTTCTCCCATGTTTTCTTCTTCTTCAGTTGGCTTCAGGGTTGAGCTGCTTCGTTCAGAATTATGTTTTTGGTTAAATAATTGGTCTCATAAAACAATGTTAAAAGAAGGCTATAGAGCTGTAGCGTCTGGGAGGAGCCACATGGCGTAAGAATGATAAACGCAATGGTGTGTATGATACTCATCCTCCACTTCTGCCCTATGACACATATTGCAGATCAACCATGAACAATCAATTAGGTGGGATTGGCTTGGGGTAAAATCAATTTATTCTCAGTGCATGGTTTGAGTAGTTTATCAAGCTGATGTAGTAGAGACCAATCATCTAGCAGTGAGTCATCAGAATACTCACCTTTAGGTCAATGTGGGGCAGTGAGGAAAGAGGCTGTCTCCCTGATTTTAAAAGAGTATAATGTTGAGAAAAAATCAAATGCAATTACCATGTGTGTTGGGACAGACTTCTCAAGGTGTCTTCAAATGACCTCTAATCAGGTGCCTTGTATTTCTTTACACTCTAATAACCATAGAAGGGAGACCTGAGAAGTTGTACAAAAATGTCAATTAAAAATATCCACCCCATTGGTTTCCACCATTCTGTAGCACATTTAGGCTCCAGGGAAGTTCTCTGCTGAGCCGACCACTGGTATGAAAAAATACAATAAAAGAAAATCACATTGGAACCCTGTTAGGATCATAATTTCTAAAACTACTTATTGATTAGGAACTCTTTTCTGATCTTGTCTGATCACTGTTTATAATAATTTCTAGTATAGTTTAAAGGACATCACTTTCTATTTTCACCCTTTTCATCAAAGCTTCCAATGGATGAGCTCATAGCATCCAAAGTGAGGATCTGCCTAATAGAATCGGTTTTCGGTTTCCTCTCTCTTGGGTCAGGTGTGACATAGAGAGATAAAATACATCTCATAAATTAAAAAGTTCTTTTTGTCATCTGCATACACATGAATTTCTAGCTGGATGACACTTTAAAGAGGTTAACTTAGGAAACATAAATAAACGGTGACTGAGTGTCAAATAGATACTGAGGAGATATTCCTAAAGGAAGTTTCTGGAATCCAACCTGCACAATGTTTCCAGATTGGCCTCTTCTCTTTGGACCGACTTGATTGGGGAGTGTAGTCTTGGATAGTTTTTGACTTTCTGTTTTGTTTCGCAACTGTCGGGCCTTTCTTTAAAGCTCTATACAGTGGAGTTCATTTCTATAGTTCTTCTGAGTAATTTTATCCCGTGCTATTGTTCATGTTTCTGAGCCTGCCAAAAAGAACATAGGCTTCGAATTAACTTTCCCTACACTTACTATTTTGTATGTGTTCTGTCTTCATTTTTGGTTATTGTGAGGTCACCAGTTTTGTTTTCCCTTTGGTATCCAATATTCTTAGACAATTTTCTGTGGCCTCAGAGAGACATAGAGGGAACAGATGTTGTATAAACTGTGTCCCCCACATGTTTTCCCACTTATCTTTTCCTTTTGAAAGAAAAGAAAAAAGAAGATAGCTCTCTGTGTATGGAACCCTTAAAAAAAAGCATTTTAAAAATGCCCAGAAACTATTTATTTAATCTATCCTATCTCTATTGTGGAAAAGAATGCTCCTTTTTTGAATAGAATGACCAGTAAACTGCTCTAGCAGCTCAAAGAGGTTGATAAAGGACATTTTCTAAAGACACCCATCACTCTGGAGAGTATATATAAGCCACTAGTTTACTTATTTTTTAGTCTCCTTATGTGGAAACCTTTAGAAATACATATTAAGTTCCAGCAAATGTCAATAAGTCCAGAACTATATGTCAAAAAATTTTTTAGCAATGATTAACCACCCTACTTGGTTGAAAGTCAAAGATAATTTCAGTGTCTGTGGACTTTAATTTGTGAATATTCTATCCATGTGCTTGTTCCGATTTGCCAAGTCAAACCAAAATTCCACGTCACAGCTTTCATCCTTTTTCTCTGTGTAAATCTGTGCCCCATCTTTTGCAATGTGTGGAATAAGCTGAATAAACAGAACACAGTAGGTAACCTGGGGAGTGTTCTAATCAGAAATATTTTCACTCCTGGGGGAAAGCTTTATAGGACCCACCAGGAGCTGTGATTTGAACCACCCATTGCAAGCAATAAAGCCCTGAAATGAGGGCGCATTTTTATCAGATCTCTAGATGCATATTTGTTTATCTTTTTTCTCAGCTGTTCATGTAAAACTTCATTGTGAATTGTGCGAATGCATAACACCTATTGGGCATATATTCAAATATCAGCTGCTATTCTCAGTTAATTTTTTCCATTACGTTTTCTCTTCTTCTGCCTTCCAAGTGACACAAGATAATATAACAACACAAATGCATTGAAGAGACAAATGCAAAGTAAAATCTACCTCATGCATTGCACATTTCAACACTGGGGAGCTGACTTCCAACACACATCAGAGTCCATGTCTTCCAACACACATTGGAGTCCTATAGCATCAACACAGTGAGAGGCATGCAAAAGATTTCTCTTTACTTAGCTTTCTAAAAACACATTCTGGTGTAAAAACTGTGTCCTAAAAGGGTTGCACAATGTTAATGTGTAACATTTAGGTGCAGTTTAGACTAATAATAAATTGAATATCTGTGTACTCATCAATCAGTTTAAGAAACAGAAAATTTTCAGTACCTTCCAAGCCCTTTGCATGACTCTTCCTAATACACCTCTCATCTGTTTACTCAGAAATAACCTCTGCGCTAAAAGTTGGTAGTATGTTACTATGTTACTTTATCTGCACGATTTCATAATTTTTGAGCATGGATATTTGAACTTTATGATAATGAAAGATGTACTTCATGTTTGCTTTCTCAACATTATTCTTATAAGTTCCATCCATGTTAATATGGGTAGTTCATTTACTTTCACCATTGCATAGCATTAAAATGTATGAAAGAAATCCTATTTATTTAGCTATTCTCCCATAAGGGACATTTTGAGTTTATCTAGATTTTTTCTTTCTTTTTTTTTTTAAAGTTGAATGCAAATTTTGTACAAAGAAAATATGAAAAAAATACTTCCATATGTTTTGCAAATAAAGCCAGCGAGGCTATTTGTTTTTGACAACTGCATTCACAAATGTTCTTTCTGTCCTGTTTTTTTCTAATACTCTCTTTTTATTTCTTCTCTAATATGGACAACCAGTTGGAAACTGTACAGTTCACATCCTTCTATCAACAAAAACTGAAAGTGAGTAAGACTAAAATGTGCAACAAAAAGTACTGGAATGATATTGTACAATTAAGTTTCTCATGTACATACATTATCTTTTGCTTTGTTTGGTGCTTTTTGTTTTACATGACATACAAAATAGTGCTACAGCATATATAGTGTAACAGATAGGATGTTGGGGGTTAGAATTTTTCTTATTGCAAAGAACATTACTAGAGAGAGGACTGGTCCATATCACTTTGTGGTTATATATAAGAGCTTCTTTATGCTATATATTTAGGAGTGGAATTTACTGAGTCATAGAATATGGGCATATTCAGCTTTACTTGTATTGCTAGCCTGTATTTGTTTTTAATTCAATTAAAATGCATATTAAGGAAATAAAACTTTTAAATGAAATTTCAATTTGATGTTAATTTCTGTTTTATTCTCCCCACTTGCTAAAACAATGGTCCCTGGCTTAAAGTTATAAACATAGATCTGTGTGAGGCGGTTGTTGGTAACTTTGCTGTGTTTTTATTTCCTGCCCACTCTGATTGTATGCCATTAGTCTAGACAAATTCCTTCCATTCCTCCGTGGTTCCTGTGCTCACCCGTCCCTAAGGATTGTCCCATTAGTAATAGGATGAATAACCTTCCTTCCCACCTGTAACTCTAGTCATGCATTGTCTTATCATCCTGTTCTTCTGGGAATTGGACTTCCTCTTCTTTTAATTTTTTTTTTCAAATTTATTTTTTATTTTAAAATATGCTTACTATAAAAATTAACATCTTAACCATGTTTGAGCATTTTGGTAGCTTAAGTGCATTCACATTGTTGTACAACCAATCTCCAGAACTCTCCATCTTGCAAAACTAAAACTTTGTACCATTAAACAGCAACTCTCCGTTCCCCCATTCTCAAAGCCTCAGGCAGCCAGTATTCTACTTTCTGTTTCCATAAATTAATGGGATCCTACAATATTTGTCTCTCTCTCTCTCTCTCTCTCTCTCTCTCTCTCTCTCTCTCTCTCTCTCTCTCTTGTGACTGACTTATTCCACTTAGCATATTGTCCTCGAGGTTCATCAATGTTGTAGCATCGTCAGCATAATATTGTCTTGCATGTATAATCCATATTTGTTTATCCATTTAGCTGTTGATGGACACTGGATTGCTTTCACCTTGTGGCTATTGTCAATAATGCTTCTATGAATGTGAGTGTATAAATATTGATATCTCTTAAAGACTCTGTTTTCAATTCTTTTGGGTGTATACCCAGAGGTGGAACTGCTAAAGTACTTCCTCTTCTTTAAGGACTAATGCTCCTACAGCCATCTCAATGATGTGATTCTGGTGGAGGCTGCCAGTCCAATCATAGTACCATCCTTTCTCTTGCCATAGTTGACTGGCTAATGGATGAACACCCGACTCAAGTGAAGCCAGTAAGTTATTCCTTGGAAATTTTCAGAATGGAGCTGGAGGAATAAATCAGCCCTCTCTTTTGCAGAAGCTGTGAAGTTTTGATGCTATCAGTGGTCAGGTGCCCTGTCATATGGAGAAGACCCTTTATGAGGGGGAGAAATTAAGCCATCAGGCAGAAAGAATAATGACAGTCTTGGTAGTACTAGCTTTACTGTCCTTTCCACAGTCACATGAGCGAATAAATCCCTGACTTTCATGAATCAGTATGAGTAGGTCTTCTATTTCCCCCCACCCCCATTAAGTGTCCTAATGAATGTAGTGTCATAGTTATGCTCACCTTATACACTAGGCAAGTTCTACCTTACACTGGCAAAGAGTCAATACTGATTTCTATTATTCTGGAATCTGTTGTGTGATTAAATGAGCAGAAATAAAATGATAAGAGTCAGAGTAAATGGTGCCCTATATTCTTTACTGAAATTCATAGTAGGGACAAATAAAAGAATGAAACTGATAAGAATTAAAACTAAAAAGGTAAAGAGATAGTGATAAGATATCAGCAAAAAAGACTTGGGCTCATCACACAAGGAGGTTGACCTAGCTACAAACCTAGGTAGTATAGTAATAGATAGATGTCTGGGATTGTGGAATGCAGAATAATGAAATTTTCTGTGTATATATACTATATATGCCTCAGACCTAATTTATACAGCATGTAGACTAACCTTTGAAATTCCTTAGAGTTCTGTTCTCTACTTTTCTCTGATGATGTTTTAGTTTCAATTTTTAATGCTTGCAAAGCTCATGTACCTTTTTGTTGCCCAGAAGATAAATATGGCTAATCCCAACATTAGTGGTAAGGACATGTGGTCTGGAGCCAGAGGACAATGGAAGAGAATTAGCCACTATTGAATTGTGACTTGAGCCATAATTTCCCTAACCATAAAATGAGTAACAATGTATGCCCCACATATATTTATAGGAGTTGAATGAGATGTTGGGAGTAAAACTGGCATATTACCTACAAAACCATTCCATATAAACAGTAACTAGAGCTTTGGGTTTCAACACCAATGTGGATATCTTGGAATATCATCATAATCTGTAAGGGGTAAATTATTTATTGGGGGAATTTATTACTAATCATGAAGATTCGATGTTTATATAGTACTTTTAAAAATGAAGAGTACTTTCAAAGTTTTGTCTAGAGTAATGTCACTGTTATTCATTTGCATTGCAACATTTTCCTTACTGGGAAAAGAATAGGTGGACTTTGGGATAGCATGGTGAGAATTATCTATAATTTTAACTCTTCTGAGGGTGTGTGACACATGTGTACTTCATCTACTATGTACTAGCATGTCATGGTGAAATATGGTTGAGGGGTTGGGAAAACTTGAGATTTAAGCTATGCGGGGCAGGATCCTTGTTTCCTCATTCCCTACTCTATGGCTGGCCACTAGCACAGTTTCTCAGTAACATAGGTTTTCAGTCAATATTGGAATGACCAGAAGCAGACCTTCTAAGGGACTACAGTTTTGCTCATTCCATAGATACTAGAATTTCTTTCTTGTCCCAAACAAGGAGGAATATGTCTTTCTTCATCTTCATTTAGGAGAAAAATATGAAGCTCAGAGTACTTGTGATTGATTTAAGGTGTTCGTCACAGTTGCTAAGTTGTTCCTTTGAGGTTTTAGAGGGAGTTGTGAACAGAGAGACATTTGTTTACTACAGAACATCTAATTATGAGGTACTTCCCAATGTGTGCATCATAAGCCATGAGGGATTGTTGATGAAAAGAATTGATTGAAAAATAGAAAACCTTAGTGTAGAAAATGGTCTGAGGAACAAAGCTTTAAAGGGAGCAGTCCTTTCTTTTTTATTTTTAAAGAAAAAAACACACCACTAAATAAAATCTTTATCCTGGTAAAGATTCTGAATGAGGAAGAAACTTGAATTTCTCCAAGAATGTGTTATAGCGGATGCTCATCAGCTGAAGGGTTGGGAAATGAGATAAAAGGCTATAATTGACTACTTTGGTTTTTAAATATTATTTCATTTTTTAAAAGTTGGTAACAAGTCATAAAGCAATTTCCTATGGTGTTGGCAGAGTGGGAGTTCGGGAAGAGAACAATTGCTCCTTTGAGAGAGTGTGCTGGGTGCTTGCCTCCTACAGTTATATTTTTCTTTTTAGAGGAACCATCTGCTTCATTAAACTTTCCAAGATCAGGCACTATCTACAGGGAGTTCCACAATGTCTTGAAACTGAGAGCTGCAGCCGAGTTTTAAGTTGCTGCCAGAAAACCAGATGTTAACCAGATTGTCAAGTTCTTTTTTTTTTTTCCCCCCTTCCAAAACCAAAGATTTCAAATGAGGCTGAGTGAATGTAAATGTTGGACAACCCTTATGGTTAGAACTTGAAGCCAACATGGACCTATTTTGGCCTCTGTTCATGAAGCTCTTCCAAATTCAGTCAAAGGGAAATCTACTTATGGTTGTTGTTTTGTGTGTGTGTGTGTGTGTGTGTGTGTGTGTGTGTGTGTGTGTGTGCTGTAAGAGTGTGTGGGGAGAAATTTTGGCTTTGCATGGTCCCTAATGCACATTCCTTACTGAAGAATTATACATGCTAAATGTTGGGAAATTTAATAGATATTCTCAGTGCTATTTCTCTATATTTTGGATGGGTTTTTATTTCTGATTGTACCCTGTAGACTGCCTACTGATTTCAAAGAGATTAAATGGAGGAAAATATGCAATGAAAACTGCTTCTTTTCATGTACCCCAAGAGCTGACATTTGAATATCTGAATTATTTGGACTGGGACTCTCAGTGTAGATTGCAGGCATAATAATAAGTATAGTATTTCTAGAAACAAATGCTGAGGAAAGCTGTGTGGCCAAATGCTCTGGAGGGTTAAAGAAGGCCTTCATTTTTGTTTTTAAGTGTGTTTTTATTGATTTTAGATAGAGAGGTAGAGGGAGAGATAAAAACATCGTTGAGAGTGAAACATTGATTGGATGCCTCTTGTATACCCCCTACTGGGAATGGAACCAGTGGCCTCCTGGTGCATAGGATGACATTCAACCCACTGATCCACACCTGCCTGGCTTCATTTCTGTTTTGACAAGTGCTATTTTATTTCATGGGGTTAAGGGGATCAGGAGTTTACCCTTCACCAACCAAACAAGGCAACTTTCATGAGTTTTCAGTAATTTAAAACTCTTTATATATTCCTCTCTTAAACTCTTTTCAAATTACACTAAATCAGAACACTAAGCAACTGAACAATAACAATAAAAGAAAACAAAATTTTCTTGTCTCTAATTAAGTCTAACATTTTAAAAATGAAGGGAAAACGTTTTCCGTTTTATGAGACTAAGGCAAGAAAAAAACACAATTCTGTTTATAGGTTTTTATTTATCTGGCATAATCTTATACTTTTATTTTATTACTAGAGACCCAGTGCATAAAATTTGTGCATGGGGGGAGGTCCCTCAGCCTGGCCTGTGCCCTTGGAGGATGTCCACCTGCTGGCTTACGCCTGCCTGCTTGCTGCTCCTTAGCGATGCTGCGGAGGCAGGAGAGGCTCCCTCAACCACCACTGTGCTGTGCTTGCCAGCTGTGAGCTGGGTTTCTGGCTGAGTGATGCTCCCACTGTGGGAGACACTGAGCACCAGGGGACTGCTCCTGCATGGAGCATCTGCACCTTGGTGGTCAGTGTGCATCATAGTAACCGATTATTCTGGTTGTTCACCATAATGGTCACTTCACTTAGGCTTTTATTATATCCACTGAAAACCCAGTGGGTGACTTTGTGCATCAATGGGGTCCCTTAGCCTGGCCTGTGGGATTGGGCCAAAACCAGCTCTCTGACATCCCCAAAGGGGTCCCGGATTGTAAGAAGGCTCAGGCCAGGCTGAGGCTCCCCACCAGTGCACAATCAGGGCTGGGGAGAAACATGCCAAGTCAGGGAGGGGCTGCAGGAGGGCTCCAGGTGTGTCTGGCCCATCTTGCTCAGTCTTTATTGGCCAGACCCCAGCAGCAAGCTAATCTACCGGTTGGAGCATCTACCCCCTGGTTGTCAGTGCATGTCATAGTAACTGATCAATAGGTCAACTGTCTGCCCCCTGGTGGTCAGTGCACATCACAGAAAGCAGTTGAGCGGCCTTAGCATTCATTAGCATATTATGCTTTGATTGGTTGAACGGACAACCAAACAACCAGATATATATAGCATATTAGGCTTTATTATATAGGATAACTGAAGTTGGTCTTAATGTTTGAACTTAATACATATCTATTAATGCTAATAAAAAGCTATATTTTAAGAGCATTAGGAAATCTCTAGCCTGAATTCTTAACATACCAGATGTAAAAGCGTTCCCTAAGTATACCTACATGGCCCGATTCTACTTTTTGACCCATAGATGGATTATATTGTCATTGCAAATAAGAAGGCATGACTTCTCCTCTGTGATAAGGGCATGATTTTGCTTTCATAACTTGCTATCCTATGTTGAAAACATCCTTTAGGTACATATAACTTATGCTTCCTATTGTTTAAAGGTTTTTCAATTCAATGGCTCATTTTCATCACTGGAGTTAAATATTTGCATTCAAATAGTGTTTTCATAGTTGATTGCAAGAATAAAAGAAGAAACCCCATAAGACTTATAGGATCAGGGATATTCCCAGTATCCTTCATTCTTCACCTCTGCCAATAATATCTTAACTTCTTTGAAAACTCTGAGAGATAGTTGTATATAAAAGACTCTTCATTGCTAATGGGGGGTGGGGGGGAAGGCCTACATTTCCTACTGGTCTACTGTCACAGGTAGATTTTTTCACAGAAAAGGATTCTTGTTTACCAATTTTAGAAGACGTAAACTGTTATGTCCATATTAATTCTGTAAGATTCTCCATAGCTGATTTTGTGATCATTTATGGTAATTCTCACCTTTAATTTTTAGCAAATATTACTCAATCAAATCAGTGTAGCCTTCTGAAGCCTTAGTTAGCAGCTGCTACAGGGGAAATATCCTGCTTCCTGTAGTAACAATAGCTTCAGGTTGCCTGCATCTAATCTTGACTCACCACGGGGTGAGCAGAAGGCTCATTGTCATGGCTGCAGTGCTCTTTCTCCAGCTGTATTTCCATCACCCACAGCAGCAGTGCATTATCCTGTCACCCGCTGGGTACCCCTGGATTCCTCCAAGATAGAGCAGCTCCATACAGAACAGCTTTCTTATCAAATGAGCCATGGATTTTAAAACTGCCAATTCGACATGCATTAACATAAAGTTTCACTTGACAAATGAAAATATCACTCAAAGAACATTTTATAAAGCCAAAAGCAGTCACATCTTTAAAAAAACATTAATCATCATAATCCCCTTTCAAAACTCTCTTCACCCCTAAGATCTGCAAATAATATATCCCAGATTCTCTTTACAAATCAGAGTAATCTTGCCTTTCAGCTTTGCAAATATGAGACAGATTCCTTGGCTATTTGCAGGGGTTCTGCAGCTCCCATACTACTAAACTGAGTTTGAATCACCGTTAGACTAATGCTGATAAAAGAGGAGGGAAAGGCCCTGTAGGGATCTCAGCAATATACACAACTAACATAGTCTTGGACTGTTCTAAGGCTAGAACTGCATTGTGAGCTCCTTGGTGGCAGGGATCATGCCTCATGCTTTCTCTGTGCCTTTCCCCCAATTCTGCCTGACACAGAACTGATCAGGTGGTAGGTGCTCAATAAATACTCTGAACAAGTATGACTCATCCAGTTAAAAAAGCACACTGGTTAAACAACTTCAAAAACCTATAGGAAGAAGAAAAAATTCACTCAAGGCCCCATGAACCAAATAATCAGCACAGTTGATTTAATAAATGTGTAAAACCTCCTCCACTGAATGTGCTGGTGCCCCACTGTCAGGTCATCAGCCCAGACCACTCTTTCTCAAATCCAATAGCCCTGAAAATAGTTTTTAAATACCCTTTCATCTCAAGATTCCCGTCTGCAATCATGATTACCGCTGGTTGAATGAGACATCACATTCCTTCTAGTATGCCCCTAATGTTAGACTCAGGGAAATTCAGAAATCTACATGCACGTTATAACATCACAGCCCTTTTATCCATCCATCCAGCTACCCATCTATTTGCTTAATTCAACAAATTTGTGAACAGTGCTTACTATGAACTGGGCCACTATATAGTCTGAGAAATCAATGCTGAACAAAACAGACCAGCTCCCTTTCATCCTAGACCTTCAAGTCTGGTGGGGGAGGAATGAAATAAATAAGCAAGGAAGTGAGTAAACATGGAATTCTGAGAAAATCAGGAAGCCAAGAGAAACAGAAAAGTAGACTAGATGTACTTGTTTTTGATTTCTTATTCAGCTAGGTGCTTTTCTCACTTGGAGTTTTTTGAGAATCAGCACAACCATTCAATGGGCATGTCAAGAAGCCATGCATGGCACAAGGGCAGTCTTAGTCAAAGCACTTGCAATTGAAGGCCTGCATTCTAGTTAGACTAGAACTAACCTAGTTCGAATATGCAAACCAAAAGCAAAAAATAAAAATAAAAAAATAAAAAGAAATAAAGGACATAAACCTGTACTAAATTATTTGACTGTTACGTGACAAACAAATGAAAATGAGATTAGATGTGATATGGTGCCTGCTGAGTTTTAGAGATAGAGAATGATACAGGTGAATAACAGAGACCTTATTGCAGTACTTGCGTGTACTCTGTACTTTGGAGTGTTCTTAAGCTTCTTTACTGCTGCTTCACTGTGCTATCCTCTACTAACTTCTCTAAATATTATTGCCAGAGGAGATTGTTGATAGGGAAATGATAACTGAATAATATTTATGCTTCTGGAAGAGAAGGGAGGCATGGTTGGCTTTTGATTTTTTTTTATTCAGCTAAGTGCTTTTCTCACTTAAGGTTAGCAGTGATATCGCATTGTCATTTTTATTTGCTAAGATCACAATTAGTACATTTTGCAGTATAGTTGCAAAAGCACTTATGTTGCTAGGAGTTGGATACTGATCTTTCCCTGCTTCTTTATTCTTTTAATATATATATATTTCACTGAGGAGGAGAGAGGGAGAGATAGAAACATCAATTATGAGAGAGAATCATGGATCGGCTGCCTCCTGCATGCCCCCTACTAGGAATTGAGCCTGCAACCCAGGCATGTGCCCTTTAGTGAAGTCAAAACCAGAACCCTTCAGTCCACAGGTCAATGCTCTATCCACTGAGCCAAACTGGCTAGGGCTCTGCTCCTTTTCATACCTCTTTGCTTTTCCTTTGAATAGTTTCTTCATGATTTTCTGTTTTTGAATTTATGTTTTTCCAGTATTATTGAGATATAATTGACATATAACATTGTGTAAGTTTAAGGTTTACAATGAGATACCGTATTTTTCCATGTGTAAGATGCTATGTTTTTTTCTAAAACCATTAGACTGAAAATCGAGAGGCATCTTATACACGGAAGTTAGCCAAGGAGGGAGCCATGTGTGTGCCTAGTTTTCCATATCTTGTCAAACAGGCTTCCTCCAATAATGAGCCTTATTGTTACTGACGTCAGCTGATGTAGGAATTGGATATGGAGAATGCACAGAAGCAACAGGGACCTGAGCATTCTGAGCCCATAAAGATCTCAAAAAATAAAAAGATAAATATCAGTAAGTGATTGTCTTACTCTGCAAAATTCAAACTCAATGTAATCAGCTATGCAAAAGAGCATGGAAATAGAGCTGCAGAGAGATAATTTGGACCTCCTTCCACTGAGTGTATGATCAGACAGTGGAAAAAACAGGAATAACAACTCCTTAAGATGCCAAAAAAGGCCTTAAGAGGAAAACCAGCAAAATGGGCAAACTTGGAGCCTAGGCTTAAGACTTGGATTATGGAGCAGTATCAGAGTGGCTTGTGTGTCAACCAAGCTTATTCAATGTCAGGCAAGAATGTTTGCAAGTGAAATGAACATTGCTGATTTTGTAGGAAAGGCAAAAAGGTGCTTCAATTTCATGAGGAGAGAAGGGTTGGCCATGAGAACATGAGCAAAGTTAGCTAAGAAAATGCCACCTGTTTATGAGTACGATCTCATATATATAGACAGTGACTCAGAAGACAGCAGTTATACAATAGAAGTTGAAGACATTGATATGTCTGAAACTAATAGTGATGAAGAAAAGAGCAGTGATGCAACAGAGACTGAATAAAGTGATATGCTGTGTAATATAGTGCGGATATGTAAACATTGCCTGCAGTAATTACTAAATAAAAATGTGTTCAGTTTTATGTTTAAAATATTGATTTCTTAATATTGGGTTGGAAAAGTGTCTTATCCATGGGGGCATCTTATACACGGAAAAATATAGTAATTTTATATGCACATATATTGTGAAAGGATTACCACAGTCAGTTAGTTAACATACCTATTGTTTGCACAGTTACCACTATATTTTATTTGGGGGGGGGAGGTTGTGGGGGGAGTTGAGAACATTTACAGTTTACTCTCAGCAAGTTTTTTATTTTTATTTTTGATGTTATTATAAATAGAATTGTTTTATTTATTCTTTTTCAGATAGTTCCTTGTTAGTGTATAAAAATACTGCTGATTTTGTCTGTTGATTTTGTATCTTGCAACTTTACTGAAGTCATAGTTGTTTCAATAGTTTTTCATGGAATCTTTAGGGTTTTCTAAAAAAAAAAAATCTATCTGCAAACAGGGACAGTTTTAGTTCTTTCTTTATTATTTGAATGATAGTTATTTTCTTTTCTTGCCAGTACTACATTGAATAGGAATGGTAAAATGACACTTTTGTCTTATTCCTGATCTTAGAGGAAAACTTTACATTGAGTATGATGTTAGCTGTGGGCTTGTTATATATGGCTTTTATTATGTTAACATATATTCTTTCTACAACCAATTTGTTGAGAGTTTTTATCACAAAGTGAATTGCCCTTTGTCAAATGCTATTTCTATTGTATATCTATTGATATGATCATGTAATTTTTATATTTTATTCTGGTTATGTGATACTAATGGCCCAGTGCATGGATTTGTGAAAGGAAATTAATTAGAAGAATATTTTAATATTGCTATTCACCCTTTTTCTATAATAGAAGTGTTAACCAAATTCATGACCAACAATGACAGATTAAAACACACTCATGTGATTGGCACCATCAAGAGCTTTATATGTATCACACATGCATGAGTCAACTAAGCCATATATATTAAACTTGCTTAATTAGACCAGCTTTCTGATTTAGCTAAACTTTTTCCAGCCCAGTGAAGCACCCCAACTTCTCTTTCAGGTAACTGTCAGAGACACAACAGTAAATAGCAACATGAAGCAGATTATTATTGTAGGTTATGCAGGAAATCAAAGGGTAAAATTTTAACTGTAGCAATGTTTGACTATATTCTGCACAGTGAGAAAACCTGAAGTCATTTTCAAGGTCCACCATTTCTTATTTCTTTTTAGTTGGGTCAAGTTTCTAAACTTTCTAAATCTCCATTTTCTGGCTAATGAAAAGAAAAGAGGATTCTACCAAGTCTCCTATCTACCTACTTCAGGACTTCTGGAAGGATCAAATGAGATGAGGCACTTGAAAACACTTCACAGACATTTAGTTAAACTGTAAAATGTTTGCACCTGGCTATAAAGCAAGTTTGGTTTCTGGGTTGAAGAAACTCAAAGGAGGCTGGTTGCTTGGGGGAGGAAGCCAGGCATTGCTGCATGATGTCATTACCCAGGTGCCCACAGCCACTGTTTCCAGGCTGAGCTGGGTTGTGGGCCACATTTTGCACCATGGGGTCTTGGCAGTATCAGCTTTGATTTGGTGGGGTGTCACTTAAAGTTGGTGGCAGAGCCTATGTTCCACTTGGGGAAAGCCAAGTGTTGGTTTGTCTGCACCAGGTTGTGATGCCGGCCAGTGCATATCATGGCAGCTCCTGTGTTGAATGTCTGCCTCCTGGTGGTTAGTACGTGTCACAGTGACTGGTCAGATACTTAGCATAGTAGCCTTTTATATATATAGATACCATGTTTGTTAATTTGTATATGTTGAAACAACTTTACATCCAGGGATGAATCCCACTTGATTATGGCCTGTGATTCTTTTATTGTACTGTTGAATTAAATTTGATAGTATTTTGTTGAGAATTTTTGCATCTATATTCATCAGAGATATTAGCCTCTAGTTTTCTTTTCTTGTAGTGTCCTTATCTGGATTTGGTATCAGAGAAATTCTGGCCTTGTCAAATGAGTTTGTGAGTGTTCCCTCACCTTCAGTTTTTTTTGGGTGTTAGAAGTATTGGTGTTAATTCTTCTTAAAATGTTTGGGATTGTAGGGTGGGACCTAAAGTTACACAGGGCAACTGATAGTGTGGGCCTAGAGATTATTATGCTCAAGAGTGGGCCCGGCTGCTGGTTTGGCTCGCTGCCTGGGTGGCCATAGGATGTGCTCAGCAGCTGCTGAGTGTTCATGGCAGACTTCCTAGCAAGCAGGACTGGAGGCGATACTGAGCACTTGGGTAGTACTGCAGATTTCCCTCCCTGCTTGGGTGGAGCCAAAGAATGGGCTTTACAGCTCATTGGCTGGGGATCCAGCCAGAACTGCCAACTGAGCTTTTGGCCAGATGGGGCTACCAGCTCAGTTTGGCAGATGGGCAGAGCCACTAGCTGGGATTTCTGCTTTGGTGGCTGCTTCAAGCAGGAAATGGTCTGCCACCATTCGAGTACTAATTGCTCTATACCCTGTCTCTAATCACCAGAGGTCAAGTTCCAAGCGTCCCCCAGCAAATTCTGTGAAGGAGTCCTGAGTGGGCCTCCCTGGAAGCGTTTAGTAATGCTGAGGAAT
This sequence comes from Pipistrellus kuhlii, assembly GCF_014108245.1. Taxonomy (NCBI): domain Eukaryota; kingdom Metazoa; phylum Chordata; class Mammalia; order Chiroptera; family Vespertilionidae; genus Pipistrellus; species Pipistrellus kuhlii. The sequence continues at coordinate 29,245,589 of NW_023425427.1, forward strand.
GTGGCTGTTCACTTTGGGTTCTCTTTCCCCACTGGATACATTATGGGAAGGGGGTCCTCTTGGGGCAGTACTGTGCTCATCTGGGGGAGGGGCATTATGGTCCAAGTGAAGCCTCTCCTCTTACCTTTCTAATGCAGACGTTCTCTGTTCTGTATGTGTGTGTGTGTGGGGGGGGGGGTAGGGGGGAGGGGAGGGTACTGCAGCCTCCCCCTTGTCCTGGGATTTTCACAGTGTTGTCTTGTCTATGAACAGTTGCTAGTTGACTAAAGTCAAGAACAATCTATGTCACCATCTTGATGACATCATGCCATTTTTTTTTAATCATTTTCTAATTTATGAAGTTTGTCTTTGGACTTTATCCATGTGCACATAGGAATAAATAGAGCTACGCTATGCATTGAATGGTAGTTAATCTTTATATAATGTATAATATGAAATTATTTACTCATATTTTATGAGCTTGAGATCAGGATCTGAAAGGATCTGAAAGGAGACTAGCTTTGATTTCCTAAAATTGTGGTCATGATAAAGGGCATTCTTCTAATAGGTAGCAATTTTCAAATGACCTGAATCGAAAATCACAAGGCTGCTTTATCTGAATCTCACTTGCCTACTTACTAATGGTGTGACCACAGCATGTTAAATCTCTTTGAACTTCAATTTGCTTATCCATAAGATGGGGGAAATTCCTGCTTCACAACTTTATTAAAGACATTAGATGAAATACTGTATATGGAGTTTTACTTTGTTATGCCCAACGCCTGGAACTTAACAGATAGTCAATGAATGTAGGTGCTCTCATTTATTATAGATGATTGTAAGAACTTGTGCATTATTCAGTATCTGGAAGTGAAGAAGGATTTGAAAGGCTCACTTTCAGTTCAGATACCACAATAGTTCTTTATAAAAAGGATTTATGCAGATTTTTAGAAAATAACAGCTTAAAATTTAAAAACATTCAGATTTGTAAATCATACAGATCAATGGAAATGCAGTTATAGTATGAAAATAGCAATAACCAAAGAAAAACAAAAATAATGATAGTTGCTAAAATGGGCTGAAAGCTTAGTTTGTATAGAGAGCATGATCTCATTTAATCCTTGCAAAAACACTAGCGTGTTTATTATTTCAATTTTATGGAAGTAAATAGTGAGACACAGAGATTCAATTAATTGTCCATGGTCATGTAACTAGTAAGTAGAAAATCCAGAGCTGGACACTCTAGTAATCATAGATTGTATCCAGCACATTGTGATTATATATTATAGAAACTTTACATTCTGTTGTATTTCTCTGCAGGTCCCCTCCACCCCATTTTCTAGCAGGCGGTTGAATGGGCTAAACTGATACTTTCAACTCAGCTTTCCCTGTGGGGGCAGAACCTAAAATCTCAGGTCAATTTTATTAGTGTTAGTCAAGCTGCTTAGAGTCTGGCCAGTTTATGAGCATTTTATAGGTCAGGTGGAAATTTGGGCAGAGTTTGTATACCAAATTTGAGGCTATCATTCTTTTGGTTCTTTTCTTTTTCTTCTTCTTCCTTTTTTTTTTTTTTTTTTTTTTTTTTTCTGGGACTTCTCACTTTCCAGCTGTTGTGATTGCTCTGATATCTGTCTTCTTTATCAAGCCATTAAAACTGCAGGTGATCATCAGCATGATGACAGGAGGGACCTGCCTTCTATTAGGAAATTCAGTACTGCTCCATTCTTCACACTATCCACCCCCATCCCAAGGCCCCAGAATCTATCTACTTTTCCTCACATGTAAACAAAACTAATGAGTTCTTTACTCATATATTTTTATTATTATTTTAGTATACCCTTTGTATTACTTGGGCATAAATACTGCTTACTTTCAGATCAGCAAATAAAATTTTATTTAAACATAGAGTCCCGGTGCATGAAATTCATGCGCAGGGGGTGTATGTCCCTCAGCCTAGCCAGTACCCTCTCAAATCTGGGACCTCTCACGGGATGTCTGACTGCCCATTTAGGCCTGATTCTACCAGGATCAGGCCTAAATGGGCAGTTGGAGATCCTCTCACAATCCAGAACTGCTGGCTCCCCAACTGTTCACCTGCCTGCCAGCCTGATAACCCCCTAACCACTCCCCTTATAGCCTGATTGATGCCTAACTGCTGCCCTGCCAGCCTGATCACCCCTAACTGCTCTCCCCTGCAGGCCTGGGTCCCCCCCCCCCCCCAACTGCCCTTCCATTCAAGGCCAGTCGCCCCAACTTCCCTCCTCTGCCAGCCTGGTCATCCCTAACCACCCTCCTCTATAGGCTTGATTGCCCCCAACTGTCTGCCCTTGCAGGCCTGGTCCCTCCCAACTGCCCTCCCTTGCATACCTGGTCCCTCCCAACTACCCTCCCCTGCTGGCCATCTTGTGTCCACATGGGGGAAGCCATCTTTGATCACATGGGGGCAGCCACCTTGTGTGTTGGAGTGATGGTCAATTTGCTTTTATTAGATAAGGTTTTCAACTTAGAGAAAATGTAATACACAATCAAGCCTTGTGCTTATCTACAAAATGATTGATAGATCTTCTACAAATTATCTATCAAAGTCACAAGCAGTGTGTACATTATTTAAAGAATGAATCTGATTGTCATGGAAATAAGGCTCTATTAGTTAAAGGGAAAACTGCATTGCCCACTTTCACAGTGTTTACATATTGGTACTTGATGTTGAATGACTCACAAATACTATTTGCCTTACCTCTTTTATCCATTGAAAAATATAGTAGCAACACTATTTCTAGGTTACAGAACTTCCATAATCAAGTTTACCATTTTTTAAAAAAAGTTGGGACAAAGTACATAAAGACCAGCAACAGAGATTCAGTATCCAAGGATCTGGCTAGTAAAATACAATCCGAAGAGAAAAAAATCTAAAAATATATTACCCTTCATTCCCATGTGCTACTTTTAAGTCTCTTAAGAAGGGCATACAGTTGAATAGAAGATGGCTGAACATTTATAAAGAAAAAAACAAAAACCTGTGGGTATTTTTCATTTCAAAGAGAGGTTTCAAATGCATATCATCCTTCATAGGAAAGTATACCAATACTGAATAATAAATGAAAGGGATTCAACTCTGAAGGCATTACTGCTGGTTTCTAATGAGTCCATAAGTCAGGGCAGATGAGTGCTCTACATTGGAGTCAAAGGTGGTGAATGTTTCAGAGAATATGCCTATGCAGAGAGGTTTTTAACGTCACCTTATAACTAAATCAGTTTGCTATCTTTCCTAAAATCAAGGTGATGATTCAGGACAAAAAAAAAAAAAAAATTTTGTAAAAATGCACTACTTTTGTTGTTAGTGCTAGATCTCATTTTTCTATCCTCAAGTACATTTTATTCATTAATGTGAAATTTTAGGCATTGCAATTTCTCTCTAAGAGCCATGGTTAGAAAATAAGCTCTGATAATAAATATCGTGATTGGTGGAATATACGTAATGTTTGGCCCTTCTTTGATGATTCAAAAGATAATTCAGTATTTCATTGTATTGATACATTGGAGTCATTAAAATGAATCATTCATTTGCTTAGATATTGGTTCATATATTACTTTTTCTAATACCTATTTGTAGAGTATTTTCTGTGTATAAAATACCATGTTACACATATGAATAGAAATGCTGTTTAAGAGAGTGTCATTTAATTGAATGATGTAAAATTAATTATTTATTGTACTTTGCACAAGTTTCTGTGTTCCCCAGTTTATATTGCTTCCACATCACAATGTATAATTCTGATGAAATGAAGAAATAATTAACTAGCAGAAATCTGTTAAAAGATGAAATACAAATGCAGCTACCTAAATTTGGGAGCATAAGTCACACTTCTTTGTGTTTTCCAATAAAATTTTTTTTTGACAAGATGGAAAACCAAAAACAAAGATAAACACTGAGATCTCTCTCCTGAGAAATTTGCTGCTTCCATATAAGATTGGACCTGTTCAATCTTGATATATATCTCTGATGGAAGGGTATTTTGCTATCCCTGTTCTCAAATTATGTTATGTTCCATTTATGTTCCTATTGGGAAAGACCCCTTCATTCTATCTATTACTTTCCCCCCTCATTCTTTACCCTTTCCCCACCTTAATCTGTGAGTCAGAGACTCAGTAGGAAACATAGAAGGCTCAAATTAAATAATTAAGCACCCTATCTAATAAAAGAGCAATATGCAGATTGACCATCAACTCCGACACACAAGATGGCTGCCCCATGTGGTCAAAGATCATGCCCCTATGTGGGCATAAGAGGGCCACAAGATGGCCAGCAGGGAATGGCAGTTGGTAGGGACCAGGTATGCCAGGGAGGGCAGTTGGGAGGGACCAGGCCTGCAAGGGAGGGCAGTTGGAGGTGATCAACCCTACAGGGGAGGACACTCCCAGGCCAGCAGAGGAGGGAAGTTGGGGCAATCAGGCTGGCAGGGGAGCAGTTAGACATCAATCAGGCTGGCATGGGAGTGGTTAGGGGGTGATCAGGCTGGCAGGCAGAAGCAGTTAGGGGCAATCAGGAAGGCAGGCAGGCAAGCAGTTAGGAGCCAGCAGTCCTGGATTGTGAGAGGGCAGTCAGACATTCCTCAAGGGGTCCCAGATTGGAGAGGGTGCTGGCTGGGCTGAGGGACACCCCCACCCCATGCACAAATTTTGTGCACCAGGCCTCTAGTTTATTTAATAAAAGCAAAAGGTTGGCTAGAGTTTAGGGAAACCCTTCCGTGTGTTTACTTTCTCTAGGAATGAAGGGACAGTGGGGGTACAGGGGGCATTTGTCTGTTACTTAGACAAAGTAGCTGTAAAGGGGGCCTTCTGATGAGAGCTGCATCCTCCAGCGTTAGAAATTCCTTGGCTCACGCTCTACCTACTTTTTCTGGCACTTCTAATGAGCCAAATCCAGCCAGCAGCCAGAGGCAAGGGAGCCTCCAAGGGCTTTATGGTAAGTAGAAAAGTGTGGAGGTTGAATCTTTAGACACAGATGGAAAATATTTAGCATGTGCTGCCTTGTATATTGTCAACTCAGCATCCCTAACACTTCCTACTAGATTTGAGGAACCATTTTTCCCAGAATTCCCATCCCCATAGGGATCATCCTTAGGGTCTGCCAATGAAAGCCACTTGTGAAAGATTAGAAGGAAGAGGCCGAGGAGAGGCCCTTGTTTTCCCTAGGCAGTGGTACACAGATGTGGGCCTGAACAAGTGGTTCTGAGCAGCTTCCAGGCAAGTCCTGGAGAACTACCCCCTTCATGTTGGAGGCTGAGCTAGCTGGTGAGAGTATCTCAAAAGTTTTGGAGATTCATAGTCACTTTCCAACAAAAGGGCCATGGGTGGAGCTCACCAGTGACAACTTTTTAATTTCTCCTCTCTCAACACTTTCAGGGGCTATATATGTCTCTACTTCTAAATTTGGCCAATGTACAATGGCTGCAGATTTCATGACTGGATCCTGAATGATAAACAATACAGTCTGTCTGCCAAGGTGTCTGAAATTCTCACTTTATTTAAAGAGGAAATATTGGGATAAATGGTTAGCTTAGCACTGATAAATGGTTAAGTGGCCACTACAGGGAGCCTTAAGAATGGGGAGACAGCAGGAGGCTCTGGACTTGCATAAAGGTGAAGAGAGGGAAGCATTTGTACCCAGGAAGGAATATGGTGTCATGCTATGCTTGGAGTTCCCTAGGTAGCTATGGAGAAAAATTCATTTGTAACCATGGAGTTGAGTGGCACTATAGGAGTCCCTAGAAGATATGGGCCAGATATGGTTTTGTAGGCAATAGTCTGCCATCTCCACCATACTGTTATAATTATCAGGGCTGTTAACCTGTTAGGAAAATGACACAGTACCTCTTTTGTACACAATTTAGCTCACAGAAATGCCAATTGGTATAGTTTCAACCACAGCCTAAATCAGTGAGGTTTTTGTTTTGTTTTTGTTTGTTTTTCACTTTGGATACATATTAAAAAGATGGGAACTTAAAAATGCCCAATTCCCAGGGTTCTCCCAAGATCAGCTAAATCAGAAGCTCTAGGCATCAGTAGTGTTCTTATGTTTGTTTTGAAGACCCACAGGGGATTACAATAAATAGCTACATTGTGAAGTTTTTCTACAGCCTTGGTACTCCAACTCTGATTCACCGATAGCAGGGTGGTCATCCATTTATTCATCCACCTATCTGAGCAGCACCAGGTAGCCCTGCCCCAGGCCTACTGAATCAGAACCTGCATTTTAATAAGACCCCCATGGGAGTAGTGTGTATTTTTAAAAACTAAGAAGCACTAGTTCTGGACATTCTAAGAAGATAGCATTTACCCTTGACCCATCATTCTTTCTTACCAGCAGTTGCCTTTTTTAGAAATAGCTTTTGTTGGGGTATTTTGTTATACAGTAAGATTTACCTACTTAGATTGTACATAAACTTTGTACTATTGTGGAACCATTTCCACCAGCATGAGAGTGAATATACCCATTATCATCAAAAGTTTTTTTCTGCCCTTCTACAATCATCCTCTTCCCACTTCTCCCCTCAGTGCTTTCTCCAACTCTATTCTCATGCAATCATGGATCTACCTTCTGTGACTATAGTTTAGTGCATGTTCTAGAGTTTATATACATGCAGTCATTCAGTATGTACTTTCTTGGATTTGATGTCTTTTACCCAGTGTAATTATTGGGATTCACCTTTGTTGATGTATGTATCCATAGCCATTCCTTTTCATTGCTGAGTACTATTCTATTATATGCTGTAACACAATTTGTTTATTCATTTACCTACTAATGGATTCTTGGGTTGTTTCCAGATTTTGGCTTTTACAAATGAAACTACTATAAACTTTCATATACAAGTCTGTATAGACATAAATTTTAATTTTTCTTGGGAAATTCCTAGGACTGGAATGATTAAGTTATATGGTAGGTATACATTTAACTTTTCATGAAAATACTTTTCTTTTTTTAAAAAAATATTTTTTAAAAAAATATATTTTATTGATTTTTTACAAAGAAGGGAGAGAGCTAGAGAGTTAGAAACATGGATGAGAGAGAGACATTGACCAGCTGCCTCCTGCACATCCCCCACCGGGTATGTGCCCACAACCAATGTACATGCCCTTGACTGGAATTGAGCCCAGGACCCTTCAGTCAACAGGCCGATGTTCTATCCACTGAGCCAAACCGGTTTAGGCGAAAATAGTTTTCATAACAATCCTCTAAGGTAAGTATTATTGGTTATCTAATTTTGTAGCTGGAAAAAGAGGTCCAGATTGTTTAAGTGATTACATGGCCTATTGTGAGATATTTATAATGCTCCATTTTATTTTTATTTTTAAAAAATATATTTTATTGATTTCTGAGAGAGGAAGGGAGTGGGAGAGTGTGAGAGAGAAATATCAATGAAAGAGAAATATACTGCATGCCCCCTATTGGGGATTGAGCCCAAAACATGAGCATGTGTCCTGACTGGGAATCAAACTATGACCTCTTGGTTCATAGGTCGATGCTCAACCACTGAGCCACACCAACTGGGCAAGGTAAATGGTATTTAGAATTTTGCATATATTAGCACCTTGCTTTAAAAATAAATATACTTTTATTTAATGTATATGCTTCTTTATACATTGTATTACCTAGTTTAACTCTTTATGAGATTTTAAAAATGGCATAATACAATAATCATCTAGAAATTGCTTTTTTTTTCACCACCCAATCTGTGATTCAAATCTTGGATAAATCAGAGGTCAATTGATTCCAGTTAGCACATCAAATTACACCCTCAATACTACATTCCACCTTTCTGCTGAAAAAAAGCCTGAACAGACCTTGGTAGCTTATGATAGATACTCATAAAGCTGCGAACTCTAATCTTCCAGTTCCCTTTAGGTTTGCCTTGTAACAGACTGATTATCTAGCAGTATGAGAATAAGTTTAGCATGTGGATTACAATGAAATTTTTGGTAGAATGTGCAAGGCACCCATTGAACTGGCGCTGAATGGGATCATCAACTTGATGATAACGGTGCAAATGAATTAGTGATTGGCAGATAAGTGTACTATATGATTTTAAAGTGATACTAGCTTTCTTACTCTGAGATATTGCTATTAGCTACAAATGCTCTAAATGTTATTAGATTAAATGAGCTTGTGACCAAAACAAAATTTTTTCCTTTTCCTCTTTAATTAGTGTTTGTGTCTCTATTTGGGAACAAATAAATGTTTTTTTCTCATTCATGTTACCTGAAAGATAAATGAAAATGAAAACATAATTAGTGTAAGTATAAATATTTGAGTCTTGGTAGAGTGTCCTAGACTATTAATTATAATTTCAAAAAATTCATTGTCCTTATAAAACAGGTAAGATAAAAGCCACTTGGTTTGCATATAATGGCACCATCTACCATCACTGTGAGAACTAATTTGATGTGTCATCATGCAAATGAAACAGGAAGATGGTTCCCTAGGACTAAAATGCTATTGGAGAGAGGCAAACATTGTTACACTATCACTGGTAATGGAAAGGCTAATGTAATATTCTGACTAGGAACATGGCTGTCCCTTGGATTTTTTTGGTAAATATACAGGTGCTCTTCACCTACAGGTTAAAAAATGAATCCTTTCAATTTGATATGTTAATAACACTTGCATTCTTATTCATATCATAACACTGGTTGAAATACAGAATTTGTAGAGCCTGGAGTTCCAGTTAAATTCATTCAGTACTCCCATGATATTTTGATGGTAAAGCGATGTATGGCATGACCATTTCTCAGGTCCCTAAAGCTAAAGTTGCTTTAACTTTTTTTTCTGGGACATGCTACACAATAAAGAGGTCTTTACCCTAGGTAAGTATTTCCCAAAGTGTGGTACGTGTACACCCAGGGGTACAGGAAGAGTTTGGTGGGGGTACACGTTGCACCGGAGTTTGGAGAGGATATGTACTGCACCGTGCTTAGCTGCGCTTAATTCTACGTTCTCATGAGTACGAGGGGTACTCAGCATTACAAAAATTTTAGAAGGGGTACACATGTGTCAAAAGTTTGGGAAACACTGCCCTAGATTATTTACTCCAACTTGAATGATAATAAGTATATTCAGGAATACTTACTAAAGCTTAGGTTTCTGAGACCCACCACAAAGTTACTGATTCAGTATATCTTGGATGAGAATGAAAATTAGCATTTAAAAATATATTTACTGAATTCAAAAAGGAAGGAAGAGGGAGAGGGCATAGAAACATCACTGATGAGAGAGAATCATCAATAGAGTGCCTCTATATGGATCCCTTTCCAACTCTACCCCCACCCCCACCCCCACCCCCCTGCACTGGGGATGGAGCCTGCAACCCCGGCATGTGTCCTGTGACTGGGAATCGAGCTGTGACCTCCTGGTTATTATGTCAATGCTCAACCACTGAGCCATGCTGACCAGGCTGCAAACCATCATTTAAAAATAAATATCACCGGAGATTCTTTTGAAGGTAATAATGAGCCCATGCTTTGAGGTACACTTTGTGATAAAAGTAGAACTGTCTCATAGAGATAAGGGGTGACATGTCAACCTTTTAGTGTCTAGATGTACCTCCCATCTTCTTCAGCTTTATTGCACAAAAGACTTGAAGTAGAAGTAACTTACAACATGTTATAAACAAACAAACAATTAAAACAAAAGTTAAAAACACAATTTGAATAAGAAACCAAGATTGTGAGAAAATAGGACAAATTCAGGCTATGCAATATCAATTACTTGCTATCATTAAACTAACAACTTTGTTCAAATTTTCCAGGTAGCCAAAACAATGGGAAGATACACTCAGTACTACAATTTGTTTTTGTTATGAAAATGAGAGGGAAATGACCCTGCCTTAGCAAAGCCTTCCCTGGCATTGCCCTGGCATTGCCCTGGCATTGCCCTGGCATAGAAGGTCACTGAGTACAGGACCAGGCCATTTCCTCAGTGCCTTTCTTAATTGGCAGGGGCATTTCAATCTCTCACTTCTCTACTGTCTCCCTATTCATGAAGGATGAGATGTGTATTAATATAGTCTGGATATAAGGGGCATCCCTCTGATCCCAAATGCCCAGACTTTCTTGTTCGTTTCATTTGAAAACTGAAGGTCAGCATCCAAGTGATTTGCCTCCAACTTTTACACCTTTCTTCACTCATCTCATCATCATTGGTAGCAATTGCCTATGACAATCTATTCTCTGCCATGGAGTCATGTTCTTGCAGAGAGTAGATGGATGTGTAGATGATAGTTGTTCCCAAGGTTATTCAATTCTCTCTAAGGGGGAATGCAGTAAGGAGTCTTTGCAGGTGAAAACATGACATGAGGCACAATCTAACACCTTCCACCATCAACCTCAGATTGCACTCGGCATTAAGGACTGGACAGGGGAGAACAGGCTCCAGACTGTTTTCTTGCTACTGAACTTAGTAGGAGGAGGAGAAATCGTGAAAGCTGCTTTAATTCTTGCTTGGAAAGCCTGCCCACATCTTGAAACCATTGCTGGTCTTATGTAGTGGTAAAATGAGCAGTCAGTCATGTAGCTGATGTGATTTGAGGGGCAGAAAGAAATGCCTTTCCAAATAACTAACATGTAGTTTAGGTTTGAAGTTCCACCATCCCCAATTCATTCTTTTGAATTTAAAACTTTCAACTCTGGTTCTATCCTAAAATATACATGATTCATTAATCAGCTCACTGTTCTTTGTAGCAGAAAGGGTGTGAAAGTGTAGCAAAAATTAAAGATATTTGTACACCTCATAATTTTACTTAGAGCTATTATTGGCCACCACATTGGTATAGAATAAAATGAAATTATATTTCTGTATTTATTTTTGTGAGGTGCCATGTGATCTGCTCATATTAATATAAGAGAAGTATTCTAAAGACAAAGAAAACCCTTTAATGCTAAAAATGCTTTTGTGAAAATTGACACATGTAGTGTTGATGTACTTAAAAGGGGCATAAAAGGGAGAGTGCAGCTGATTCCAAATGAGAACTTGGAATGGACTTTCCACTCCCCCATGATGACCCTTATCTTAATTGTACATAGATAAGACTTGATGCTATTGGGAGAAGTCGCAGATCTGGAGTGGGTTTTAGCTAGACCATTAGGAGGGGCGTTGTTAGAGGGTCTTTTAGTCACTGGTCCCTATTTAACATGGCAAGGTTTGTGTTATGACTCCTGGTGCCTAATGTTCTGACGAAACCTGGGCAAAATAGAATGATTATTCCATTTAAACATTCATAAAGTACATCTCAAAAGCACAGTAAGTTGTAATTGCCGTTGCACATGAAAATAGCCAAGTTTTCTCAAGATTAACCTGAGGGAATGGTACTAACTATAAAAAGAAACTGTCCAATGAAGTGACAGGTCTTGAGAACATTTCAATTACATACCGGAAAGGAAAATTACATTAGCTCTTCATGGAAGAAACTCATTATCTTTTACTTTTTATTTCAAAGCAAAATTTCCCCCCTCCTTTGTCTAAGTTCTCTGCCTCTGGAGCACTGGTTCTCAAACACAGCCAATGTTGCTTCACAGGTGTTCACTTTGGCAACATGTGGAGACATTTTTAGTTGTGTGTGTGTGTGTGTGTGTGTGTGTGTGTGTGTGTGTGTGTAGATATTACTGCCATCTAGTGAGTAGAGGCCAGAGATTCTATTAAACACTGTACCATGCTCAGGACAGCCTCTATAAAAAAAATTATCTAGCCCTAAATGTCAGTAGTGCTGAGGTTGAGAAAGCTCCTCTAGATTTATAATAAATCATAGATGGTCCTACATTAAGCAAATAGAGTATAGGAAACTCTAGATTAAAAGACAAATGAGTTCTTTAGAAAGCATTTACCAAAGGGTTTTATTGATTGATAATATATTCAATTATGAGAATCTTAAATAAGTTTTAATCAATAACAAGAAGACATTTTCTAAAAACACACACCTGCTACAAAAAGCCCAACATTCTTACATGAACAAAACATGGAACAGGTGAGAAATAAACAAGTAATACTGTTAGTTGTATATATTCCATATATTCCATATAGAACATAAAGCAATTTCACAGGCTATCTTTTATTATTAGTGTCTCAAAACAGCCAAGCAAAGTTGGAAGGAGAAGCATTGCTGTAAATGTAAGAACTAAAGCATAGAGAGCTCAAAGGCTTACTCTTATACAACATTGAAGCTGGCACTTGAGCTTGTCTGTAACAACAATGTTCTCTCTCTATTATATGTTGTCTACACAGTATATAGGTATTTATATGCATGTATTTTAGGAAGCCATAGGCTAGAATACGATAATGTTTTTACATCTTGTGTAATCAAAGATTGTGCAGAGGAAACCAGTCTTGCATTGTTTTTTGACAGGGAACCAACCAGAAAGGAAAATAGCAATATTTTATAGGAACTTCTCTGAGTAAAAGCAGATTAATTTTAAAAGTCACAACTTGCGTAAAACCTTTCTTCTTCAGATCATCAAGCTTGGGTTGAGATTGGGTAAAGAAAGCCGTGACCAAAAATCCACAGAGGGCTCCAGATAAATGTCACAGTTGATGTTCTCAGCTATTTTTTCATGTACTTTTGCTATGGTTTCTTTGCTCATAGACTTCAGTGGAGTTATGGAAATGGGGTCAAGGTGTCAGGATGTTATTATGATCTGTAGAAGTCAAAAGGCCACCATCAACAAGAGTGTCAGTTATGCTATTTTGAAACTATGTTTATTTTCAATTTCTCTCTCATTCTGGGTTTCTGTCCTTTTCTCTTCTAAAATTTTCGAAAGGAAAAGCATTTCCACTTGTATAGGTCAGTAACATGACATTTGGTATTAATAGGCTATCTCCAGTGTTTCTCAATTTTGCTGTATTCTTTTAAACTTGCAAGGAAACTGTTTCTTCTGTTTTAAGAAATTGGTAATTTAGAGTCTTTTTTGAACCTTTTAGTACAAGTGTTTTTATAACATGTAAATATTGGTTCATATGCCAAGAACAAAATTAGACAATTTCTTCTGAATTCATTTTAATATTGTCTTATTTAGTTTTCTGTAGTCAAAGTCAGAGTACCTTCCCTGTGGGCTCTTTCTCATGGGCCTCCAAGGTAAACTGATTCAGTCTCAATCTTTCCCCACCATCATTTCAGTCTTTAATCTCTCTCATGGAAGATTAAGGGCATCTTTATTACCCATGTTAACTTCCTCCCACCTCTTTCCATTTTCTACCAAATACTAAAAGAAAAGGAAACTTCTTATTTGAAAGTAGCATTCTCCTGAAGGTTCCAGAGATGAAGACATTCATACCTGGCTGATTTTTGATATCTCATGGATCATAGGCAGGAGTCTTGCTTAGTCTGGATTTCACGGTCATATAATTTAAAATATACATATTTCATTGCGTTTTTACAGAACGGAAGGGAGAGGGATAGAGAGTTAGAAATATGGATGAGAGAGAAACATCGATCAGCCACCTCCTGCACACCTCCTACTGGGAATATGCCCTCAACCCTTAACCAGAATACAACCTGGGACCTTTCAGTCCGCAGGCTGATGCTGTGTCCACTGAGCCATACCGACTAGGGCCATACAATGTTTTGAGCTTCCAACATCACTTATGTCTAAGTCTGCCCTTAGGAAGGATGGCCATGGAAAACATTGCAGCGGGAGGTGGTGAGGAGAGGTTGTTAGGGATTTAGGAGAGTAAGAGTTGTTAGCAGCCAGCCCTGGGAGCCCATGGGTGGCATCATGAAGCAGGACAGAACTTTTAGAAGTGTAAGAAAATATTCAAACTATTGTCCTGGGAGGCCTCTACCTATAGCAACAGATTCAACTACCAATATTCCATTTATTCATTATTTCATTTATGTATTCTTCATTCAGTTAGTCAGGCATTAGTTTAATCAAATGGATATTTATTCTTGATTTTGGATGATTCACAGCACCAATTAATTCAGGAAATTCATTGCCCAGTGTTTCTCAGAAAAGTCCCTTGTAAGTGAAAGTGCCAATGAGATGAACTCATCAGTAGAAACACAGGGCTGTGTTGTTATTGCTTTTAGCACTTGTGAGAGTACTTAAATGAAGATATTTTAGGTTTGCCTGTTGGACACACACACACACACACACACACACACACCCTAGATACTGATGGAAACATGTACTTGACTTAGAGAAATGTTGCTGTGCAAAGACATAGATATGTGTACATGGGAGCTATCATTCTAAGTATTAGGGCTGATTTTACAATCAAACATGAAATTTACTCATCACTCTAGAGTTATGATTTTACACAGAAATAAAATGCAAAGGCAGAATGGGCCAGAATCTAAGACAGAGTAAAATAAGTTGAGCACAAAGGGATCTATCTAAAAATTCTAGAGGTGGATTAAGTCAATTCTTATTTGAAAAACCAAGGGTAATATTCTGTGGAAATGAAATTTTTACAAGCTATTTCCAAAATGATATATAGTTAATATTTTTTTGCCTCTGCATGTTATAAATAACAGTAGAAAAATGAAGAAATAAAAAAGCTAATGTCCAAATTTTCCCAGATCCTCTTAAAAGTAATAAAGTAAACATTAGTCTTTTCTTTAGCAAAAGTGAATTGTTTGTTATAACATAAGTAAAATGAATAAAAAAATAATACCCAGAAAAGGAGAACCAAGATGGCAGCATAGGTAAACACCTATTATTGCTGCCTCTCACAACCACATCAAAATTACAATTAAAAGGCAGAACAACTACCACCCAGAACCATGGAAAAGCTGGCTGAGTGGAATTTCCACAACTAGTGAAGTGAAGAAAGCACAGTGAGACTGGTAAGAAGTGTGGAGGTGTGGAAAGTGCTGGCACCTGAATGTGCTGCTCTTTAAACTGGAGATACAAGCTCCCACTTGCTCTGAACTCAAGTTCTGGGCAAGACTCAGACTCATGCAGGGAGAAACTGAACTGTCTGTCAAGTTCTGGGCAAGACTCAGACTCATGCAGGGAGAATCAGGACAGGAACACGAGGGCAGCTTTCTCTCAGAGGTGATCGCAGTGATCATTGTTCCTGCACAGGGATATGGAACGTGATGCAGGGCTGACTGGCAGTCATTGCTGTTTGCTCCACCCTGGTAATTCCCAGAGACCCCACCCCACCCAATTTACAACCCTAACCAAGCTTTGTGCATCATCTTTTGCATATGAATGGCCTGTCCTTTCTCCACCTAAAACCTGTCAAACTGCAGCTGGGTCAGAGAGCCCCAAAAATTCCAAAAGAAGGCCGAAGGCTTGGCAGCAGCAGCCTGCCTTGCTTCATTGCTTGGTTTCATCTGGGCACTTCCAAACTCCATACAAAGAGGAGGAATCTGCAGAAGTCTTTGTAGCTCCTGCTTGGCAACCCTAGACAGTGGCTAACCTTGCACCTCCTTGGAGATCCAAGAACCTGTGTACCCAGTGGTCAGAGTGAGACCATCCCAATTACAACTCTGCACATCCATAAGAGACACACTCAAGGGGTAGACTTAGTGAGCACCAAAGCTTTACTGAAGCAAGTCCTGCCCCATCAGGGTGTCTCCTGTGCAACAGATCTTCCAGTGTACACACAGCAGGTCATCACAACCAATTGTCCTGGAGATTAATTCCTCCCAGTGACACCAACAGCAATCAAGGGTTATCTACAACAAGACTGTGCAAACAGCCCACAAAGGGGTGCACCAAGAGTTCCACCTCAGGTGGCTGGGGAGGCTGAGTCACTGGGTCCTATAGGATACCAACCACACAAGGCCACTCCACCAACTCAAGGAGACTAAACAGCTACCCAGTACATAGAAACAAACACAGGGAAGCAGCCAAAACACAAAGACAAAAAAAAGTCACAAATGAAAGAAATGGATGAAAGCAAAATATTGAGTATAGAGTTCAAAACCATGGCTACAAGGTTACTCAAGAATCTTTTAGAAGCCTCAGAGAAATTTAGTGAGATCCCCAAGAATATGAAAAAGGACCAATAAGAAATTAAGCATACACTGAATGAAATAAAGAATAATATACGGAGATTCAATAGCAGACTAGAGGACCCCCAAGAATCAAGTCAAATATTTGAAATACTAAGAAGCAAAAAACACCCAACCAGAAAAGTAAAAAGAAAAAATAATCCAACAATATGAAGATAGTGTAAGGCAGTGTTTTTCAACCTTTTTTGGGCAAAGGCACACTTGTTTCATGAAAAAAATCACGAGGCACACCACCATTAGAAAATGTTAAAAAATTTAACTCTGTGCCTATATTGACTATATATAAAGTAATTCTCTTGAATAGGAATCAAATAAACACAAAGAAAGTATTTTATAATTACTTTATTATGAAATATTAAGTAAACAAAATAGTGAAAAATTATAAAATTCTTGTCTTGTCTGCACCTACGGCACACCAGGCAACATCTTGCGGCACACTAGTGTGCCGCGGAACAGCGGTTGAAAAACGCTGGTGTAAGGAGCCTCTGGTACAACTTCAAGCATACCAACAGCCAAATTATGGGGGTGCCAGAAGAAGAAAGAAAGAAAGATACTGAAAACCTATTTGAAGAAATAATGACAGAAAACTTCCCCTACCTGGTCCAGGTAGCACAGAGAACCCCAAACAAGAGGAATCCAAAGAGGACCACACATCATAATTAAAATGCCAAGGGCAAAAGACAAAGAGGGAATCTTAAAAGCAGCAAGAGAAAAACAGTTACCTACAAGGGAGTACCCATACAACTGTCAGCTGATTTCTCAACAGAAACCATGCAGGCCAGAAGGGGGATGGCAAGAAATATACAAAGTGATGAATAGCAAGAACCTACAACCAAGATTACTTTACCCAGCAAAGCTATCATTTAGAATTTAAGGTCAGATAAAGAGCTTCACAGACAAGAAAAAGCTAAAGGAGTTCATCACCACCAAACCAGGATTTACATGAAATGCTGAAGAGTATTCTCTAAGAAGAGGAAGAAAAAAAAAGGTAAAGATAAAAAATTATGAACAACAAAATAACAATAAATATATATCTATCAACAAGTAAACCTAAAAATCAAATGAATAAAAAACCTGATGAACAGAACAGAACAGACTGATGAATGTAATAGAATCATGGGCATGGAAAGGGAGCAGACTGAATTCTCGGGGGAAAGGGGGTGTGGGGGGTGTGGGAAGAGACTGGACAAAGAGCTTACACCTATAGACAAGGTCAGCAGGGGGTGGGGGGGGGCCTGGAGTGAAGTGGGAACCAGGTGGAAGGGAGCTATGGGGGGAAAAAAGAGGAACATCTGTAATCTGAACAATAAAGATTTAAAAAATAATAATACCCAGGAGAAGTAGCTAAATAAATAAATGGAAAAGACTTGAGAAAGAGATTTATTTTTGTGAGTATTGCAGGCTGTGATATTAGATCTGGGCAGCTCTGTGTTGGCCAGATATAGGGTGGTGTCATGTTTATAGCTTCAGATCCTTCCAACAGAGCCATCTTTGTATTTATTAAGAGTGTGGAATGCAGGGTGGGACAATAAAACCACAAATTCATCACAGCAAATCTCAACAGGGGAAAATACATGTGTAAGAAGCATCAGGAGAAGTCCATTTAGCAACAGGAAGCTAATTGCTTCATTTTTATTTCACAGCAAAATCAAAACCAGGTGGCTGGCTGGCAGCCCACACGTGAAGATGCTTCTTAAGAGTTCCTCAGTCATGGCCATGGAGGCTGTCAGATGAGGTTAGAAGGCTGCAACAGCCATCTGGTGGCCGATCGTATTGTTGAACGTCATGGAGCTTTCAAGTTAGATCATCTCCTGGTGGTCAGCACATCTTTTATCAAGAATCAATAGAGCTGCAAAAAATAAAAATAAAAAATCAATAAAGCCGCTAGTACTAGCAAGGTAGATAAGACACACACATCTCATTAACTCCTGTTAAGGGTGATACTCCATTCTTTATAAAAGTAGAACTCATCAAGTAGTGTTTCTTCAGGGTCGCCCAGGGAGCTTTTAGAAAAACAACATGCTGAGTCTCTTTCCCAGAGTTTCTGATGTAGTAGATCAGGGCAGTGGCCTGAGAACCTGCATTCCCAGGCGCCCAGGGAAGTTGCTGCTCTGGTTCACTATTACCAAGGGCACCATTTATTGTGTTAGCTATAAATAAAACAAGAGGAGAGCTATAACATAATATATTTTTCTCCCTCCAGGCTTGACTTAAAATTTCCGAGTTTTTACTTTTGACAAAGTTATAGGGCAGAGTTGCCTGGATTAATATTTTCATGATTCCTCTTGATTATCGTTTCTAGCTGAAACCTCTATGCCCCTTCTCTCACCTGGAGAAGTACAAATAAATTAATCATTCTGTTTAGAATGACACATGACTTGGTCAGAAAACAAATTCATATTCAATGTAGGGTGACCAAACTTTCAGGCTAGTTTATAAGAGAGAGAGAGAGAGAGAGAGAGAGAGAGAGAGAGAGAGAGAGAGAGAGAGAGAGAGAGAGAGAGAGAGAGAGAGAGAGAGAGAGAGAGGGAGGAAATGCAGACCTATTGTGTTTTCACACTAACAAGCTTTTAATAGGAAGTGAGGTTTCTTTCTCTTCACTTCCGTTCCTGGAGAACTACATTGACCTACACCTGGCACCTGTGTAATGAACATCTTTAAGATATTGCAATGACAGAAAGGTAGAGAGCAGAGGTGTGCTGCAGAGACATGGAGAGGTTAAAAGAGTTGCTTTATAATATCTCTATATTTTTAATTAAATAATAAAAACAAGTTTTGCATGTATAACTTCAGTATAATTGACTAAAATAGACGCCAGTTAGGTATATCAGAAGAAAGAAAAACATTTTGTAATATGAATCTTAAAAAAAGAGGAACATTTAATTAATCAGTATAGGCAAAACATAGATGTGATGGTTTGGAAGAAGTATTGTGTTTTTTAGTTTGGTGGTTTAACAAAAATCTCATCAATGGCCACAATAATTTCCTTCTTCCATTTCATTTTTCCCTTCTTCTCTCCTTTCTTCTCATCCTTTCTCTTCTCTTCCTTCTTATTACTCACTAGATTTTATTGGGCCCTAATGGGTGTAAACAGTATTCAAGATCATAAGGGTAAAAGATGACTCAAAAGTAGATTCTGTCCTTCAGGAAGCACAGGTTGACAATTGCACCATGTTTAGATTCACTTAAGCTCACACTATAGTTATTTTACTCCAGATCCTTAATATGGGTTTGTATTATGATAGATTATTTGAGGAATGACACAGTGGCTTTCCACATCCATTATGTTTTGCTTGCCTTGGGTATTCCCTCATATCACCTTGGTGTTTCTCTAGTAGCCTCTGTCCTTTATTTCTATTTTCTATTTTCTCTTAGGTTTAAATACGTGCAGCTTATGGTGAATGGAGCAGAGTGTTCAACACTCAAGGAAACTGGCTTTCAGGAATGTCTACCCTTTTAGCTGTTGACCACAGCATGTGCCCCAAATAAAGGCAGGATGCTTGTCAATGGAAGCAGCTATGACATTCATACAGCTAGGGCTAATACTGCATGATATTGGTTCATTTAGTGGTTTAATGTATGGCCACCAAATTAAATGATTTGCATTGTGGGCATGTTTGTTGATCACTTTATTGATCTGCAAGTCTTGAAGAGCAAAGCATGATCATAGCTTGCGTGAGTCTTTTGAGTCACGTTGAGACTTTGGCAGCACTAATGGTGACAAAAGGAACTGGTGAGTGAGCAGGAGTGGGGTGGGGCAGCCTTGGCTCCTGACTGTTGCATTGACCAACACAGAAAGGAAACCCAATTTACAGTTGTTATATAAAAAAAGTGAGATATGACCAACTCCAGCATCTATTGCCTAGGTGAACCTGTTAAGGCAGAATCTATAATAATAAAAGTGTAATATGCAAATTGACCAAATGACCATCCTGATGTCCTTCCAGATGACCTTCCAGATGAAGCCAGGGCTGCAGCCTCAGGATCCAGGCAGCCGCTGTGACTGTGAGAAAGGGGTCGAGGCAGCTGCAGCTGCAAAAGCCTACTCTTGCATGAATTTCATGCATCAGGTCTCTAGTTTACAATAAACTGGTAAGTGATAGCAGCATAGTTCCATAGAATAGCAAAAATAGCAGAGGCTTCCAGCCATCAGCAAAACATACTAAAGATGCAACACTCCAGGGAAGGAGGCTGGAGCAAGAGATAGGCAGGATGGCAGGCTCTGCTCTTATCTGTTCTTTCCCCATCCCCGCCAAGCCAGCTCGCATTGGGGACAGCGTTCTCATCCCTTGAGGGAGTGGAAATACAAAGCACTGGGGCAAGATAAGCAGAGGGTTAGGGGAATCTGTGATTCTGTGAACATGTAGGTAGCCAAGGTTCACTTCTTGGAAGAGCCAAGCTTATCTCTGAGCAAGTCTGGATAGAGTCCAGGGTTAATTAGGAACTGATGGTGAAGATGGACTATCTTCATTTTTCCAGCTGAACCAAGCTTGGCAAAGTAGGAATGAAGATGCTGGGTAGATTCACACAAACTCTTTGGTAAAGTGTAATCAATTTTAGCTCAAAAACACCA
This sequence comes from Pipistrellus kuhlii, assembly GCF_014108245.1. Classification (NCBI taxonomy): domain Eukaryota; kingdom Metazoa; phylum Chordata; class Mammalia; order Chiroptera; family Vespertilionidae; genus Pipistrellus; species Pipistrellus kuhlii. The sequence continues at coordinate 29,266,154 of NW_023425427.1, forward strand.
TTGGCCTGCTACTCTGTGCTCCTGGCTGACAGGTTCTCCGGCATCATTGGAAGAGATTTTTACTTTGTTTTGGCATTTTTAAGGCCAGCATCACAAATGCTGTTTGTGTCTGGTGGCAGCAGTGTGAAGCCCGTGGGATTGCCCACTTGTTTACAGACGGTGTCTGAGCGCTCTGGGCTGGAAATCAGAAAGAAATATATGCTTGTGTGGATGATCACGCTTGTCTACAGGTGATGCTTTCACAGGGATTTGATAGCTAACTCAAGGAAGGAAACACAGAATGATATAACTGGGAGGACCTCTGAGAAATCATTTGGCCTTGCCTCCTGTGGAAAGCCCAGGAAAGAGAAAACAAGGAAAAGGAAAACAACAACCTGGGTTTTCTCCTGTCTTGCTGACACACTGTATAATTCCAGTGCTTCCTCCCATGAGAGCAGAAGAAATTGGATCAGGATGCCAGTTGGGGTTTTTCTCTGTCCTCCATCATTCGAGCTTTCACAGTAGGATGTTCAAATATGAGCCCCAGTCTGTAAGGTAAGAGTTGAAATTCAGCCTCACAATAATGAGAAATGAAATCAGGTTGAATCAATGAGTGTCACATTGTTATTAAATAGAAATTAAAACTTATAAAGGTGAATGAGTTCAGCAAATATTTAAGCTCCCATTAGGGTAGTTCTCAAATATCAAACAGAAGAATCACCTGAGAGGCTTCTTTAAAATGGTTCCAGAAGTGCTGAACATGATACAATATACAGATGAGGTATTATAGAATTGTACACCTGAAACCTATATAATTTTATTAACTGATGTTACCTCAGTAAATTCAAAAGAAAGTAAATTCATTCTAGGACTTGACCCTCAGAATTTCTAATTCATTTGGGTTAGGAATAAGACTCAGGAATTTATATTTTTAACTATCACACCCCCCCCCCCCCAATTTCAGTGATGCTAATACTAGTATGCTACAAAGTGTGCTCTAAGGAGCACCAATAGGAAAAAGGGACCAATATTTTGTGAGCAGTTACTATAAGTAGACTATAAGCTTCCTACCAACAGGAACTCTGCTTTTTTATTTACCACCAAAGCAGTCTCATGATTTAAATACCATGTATATGCTCACAACTCCAGATCTGTATCTTAAGCCCAGACAACTTCCAACTCCAGAGTCATATGCCCACTCAATATCTCCATTCAGATGTCTAGTCAACATCTGAAGCCTAGCATGTTGACACTGAACTTCTGATCATTTCCCAAACCTGCTCTACATTCAGTATTTCCATCTCAACTGATGGGAAACACATTCCTCCAATTGTTCAAATGAGAAACCTTGGGGTTGTTTTTGACTCCTTTCTTTCATAACCTTCATCCAAACTGTTAGATTTCCTATTACTCTTATCTTTAAACTCTACCCAGATTCTGTCACTTCCGCTTTTACCTCCCTGATTCAAAACCGTATCTAATCTCTCCTGTGTTATAGCCAATTGCCTCCTAAGTGATTTCCATGCTTTTACACAAACATCTAATCCTTTTATCATTCACATTGAATTTTATGGATTTTTATGATTGATTTATAAGTTATTTATTTTATATGCAGGTCTCTTATCAGATACATGATTTGCAAATATTTTCTCCCATTTTCTGAGTTGCCTTTTTGAATTTTGGATGGTACCTTTTAAAGCATAAATGTTTTAATTACAAGGAAATCTAATTTACCTATTTTCTTTTTTTGTTAGTTTGTGCTTTTGGTGTCATATTTTAAAAAGCATTGTATAATTTCAGTTCATGAAGATTACCCCTATGTTTTCTAATCAGAGGTTTATGCCTTTCACATAGGTTGATGATGCATTCTGAGTGGTGTAAGAAGGAGTCCAAACATCATTCTTTTGTATGTAGATATATAGTTGTCCTAGTACCAGTTGTTGAAAAGATGATTCTCTCTTGAATTGAGTTTTCTTGGTAACTGTTTTTGAAAAATTAATTGATTGACAATGTAAGGGTTAACTTCTGAAGTCTCAATTCTATTCCATTCTCCTGTCTACTAGTGTTCTCCTGCAAGTACCAGACTGTCTTGATTATTGTTACTTTGTAATGAGTTTTTAAATCAAGAAATGTGAGTCCTGCCCTAGCCAGTTTTGCTCAGTGGATAGAGCATTGGCCTGCAGACTGAAGAGTCCCAGGTTCAATTCCGGTCTAGAGAATGTACCTTGGTTAGAGGCACATCTCTAGTGGGAGTGTTCAGGAGGCAGCTGATAGATATTTCTCTCTCATCGATGTTTCTGGCTCTCTATCCAGCTTTCTTCCTCTGTAAAAAATCAATAACATATATTAAAAAAAAGAAAAAAGAAAAAAAGAAAAGAAATGTGACTCCTCCAACTGTTTGTCAAGATTGTTTTGGGTATTCAGGGTCTCTTGAATTCCATATAAATTTAGTATCAACTTTTTCATTTCTGAAAAATAAGGTCATTAAAATTTTGATAATGTTACATCAAACCTATGGATCAATTGGGGAATAATGCTAGCCTAACAATAATAAATTCTAATAACAATACTAACCCATGAATGTGAGATTTCTTTCCTTCTTTGTTTTTTTCTTTCAGCAATGTTTTGTAGTTTATTGTTCTCAAGTTTTTATTGTCCTTAACTAAATTTATTCCTGTGTATTGTATTATTTTTTTATGCTATTTTAAAATGAAATATTCATTTTTTATTATTTCTAGTGTATAGAAGAACAACGATTTTATATATTGATCTGTGACCTGTATTCATGCTGAATATATTTACCAGTTCTAATAGCTTTTTAAATGAGATTACTTAAATTTTTCTACATATAAGATCATGTCATCTGCAGATAGTGTTTACTGATTGTTTTCCGATTTGTAACATCTTATTTTTTTTTCTTGTCTAACTGCCCTAGTTAGAACTCCTAGTACAAGGTTAAAGAGTAGAGATGAGTGGACATTCTTATATTTTTCCTGATCTTAAAGGGAGAGCATCCAGCTTTTCACAATTAGAATGATGTTAATTGTTGGTTTTTATCATATTAAAGAAGTAACCATCTATTCCTAGTTTGTTGAGGGTTTTTAATAATAGAAGGGTATTGATTTTGTCAAATGTTTTTTCTGTATCTACGGCTTTCATTATGTCTATCATGAAAAATTGATGATAATATTCACTTCAGAATTTCTAAACCCTTTAAGGTCCAAAGGACCACTTTCATATGCCCATAATAACAATTTCTGACAGGATTTCAGGGTGATGGCTGACTCTCTGATTGTGTATACCATGTCTATAGTGACTCCCCCTGATTCTTGTCTCTTAGTTTATAAATACAGGTTGTTTCCCAAAGGTAAAGACATAAGAATAATATTATGAATGATAGGAGGGGGATATGGTCATCAACCTAATTAAAATGAAGGCAAGTAGTTTATTAGGATCTTACTCCAAGTGCAAACAAATAAAGCAAATTTCATTTTTATGCATACTCTGAGGACATAATCAACTTTATAGAGTGAAATGTAATATCTTCCCAATCTCATAACCATACATAATCCCCTAGCCAACAACAAACACAAGCCTACCTTTTTTTCACTGTGAAAGAAGATGAGAAATATAAGAATGTAAAGTAAAAGAACATAAATATATCTACAGGAAAGGATTAATTATGAATAAAGTCAATTCTTTAAAAAAAAAAAAAGTCTGGTTTAAACCTTCTCCATTCTCCGTCATCTATGCATGTTATTTTTCAAAAAATGAGATAATCATCTTTTAATTCCAAAAGTATGTTTTGTGAAATCTACAAATAATTGTTACCATGGAGTTCTCAGTATCCCATAGTAAACTAATATGTTCTTGGGGCTAATGCTATTTTGGCATTTAATGTGCTTGTTACTTCAATTGAGAAAGTTGGGAGGGGAAAAAACTGCCTCCATTCCCAGTTATTCCCTTTTAAACACATTGGTGTTCCTATTTATTTCACCAACGTGTGTTCAAAGCAAAGCTCATAGATGAGGAAAAAAATTAAGAAATGGTTTGTTTTTCAGAACCTTTATTGAGATGTATGCTATGCAAATCTGACTATGGTAAAAATAAAGTAGACATATAACTAAAAAGATGAGTAGTAACTTAAAAGAACTTTCCATTGTATAATTTGTTGTTGAACAGCTCAAGACAAAAACAGTTCAACAGAACATACTGTTATTAAATTGCCTCTAACACCTTTCATTTGAAGATTTTAAATCATGTTACAAATTTATCTATCCCACAAATAATCACAGGTGGGAGGATGAAAAAGAGAAAAATACATGCAGATCCTGGACATTTGCCTTTCTTCAAAAATATTATCATACTTGAAAGGATTGTTTTTAAGGTTAGATAAATTTAACGTGTATAAATCAGTACGAAACATGGCAAGTACTTAGTTAGTTCTTTTTCTATTCTAACAACCCACTGTTGAGTCTTCATGCCTAGTGTCCCAAATCCCTTTTAAAGGAAACAGCTTTGCCAGAGCATAAATACTTACCTCAGTGCCTGACTAGAGAGTTGGGAGTCTTTAGCTATATTCTAAAAAGACAGAGATATGCAGGAAAAGCAGACCACATTCCTGAGAATCATGTGAACAGCAGAGCCCTTCCGTTTACACACTACAGCAGAAATGAGAAGTATCTTACCAAGTCCATTTAGTTGATGCAGGTAATTTTCCCATCAGCTGGATCTTTCCTTGCTATGCTCAGTTGCCATCAAGTGGGCAGAGAAGAGAGAGATCCTGTCCAAATAGAGATCAAGAGATGTGACTCCTTGGTTCAGTACTTCCTGTGTGTCCCATTTTATTTGGAATAAAAGTAAAAACACTTACAATGGACTTCAAAACCCTGGAAGAAGTGACTTCTCACTGCCTGTCTGTCCTCATCTATTGCTATTCTCCTTCTTGCTCACTTTGTCCTCCACACGCTCTCCTGGCCTTTCCTGCAGAACATTTGGCACGTTTGCATACAGGCTTTATGTTGGCTGTTCACGATTTCCCCCCGCATCCACATAGCTCACTTCACATCTTCTTCACATCTTTGAGTCTTTGCTCAGATTTATCTTTGTTTCCTTCTCCATCAGGTCTATCTTGGCTGCCCTATTTAATATTGTAATGACCCTACCTCCCACCCATTCCTAGCATTTCTGAAATAATATTCTAACATTTATCACCATCTAAAATGCACATATATTTATCAATGTCAGGTTCCTGACTTCAACATTGTATTTTAGCTACACTAGATGTAACCATTGAGATAAATTGGGTGAATGATATCTGGGACCACTCTGAACTATATATGAAACCCTATAAATCTACAACTATTTATATAAAATTTTAAAAAGGAATGATGACTCAATGATGAGATATACCTACCAGATAGGTGTGTGTGTGTGTGTGTGTGTGTGTGTGTGTGTGTGTATGTATGTGTGTAAGATACACGGAGGGAGGGGTCTTAAGAGAGAAAGAGGGGGGGAGAGAGAAAGTATATTAAATAGAAAAATGATAAATGGAAGGTGGGCAGGTTTAAAAGTCAAATTTTTACCTACTTCTCAGCTTGGTTTATGGTAGTCTTTACATTTTCCATATAGAATATTATTTTCCCTCAATTAATTTTTGTTATATTTATATCAATGTTTTCTAAGACTTCATACATGCTAGCTTATTAATCTATTATTGTGGTGTAGTAAATCAACACAATTCTTTGGATCCTGTTCTGTTTAAGGACTTCCCCTTCATCCATCCTTTCCCCTAAGGTCATAATGCAAAGTTTTGTGACTTTGTCTCCCACTTAAATATATTTGATGTTTACCTGCATCCTTCATAATTTTATTTATTAAAAGACAGACTTTAAAAAACGAGCACGTGTTTACTAAACATAAAAGTAAAATAAATTTGGAGATTAAACAAAAAAATTTAGAAAAGGAACAAAAAAATGTTGTGTCATATATTTTAAAACTGTACTTGTAGCAATTTAAAATCACCATAAGAGACTAAACTATAAATATAAAACACAATAACCTTACCAAACAGAGAGGTTAATTATAGTTAAATCAGACAGAAGGTGGGATCCCTTGCTGACAAGAAGGAAAAATAAGAGCAATAATTAAGATAGTGGGAAGAGTTGAAATGAAAAACAAATCCATTTATAAATAAGCATCCTCTCCTTCACAAGAAGTTAATAAAAAGTTTCATTTTTATTCCCTTAGGGGAAGTCAGGGAATATGAAAAACGTAATGTGTGAGTTTAATTATCGTCAATAAATACCCACCGGTTAGGATAGACGTCAAATGCTTCCTAGAGTTCTGCACCTTTGAGCAAAGTGGCAGATTGATATATCTGAGGGGGAGCAAGTAGGCGTGAAGATAAAAAAATAGCAAGTGCCTTGGATTTGCATTGCAGTACTTTTAATAAGTAGATAAACCCAGATGTAGATGGGGGTTGAATATCATAAGCAGATTGAGTGGTTTATCTCGCCATGAGTATACACAAGGGATACCTAGCACATGTTCCCGAGTTCAAACGATGACTTATGAAAGGAGGTCCAAGTTTTTGTGGACAAATCCAGGAGTGCTTACAGCTAGATCTAGGAATTTAACCTAACCAGCACAGAAGCAATATTTGTTGTATTACCCCTTCCCTTAGGAGAATGTAATGATCTGTGTCAAGATGATCAGACACAGGAAATAGTGCCCTGACATTTGCTAAAGAGAGAAAGAAGTAGGGCCTATTTTCCTGCTCATACTACTCCCTTCTTCTCCACTTCGATATCAGACTGCTTAAAAAAAAAATCCATCTAAAACAAGTTTAAAAAAATAAATAGTCAAAACACACCTGACGATGTGTACCCACCTTGGTTGTGATGGAGACAAGAACACTGTAGGTAGAAGGTATAAGAAGAGTCTCAGTTATTTAAAAAAATAATCTGTGGTGGGGAGAGCTGCCACCTCCCCACCAACTGCCTCCGTGACTCACAGCCCGTTCTCTCTCAGCCCCGTTCTCTCTCAGCCTCGGGGAGCAGAGATGGGGGTGGCTGGGTGATAGACCTTCTGTAGTATTCCGCTGTTAGCTGAGAAGTGTGGCTAGAAATATGGCTGGTGCAGAATGTTTCCCAAAGCACAAAAATACTTGGTGACAGCATCCTGGATTAGGCCCAATAGATGAAGTAGTAGAACTATATAGAGCATCATCATTATCATTCATAAGCCCTGGCACCGCCCCACCTTCGCACTGGAAAGGAGGTATCAAGAACTGGCTTTCTCCATTCAAGATCAAATCAATTGTCAGCATTTGCCTTACAGCAGTTCAAATATGTATGTCTATATCTGTTAATACTATTTGCCCCGCCCCCAAACTGTCACGGGACTAAAATTGGTTACGAATGTAAAAAGGGAAACAATATACAAGTGCCAAATATTATTTTAAAATGTGTATTAGTCATACTTCCACCAACGTGTTCTAAAGGTAATTATCACCATCGGTGATGGCATTTTCAAGTACAAAAAATAGCTAACATTTTGAGGTGCAAAAATTAACATAAATTTTTCATTCTTCACTTAACAAAGAAAGATTAACTTTATTAGAATAAAATGTAAGAGTACTGTATGTTGATAATTTAAGAATAAGGATTTTAAAGCCACTTTTACTAAGAAAACCCACCTCTCTACCCCACTTCCAAAAAAATAACAAGCCTAGTGTTTATTTTTATATGTAACAGCATACATTACATATTGGATATGTTCAATATATTTTTTTGGTGTAAATTATGTTCCTATTATTGAACATAATTATGTTAAAAGAATAAAACATTTATTTTCACAAATTATAGGTTCAATTGTTTAAGTGATAAAATTTTAAAGAAACTGTTTATTTTTAAATAGTTACAGGGTGTAAGGAAACGTAGCACAAAGCTTGCAAAAATCAAAAAGTCTGAGGTTGAGATGACAAAGGACTTTAGCCTGGGTGTGGATGAGAATGGAGCTTAGTCCATTGAGTCTCTTGAGCTTAAGTCATTCTCATTCCACATTTTCTTTCCCTCAAGGTAAAACAAATAAGAGTTTTAAATCCTTTCTTCTGATAGACTCAAAATGAGAGTGGGGCAAAGTAGGCTTACAGTTGTGAATATGCTAACCAGAGTTAATTCTTGTGCTATTATTATTAATTAATATATTATTTTCTTTTTAAACAACTTTTGCCCCACCCTGTATATGTTATGTTAACTCCCACCTAAACTCAGCAACCTAAAACCTTCAATGTTACTGATTTTCTCCCTTATAACACTACTGAGATTGGGTGACAAACTTTGTAGTGATGTTTTTATGCCTTTGAAGCTTTATGTTATAGCGCTTTGATGTTTTAGATTCCTTGGGTTACTTTTCTAAAAAAAAAAAAAAAAGGTCTAGCTACCTTTTTTTTATTTACTATTAATGGTGTGTATGTGTGCACACATGTGTGTGCACATGCATGTTTGATGTAGCTCTCATCTGTCTTACTTTCTTCAGTTAATATTTGCAGCTACAGTGCTGTGATACAACCAGCATCATTGCACAAACTTTCTTTATAGAAGCAGGGTGCAAAGAGCAGTTTTGTGAGTACCAGGTTATTGTGGTTTCTATTAGAATGTGACTCATTAACTTTAGAGAAAGAGGCCTTTCTGTATCCCAATTCGATGGATTTTTTAGGCCACAAATAATAAAGCACATACACTTCTTGTTAAAATAAGAAATATTTTTAAGAAGAAAAAGGTTTGCTGGTTTGTTTGAATACAGAACAGGAAAAAATTTGACAAAATAATTGAGTCAGTTTAAAAAAATATTAAAATATATATAAAACTGTGAAAATAGTACACCTTTAATAACTAATTATTGTAAAATTGGGAAATAATAGATATCATTTAGCTACTCTTTACCCAATAGGCATGATATTCTGTGATTTATCATTACTGCTAGATGCTCTTATGTTCATGCTATACATCACTCAATACAATAAGGACACTGTGGGTCAGAAAAATGAAGATATTTGCCCCAAATCACACACATAGCAAGTAAGGGCTGGAATTCGACCTTTGACCTGTCTGAACCGCAACTCTAGGTCTTTAGACTTAATTTTTTTTTCTGGCATAGAAAAGCATTTCCTCTTCTTTTTAAAGACAAGACTGACATAAAGTTCATAATCTTCTTGGTCTCTCTTGAATCCAAGTTTTAGCTACAAGTAATAGCCTGTTATTATGATTTTTTTTTCTTTTTTTTTTTTTTAGAGAGAGAGGGACATCTATGTGAGAGCAAAATATTTATTGGCTGTCTCCTACACACTCCCTACCAGGGATTGAGCCCGCAATGCCTGCATGTGCCCTGACCAGGAATTGAACCTGCAACCTTTTGGTGCACAGGATGATGGCCAACCAACCAAGCCACACGAGAGAGAGCCAAACCTGTAATTCTTGGGGGAAAAAGTGGTTGTTAAGGGAAAGATCACTTAGGAAATTTTTATCATTTCTAAAAGATTAGCTTATAAAAGAAAACTTGATCAACTGCAGTGTCAGATAACTTAAGTGTTATTCTCATGGTAGGAGTATTTTCCCCAGAAAATGTCTGGATTTAGAAAATTTAGGAGATTATAAATGTACACTTATCAACAGGGATTGCCATTCATAATATATATGGTTAATTAGAACTTTCAACCAGTATGTAGCATCCAGTAGAATCTTTATCAATGTATGTGATGGAAGTAATGAATAGGAGCACCTCATGGGTTTGCCATGGCTCCATGTTGGGTCTGATTGAAAAATATTGCTAGAAAGTAAAAAGTGAAGCTGACCAACCAACTAATACTGAGGCATCATGTTGGAAGGAATCCTAAAAATCACTTAAATTTTCACCTTTAGGTAAAAGAAACATTCATCCATAAAGCCTTTTAGAAAATTAAGAGTCTAGAAGGACTATGATTTTCCCATTTGTCTTTCTCTTTTTTTTTAAAGTTTTAATTTCAACCAGGTTGGCATTGCTTTATAACAGTGGTCAACAAACTCATTAGTCAACAGAGCCAAATATCAATAGTACAATGATTGAAATTTCTTTTGAGAGCCAAATTTTTTAAACTTAAACTTCTAATGCGACGTCTTCAAAATAGATTCACCCAGGCAGTGGTATTTTGTGGAAGAGCCACACTCAAGGGGCCAAAGAGCTGCATGTGGCTTGTGAGCTGCAGTTTGCCGACCACAACTTTATACCTTCTTATATTTTCAACACCCTGGTAAGTTTTGTTTCCAAGACACCAACCCAGACTTTTAACTTTGATAAACTCCTCCAATGTCATAACATAGGTCACACATTTTAGCCAATCAGATCAGCTTTCTTCTAAACTAAATAATGGGCATGACTCTGCACAGTTGGTACAATGTATTTCCTTTAAAACCCAAATTAGTACAAAGCATCTTTTAATCCCAAGTATCATAGTAGGGATTGAATCTCTACTGAATGTCTCAAGACCACTTTCTCATGGCATAATTTTCATGGATCACATTGGGTTAATGACAGTAGCTTGTCTCATTTTTAGCATATTGTTGTTGGCTTTGTTTCTTTGTGGAAGTCAAAAGAGACATGTGAAGCACTTGAAATTTTAATTAGTTCATTGAGCCTCTGCCTTCAGACTCCTTCCAACCTCCAATAATGGTTTTGCATGAGTTGGAGGAAATGAATTTTGAAACTATAATAAACAATGAAAAGGTAACTAAGCTGCTACTTCTTTCACTTCATTCACCTCTGTACTTTAGAATGGAAAATGCACATATTTGTTCTCTTTTGAAGAGTGAAAAATGCTTAATAGGATTCTAATAATATGCTCAGCTTCAAAATCCCACTTAAATAATCCTTTTGCAGCATGGCTGGAAATTGTGACTCTTAGAAAAATGAGAGTTTTGCATGGGCACTTCCATGTGCCCTTTTGATTTTTTTTATTTATTTTAATGGACCAGGTGACATTACTATTTGTCCTTCTGCACAAAACAACAAAATTGCAGAAAATTGTTCAAAGGGACAATTTTAGTTTTATAAGACCACTTAATGCACTCCCATTTAGGAGTTAACAATTATTACCTACTACTAAACATTTTTCTTGACCTGTGTGGTACTTTGAGAAATCTTTACTTTATATAAAATAAAATAAAATAAAATAAGGAAAAAAAAAAAAAAAAAAGAAAAGAGAAAAGAGAAAGTAATGACTAGACTCTGCCTATAAGACTGTGTTTGTTTTCAAGATGACCTTCGATGTTTTCCTGCCATTGGTACTGGACAAACAGAAATAAATGGGCTTGAGCACAAATGATTGCCTTCTAACTCAAGAGCAGGAAGGAATAATAGTTTACCTTTAGAAACTCCAGGCACTAGATTCTGGACCTCTCTTTGCCACATCTGTGTTGTGTACTCTATCAATCTCCTGGAGTTTTTGTTACACACTGAAAAAATCCTGACCAGGAGATAACAAGTGAGAAAATGTAAAGGATTCCTCATTGCAGGAGCACTTTCAGTGAAGTAATAATAGTGAATTTGTAAAGGTAGATGTTCAGGTGTCTATAATGTCAAAAAAGCAGTTTGAGGTGGAAAAAATAGTCACTTTAGATGGGGAGTGACCAATTTCTTTGTCTATTAACAAGACCATGTGGGAATAGCAGAATCTTCTACCATTTGAAATGTTAGATAAGTGTAATTAAACATCTTATTTAATTTAAAACAAGTTATGTTTATTTACTATTCTTTGACATAAGGATAATCTTTTCTTTGACTTTGTTACTAGTAATTGAACCTTTGATTTATCTTTTTACATAAATCACCTCCATCATTTAGAATCTAATTTCCAGCTTTTTTTCTTTAACATAGAGAGAGAGATCTTAATGATAACTGCATAGCAATCTAATAGAGGCCAACTTCTGTTTTTTTAATTATTATTTTTTACAGTTGCCTATAAAATATTGCTGTTGTTGTACCATTCCTGGTTTTGCATATAACAGTGGTTCATTCATTCCCACTGCTGTATAGAATTCTATTGTTTTTTATTTTATTTACCCTATTTTATTTATCCATTTTGCTGTTGATGAGTATTTTTGTAGTTTCTAGTTTGGAACTCTCAAAATTGTGCTGCTATGAATATCCTTGTAGCCTTTTAATTGCCCTATTTATGCATTTCTATTGGTTATGTACCCTGGAGTAAAAGTTCACAAATCATTAGCTTTAGTAGGTAGCGTCAAATAGTTTTCCAAAATGGTTGTACCAATATATTTCCATAGGGTGTGTGAGTTCCAGTTGCTTCACAGTCTTGACAATATTCAGTATATCTTTTTCACTTAAATTTTCTATCTGCAGAATTTTAGCCATTCTGATGGGAGTATTATATTAGTATTTCCTTATGCCTTTATTTTAGACATTATTTTATAATAGGTGGGAATTTAGTTCACTTATACCTCCCTTTCTGTTCTCTCTCTCTTCTCCCCAGTTTTAATGGATATATTATTTTAAATTATATTATCATTTACATTTGTACTTTTTATACCATTTACCTTAGTCATTAGCTCTTAATTTTGAAATAAAATGTTGTTAAATATCTAAGTATAGATTTAGAAAAAGAGGAAAAATTTTAATGTGTATATAAATTTACACTAATGCATCAATAAAAAAATAAAAATGGTTTATAGTAAAGATTCCTACAAATTAAAAAGGCACTTAAAGAGTATGAAAGCCTGGGCAATGGCAGTATTTTTTTCCCCCACTTCTTTTTTTTAATCTTTATTGTTGGAAGTATTACATATGTCCCCTTCCTCCTTCCAACCCCTTCCTCCACTCCTCTTCCCCCACCTCCTGCCCCAGACCTTCACCACTTTATTGTCTGTGTCCATGGGCTATTCATATATGCATACAAGTTCTTTGGTTGATCTCTTCTCACCCATCCCCATCTTCCTTCTGAGATTCATCTGTCTGTTCTATGTTCTATGTTTCTGGGTCTATGTTGTTCATCAGTTTATTTTGTTCATTAGATTCCACCTATGAGAGATTATGTGGATTTTGTTTTTTTGCAAGTGAGGGAATGGTCTACAGCAAAGTTAAAAATAGAAAGGAAAGAAGGAAGGGTAGGAGGGAAACAGGGAAGGAAAATGATGAGAGAGAGAGAAAGAGAAAAACAGAGAGAGAATGCACTAAACAGGTAGGGAGTGGAGGAGGGAAAACAGGTGGGAGGGTAGATAGCTAAGACTGAAGGAAGAAAGGAAACAGAGCCGATATCTAGCTACATTCTCTACCCTGCAATGATTTCAGTAGGGAGGTCTTGATAAGATGTATAACCAGAAAGTCTCACCAGCAGGTATTTCAGGGAATATATGAGATTGTTCTCAGAGAAAGAGGATAATTTTTCATGGAGCTATCACCCAGAACATTTTATCCACATAGATGGCCTATCTACATAAACCAGCTTAACCCTACTGTTCCCTTCCTTGATTAGTAGCCATGGGCTTTGGAAGATTTTTAGCTTGAGTTACAGGAATAATTATTTCAACTCTCACATTGTTTGGCTTGTGTGAGACTCAGCCCTCATGTTTACTGAAGGGAATCTAATCATGACTAAACACAAATTCTTCATCCTGTCTCCTGCTTCATAGATATTGACTAATTCTGCTTTGCTGTGAGTCCGGTCATAGTCATTAAGCTTTCAGTAAATTCACAAAGCAGTTGGCCCCAAACTCATTTCACACTCACCATTTTCACATTTCTTTTAATATGCAAAAATGCTGATTCTGACTCTCCCCCACTGTACGAGGAGGTGACAAAAGCAACTAGACATAGGTTAGCTTAGTAGAAGAGAAATTTAGGGGACTTGCAAAGACATCTTCAAGTACTTGATGATTATCATAGCAAGGGAACATATGTTAAATTAGTGTGATGTCAGAATTTAAAATAAGGGTAGAAGGCATGGGTTTTAGTTTAGTTCATACAAATGAGCTTCCAACTGCTTGAAATTGTTTAAAAATAAAACACCCTGCTTCTGAGAAAAAAGATATTTAATGCTGAAGAATGAATGTTTAGGTAGAGGGTGGATGATAGGATGTTGGGTATCTAAGGTCAGACTTTCAGAAGTCTATCAGTTCTATGATTCCTATTATTCTGAAACTGAGACATCATCCTATATAATAAAACCCTAATATGCAAATTGACCAAATGGTGGAACGACCAGTCACTAGGATGCTCACTGACCATTATGGGGCAGATGCTCAATGCAGGAGTTGCCCCCTGGTGGTCAGTGTGCTCCCACAGTGGTAGCGCTGCTCAGCAAGAAGTTGGGCTCACGGCTGGTGAGAGGGTGCAGGCCAGGCTGAGGGAACTGCCCCCCCGCCCCAACTGCACAAATTTCGTGCATTGGGCTTCTAGGCATCCTGTTTCAGAGAAGTTAAAAGTGTGAAAAGTTAATGATGGTATAGTTGATAAAATATGGTTTATATTCTCCTATTTTGTGAGGAGGGTTTTTGGATCAACCTCGCTTTGTAGTTTTAATCACTTTCTCTGTTCACCCTACCCCTCCTAGTTAGTCCCAGGGCATGCCTGTGGGTTTACTGAAAATAATAAAAAGAAAAAAATGTTTATTAACTCTCTTGCAATATGTGCATGACCATGTGACCTAGAGCAAATGGGGTTTGGAGAGAGTTCTGATTATAGACTCATAACATACTCAGCAGGCTAGGAGGGCCAAGGAACCTTCCTAGAATTCCTAGGGCTAATAGAGCATTGTTGGCATTCGATATTTCCTTGAGAATTTTTGGGGTGCTACTATTCAAAATTTACTTTTCAAACTCAGAACATTTCACAATATTATATTTTTATTGATTCATACATAAAGATATATATTTACATTTTTATTTTACATAGAATATCTATTATTTAACAATATTGTTAATTTGGCCTTAAACTTGATGTACTAATTATTCACATTCTTTAAGCCTAGAAACCCTGGAGGAAAAACCATGGAATCATATTTCCTATTTGCATTTTAATGTATTCACACCCACCTTTGTAACTGCAGTGACTCTTCCAAGTGAAGTTAAGTTGCTCTGGAAATGGCTTTCAACCCTAATTCCAGAACATCAGAGTTGGTGACTTTAACTGTGCTCTTAGTTGTGATGCTGCCATTCTCTGCTAACTTCGTAAGAAATATGATAGTCTTCCAGCCTAGCTTTCCAGTTTCTGGCCATTAGGAAGTCTGGAGAAGACAAAGATCAGAAGTGGAAAGGGCCAATTTTCTGTTTACCTATAAGCACATCTAATTTAGCCTCTTGTATAGTTCTCAGAGAGAACAAAACAAAACAAAAAAATCATTTTTTAAGCTAAAGACATTTATTTATTTATTTACTTACTTATTTTTAATATATTTTATTGATTTTTTACAGAGAGGATGGAAGAGAGATAGAGAGCTAGAAACGTTGATGAGAGAAAAACATCGACCAGCTGCCTCTTGCACACCCCCTGCCGGGGATGTGCCCACAACCCAGGTATATGCCCTTGACTGGAATCGAACCTGGGACCTTTCAGTCCGCAGACCAACGCTCTACCCACTGAGCCAAACCGGTTTCGGCACAAAGATCATTTTCAAGCAAGGCCTTAAAAACACTACTGTAAGTAAGAGAAGGACAATGGAAAGCTCATTTTTAGACCAAGACCCCCCTTGTCTAAGAAACTCATCAGTTCCTGGGAGTGCCTATGAAATGCTGGTACCAGTATTCATGACAGATAGCCTTGGTAGCAGGGTTATTTCCCCCTTACTGGGCTGATGTGGGTGAACCAGGGTCGTAAGACTCTGTGACAAAAAGAGGGGCCTCACCAGCATTCTTGGATGTTCCTTGCTACATCTGCAAAGGCCCCTCTTTTTGTCATTTAACTAAAGAGTGAAACTTTGATGAGGAAAATAAGACATTTGGGGTGCGGGGTGGGGGGGGGGGGTGCTAGCAGCCTGACTCTGTATCCCTAATGCATATTCCTGTTGGTCTATATTCTAGTCTAATCACTGCCCCTTCCTTAATTATCTGGTCTTGAAAGACCTATTTACCCAAATACTCACATTTTACAGAGGTCACAAACCATGAGCAATATATAACCTCCAAAGGGGGTTATCAGTGCTGGCGCCAGGCCAGGCCTTTAGGTGTGGCTTCACGTCCCACATCCCAACACACGGGGCTTTTTGCAAAGCCCACAAAGGTTCAGAAGTCTGATCCATATTTTGGGGACAAAGAAACCAAAGGGTATACAGGGAAAGCTTCCTCCATATTGGGGGGCTCAGAATTTGGAAACAGGCTTCCCCTGAATCACTGTACTAGTACATGCGAAACATCTGGAAATAAATGGGTTTTCTTGAGTCTCTGAGAACTCCTGTGTATTTTTTGGTAGCCTGGTAAATTCTGTAACATCTTCAAGGCATTTAGGTTAGCACATATATTTTTAATCTTCCAGGGAGTTTTCCCCTTTGTTGTCAAGTAAAGGAGAAAGTAAATATTTAAGTCACAATTTTCTGACTTTTGTTCTACTCCCCAACTGATATTTAGTTTCCATACCCCTCTAATTTGTAAACTACACATAATCATTTGGATGTGTATGAGAGAGGGGGAAGGAATCTGGACTGAACTATTATATTTCCATGAAATATCACTAATAATTACAAATCCATGTACTTAGATTGGAGGGAGAAACTGCAAAATGGAGTCTGTGGTTTTTTCATTAAATGGCATTGTGTGTTGTTTAGAGTCTCATTTGGTTTAATATGGGTGTGTGATTTCTGGGCACAGAGGAAGTAGGCTCTGCGGGTCTCTTTGCTTAAAATGACAAGATTAATATTAATGTAGCACTACATACAGGCGCACAGCCATGGAGCTCTGTATTTCATTTCTGTGAACTAGCCAATTCCAAACACTGCTTAATCAGACTGACCACTGACAATGCCACAGAATTTACCAGGCAACCAAAAAATACACAGGAGTTCTCAGAGACTCAAGAAAAAAACCATTTATTTCCAGATGTTTCCTATGTACTAGTACAGTAACTTAGGGGATCCTGTTTCCAAATTCTGAGCCCCTGAATATGGAGGAAGCTTTCCCTGTATACCCTTTGGTTTCTTTGTCCCCCAAATATGGATCAGACTTCCGGACCTTTGTGGGCTTCGCAAAAAGCCCCGTGTGTTGGGATGGGGCACGTGAGACCACACCTAAAGGCCTGGCCTGGTGCCAGTCCCCTTTGGGGGTTGTGTATGGTTCATGGTTTATGGCCTCTGTAAAATGTGAGTATTTAGGTAAATAGGTCTTGCAAGACCAGATAATTAAGGAAGGGGCAGTGACTTGATTATAGGCTAACAAGAACATGCATTAGGGATACTGATGAACTAGATGCAGAGTCAGATGCTAGTCCTCTCCCAAAAATGTATTTTTTATATTCCCCATCAACAACTCAGATTATGATTTTCACAATGGGTACCATCACAACAATTTTCCTTAGTATTTTTCACCCCTCTCCTTTCCCCTCCATCCCCCTTTCCCTTTGCCTTCTGGGAGAAATCTCTATTTCAAACATAAGAATAAAAATTGAAGATACATCTGTTTCCATTGCAACAGGTAAGCAACTGTTGTTTTGACCAGGCCCCTTCTCTTAAATAATGAGTAAGGCCATTGTCTCAGCTTTTGTGAATTTGTGGTGGACCCCCAATGGCTCTCTCTCATCTGAGTAAGGGCATTTTCTAAAAACAAGGATAGCTCAGTCTGGTAAAATAACTGACACAGAACTTATGAGAGACCTCGAGCTTTCCTTTTTAGGAGCAGATGGCAGACATGTAAACCTAGAATGAGGTGGAAGTGTCAAAGAATATACAGCACACGGGAGCTCACCTGTCCTCACTGGTGATTGCTGTACCATCCTTGCCCCTGGAGGGAGAGGGTAAACTGAATATCCCATTCCTACCCTGGAGGGGAGAAAAAAAAGAGTTGATTAAGAAATATCAAACCTTTGTTCGCTAAGGACCCTTCTCTGCTCTCTCCCCATAATATGGGTCCTTGAAAGCTTAATTGTGGTAATTGTGGTAGAGCAGCAAGAATCACCTGGGAAGGGTTTTTTGTTTTTTGGTTTTTTCAACTATTCCGATTCCCAGGCCATAGCCCGGCCACTTAAAGTAGACTATGAGGAATATGAGCATTAATAACAGCAACAAAAAAAGATTTAGATAACTCGGATGTGCAGCCAAGTGTTGAGCCAGCGGGAGAAGCATTAGCTTGGCGCCTGCCAGGGAGATGAAGTTCTCCTCTCAGAGAGGACACTTAGGAGGCAGCTGTTGCAGCAAACAACAGGAGAAAGGGGAGGAAGAGACAGGAGGGAGGACAAAGTTGCGCACGTCCTGTCTTTCTCTAAGTCCAGGGAGTCTCCACCCACCCAGTGTGGGTGACCAAGAGGCTTGCACTTGCAGCTAGGGAATGGGGTGAGGTTGGCCTCCAGGCCTGGGGGACTGGGCGGGGTCAGGTGACTGGAGGTAACTCCCCAGCCGAGCATCCATAGCCCCAGGTGTGGTGGGGCCTTGTGACTTGGGGCGGCTGCGGGGTGGAGAGAAATTTGGGAGCTCCAAAGGAAGCTGGCTCCGGTGCAGGTGGCACTCGCAGCAGCGCCAGCCCCGTTGAGTTGAGTCAATCGTGGGCGCAAGCGCAGCCTGGTGGCCACGGCGGTAACGGAGCGCGGGGCTCCGGTAGGAGCCCGGCGGAGGCACAGGCGGCGCCAACCGGGAGCTGCGCCTGGGCAGGAGGAGTGAGACCTGCAGCGGGAGGAGCGAGCCAGAGCCCTTGGCGCCGCCGCCGGGGTGTTGCCCGGCTGGGGAGGCCAGCTTGGCATGGGGAAGAAGTGGCGGGATGCAGCGGAGATGGAGCGGGGCGGCTCGGACCGGGAGGACGGCGGCGGGGACAGCCGCAGGTGCAGCCGGAACGCCAGCCGGGGCAGGTTTGCCGAGTCGTGGAAAAGGCTAAGTTCCAAGCAGGGCTCCACCAAGCGCTCGGGACTCCCCTCGCAGCAGACACCGGTGAGTGGCCCCGGGGGAACCCCTGCCTGGGTCTCTCTTCTTCCCTTTCTCTCCACTAGGGACTCGAGCCCTGTCCATGGTGCTGAACTTGCCTCCGTAGGGCTCCAGCCAGGGAACTTGTGGAGCCGCTTCTAACGGGGGAAAAAAATAAATCAATAAAAGTGGAGGCTGTGAGGAGGGATGAGGAGGATGACTTCCTTATCCTCAGCCACAGAGAGTCTACTGACGTCTCTGATTTCTTTGCAAAAAATGGGGAACATGCTGAGAGGCGAGGGGCTCGCTGTGAGATCAGAGTTTTGCAGTTCACGAGGGTGTGAGATGCTGTGGAGTGTGTTGTTGTGACTCAGATGCACGTCCTGGGCATCTTTCTGGGCAGCATGTTCGGGGGTACTCAGCAGCCGCTGAATGAGGCCGGAATGGGGAGAGCATACAGTATTTTTACTCTCTTAACAGTTGCTCTTTTCCATCCCACAAGCCCACACTGTTAATGGGTGCGTTTAATTGTTTGCCAAATATCGTGTGCGTGAACAGAATAGCAAAAATACCCCAGGTGCTTATCACCCTGCTGTTAACACATACGACATTCAGAAAAGAAAAGAAAAAAACACACATAGTTTTCCCATGGGTCAGCTCCTCCTCAGTGTCTAATGAGTGCAACAGAAGCACATGAGTGAATTAATGTGAGCATCAGATGTGTAGTTGATAAAAAAAAAAAACTTTAGCTGCATTTGCATTTTTAGTATGTAAATGTTAGTTGCTTTCCTTCAGCCTAGAAGGAGAGAACTCTGTTCTAAGACTGCAGAGCCCTCCTGTTGCTCTTAAGGAAGAAGGACACATCACTTTTAACTTCCAAAATACTGAGGAACTCAGTGTGTGTGGGGGTGTGGGGTGTATAGGGGATGTGGGGTGTGTCTGGGGGGTGTACTTAAGTTTTACATATAGAGGAGTGCTCAGCAAATATTACATGGTGAAGAGAAAGTAAATTAATTAAAAGGATGGTACATAAGCATTGGATTTTACAGCATGAACAATGTTAGGCTGCTGTGTCTGAGCAGGGTCGTCATTGGAGGCTAAAAATTAATCCCTGAAAAGCAGAAAGTTTAAAATATTACTTCAACAGAATGAAATGTAAGCATATTACAATTTATAGGGTGTTTATTTTGTTTGCTTGTTCATAAAAACTACTAGCAGAACGTGGTGTTAAATTTGAAATATTTTCTGTGATATTTAGTGAGTTTTTTAAGTTTTTAAATTTTAAATGTAGATAGAGTACACTTCAAACGCAATTCATTTTATTGCATGCATTGAAATATTATTTATTTAGAAATGTAGACTTGAAAATATTTTTAAATATTTACTGTTCTGAAAATAGGTTTTTCTAAACTAAATATGTAGAAAAGATAACGATGACTTCTGTCAATTATGTGAGCTAAGGATTAATTTTATCCCCCTTTTAATAGAAAGCCTAAGTATTATTCTAGGCAACTTAAGTTGCTTTTTTGATTCTGTTCAACAGGTGTGTGCAGTCTATAGTAAGGCTATACAAGAACCTTCATATAACTATAAATTGGGTTAAATAATTCACAGGTTTGTTATGTAGAATAAATATGTGTGTGAGAGAGAGGGCACAATAGGATACCAGGACAACCAGAAGGCGTCTGGAAAAGTAACTGTGACCCCTTGTTTGCTAAGGGTGATGAAGTTGCTATATTTTTCTGCAGTGCTTGTTCATTGAAACATTAGTACTTCAGTTAAAATCCAGTTATGGCAAAAGCCTGAGCTTATTCTCACATTGTATGGCAAGTTTAATATTGATTTTGTTAAAAAAAAAAAAAAAAAAAAAAAAAAAAAAAAGTCTAACAAGTGCCCCTAGCCATGATTTTAATCAGCAAATTAAAGAAAACACACAAAGATAATCAGGTTTTTAACCAAGGTTTGATTCCATTAGTTGTTAACAAAGACTTTCTATTTAATTTGTAAGAGAGATACCCCACTTATTTATGCAAACAGGAGAGAGGGGATAATAATGCTTGTAGCAGATATGTTTTAAATAAGTCTTAATCTTCAAGTAAGAGTTTCCCCTCTTTTAAAGGGAGCTGGTGCTATTTTAAACTTACTGTATTTCATGCCAAAAAAATAGCTTAAGGTATAAAGTAGAAAGTGATTAAAGCAACTAATGTAACTAATGGTGCTTTTTATTTATTCTTATCTATAAACAAGGTGTTCTGTGATGTGGTTTTGGATCTTATTCTTTTTTGTGTTCTACTCAGAAATATGGTGGTAGCCATCCAGATGAAAATAATATGAGGATTTTACTCTTTTGTTTAAAAGTCAAAATATATAAATGTGTAAACATTTAGTTAATAATAAAAATTGGGAGCTTCCCTACATCTTTCTTCCTTTTGAGAATGTAAATGATTATATAGTCATTCTATTAATGTGGCCTTTGTTACTCTTTGTTACTCTTTGTTACTCTTTTCTAGTTAGAGCCTTGAAATCCCTACTAGTTGTTCCCAGGTAACACTAGTATAGACCATGAGGGAGAGGTCTGTTTGAATCAATCTTGGTAATTAGATTTTCTACTTCACTTATCACTGAGTATATTGTGGTTTTCGTAAAGATTTCTCATGATTTTAATGCCATTATTAGTAACAAAAAGTTGCATTTCTGGCACTCTCTTTAGTACTCAGAAAAATGGTCTTTTGGGGTTCTTTCTGGAGTAAGGTAGGCCTCTGGTAGGGCAGTGTGTACCATTTCTGCCACAGCTCTCTGGAGTCTGCTTCTGTTCTGCATCAGCCAGGCCTAAGCAGCACCACCCTGTACAACATCTGGTGGAAAGGGCAGGTGTTCTAAGTCACAAAGGTGGCATTTAAAGGGTGTGTTTTCACATTCTGGGCCACAGTATGTCTACCAAATCAATTCTTGATGATTTTTCTAAAGATATTGTTTTCATTTTATAATTCAAGAAATACTCTCCTCTCCCCTATTCTTATGCTTTATGGCTGACAATGCAAGCTTTAGTCTAGTAATATACTGTATTCAAATTATATTCCAAATCATAAAATTCTGAAAGAATGCAGTAGGATTTAATCATACTTACTCCTTGGAATTTGTTTTCCTCTGAAAGTGGCTTACAGATTTTTAAAAAATCTAAAAACAGTGTTTTTAATAAATATAATTTATGTTGTTTTTTAAAAAAAATATGTTTGTTGATTTCAGAGAGGAAGGGAGAGAGAGAGATAGAAACATCAATGATGAGACAGAATCATTGATCGCCTGCCTCCTGCACGACCCCCTTCTGGGGATTGAGCCCACAACCCAGGTATGTGCTCTTGATCAAAATCGAATCTGGGACCCTCAGTCACAAGCTGAAATTCTATTCACTGAACCAAATCAGCTAGAGCTTATTTTAGTTTTATAAGTATTTAAGTATAAAAGACTATATATTTGAATTTTGGATATGTAATTAAGTTTCTTACTATTAATGTGTTACATAATGTCTCTGTTGAATTGGTCAAGACATAAAAGTAAAATGACTTTCCCTCCATTATATATGATCCGGATTTCATATTTCCTTCTTGAAGTATTGTTCTTGTTACTCCTATTATTTGCTTCAGTTCTATCTACATAGAAATGCATGGAGATTTATTGAAAGGTGATTCAGCAAGTGCCTTCTGGTGTTACAAATATCAAAAGCTCACCTCAGCATGGATGCATTTTTAATTTTGAAAGGTGATTACCTCCTGCAGTCCCACTACTATTTAAAGGCTTGTTTTCAAATAATTGCAGATTTAATTTAATCTCAAAGTAAGCACTGTGTAAAAGAAAAAGGAAGAAACAGTTCTGAGAGGGTGAAATGATGTGTAATTAGAGTTGTTTTTCAACCTTAGGTGGCATGCTTGCTTCTACTAATGCCATAATTACCCTTATCAGCAAATGCCAACCGCCGAACATCACACCTGATGCAGACAGGTGAGCAGCTGAGAGTGTATGGCAATCACAGTGAGTGCACTGAAGCTGCAGTGCTGCAAACTAGATAAGCTGGTTACCAAAGTCCCTCTTCCCTTTGAGAAGTTATGCCTGCAGGATCCCATGAATAATCTGTTTCCATTTCTGAGGCTGACTTGCTCTGCTGGCCTCATAGGTGACTTCCGGCTTTTCCAGACCTAATTTGAAAGCTGGGTTCTTCCAGATCTTAAAATAAATGAGGAACACTGAGTCAAAGGCAGGGCTAAAGTCAGAAAAACTCATCTCCAAACCAATGGCCTATTTGAAGATGGTATGGATGGAAGATCCCTTGGTAGTTGTAGTAGAAATAACAGCAAGTTGAAAAAAAAAAAAAAAAAGAATCCTCTGTTTCTTTTTTCAGTGTCTGACGGGCTATTGCAGTGTCATTAAACCCTTAATAGTTTGTTCTTGTTACACAAAGGGCTCTCCTGGTGGAAGCTGAATGAGTCCCCTGCAGTGCTCGTCCATTACGGAATAAGCCTTTCCTTGATAGGTTGATTTTTGTCTACTGCCCTTTACTCACTCAAAAAGGGACAGCGTTTTATTGCTCAGGAATACAGAGGTATTCTCCTGTCCTTGTGAGGTTTTTTTTTTTTTTTTTTTTTTTTTTTATGGGGGAAAAAAAGCCATTTTCATCATGGTTCATTTTGTTTAAGCATTTCTGAAATGTCATCTTTCCCCCCAATCATTAATATAACTACTAACTAGCTTTTTTTCTCATTAATCATAGTGAATTAAATTTTAATTTGGTTTCATCATTAATTGGAGGGCCATGAATATATTAGCTGGCAAATGAGTAACTCAAATATTTTAAGTTTTGAGCCGAAACCGGTTTGGCTTGGTAGAGCGTCGGTCTGCGAACTGAAAGGTCCCAGGTTGGATTCCGGTCAAGGCCATGTACATGAGTTGAGGGCACATCCCCAGTAGGGGGGTGTGCAGGAGGCAGCTGATCAGTGTTTCTCTCTCATTGACGTTTCTAGCTCTCTATCTCTCTCCCTTCCTCTCTGTAAAAAATCAATAAAATATATTTTAAAAAAATATTTTAAGTTTTGAGAAGTAAAATATCCTCGTATGGTGATAGTTTTAAATGTGTTTTCAACTATTTAAAATATATTAGAACAGTTGCTCCTGCCATTGTTTATTGAGATATTTTAAAAACTGAACCATTACAATCATTTATAAATAGTAGCAAAACATTATATTCATCTGTTCTGACCAGATGTGATGGTTTGTGCATTGGCTTTACTTTTTGTATTTTTTCATTTACAAAGACAAAGGAAGGCTGGTAGAGCAAAAATGGAAGGATTGCAGAGAACATTGTTTAAAAAAAATAACTTTGCAGGGAAGCTAGGAAAGGTTAGGCACCATGGTAGGTACTAGACAACTTTCCTAATAGAATTGATTGTTTAATACAAGACAGATATGCAGAGCAACAAGACAGAGACATATAGAGTTTAGCTTTATAGTCAGAATGCACAAAAGTTGAAGCAGTTGATGCCATGAGGATAAGAAGTTTAGAGAAAGTCTCCTAAGCTTGGTGCCTGATTCTTAAGAGATGAGAAAGAAAAAGAGTTGCTTGGATTTGGAAAGAAGCATGCCTTCCTGAGAGTCATTATTGCCCTCTTTCCATATTTTGCCTAAAATATTCTCTTTGTAATGTTAGTGAATAATTCACTATTATCATATAAAATATGTATTTTTATGAAAACTTTTGTTTTTTTAATTCAGAAATTGCTAAATTGTTTCTTTATATCATTGGCCTAACCAAATACCTCCATACTTTGTTTTTTTTATTTTTTATTTTTATTTTTTAAAATATATTTTATTGATTTTTTTACAGAAAGGAAGGGAGAAACATCAATGAGAGAGAATCATCGATCAGCTGCCTCTTGCACACTACCCAATGGGGATGTGCCCACAACCAAGGTACATGCCCTTGACCGGAATTGAACCCGGGACCTTTCAGTTCGCAGGCTGACGCTCTATCCATTGAGCCAAACTGGTTTCGGCATACCTCCATACTTTGATCTCTTCAAATACTTCAATGGATGTGGGAAATTTCTCAGTTGTCAAAAAGGTGGGAATCGTTACTTTAGTTGTCCAAAGGACAATTATTTAAGTTCAGAGTTGATATGAGAAACTGCCAATCCATGCATTCAATGTCATGGAAATGCATATTCATTCAAAATGCCTTTCTAGAATACCAGAAGTTCAACCACAAAATAGTCACATAAAACACATCCATGGTAATAACCAACTAGGTTTTGTCCTCTTCAAAGATTGAGCTTTCTAGGACTTCTTTGGGAATAAACTTTATAGTAGCAAGTTGAGGGCTGTATTGATTAAACAGCCCAAGAGGCTCAATTTGAATGCAATTCCTCTCTACTTTGGGAGATCTGAATTAATTTTAGAGAACAGTATGGAATCAAGGAGATCTATATTGGAATTCTGACTCTTTCAATTATTAGCTATGTGGTCAGAGGCAAATTACATTATATGCCTATATTCTCCTCAGTCCTATCAGGAGAATTCCTTCTTTCTTTCCCACTGTTTAAGTTCCCCTACCATACTCTTAATTCCCCAATGGTAAAAAGTATTCTGAACTTGAGGATCATTGTTCTCATATATTTATTTATGTTTATTTTTTTAAAATCTCAGCTACATATGTATTTATATAGATGTAAAGTAATTTAAAAAACTCTACCTAAATTATGATCTGTATATTCTCTTGCAATTTGCATTTTTCACTGAACATTGTATATTTTAAGGTAAATCAATATGTTATTTGTAATTGTTGTCTATTATTTCAGTATTTATTCTACCACAGGTAATTTACTCATTGCTCTACTGGTAAAAATTAAGTTTTTCTTTTCTTTCTCTTTCTGCTATTTTAAATAGCATTCATGAACATCTTTGTACTTGTCTCTTTGGTTCTTAATTTGCAAATATTTTGTCAGGTTATAAACTCAGAAACTGAGCTTGCTCTTTGGAAGCTATAAGGACAAGGGCTTCTTCTCTGGAGTTGTTTTGCACCAGAGGAAGCTCAAGCCAAAATTTGCAAGGAGCTAAAGGAAAGTGATGCTGGCTGTCTACACTAAGAGACTGTATTGACACTCCAGTCAGACAGATTTGATTTCCAGTTTGACTTAGGTCATTAATGATTTTGCTACTTAGTCATTTTGTGTCTCATTGCCTTAATCATAAAACAAAGATGGGATACCTACCCCAGGATAAATTATGAACATTGGGTTTTGATGTACATAGCTAGTTCAGTGGCTGGCAAGAGCTACTTGTTAAATGGAACATTACATAACTATGGTGTTAACAAGAAGTATTACAGCAAATATCAAAAGCAGAAGTAGCCTTTGTTTTATGGGGAAGTGCTATTTGTCTTTAATTCTTCTGAAATTAGAACCTTGTAGGTTACGGCTCAGATGTGACATAAGGCTAATGATTATCTGTACTAGGCTTCTAATTAAACTTTAAAAATGTTTTCAAAAATAAAATCAGCTTGTCTTCTTCAAGATGGTTGCTTTTAACAATAGATCCTGGTCCTTGAACTGTCCATCACTTTACCTTTTTCTGGAGGTGAATATGACAATTTTGAGATAAAATGGGAAGTTGATACCATATTGGCATATAGGATGCTCTTTGCTTTGGTATTTTAATCATTGGATTCTTTATGTTATGAAATAGATTGTGATTATAAAATTATTTTCTTTTTAAACCTTATGACTTTTGGAAAAGAATGCATTTTAAAATAGTTTTATTCCAATATTTATATAACAATAGGGAAATAGTATTATAAACCCCAGGTACTCATAACCCAGCTTCAACAATGATCAAGTCCTGACAAATCTTGCCTCATCTATGGCAATATTTTCTATTTCTTCCCTCCCCAATATGTTATTTAAAAGCAAATGCTAAATATCAGTTCATCTAAAAATAATTGAAAGGTAAAGACTCATTAAAGTGAAATGTAAACAAATTAATAGTTTCCTAATACCTTCATATATTAAGATAGAATCACCTTTCCTTGATGATCTCATAATTCTGTGTTGTTTTTTTTACCCACAGTTGATTTGAATTGACACATTAAAATTGTTTTGTTTTGTTTTGTTTTTGTTTACAGTTTCCCCCTTCCTGATTTTTTTTCTGTTGAAAACTATTTGTCAATGAAAAACGTCTGTCCTGTATTATTCCCCAAATTTTATATTTTGCTGAATATATCCCAGTAGTGTTATCTTACGTGTTTCTCTGTCCATTGTGTTTCCTGTGAACTGGTAGTTTGACAAACATGCTTGATCAGTTTTGATTTCAAGCAAGAATATTTCATAGGTATTTTGGTTGCCTTTCATTTTAGGTATTAACTACCATTGAGGACCATTGCCTAGAGCCGGGGTTGGCAACCTTTTTATGCAAAGGACCAAATAGTAAATGTTTTAGGTTTTGAGCACCATACGGTCTCTTACAGCTACTCAACTCTACTATTACAGCTCAAAGCAGCTATAGCCATTATGCAAATAAATGGGCATGGCTGTGTATCAATACAGCTTTATAAATAAACATTGAAAAGGGAATTTCATATATTATAATTTTACATGTGAAATATTACTGTACTTTTGATTTTTAAAAACCACTTAAGAATGTAAAAAAATAATTTTTTAGTTCACAGGCTAAGAAAAAAACAGGCCATGGACTGGATATGACACTTGGTGGGAGTTTGCTGATTCTTAGCTTTTCCATTGCTTCATTAGGGCATTGCAAATGGTGATAGTACAATTCATTCTTTTTCATTTATTAGATGAACTTTTTTTTCTAATAACTAGGAAATCTTCCCATCAAGTATTTGCTTACCCTGAATTATACTTTATACATTAAAGTCAAGATAAATGCTTGAGAGAGAGTTTCTAAAAAGTTGAGCTAATAATAATAGGAGCTGTGTTGTGACATTGATCTGCTTTTTTGCTGTCAGACTGTAGATTTTAATTGGTTCACTGTGTTCAGTTAAACTCTCAGAAAATATTTGGCTTGTTTGTCATGGAAGCCAATTAAGGTATCATTAAGAAATGGAATATGTAAAAATATATCATCTAACTATTTGTGTTAGGTTTTGCTTTCATGATTAAAAAAAAAAATCATGTTTGTTAGGTGTTTTTTTTGTTGTTGTTGCCTTTAAGAACTTATCACAAAGTTAGTGGCTTAAAGCAATATGAGTTTATTACCTAACAGTTCTGTTGTTCAGAAGTCTGACATAGATTTCTCTACATTAAAATTAGGGTGTCAGTAGGGCTGTGTTCCTTTCTGTAGTCTCTAGGGAAAACCCATTCACTTGTCTTTTCCAGCTTGTAAAAGGTACCAACATCCCTTGGCCCCTGGCTCCTAGCTCCCTCGTCTTTCTGCAAGGGCAGCCGAAGTGCATCTGGTTGACTCCTGCTCCCATCCTCACATTGCTTTCTCACCCCTTCTTTTCTGCCTCCCTCTTCATATTATAGATTCTTAGGATTATAGGGGACCTGCCTGGGTAATCCACAACACCCTCTTTAAGGTCAGTAATTAGCAACCTCGATTCCCTTTGCCATGAGTAACATATTCACAGGTTCTGGAGATTAAGATGTAGACCACTTTGGGAGGCCATTCTTTTGCTTTTCGCTAGCTTTAAAATATCATTGTTTTGTTTGTTAAATCTTAAATATATATATATATATATATATCTTTATTGATTTTAGAGAAGAAGGAAGAGGGATAGAGAGACAGAAACACCAATGATGAGAGAGAATCATTGATTGGCTTCCTGCATGTCCCCTATTTGTCAAGCATTGAGAGTGCAACCTGGGCATGTGCTCTTGAATTGAACTGGGACCTCCTGGATCATAGGTTAGTCACTGAGTCATACCAGGCCAGCGTCATTTGTAAAATCTTTACTAAACAAAGTTTTGAAGATGGTGGTGAAAGATGCTCTAAGTTGCCTTTAAATCCATGATAACTACTCCTCCATTTGGAAAGGGGTTCTGTGGGCAAAGGAACAGAATAGATGAAGATTCATTGCACTCTTCCCCTCACCCCTTAACTTTATTGAGCTATAATTTACAAATGAATATTGTGCATATTTAAGGTATTCAACCTACCTTAAATATATACAATTATAGACATGATGTTTTGAGATTATATACATTGTGAAATGATTACTACAATCAAGCTAATAGAATATTCGTCACCTTGCATAGTTACCAGATTTGTTTTTGCCATTAGAACATTTAAGATCTATTCTCTCAGCAGATTTCAAGTATAAAATACAATATTGATAACTGTAGTCATCATGCTGCACATTGGGGATCTCCAGAATTTATTTATCCTGAGTAACTGAAACTTACACTTTTGTTTTCTGAGTGTTGAATTTATAATGATGTCTGTGGAAGTTAAAATTGCCTTTCCCACCAGTAGATTTGGGGATATAAATATTTTGTTTTGACTTACATTTTAATGAGTCTGTACAAGATAAAATTTCATGCTGCAGGAGAAACAAATGTAAAAAAGACTTTTGGAAGACTAATTTATGGTGGTGGGAGAGATGAAACCATAAGTTGGCATACAGCTTGGTATAAGCATAATGGAATATAGTTAGCAATGAAAAGTAAACAATATGTTATGACTTATAAGTCTATTAAATTATATTAATTCAATTATTGGTCTGTTATAGCTTGGTGAAACTGACCAAATGAATAAGGAAATCAATTGATAGGTCCTATGAATAAAACAAATGATGGCATTTTCAGTTTTTGATTCACTGAATTAAAGCTGTACAAATAAAGTAAAATTTTTGGATATCCTTATAAATATTAATTTTCTAGTTAGATGTTGCAAAGAGCAATTTTTACTACTTTGTAAATATTTTATTAATTTTGTTCTTTTTAATGAATGCAAATAACCCTTAACTTGAAATTTTGAATCACAACTATTTTTTTAAATAGGGCCTTTACAGTTGTTTTTTTCTGTTATTTCAGAATGTCTGATTTTTTCATATAAGTGCTTGTCTCCTTTACTCAATAATCATTATAAATATAGATAATTACTATATACCACTATATTAATAGGGGAAAAAAGAGGATGAAGATTAACACCAAATGAGGACATAGCAAGAGATGAGCGTTTTCAAAATGCTAAGATCAAATGAGGTGAAAAGTTGAGTCTTTCTGAGAACATGCCTATTTGTTTTCTCTATTGAAATACTGACATACAACACTGTGTAAATTTAAGGTGTACAACGTGTTAATCTGATACATTTATATATTGTAATACGATCACTATAAAACAAAACAAATTCTGACCAAATTACTGGAACTGAACTGAAATAAGCAGTATGTCAAAGGAAGTATTTTATCTTTAAAACAGTAGTTGATGGTAATTTCCCGGAGTCCCAGACTGTGATTGCCTAAGCCACAGCAAATTGGGCAATGAACAATTAAATTGTAAAACTTCAGGTAAACAGCAAGTTGACTATTTTCCCTAGAACAGTGGTCGGCAAACTCATTAGTCAACAGAGCCAAATATCAACTGTACAACGATTGAAATTTCTTTTGAGAGCTAAATTTTTTAAATTTAAACTTCTTTTAATGCCACTTCTTCAAAGTAGACTTGCCCAGGCCATGGTATTTTGTGGAAGAGCCACACTCAAGGGGCCAAAGAGCCACATGTGGCTTGAGAGCTGCAGTTTGCCGACCACAGCCCTAGAACATCTGGCACATGATGGAAGACATGAAGTTTCAACTATTTTCAAGGTGTATGAAGCCTCTACATTGGGAAAGTACAGAGTTTGGGAGTGAGAGGTACTCTGGTTTGGAACTGCAATCTTCCTATCCCACGTCAGAGAGAGGAGAGAGAGAGAGAGAGAGAGAGAGAGAGAGAGAGAGAGAGAGAGAGAGAGAGAGAGAGAGAGAGAGAGAGAGAGAAGGAGAGAGAGAGAAGGAGAGAGGTAGGAAGGTAGGAAGGGAAAATAGATAGAGAGAAGGGGAGATCTGAATGGGTAGATAGAGATAAAAGTATTCTAACTATAGCATTTGCAGCAGATATTCTTGGGCTATGTATCAACAGTAGTCAGTCATTTATTTGTATATGTATGGAATGTGTTGAACTTGACATTTCAGCAGGTGTTCAGAATTAGGGAAAAATAAACAGACATATTTGTAGACATACAACTGATGGAAACTCTATTTAAGCAGTGGGATATGAAAGCCCAGAAATTCTGCAGTTGGCTATTCTATTCGTGGCTGCAGAGAAATACCAGGAAAGCACAGGACAGAAACCAGAGGAAGCTGAAGTCCATGTCTAGAGCTAGGCAACAGGACCATGATGAAGACAAAAGATGCAGACCCTGACTTAAGATAGAGACATTGCGTTCTATCATTTCTGACTCAGGGTTTCACTATGGCTATGCATTACTATGACAACTGGTATATGCGGTTAAGTTTTAGTAATTGGGGAGTTACTTCTATTCACTTTATTCCCTTTTTGTTGTCTTTTTACCGTAAAGTCTGTCACAAAGGTAGCCCTGCAGGAATTACTGAGGGGAAGCAGCATGATTGGACCTGACAGATGTTTGTTGTCATCAACCCATTGCCCAGTGGGAGTTACCAGTTTCAGAATAAGATCTACGCCCATTTGTTTTCACTTGATACACTAAGTTATCCTTCTAGGTAATGACGCATTTTGAACACAGAGATAAACTTTAAGACTGCTTTCCTTTGTTCTGATGACCAGCAGCCATTTGGTGGGAAATAAAGATGAGGTTTTAAGCATTTAAAAGCACTAAATGAAATTAGTTTTCTTTAAAAGATAAGCAATAAAGATTCAAATTACAAGAGCCTAGGACAAAGCGGAAATGATCTGGGTTGCAGCTACCAAAAGAGGTTGTTTAAAAGGTGCATCAAGTTATTGGATGTAACTATAGAATGCAGGGACAACAGTAACTAAAACAAGAGCTTACTTCATGTTACCAAAACAAGATGCTCCAAATAAATAGACTATGAAAATGATTGCAGAAAGGACCAGTGTTAAATAATGGCGAAGTCCTACTTTTGTCTCATTACTCACTAAGTAGGTGGAGAAAGGGTGTGTGTGTGTGTGTGTGTGTGTGTGTGTGTGTGTGTGTGTGACCATACCATGTCTTGTATAACTGGTGCCTTTGGGTTCGCTGATGGAGACAGTCGACTAAGCTGGTATGATAACATCATGGTCCTGCACTGATCTGAGCAGTGAGGTAATTCACAGGATATCGTATTACCACATCATTTGTGAATCACACACATTATAAAAGCTTTGAAAGGCTGGGCATTATTTCTTCTTGGAGAAAATGTCTGATTGTCAAACATTACCTTAGCTATACCTGGAATATAATATAGTCCAGTGATTTCAATCTTTTTCATCACATACACGCATAAATTAATTATTGGATGGCTAATGTTGTTGGCTGTTGTCATTATTATATTTGACAATCTAAGGGAAAAGAGATCAGTGTCCCTCAATAAATAGTCAGGTATTGCATAATTTAAACATTCTTGTAACACACTAGTTGAAAATCACTGGTCTAGCTCTTTGGTTAAGGATCTCATTTAGGACAAGGAATATATTTTACTCATCAGGGTATCCCAAGTTTTGTTCAGCGTCTGGTGTGCTGTGAAAACTCAGCACTTGTTTGTTGAATAAGGGAAGAACATAGTGAAAATGTTCTGGACTTAGGTGTATCATATCCAGACAGAGAAATAAGGAAGAAAGGGAGAGAAAAATGAGCAGTATTATGGTATTTTTAAGTAGTAGGCATTTTCAGTGATCTCTTCTGCAAACTCAATATCAGTCTGAGATAGGTTTTATTTGGATGCTAAAAGCACAGAAAAAATTACATTTCAGAGATGTCAAGTAAGTGTTAACCAGGAGAGCTGGCAATGGTAGAGATGAAATTCAAATGCATGCTCTTTAATTTTTTTCAATACTCTGTTGACTTGTGAGTTAGGGATAAGATGACTAAAAGAGCATAAACAAATTTTATTGGAGTCTTTTTGCTCACAAAGGTCATTTGTTTATGGAGGTTGCTATGGATGTGACATTACTCAGGGTAGAACTAACTAATGAAAGCAATGGAACCATATTGTCATTAGAGTTTCCAATAAGCTCAGTTAAAGGAATAAACTATTGAATGAAGAAAGAAAAATATGGTATTTTTGATGCTACCTCTCTTAATACTGTTCAGTGAAAATAGGGCATTATAAATGTGTGTACATGGATGTAAGATTTAATTTCCTTTATTATTTTAGCATGTTGAATCATTTACTTATTCTTTCAAGTTTTAAATAAACTCTGTTTATTTTATATAGGTGATGTGAATCAAAATGTGAATATAGAACACTTGTTATATAGGTTGTGTGTGTGTGTGTGTGTGATCTGGTATTAGAAAAATGTGACAAATATGAGTTAAATAAGAACCTTGGAGTTTAATTTGAAAAAGTAATTACCTTGGTTTATTGTGAGGTCAGAATAGATTCGGGCAAATATGCTATATCTTAATACAATTATATCAAATGGCAATTGGTGTCTATAACAATGCCCTCAGCCAAGATGTTGTACTCAGATACAGGAGTAAATGGATTTCTGTTCTGTGCTTTCTTTATTAAGGCGAGAAACTGAATAAAAATCAGGAGGCAATATGTTCAATTACAGTGGGTGAAAAAAAAATGAACTAACCAAATCACTTAATGAAAACTCCCCTTTTCACAAGAATTCCTATTTAATCTGACTCTGTGTGCATGTAAGAAGTATTTGCCTATATTTTCACAAGCAGGTATATTTGAAATCTAATTAGGACATGCTGACTTTTGCTGCAAATCTATATAATGATCATACAATTGAAGAGTTTCCATTCAGTTTTCTCAGGTCTCTGGGTCACTGGCTGTGGGAGATAATGGTGCTGGTAGGGATACCATAAGAAGCAACCCTCTTCATTTGTTATCATGAGAAAAGGAGGAAAGTGAACATTTGCTTTATGCTCAACATTTTGTTGGGCTTTTTAAAATATTCATAATAGTTTTATGTTTTATACATGTTAGGCCATTCAATCCATACAACAACCTGATTAGGTAAGCGTCATCTCCATTTTACCAAGTACCAGCCCTCTTGGAGCTTATATCCCAGGGAGGGCTGTCAGCAGACACACAGAGAAGCCAATAAATATGTAATAAAATGTCTAGGGACTATAGGTACTATGAAGAAAAAGAGAATGAAGTGGGGCACTATTATAGCTAGAGGGAATGCACTGGTGCTATAAGACAGATGTTAGATTGAAGCAGGGGAACAAGCAATGGAGACACCCTGGGGAAGAATGTTCCAGGCAGAGAGAACAGCAAGCACACGTGTCCTGAGGGAGAGGAGTGTTGAAGGAACAAGAAGAAGGCCAAAGACACTGAGCAGAATGAGCCAGGAGATGGGAAGGAGATAAACATTGGAAGCCAGATCTGTCTGACTCCAAGCCTATATCCACAGTATTCCCCTTGTGCCACCATGAATTGGGGAGATGTGCGCCAATTAGGGCAGGAGGGACACAGGAAGTCAGAACACAACTCCAGGTTGCTAGGATTGACTATAAGGATTGAAGGACATTAAAAATAGGACAGCAAGACAGTTCCTTGGAGGCAGAATGATACGGGCACTTGGACTTAGGCTCTAGGATATAGACAAATGTGGAAACTGCAAAGAGTGTGACATGGGAATGTTAGTAATAGTTACACATGTTGAACTCTGTGTGCCAGAAACCATTCTGTGGGGCTTTATATTTATTGGATCATTTGTTTCTTATAATAACCGCAGGTACCCATTTTACAGATGATGAAACTAAGGCATAGATATATGAAGGAGCTTGACCAATATCATGGAGTACAAGTGTGAAATCAGGCTGCCTGGTTCCACATTCAGTACTCATAAGAAATGGACAGAAAATGTAGAGTGTTTTTTTTCCCCTCCTTTTATCTTCACCCATCACTTTCCTGAAAGATGGAGCAAAGACTGACAGATGAGCTATTAGAAAAAATATATATAATTTTCCTTCTGAAGATTTTAAAAGAAAGTTTGGGAGGAGTGAGTTGGAGTGGGGACGGTGAAGACATACATTTAATCAAAATATTTTCTCATCTGTTTTCCTCAGGCTGGTGGCCAGGGTGAAAATTTGATTAACCAATGAGATGCAATACTGTGCACATAGTAGGTCCTCAATAAAGAGCCCATGAAGTCTGCTTCAAAATGTTCTTTATATTAAACTAAGCCAAGGATCGAATTATTGAAACCTGGGGCAATTCTGTGTTTATAATATATTCAAAATGTGCTCAAGGGTTAAAGGAAGCATGAGGGAGTGTACTTGTGTTTTTGTTATATCTTTGAAAATTTGCATTTTTCACAAAACAGGAGTTTTAGACTTGTTTCACTTGCAAATTTATCTGCTGAAACATGGCAGAGCATCAGAACAAGTAGTTTTGGATTCAATTTGTCAAGCCCTGCAGAGGTACATTAATGAAAAATAACCTGAAGAAACTCAACAATGAAATGGTAAAACTGTTCATCAAAATGCGTAACTGATTTTAAACAGCAACTATGTTAGAGAAGGGTTCCCAAACCCGCTGGCATCAGAATCACCTGGGACTGCTCACCCTGCACCTGTGGGCTTTCCGTTCACGTCCACGAGGCTGGGAGCACTACACAGCTGACTCTGGAACAACACTTGGATTCCAACTGCCCAGGTCAACTGAACTGCTAGGGTCAATTCAAAATACAAAGTCCACATATAAGGGCACCTGTGTAATTCAAAGCTGCATTGTTCCAGAGTCAACAATAATGTGAAAAGATTCCCCAGTGATTTATATGAACACCCATATTGGGATATGACTACGTGGATATTTTATCTGTGATGGGGATTCTCAACATTAGCGTGTATCAGAACCACCTGAAAGACTTGTTAAACCAGGCTCCCTCAGGCGTTTGGAATAAAACAGGCCCGAGGGGTGGTCTGAGAATTTGCATTTGGACTCCTTCCCCGCCTTCTTGTGTGGGGCTGGCTGCTGCTGCTCTGGGCATTGCACTTTAAGGACCCCGACTTAACA
The DNA here is from genome assembly GCF_014108245.1 of Pipistrellus kuhlii. Taxonomy (NCBI): domain Eukaryota; kingdom Metazoa; phylum Chordata; class Mammalia; order Chiroptera; family Vespertilionidae; genus Pipistrellus; species Pipistrellus kuhlii. Next base: position 29,302,388 of record NW_023425427.1, read on the forward strand.
AGAACTTCAGAGTAAGACCTGGGAGGCCGCAGGCCAGGTAAGGGACAGCGCTGTTATTAACCGTATCTGGGAGACTCCATGGCGCAGGATAGAGCCGTACAGTACTGACCACTTAAGAAAAGATGACAGGGAGTAAGGCATCATCACTGCTCTAAGGTACAGTAGACCCCTACCTGTAGTTTTGCTTTCCGCAGCTTCAGTTACCTATCGTCAAATGCGATCCGAAAAACATTAAGTGGAAAATTCCAAAAATAATTAGTAAGTTTTAACTTGCTTACGATTCCGAGGAGCGTGTTGAAGTCTCGTTGGCCTGCCCCCTCCCACTCAGCACGCGGATCATTGTCCTGGCTCCATACGCTGCAATGCCCACTCATCAGTCACTTAGTAGGTATCGCAGTGAGGGTGTTATGTAACCTTTATTTTACTTAATAATGGCCCCGAAGTGCCAGAGTAGTAAGGCTGGCAGTTCGGATGTGCCAAAGAGAAGTTGAGAAGTGCTTCCTTTAAAAGTGAAAGTTCTCGACCTAATAAGGAAAGAAAAAACACTGTACGCTGAGGTTGTTCAGATTTAAGGTAAGAACAAACCTCCCATTCGTGAAATAAAGTATTTTGAGAGAGACCACATTCACATAACTTTTATTTCAGTATGTTGTGATAATTATTCTTTTATTAGTTGTTAATCTCTTACTGTGCCTAATTGATAAGTTAAACTTTACCATAGGTATTTATGTATAAGGAAAAATGGAGTATATAAAGGGTTTTGTACCATCCTGGTTTCAAGCATCTTCTGGGGTCTTGAAATATCTTCCCTGTGGGCAATATAAGGGGCAATGCCTTCAGTCAGTTCTGTTGTTTGTGGCTTGGTGAGTTTGTGAATAATGGGCTTACCAGAGTAATGTCGTTTATTAGACAAAGCCTTTGATCAAATTCTAGACTAAGATCCTCCAAAATAACCTAGTTTCATGGGATTGAAAAGAGTGGAGGTGGGAAAGTAATTCCTTATACAAGGATGAGATCAAGTTTTACAACAGATAGAGAAGATAAGCAGACATTTCTCAAGACAGAGAAAGGGAAACACAGGCGTACTTTGGAGATGTTGTGGGTTTGGTTCCAATCACTGCAGTAAAGCAAGTAGTAACAGTGGTGCCAGTGGAGGATCTTGCCTTCCATTTGTAAAGATAAAAGGCATAATCTGTGAAGCTCCATATGCCTGTTACGAATTACCTCTGTGATTAGATCTGGAAATTTCTTTTTCAAACACTAGCTACTGCCTCACAACCGTGAATACAGGGGTAAATTATTTCATGTACTTAGATCCTAAATTCTTCCAAGTACGGAAATGTCAAACTAGTAGGAATACATTTAGGATCTTGTGGTACTGTCAGGAGCAGCTGCACAATTTGTGGAGCCCAGTGTAAAATGAAGGTGCCAGGCCCATGTTCAGAAATGAAGAATTTTGAGATGGCAACAGGAAAGCATTAAACAAAGCCCTGGATGACTAAAAGGATCTCACACCCAGGAAGCCAGCAATGGGTATAATCAAAAAGGCTTCAAACGATTGGGAGTTAAGAGCTAGATTTGCATTCCATCCCCGACACTCTGTATTATCACAGGGACATTTGTTCCTCAGTTGCTTGATATGTAGAGTTTAATAAACAATCTTTTACTTTAAAAATGTATTGAGAAAAGTTAGGTAATATGTGAAAGCCTCTATTGTAGTGCATAGCATTGGGAAGACAATAAAAAATTCCAAAAAAAAAAAAAAAAAAGTTGGCAGGACTTTCCTAATATGTCATGTCTTATAATATTCTTATAAAAAAAAACCTGATTCATTAAACACATGTTTATTGATTGCTTATAAACTGCTAGGTAGTATCTTAGATACTGGACTTAACCACTATTCTTATGTAAGTCACAGTCTAGAGCACATGTGTCAAACACAAGGCCCGCGGGCCAAATCCGTCCCGCCAGGCCTTGCAATGTGGCCCGCACCGCGCTGTCATCACTGCATTCCGCTGCGTTTCCATCACAATGACAGTTTATGACTGTTCAGTAAACCATTCGGCCCGCGATTTAGGCTGGATTTTAGATTTTGGCCCCTTCTCTGATTGAGTTCGACACCCCTAGAGAGGGAGACACAGCCAAGAGATAATTAGATGAAAACATAATTGTGAAATACGAAGTGTGATGGAAGAAAAGAACTGGCACAAGAGACATGGAAAAGCCTCTCTGAATAGGTGGCATTCAAACTGCTGCAATCTAAAGGTGGAGGAAAACCCAGTAATGGGAAGAGCATTTCATGAGGACACAATAGAATACACACAGTCTCTTAGACCAGAAAGACTTGAGGGTGTTGGAGAAACTAACGGAGGACCTGTAACCTGCAGCCAGAGAATGAGCTAGAGTGTACTAGGAGATGAAATTGGGGAGGGTCATAATGCCAGATATGAACCCCTTTGTGGGTCAGAGTAAGAGGCCGGATTTTGTTCTAAGCATGGTGGAAAACCATTGAGTTTTAAGCAGGTATTACTGGACTCTCTCCAAATGCTTTGTAGATAATAGCTGGGAGAGGAAGAAGAGAAATGAGAGGCTATTGTGGGAAATGGGGGGATAATTGATGACCTGGACCCAAGTGCTGGCAGTGGAGTTGGGAAAATTGACTGATTTTCTGAGGTATGTTAGTGGTAGAGGCGATTGGGCTGGCAGTTGGGTTTCAGGGAAAGCAGAGGAGACAGTGTGGATACTCATTGTTTTGAGAAGTTCGGTGTTATAAGAGAGCAGGAAAAAATGGGATGGGCCAAAATTGGTTTGGCTCAGTGGATAGAGTGTCGGCCTGTGGACTGAAAGGTCCCAGGTTCGATTCCGGTGAGGGGCATGTACCTTGGTTGCCAGCACATCACCAGTGGGGGGTGTACAAGAGGCAGCTGAACGATGACTTTCTCTCATCCATGTTTCTAACTCTCTATCCCTCTCTCTTCCTCTCTGTAAATCAATAAAATATGTTTTTAAAAAATGGGATGGGCACCAGGAAGGACATGTACAATGTAGGCACTTTTTTCTTTTAAGATGAACACCACCAGACTATGTTTGCATGTTGATAGGAATGATGTCACAAGTATACCTTGAAAATATTGTGGGTTTGATTCCAGACCACAGCAATAAAGTCAGTCATAATCTTCTTGCTGATGCAAGGCTTGGCCTTCAATCTGTAAAACATGCACACCTGTGAAATATAGTAGAGTGAAGTGCAATGAAATGAACTATGCCTGGAGGGGGAAAGGATGATGATGAAAGGGAATGGGCACCTTTACAATAGAGTCCTGGAGAAGGGGATGGAGGGATTGGGTCTTCTATAAAATTCTGCAAAAAAGCAGAGTAACTTTCTGAGACGACACCAGGGTAAACCTGGCATTGCCAATAATATTTGAACTATGTCCTACCTTATGTGATTGCTTATATTTGGATTATTTTACTTGTCTCGTATGCTTATTCTCTGTTTCTCTCCTTGGCTTGCCAGCTCTCAGAGGAAGAAAACACATCTAATCTACCTCATGCCTAACACAGTGCCTTGGCATAAGTGCCATCCAAATGAGTTTTCTGAAATAGTGTAGTGGTGGTGGTGGTGGTGGGGGAGTGGAAATTTAAACCCAGATCTCTAAATCGGTAGGTGATTTGCAATAGGTGCGGAATGACAGTTCCTGAACAGTATATTAAAACAAATGTAAATCAGAACTTGAGGTTGCTGAATTGGATCTGGAATAGTGGAGAAATGAGATTTCTTTATTGAAGACTCACTGGAGTGAATTATCTGCAAGGAACTCAGGATGTTGTGAAGTTGGTGGTAGTCTGTAAGGCTTCCTTAGGAATCCAAATGATTTGAGTTCTAGGTGGAAATCAAAAGGCCGGCCCAGGAGCTGGGAAGACGGATGGCGGAGCTGCACTCACTATAATTGGGCTGGAAGCTCAGCCAGCTCATTTCATTTCGCCCCTTTTGCCACCTTGTCTCAGACAAGGTGAAAGTATTATTGGATTTGGAAGAAAGGCAAATGAAGGAAGCAGGCTAGTTACATGTAAGCTAGGTTGACATGTTAATAATTTTAACCTCATTAGGAAAATATTGCTTCTCTGGGTTATGAAATTGGGGGCTGAGGCTAAGATTTAGGAAGGAATAAGCCGTCAGAAATAGTAGAGACATACTAAATGGATTAGACAAAACTTCCCATGTTGTTAATATCTTGGATCATCCTATTAGATTTTCTTCAAACTATATATACTTCTTAACTTTCATAGCCAAAAGGTACAATGTACATTATTTGTGTTTATATGTAATAGAGCAGAGATAATATTTTATTTCCACAGAGGTTCAGTAATGAGCATAAAATATTGAGAGAAAACAAAACTGCTTTCATGGTATCATGCTTTGCTTGGTTCTAGAAGACTGCTTTGTAGATAATGGTGACAGTAAATTGTTCTGAGAAAACAAAGGCATGGTTATAAAAAAAAAAAAAAAAAAAAAAAAAAAAAAAAAAAAAAAAAAAAAAAAAAAAAAGCCAGGTGTTTTTCATTGTTTAGATAGAGTGTTTGCTTCTCCTGTATTCTGGTCACATTCGAGAATAGTCTTAAACAGATGAGTCTTGAAAACAAAAATGGCAAATTTTGATTGGTTGTTAAAGGTTAGTTCATAAACAGAAAAAGATATTCTATTTAAGGATTTTTTTTTTCTGGCCATCTTCACAGGATCTGTCCTGTTTATTTCTTATGATGCTTTTCCTTTAAAGTTATCTGTCAAAAAGTGAAAAAACTAGTGCAGACTTGAGAAATGAATGCAATGTTAAGGAAAGCAGTTTCCTCAGCAGGGAATGGAGTTTTACTCTGGATCTTTGCAGACCTAAATGAAAGTGCTGGGAAATGAACAAGACTCCTCCCAGTCAGCTAGGTAGGGGGTCGTCTTAGGATACATTTGTTTCATTCGCTGGGCTGAGATTTAGCCAGAGGAGATTTTGTCTGCATCTAGCTGTGGGAATCAGAGTGCGGGAGACACTCCAAAGGTCACCTGTCTTACTTGAGGGAGTGTGGTCAGCTGATGAAGGTTTAAAAATTAAGTCTTAATACTCCCCTCAACAAAAAGGTACCTGAGTTGCTATAATGTACAATTGTTTTGGAGGCTCATAATACTCTGCAATATCAAATGATGTGTGTGTATTTTAATTATCAGCTGAATAATTTTCAAAAGCTAACTGTTTCCAAGAAACAAAGCATAGCAATATGACATGAATTCAGCCACACGTGACTCATTTGGAATCCCCCCTTTATATATATATATATATATATATATATATATATATATATATATATATATATTTTTTTTTTATTAAGTTATTATTTTTATACATATACCAATGCCCCCCCCCCCAATACATACCCTCCCTTCCCAGAGTTTTGTGTCCATTGGTTGTACTTATATGCAGGTATACAAGTCCTTCAGTTTGGAGTCCCCTTTCATTTCAGTGATCACGGAAGTGTTTTCAGAGCATTTGGAAGTCTTGGGGGGATACTACTAGAAAAATGTGTCCAGTTATGTTATCTGGGAAGTAGAAGGGAGCAGTGATTTTTCAAACTATATTTGGTAAAGGCCCAGGCTTTTAGAAAATGTGCATTTGGATTCTTTGGGAAACTAGACATATGGCCAAGGACTCATTGCCATCTATTTGTAACTCAGTCTAGTAGTGAATAGATTGAGAGGTCTCAAAGGCAGAAGGATCCCTTAGTCCAGTGGTCGGCAAACTCCGTAGTCAACAGAGCCAAATATCAACAGTACAACGATTGAAGTTTCTTTTGAGGGCCAATTTTTTTAAATTTCTTCTAACACCACTTCTTCAAAATAGACCCGCCCAGGCCCTGGTATTTTGTGGAAGAGCCATACTCAAGGGTCAAATAACCGCATGTGGCTTGCAGGCTGCAGTTTGCTGACGAGACTTTAGTCAAAAGGGTAGAAAGTGATTGCCCTAAGTAGCACATGCAGATGGCATTGCTTGTTGCGTCTGCTTATCCCTGCATAGATACCCTGTCACATTTTCTTTCAGCATCCAAGATGCTCATTCCTTTCCGTATGGTGCCAGAATAATCATGGTTCCTTCCTAAGTTGGAGTCGTATTATCATTTCTGGGATATTTGTTACATCGTTCCCTTCAGAATATGTTCTTTAGGCATTTGCTCTAAATGTCATCCTGAAAGAAAGAGGGTTAATACAAGGCAAATGTGTTCATGGTTACTTAGGTGGCTCTTTGAGGGAGGAGAAGTCAGCAGAAGGTCCCTGGAGCATTCCTGCCCTTAGCATTTTCCTGCAGTCTCCCTCTCCTTCTCCCCATCCTGTGCCCTCCCTACCAGACTGTCCACCCACACCACCCACCTGGTGATGTCTCACATCCCTACTGTTCTCTCCTCCTTTGGCATAGTGATGTGGGACAAATAGCCAATGTTTACGAGGTTTTAAGTATGGAAATAATAAAAATTGTTATGTAAAATAAAATGTGGCACAATATTTTAAATCTAAGAATGTATAACCAGTTGGACTGTAAATTACTAATCACATAATTCACGATTTAATTTTAGAGAATAGTTTTGTTTGGTTTTATTGCATGAACCTTAGGAGCTTTAATGTTCAGAGTGTCAGAATTATACTTGAAATATGTATCTGAACCAAAATATGACCATAGTTACCGTTATTCATACCTTTATATAGAACAGAAATCATTAGTCTGGTTTACTATGAGAAGAAAATAAGCCAAATTGAGACTATTCCTATCAGAACTTTTTAATATCATTCAACTTTTGTTGGTGGTGGTGTTGTAGTAAAATAAACATTTTTTTATCGACCATTTTACATTTTTAAGTTCAGTGACATTAACTACATGCACATTGTTATATCAGAAATTTTAAGGGAACATGTTTTGTGACTAGTATTTCTGGTTCCAAATTTTAATTGCAAATGTTTTGATTCTTTTTACTACCTACCCAATTATGAAAATTAAACTAACAGAATTCACAATTTATGGCCAACAGAAATGAACTGACTTGCTAGTTGACTGATTTTTCACTTGTTCAAGAATAAATTATCTCAGAAATTTGTTTCTCGGGTAAAGAGAAGCCTGCTGTTTTGCAAACAAACAAAAATACTGCTCGACAATGTGGTATCTTCTACACATTTAAATAAATTTCTAATTCTTGAAATATGAATAGTTATTTGATTTCTGCATCCTTGCAGGGGGGTATGTTTGTTGTTAATCTTCACCCAAGGATATTTTTTCCATTGCTTTTTTAGAGAGTGAATAGGAGAGAAGGAGGGAGGGAGGGAGGGCAAGCTAGAGAGACAGAGAGAGAGAGAGAGAGAGAGAGAGAGAGAGAGAGAGAGAGAGAGAGAGAGGGAGAGAGGAGAGAGATATCAATTGATTGGTTGTTTCCACAGGCCCCCAACCAGATCTAGCCCCAGACTTTTTGGTGCTAAGGTCAATGTTCTAACTACTGAACAACATCAGCCAGGGCAGGGGGATATGTTTTATGTTTTATTTTTATTTTACTACTAGAGGCCCAGTGCACAGATTTGTGCACCAGTTGGGCCCCTCGGCCTGGCCTGCGCCCTTTTGCAATCCAGGATCCCTCAGGGGATGTCGGATAGCCCAGGGAGCCTGATTCCTGTAGGCCCAATCCAGACAGGAGTGAGGCCAATCCCCACAGGCTCAATCCAGATAATAGGGACTCCCATCTGTTTGTTGAGTGTGTGTCCCCTGGTGGTCAGTGCATGTCATAATGACTGGATGTCCAGTCGATCATTCGCTTAGGCTTTTATATATAATTTAAAAAATATTGTTTAAAGTATTACATATGTCCTCCTTTCTCCCCCCTCCCCAATTGACTAGGAGAATATGGTGGTGTTGGTTTTTTTAAATACAAAAGGTATTCTTTTCAGAATAAACAAATATCCACACATTATTACAACTATAAATAATTTATTGTACTGCATTAAATTCTATCAAATAAGATCAGAAAAGGTCCTGCAATTTATTTTGGAAGAAAAATTGCCTTAGGAAGTAGATACTGAATTAGAATGAGCAAAACTCATAAAGGCTCTGATGTTTTACATTTTATGATGGTGTTTTAGTTTTATTTTCTTCAGGTTTATATTCACTACTGTGTTTTCATACTTTCTTTTCCAGTTCATACCACTGTAATGAAATGTTAACATTTGCTAGTTGCATTATGGTTCTCCAGGCATTATGTACTACATAGATCACACCGTTAGAGCCTTTATGAATCCTTTTAAATTGTGGAGGAGAGGTCATTTCCAGTGGCATTTTATAGATTGAGAAATTTACTTCTCTGAGGTCATTAGTGGAGACTGATTAGTTCCTGACTGCTCAGGACTTTTTCCCTTTCCTAATAACACAGAAATACCACTTCCCTCTCTCTATAGTAGTCTTCCAGGGCTGTAGGGAGGGTCCCACTAATACCTGGTTATGAGGCAGTTATGAGACCTAGAACTCAGGCAATTAGAAGCTTCCTTTTTGGAATCTGAACAATGCACCTACTAGAGGTCAAGTTCCACTCCATCTAAACAAAGGGGTGTCTCCATGAGACTGTTTCTGCTGTAACTGCTGAGTCGCCAGCCTCCTCAACCTAGAATTGCCTTGCTTCCTCTCTTCCAGGTTCTCAGACCCTGGGAGTCCCTGATAGCCTTCCAATACATCCCCTTTTGTTGGAGTTTGTCAGTATCTGTTTCTTGCCATCCAAAACCCAACACAAGGCCAGTCCCACTGTCAGTGTTGTGAAAATTGGCGTTTAGACCCAGATATTCCAGGGCTAATTATGTTCCATCCTGCTGCGAACAAATATTGGATTTTTAAAAAGCACACCATTAAAGCTGAATTGAAAGCAGTAATTGTGCATTCTTTTGAAAAATATTTATTTTAATCTTTATTTAATCTTATATTTTCATTCCTTTCCCCCCCCCCTTTATTTTTCCCTTTTGCCCTTTTCAATATGCCCTTCTCACCGTACAAAAATTTCAGTCTTATTAAAACTTTTTAAATTCATCTTAGGTGATGAGAAGTTAACCAATCCAGACTGATTTATCAAAATAAAAATGATCATAATTTAAAAGAATTTTTATACATAAATGTATAACCAATGGACACAGACAATAGTGTGGTGAAGGCCTAGGATGGGGCAAGATTGGGATAAGGGGGGTAATGGGGAGAAAATTAGGGAACATCTGTAATACTGTCAATAATGAAATTAAATTAAAGGCAAATGGAAAAACATTAAGCTTAATATTTGATTATATATTATATAAAACTTTTAAGGAAAAAAACACATTAATGTGTTAACTTTTCCTCTGCTCTCTGAAAACCTTTCTTTGAATTATATTAAACCTTCTACATTGATTTAAAACTTTTAACAGGTGCCAAATGAATACCCAAACAATACCTTGATTCTATAGGTAAAATGACTAAGTCCTTTTTAAAACATTGTGAAATAAAAGCATATTAATAACTCATTGATTGAGAAGGGCAATTCTTAGCCTTACAGTTAAGTAATGGAAAGTAATATCTTACAAAAAAATTTCACCCCAAAACCCAACTATAGGGTTATTTAAAAAGTGATTTTCCAAAGCTTATAACAATAATAGAAATTCAATATTTAGAGTTTATATCTTAGAAAAATCCATGGACCATAAATTGAGAGAAGCTATTAGTGATGGGGAGGGACCTCACCATCTCTTAGATACTGATTTCAGGTTGGGGGCGTACAGAAAACTCTTATCATGATGCAGCAGTGGATGGTAAGCAAAGCATTTTATAAGCTGGAATCAGTCAATCGACATTGAGTTTAATGGCCATACATAGAAGCTGAGGCTTATAATTTTTTGAAAAATCTGTATGTGATCTTTAAAAATAGCTCTGAAACTTGAAGATTTATCTCCTTAAAAGCGATTTCAGTATTGACCTTAATACTGCTTCTAATTATAATATGTGAAAAAAAGAGGTTTTCTTATTAGGTTGTTTTTAATAGCTCTAGATAAATATAAAAATACATGTATATGTTTGTGTGAATAATAATTAGAAAATTGAAACCTAATCATTACTGTATTAGTTTCTGTGCCTAATATAATAACTACAACAGAAATGTATTCTCTCAAGGTTTTGGAGTCTAGAAGTCTGGAATTAGTATCCCTGGCTGAAATCACATTGTCGGCAGGACCACACTGGCAGATACTTGAGGGGAGCACCTGTTCCTTGCCTTTCCCAGCTTTCAGTGACTATTGCATTCCTTGGTTTATAGCCACATCACTCCCATTCTGCCTCCAAGATTGCTTTTCCTCTTCCCTTCTCCTCTTCTGTTTGGATCAAATTTAACTGCCTCTCTATTTTATTTATTTATGTTTTAGTTTAAAAAAAAAAGTCTTTATTGTTGAAAGTATTACAGATGACCATTTTCCCCTCCATTGACCCCTTTTAGCTCAAACCCATCCCCTGACCCCCAGGCCTTCACCACACTCTAGTCTGTGTCCATGGATTATGAATATATGCATATACATTCTTTGGTTAATCTCTTCTTATCCATCCAACCTGCTCATCTCTCCTATAAGGACTCTTATAAATTCATTTAGGTCCCACCCAGGTAATCCAGGATAATCTTCCCATCTCAGTCTTACCATCTCTTAACTCAATCACATCTGCAAAGGCTTTTCTTCTCCCCACCCCCAAATAATACAGGTTCCAGAGATTAATTAGGATCTCATATCTTTGGGGGCCATTATTCAGGCTACTACAAAAAAAAAAAAATGAAGCTTTTTATTCTAATTACATTGCTCTTATTCCTGTCATTTCAAAGCACATATGGTCTTTCCTACATGTTTTGCACATTAAATCTATTATTTACTGAAACAAAAACAAAAAACTGAGTATTACTGTTATATAAGACACTATTGTCATTCATAATACTCAGAAAAACCTTGCATTTCTTCTGCTTCATGGTTATTGTCCTGTCTCTCCAGTACAAGAGTAAAGATTTTGAGCACATGATCTTTATGCACATTATACCATATATCATGGACCTGAGAATTTCCCTCAGAGTTCCAGTTAAAAATACCTAGTCCTCTTGTTAACCAGTGTATCCATAAAAGGCTACATTTTTTTGTTCAGAAAATGTGATTGCCATATATAGACCATCTGACCAAGGAGGCCTTTTAAAAGTATATTTTCAAGAGAATAATGGCATTCCATATTTTTAAGTAAGTTCACTACATCCCACTTCTATTTTTTTACTTTGTGAAAGAAAGTAAAAAAGTAATCAATGAAGCTGTTAAGAGTGATAACACAAAGTCTGTTTCACAACATAAAATTATGTTATGATGATGAACAGACGCTAATAAAAAGGCATTGATGTAGAAAAAAATCTATCATATTAAAATTTTATTTCTATGGCCTCATTAGATGCTGACATCTGTCCTCAAATGATATAATATTTTTCATCTTAAAATCTTTTTAAAAATGTTTTTGTTGTTTGATGACAACATATTAAAAACAATGGTAAATGAAATGGTAATTACTCCTTGTCTGACTATCTCCATAAGTTCCAACCATTATATAAAAATGACAGGACAGGATCATACATGCAGTAGGTAAGGAAATGCTAAATTCTAATAGACACATATTTGCTAGTAATTATTGATTTTCTTTTGAGAGAGAGAAAGGGGGGAACATCAATCTGCTGCCTCCTGCACTCCCACTACTGGGGATTGAGCCTGCACCTGGGGATGTGCCCTGACCAGGAATCAAACCACCCCTGATCTTTTGATTCCTGGGATGATGTTAACCCAACTGAGGCACATCAGCCAGCACCATCTTAGGATCTTTTAGCTGTGAACCACAAACATATAGCTTGTGTGTGAGAGAGGTTACCCTATACGTTATGAAGAATGGAACTATAACTGCAACACAATGGGGTAAGTTAAATTTTATTTCTACATTGCAAAATTAAAAGATTATGTTTTCCTTTAGCTTTTTGAATATTACAAACCAAAGAGTCATTCTTAGGGCCAGTTTAGAGCAGTGTCCATTGATGTGAGTAGTGAAGTAGAGAAGAAAATGAAAAGTAAGCAGGCAGGATACAACCAAGGGAGAGATACACATGCCCAGCAAACAGTATTCATTTACTCATGAAACCATATATAGACTGTACAATATTCAGAGATTTGTTAAGGGTGTAGTTTGGGGACCTGACCACATGCACACAAATCGCATTGTAGCTGTTTATTAATTTTTTGACCTTGAGAAAGTTATTTAATGTCAGCCACCAAGGTATTTTCTTATCTGTAAAAAAAGGGTTAAAGTTTCTAGTATAATTTTGAGGGTTAAATCAGGTCAACTGAACAAAGCACTTAAGACTTGTACCTACTAGATATTCAATAATGTGAGTTCCTGATTTTCCAGGTGAGAATTGGATATCAAACCATATAGGAGAAAATAGTCTGATGAATTTAACATAAATAGATCCTACTTCTATACATGCCCAATACAAGTTTGTCCCTTAATATAAATCAGAGTTTCTTTTCAACCTCCACACCAGCCCTCAAATCCCCCAGGTCAAACCTAATCATTGCTTTAAACCTCCACTCCTAAAGTCTGAATTCTAATTTTAGACCATTTTGTTGCCTTTGAATTAAATCATTGATCCCTCAAACCATACCATCATTTTCATTTTCTAAGGGGACTCAGTTCCTTAAAACAAAGTCCCCTAATCCAATGGGAACTGCTGGTTATGGTTCGTAAGGGCAGTAACACAAACGACATGATTATAACAGAGGAGACAGAACAAAGTAAACATCTTTGAGTTGAGTTAATTTCAGGTCATTCTAAGTTTCTGGAGAAGTTTTATTTACAATGATCTATTTCTCATTGGACAGAAATTTTATTTCTCTCTCTGTCAATAAAAAGGATTGATTTGTAATTACATTGTGTGTGTGTGTGTGTGTGTGTGTGGTATTTTCTCTTAGTGATGGTTTTCTTATTTAGGGAGGCTGGCCCTAGCTAAATGTTGAGGTTGGCAAAGTTTAAGTTAACTTTTAGACATTTTCTTCCCTTGGAGGTCCCCCTTCCCAATATATTTCCACTGTCTTCTTATTCCTTCAGGAAAATTTGGTCAACTTTTAATTTACTTACATTTCTTTTTTCTATAGACTGCATCTCTATGGACAGAGACTATATTGTATTCCTTCTTATAGCACTATACATTCTTCTTCTTATTCATTCTTTCATTCAACAAATATTAAGTGTGCCCAATATCTCAGACATTGTGCTAGGCACTAGGAATACCACAGTAAATAAAATAGGCAGGCTTGGGTTTTTTTTTTTTTTTTAAAGGAGCCATTCACCAACTTATTATTTAAAAAAGTACCACGATATTCAATGATAGAAGACTTTATCTTTCTTTTTCTTGTTTTATTCTATTGCCTTCGAGTATTTATCCACTTAGATGTCAGGCAATGAAGAATAGACACCTAGATGTTTTCTTAGCTTTTGGCATCCTTTAAAATGTATTTTGGTTTTTAATATGTGTTAGTTGTCATCCACCAACTATTAATTACTGTTCTTGAAGCAGCCCTGTTACAGGGAATAAATGCAAATAGAGTTGGTAATTTTTCATGGCACTGTGATAAGAGAGAAGATGAAATTCATAAATGACATTTTTGTTAAAAACAATTATAATTAGATCTCAATATATTAAAAAATGTTTCAGTGAACTTTGTGAGCTTATGGTGATTAAAATATTTAAGCTTTTATCCCCCCCCCCCATCCATTTGTACCACATTGACAGAAAGGAAAAACTCCATGTGTATAGTTGAAGTTTCAGAATAAGATAATGTTTACATGAAAAGGAAACCTACCAATTAGTAGTGTTAAAAGATCTTGGGGATTAGGGGAGGATATGGGCAGCTGGTGTGTGTCTCTACCTAATCTAAACCCAACATCTAATGATCATATGCGCCCTTTCCTGCATTCCTAGAATTTGGTACAGGAGAGAGGAGTGTGTGTGTGTGTGTGTGTGTGTGTGTGTGTGTGTGTGTGTGTGTGTTTACGTGTTTACTTTGTTTATCCCATTGGGCACAGGACAGAATCATAGATGCAGTAGGTAAGGAAATGCTAAATTCTAATAGACTCAGAACGAAGTCATTTTTATGTGATGGTGGAATTTATGAAGACAGACAAGGAGTAATTATCACTTCATTTACCAGTTGACACATATTTGCTAGTAATTAGTATGAGACAACATATACACAAGATGTTAAGAATGTGCAGTCAAATGAAACAGAATTCCTGAATTATAGGTACCCACCGTTATGTGGCACACACACATAAATTCTAGCACATTGTGGGAATACCAAAATTGGGATAGTTGTAAAGGAGTGTTGAAAATGAAGGGGTCATGGACCAATGCTACCTGGATAAGTTAGAGAGGGCCTTGCAGAGTCAGGAGACACTTGGTTTATATCCAGAGAGACTTTTAGGTTATCAAGCAAGACCAGGGAGATGAGCCTAATTCACTGGAAGTGGCAGGCACTGAGGCAGGGGAGTTAAATGAAGGCTAGGCAGTCATGGGTCTATGTGATGTGTGAAGTTCAGACTCCACTCTCCATGTAATGAGGAGCTGCTGGAGGTTGTAAGATGTAACATCATCTTCAGATACCAGCAGCAGCAGCCAGTTTTGAGAATGGGCTGGAGGTGAAGAAAAGATTGGAGGCAGCAGAAGCTCTCAGAAGATACTAGTGAGGAGAGGACCAGGTCTGCCTGACAAGGGAGAAGGACAAGAAAGGGAAGGAAAGATTTAAGATTTTTTTTGAGGTACATTTGAAATTTTTGATTAATTGTGTTGTAGTAAAAGGAGAGATGAAAGATGAGTAAGTAAAAGGCATCTGGGGTAATTTCAAATCCTAAAAAATGTCCATGTTATGCTCTCTTGTGCAAGTGGAAATGTATCTGATTGAGGTTGATGTTCCTAATAAAAATTTAATAATGCAGCCAACAGTTAATTATTAAACACCTGTTTATTCCTGTTATGTGTTGAATACTTAATTTTCCTTAAGAATTCAATGACAACTAGCATTATTGAGCTGCTAGTTTGTGTCAGGCATGCACTCAGACATTTATCATCCTCATTTACCCTGGAATGTATGTATAACTGCATGCATTTTACATGCTTATCTAGACTCCAAGGCTCTGAATTATTAGTTTCCTGTATAACTTACTGACTTGTGAGAATAAAAGTTATTGTAGAACAAACATTGGGCATTTCTGATTCTAAAACTCCACTCTTTGCATTAGCTTACTTGGCTTCTGTATGTCAGAATTTCATATTCCCTGCATTTTCAGGATTTTGAAAGGAAAAAAATATTTCTAATTGGTCATTATGAAGTACCTGACACCCCTGAATTTCTTTAATTTAAATATTTTTCTGTGGACCTTTAATTCTCCTAAGAATTAATCTGCCCAAAGCTTTGTCTTAGAGCATAGGAATTTCACCACCTGAATTCAGACCCCCTTCTGTCTTTTATTAGCTAGGTGCCCTCACTTTGATTCTCTCTGCATCATTTGCTCACTTATCAAATGAAGGTAATAGTTGTAGTACTTCATAGAACTGTTGTGAAGTTTAAATGAGATAGTGACTGTGAAATGGTTAGTGTAGTAGTACCTCGCATAACAGCAAACATTAAAAAATGATAGTCTTTATGAATATAGTTTTTTAGTCACCTAAGCATCATGTGCTTTATAATCAGGGTCCATGGTTATCCTTCTAGCCATATTTCTCCCCTCTCCCAAGCACACTTTTTTACCTGGAGTGGCCAAAACCTATCTTCAAATTCTCCATCTTCTCTTTCTCTAGAACAGGATTTGACAAGCCTTTTTTTTTTTTTTTTTTTTTTTTTTTTTTTTTTTTTTGTAAAGAGCCAGCTAATAATTATTTTGGACTTTTGAGGTCTATTAGGTATGCATAGCAGTCACTTAATGTTGTCATTGTACCAGGAAAGCAGCCAGAGGCAATGCTTAAAGGAATAACTGTGGCTGTGTTCCAATAAAACATTTTTACAAAAGTATGTGTCCAGGTTTGACCTGTAGGCATAGTTTGTCAACGCTTTTTCTAGAAAGTTCTCTTGAAGCTCCCAGTTGGAGGTGAGTGCCCTTAAGGTGGGCCTTTCCTTACTCATTTACCTACAACCAGGCACTCTTTACACTCCAGAAATTGGGTCTCCTTCTCACAAGACTGAGAACTTTGAGAGCAGGGTTTGCTGACTATCTTTTAGGACTTTTTATACCTTTTCAGAGGTAGAGGAGGCTCATTAATGTTTCTTGAGTGAAAGGATGAATTTCATTAACAGGATGCTGTGCACTGGCTTTGTGATTCCATTGCTCTTTAAAATCTGGCCTACACTGATAAGATTAGTGGAAGGTTCAAATTGAGGCCAAACCAGCATGGATCATAGCTGGGAAAGGCGTGGTCTCTCTGTCTCTCAGATAACACAAAATAGGCATCTAAAAATGCTTTTTAGCTTGCTTTTAAATAAGTATTTTCCCTACAAAAGAATACAATTTAAAAAAGGCAATTGAAGTGAAACAAATATAAACTGTTCTTTCATGTCTTAGAAATGAGGTGATTCTGTTAAGTCCAATCTTAATAATTTTGTGACGTGGGGAAAATAATTTGGGAAGAGGACACTGATTAACTGTGTGCTTTGGAAATGCTTGCTAATAGATTATTGAAATAGAGGAAATACCACAGACCTGTAATATATCCATGTAAGACTTAAGTGCATCTTCCGCAGAGCTGAGTAGAGAGGAGGTTGAAGATAAGGGTGGCCAAAATTACCAAGGAAGAATTGATCTGGAGGAGATGGCAAATCATATGACAAAAAAAATCAAATTCAAGACATCTTCAATTTCAGGATATTGTGTGTACTTATTTTGACTATAACGAAGCAAGGTCTTATAACATCTTTTCACATTTTTGTTGTCTCAACACAGAAAAATGAATCATGTCTAAAATAGCTTTGGATTTAAGTTTATTTTGGCATATGTGAGCAGCAAAGTGCCAGGCTATGTTGACTCACTTGCTGATTCTAGTTTATGGTAAGGAATTGATGAAAAGTTGTTCAAACATTCATTTCTCGTTCCGTGTCTACCTTGCCAGGTGAAAGTTGACAGAAACAGTTCTGATATGTAGACCAGCCATCACTTTGCTGCTTATGCACTGATCATATGTGGGGTTCCTTTTTACAACTGTCTTTCCCCTAGTAACACATGAGAGTGATCTAGGCTGGGATAGTACTAACTTTTAAAGTTTAAACCAACAAACACTTAAATATGATGCTGTGCGTAATATTGAACAGACTTTAGGGCATCAAGAATCACAGAAATATTGCCATCAGGTGATTTCAGAAAGACATTCCATTCGTTATCTTAAATGAATTTTTATTGTTGAAAGTGTTACAGATGTCCCCTCTCTCCTGCACTCCTGTCTCCCCATTGACTTACTCCACCCACAACCACCCCTCCCAGGCCTTTACCAATATTGTCTGTGTCTATGGGATAAACATATATGCATGGAAATGGCCCTCTTCCTCTACCTCTCCTTCTCTCAGAGATTCCTCAGTCTGTTCCATGCTTCTATGTCTCTGGATCTCTTTTGTTCACCTATTAATTTTGTTCATTAGATTCCACATGTGAATGAGATGGTATGATACTTATCTTTCTCTAACTGCCTTATTTCACTTAACATTATACTCTCCAGGTCCCTCTATATTGTCTCAAAGGGCAAGAGATCCTTCTTTTTTTTACAGCTGCATAATATTCTCTGGTGTAAATGTACAAATGTTCATTTCTCCATTGCCTACTGATGGGCACTTGGGATGTTTCCAGATGTTGGCTATTGTAAATTGTGCTGTTATGGACACTGGGGTGCATACATTCTTTCTGATTCATGTTTAGGATTCTTAGGATATATTCCTAGAAGTGGGATTGCTGGGTTAAATGGGAGTTCCATTTTTAATTTTTTGAGAAATCGCCATACTGTTTTCCATAGTGGCTGCACCAGTCTGCATTCCCACCAGCAGTGTCCCAGGGTTTCATTTTCTCCACATCCTTTCCAGCACTTGTCTTTTGCTGATTTGTTGATAATAGCCATTCTGACAGGTGTGAGATAGTACCTCATTGTCAGAAAAAAATGCTCAAAGTTACTAATCATCAGAGATGAAAATGAAGAAGACATTCCATTCTTTAGAATAAAAAGGAAAGCAAAGATTGGCAGTGTGATTACTTGCCATCTGTACTATTTTTATTTAGAAATATCTTATTGTACTATATTAATGCTGCTGAATTATGTATTTTGAAAGCACATTTTCTCTAAATATATTTTATTGATTTCAGAGAGGAAAGGAGAAGGAGAGAGAGATAGAGATAGAAACATCAGTAATGAGAGAGAATCATTGTTTGGCTGCCTCCTGCACACCCCACACTGGGGAATGAGCCAACAACCGGGCCATGTGCCCTGACTGGGAATCGAACTGTGACCTCCTGGTTCATAGGTCGATGCTCAGCCACTGAAGCATGCCAGCCAAGCATACATTTTATTGATATTTTTTATTTGTGATAGAGTTTATTTTTCTTGTCTCACAAATTAACATAGGTATAAATATAAGCATTTACGCCCGCCCACTCCCACCCCCCGCAAAAGAAATTGTATATGTTTTTATTCAACTATGTGTGTGTATGTGTGTGTGTGTGTGTGTGTGTGTGTGTACATATATATTCTTATAGAGAGATATTGTTTCAAAGATTTACTTTAATTTTCTTAGATATGATTCTTCCTTTCTCCTGAGCAGATAGTCGTATGGTAGGGATTTCCAAAGTATAAGTGTGTACTTGGGTAACTCACATCCAACACGCTGGCCCTCTAATTTTTAAATACTCTATTTCGTTAAATGAAAATTAAGTCAAAATTTCTGTAAATCGAGAAAAATTTTATTCTCTGGACTCTTAAAGTTGTTTGTTAATAAAAATGAGGTTTGATCATCATTACTGATGTATCACCACTTCATGAAATTAAGAACAAGTTTTCCAAACTCTTCTTCAAAATAGCTCTCCTTTATTAACTCTTCCTATTCTCATATGTTTGTTTTTTTCCAATCCACTTTAGCTTTGCATAGCTAGTGGCATTTTGGCAGGACTTCTCTTTATCAGGAAGGATTGCTCTGGTCACTGCAGAATGTTTAGCATCGGCCCTTGGTACTAAACGACAGCCCTGGTCGCAGTGGTAATGAAAATATCCCACGCAGTCCAAAACACTTGCTTAAGGGCTGTATTGCCTTTGGATGGGAACTATGCTAGAACATACCATCCCCCTGTGATGACCCTGCTTTGGGGCCTCCCAGTCACAGTGTTAATAATGATGCCAATAGCAGGAGGTGGAGCTTTATTTATTGACACAGTAACATGTTTTAGAGAAAGAGGTAGACTTGAGTTCTTTTAAAGGACAGATTAAATTTTCTTCTAAAATTATTTCTCAATTTTGGTTTTATAGTCATCCAAGAGAAACTTTATTGCGGATTAGAGAAAAAAATCTGTGAGACAGGCAGATCATACACAATCAGTAAGGCTGGGGATATGTGAGGACAATGTAGGCACCAACAAAATATAATTTTCTTGAATTGGTGAGACTACTGGAAAATCCCAGAATAGGTCATGTACCAACACAGGGAAATATCTTCATATTTAATCTGAGAAGCCTGTGGTTTAATGTATCTTTATAAATTATATATAAATATGCAAATATAAATATAATCTTTAAACAATATATGTGCATATAAGAAAATTTGAAGACTACTAAACATTTTGAAAAGGAAGCTAAAAATAATAATCTCAAAGAGGAACTTTTCCCCAAAATATATTTTCTGTGGTTGAAATCATACAATGTATACAATTTAGTTTCTTTATTTTTTTCACTTAAAATAATGAAAAAAACTATTTTATATATTAAACTGCTTATAATAAACATTTATGATGCATCAATATGAGGATATTTAATATTTTATTGATACTATAATATTTTATTGCAGTACATTCTTCTATGATCAGTTCTACGTAAGTTCTCATATTAAATGAATGAGTAGATATCATTGATTTTCTTACCTTTTAGCAATGATTCCTAATTTTAATTTCTCGAATCCTACCTTTTTTTGAGGGTCTATGGAGATCAATAGACTTCCTTAGAAAAAGGGCTATATGCACATACAGAACATTTCCAGATAGGCTGAAGACTAAGGATTACTTAATGAAGTAGAAACCTTGGGTTATGAACTCTTATTATTTTTTTTTAGCATAAACTTTCTCTCAAATATGGGAAACTTTCTCTCAAATATCTGAGACCAACAAGTGTGTCACTTGTTGGTCTCAGAGGAACTCAATGATAGGCACCTGCTGTGTGGTGGAATATTGCATGCTCGGCACCCTGTGACCCTCTAGATTACAGAACCAGATTCTGCTTATTGACGGACCTGCCTGTGTAGAGTTAGAGGGGAATAAAAAGTCTCTATGTTATTAACCAGGCAGAACTGTGCTGTCCACGTTTTCAGAGTCTGGGGATAAGTTTCTCTTTCTCTGGCACTGCTGGCTTGCTGGCCATGGAAGTATTCTGATGTTCTCTGGTGAGTTTTCACATTTCCTTCAGGTGCTTTTGCATTCTCTTTGATAGTGCATCCTCAGGATAAGCTCTCCTGCAACATTTCCCTCACAAGCACCCATAAGTAGTACATATCAGTATTTCTTTTATGTCTTGCCCCAACACAATCTCATTTATTTTATGCTTTTAAACTCAGGCTACATGCTACTTAGAAGTGTGAGAATGGAAATGGATATTTTCTCAATATGTGGAGTATGTCACCTCATACTGTGCCATTCAATATCTGTGAAAACACCCAGAGATAAGTGTGTTCTCTCTCTCTCTCTCTCTCTCTCTCTCTCTCTCTCTCTCTCTCTCAATTAGTCAATTAATTGCCATGATATTTTGAATTTAATTTGAAAAGATCTGCCGCTTGCATCTATAGACGCTTATGGCATACAAGTGGTTAACTCTGTGCTTCTCCTTGGCTGTTTTATTACCATAGAAAGCTTAACAGAACTAGAGGTCAACACACTTTTCTGACTCCCTTGGCCTGAATCTGTCTCTTCTATTCTTTTTTTTTTTTAATATATATATTTTTTATTGTTTATTTACAAAAAAGAAGAGAGAGAAAGACAGAGAGTTAGAAACATCAATGAGCGAGAGACATCAATCAGCTGCCTCCTGCACACCCCCTACCAGGGATGTGCCTGCAACCAAGGTACATGCCCCTGACCAGAATCAAACCTGGGACCTTTCAGTCCCCAGGCCGACGCTCTATCCACTGAGCCAAACCGGTAACGGCTCTCCTATTCTTATTGTTACATTATTCCAACCCCCTCCCCCTCCCAAATTCAACTGCCCAGTCATCTTTGATGTCTTTATCTAGGCAGTGATTTAGAACCATGGTATCCTTCCCATTCTTCCTAAAATTCAAATCACTCCTTTCTTTTAGTTCCTATCACTACTGCCCAAATTCAAGCCCATAAATTATGACTCGGATTTCTTGGTTCCTTTCTATATTCTATATTCCTATCAAATAACTTTAAATACTTTGGTCACATTCCACATGTACTTTAAAAACAGTTAATGTTTTCTCCATATCCTACAGGGTAAAGTGCTTTCAATTGAATAATTATTGAACTAACAACCTTAAATGCCATTCTCCATGCTGTATAAGGTGCAAATGTGATTTAGATGTAATTTTTTCAAAAAACTCACTGTTTAGTAGAAAAACCAGGATTTACAAACTTAATTGTAAGGCTAGATAAGGAGGTATTGTAAGTCTTGAGAGCGATAAAGTTCTATGACTTTGAGAGGAGGAAGTGATGATGATTCCCTCGGACGGAGAGATGTAGGGCAGGCTTTAAAGTCAGATCTCAAGCGGAATATTGACAAGGGGAGAAATGGGACAACAAGCTCTGCAAGTAGAATTATCAAGGCTGATATCAAGCCAAGGCACATTTGGGGGAAATTCAAGTTGTCCAATTTAAACTTGTCTTTCATTGAAGACCTTCCAGAACTTGGCCTGACCTTCCTGGATTTCTCTCCTTCCATCTCCTTAAAAGCAATGTCTGTCCTAACCAAAATGGTCCATGCTTTTGTGTCTGGCAAATTGGTTGTTGGTACCCTTTCTCCATGCTTTTGCCTTGCTTTTCTTTTAGAAGGCTGACTCCCTTAACTTTCTCACCTAACTTTTCAGACTTCTAGTCCCAGGACCCACTCTACTTTGAAGAATGTGTTTTGTGAAGCAGATACAGTGTTTGTTTTTAAATTACATTTGAAAGTGGGACATACATACTCTAGTTCGCCACAGTCTTCTGAGTTTCTGCTGTTATATTATACTCTAAGTGGCTTTTCTTTTTGGTTCCTACCCAGGCCTTTGTCAACATTTGAATTTGTAATCTCTGTGAGCTCATTCAAATCCTACTGAATTTTTCTTTAATGCTTTTCCAAGTTACTTTCGCCCATGGCAGTGACTTCTATCTTTAAATTCTATTTCTTCTCTGAATTTACTCATTTATATCCTTCAGTTGGAAATCATGTTCTGCTTTAAAGTACCTCTGGATTTAATGATTAATTTGCTTCAATATTTAACTATTATACCCTATATCCTCAGGAAGCTGAAGGACCCCAAGTGTTTTATAAGCTCTCCCTGTCCACAAGAATGCCTCACATTAAGTATAAGTGCAAAAACATTAGGTCAAAACATTTGAAATTATTACATTTTGTCGGTCTAAATGGTTGGTCTCAATTATCAATTTCAAGCATTTCAACACAATAAAAATCAAATTTTATTTTTTTAATTTGCAAACTTATGAAATTTCCTAAAATGGATTTTTAAATTATATTAATAAAAGTTTATTTAGCTCTCTTTCTGTGGAAAGCTTCCAAAGCATTTAATAGAGTTTTGACTATTATATTATAAATTAGGACTTTACAAAATCATTTTAAATTGAGTGTATGAAAAATAACTTATTAACCTATTCTTAAAATATGGAAAAAACTCTATTTTTAAAGAAAAGATATTATCTTAGGAGAACCACTTTATATATTTTACCATTTTATTCTCAAGAAATAAAGGGAGGTAGATGTAGTTGCTTGAGTTGCTTAATGTGGAATCAGTTATTTGAAGTGATATTTTGGTTCTGGTCAAGCATTTCATCCTGTAGCCTTAGCTTCCTGTTGTGTGATGGTAATAGATTTTTTTATTTCCACAGATGTTTTTTTTTTTTGGGGGGGGGGAGGATTAAATAAGATAGTACATATTAGGAGGTCAAGGATGATGCCTAGTATATAATAAACACTCATGTTGGTTTTCTTCCCTTTGATGTTCAGGCAGAAAGGTGTTAGGGAGAATGTTGGTGACAAATAAGGGTAATTTGTAATTATCAGGGGTATGTTTGCTGTTTTATTAATCACATTCCACTCATATGGACCTGCCTAATAAATATCTCTGGCCTTTTGTTCAACAATTTTACCGATATATATATATATATTATTGATTTTTTTACAGAGAGGAAGAGAGAGGAGTAGAGATTTAGAAACATCCATGAGAGAGAATCATCAATCAGCTGCCTCTTGCACACAGCCTACTGGGGATGTGCCCACAACCAAGGTACATGCCCTTGAACGGAATTGAACCTGGGACCTTTCAGTCCACAGGCTGACGCTCTATCCACTGAGCCAAACCGGTTTCGGCAACTTTTACCTCTTCATTCTACTATTGCTCCCTTGGTTCTAGACAGCTTCAAGTCTTCTTTTAATCTTTGTTTGAACTATAATCTTCCTCATAATTATAAAGGCACATATCACAGTACCATGTGCTTCTTTCTCCTTTACAGCAATTATTACCATTGCAATGAAAAGGCAATCATGTAGATCAGTGTTGAATAACTCCTCCTTCATTAAATTTAAAACTTCAATATGATGAGCATGTCAGTTTCATTCACCTCCATCACTACAGGGCCAAACATGGTACCAGGCCCATAATGGTGTAGGGTCTAGTGAATGCAGAATCAATGACTGTCTGACACATTTAAATAATGAATGTCTTGATGTAGAGTGGCACATGCATAAGAGTCTGTTAGGTAGTCACTTTAAGATAAGTTTTCAGCCATAAATAAACTGTGTCTAAAAGAGGCACTACTGATTCTTATTTATGGAGCTGGTAGAAAGGAGAATCACGTCTTCAGTCAAACCAAGCATGTGGGCTCTGTATTTAGAATGGTCAGAATTTTTTTTAAAATATATTTTATTGATTTTTTTTTTTGCCTCCCTCCCTCCCTACCATATATACCCTCCCTCCCCAGAGTTTTATTTCCATTGGTTGTACTTATATGCATGTATACAAGTCCTTCGGTTGATCTATTATCTCCCCCAGATCTCCCTCCCCTCCCCACTGTAAATTGACAGTCTGCTTGTTGCTTTACTGTCTCTATATCTATTTTTTGGTTCATCAGTTTATAATGTTCTTTATTATCCATAAATGAGTGAGGTCATGTGGTGTTTCTCTTTCATTGATTGGCTTATTTCACTCAGCATGATGCTCTCCAATTCCATCCAGGTTGCGCAAATGATGAGAATTCCTTCTTTTTTATGGCAGCATAGTATTCCATTGTGTAGATGTACCAAACTTTTTTGATCCAATCATCTGCTGACGGGCACCTAGGCTGTTTCCAAATTCTGGCTATTGTAGATTGTGCTGCTATGAACATAGGGGTGCATATATCCTTTCTGATTGGTGTTTCTAGTTTCTTGGGATATATTCCTAGGAGTGGGATTACTGGGTCAAATGGGAGTTCCATTTTCAGTTTTCTGAGGAAACTCCACACTGTTCTCCACAGTGGTTGCACCAGTCTGCATTCCCACCAGCAGTGCACGAGGGTTCCTTTTTCTCCACAACCTCACTGTTGGTGTATAGAAATGCCATGGATTTCTTGGCATTAATTTTGTATCCTGCTACATTGCCAAATTCATTTATTAAGTCAGTTAGTTTTTTAATGGAGTCTTTTGGGTTTTTTATGTACAATATCATGTCATCTGCAAATAAGGATAACTTTACTTCTTCTTTTCCAATTTGGATGCCTTTTATTTCCTCCTCTTGTCTAATTGCAATGGCTAGTACTTCCAGTACTATGTCAAAGAGGAGTGGTGAGAGTGGGCATCCCTGTCTTGTTCCTGTTCTTAGAGGGAATGGTTTTAGTTTTTGCCCATTGAGTGTTGGCTGTGGGTTTATCATATATAACTTTTATTATGTTGAGGTATGATCCTTGTACTCCCACCTTGTTAAGAGTTTGTTTTTGTTTTTTTATCAGGAAAGGGTGTTGGATTTTATCAAATGCTTTTTCTGCATCAATTGATATGACTATATGATTTTTATCTTTCAATTTGTTTATGTGATTATCACATTTATTGATTTGCGGATATTGTACCATCCTTGCATTCCTGGAATAAATCCTACTTGGTCATGGTGTATGATCTTTGTGATGTTCTTCTGGAGTCGATTTGCTAGAATTTTGTTGAGGATTTTGGCATCTATGTTCATGAGGGATATTGGCCTGTAATTCTCTTTCATTGAGTTGTCTTTATCTGGTTTTGGTATTAGGGTGATGCTGGCTTCATAGAAGGAGTTTGGAAGTGTTCCTTCCTCTTGAATTTTTTGGAATAGTCTGAGGAGGATAGGTTTTAGTTCTTCCTTGAATGTTTGGTAAAACTCTCCTGTGAAGCCATCTGGCCCTGGGCTTTTGTTTGCTGGAAGCTTTTTGATGACTGTTTCAATTTTTTCCCAAGTCACTGGTCTATTAAGATTTTTAGATTCTTCCTGATTGAGTTTTGGAAGTTTGTATTTTTCTAGGAATATGTCCATTTCCTCCAGGTTGTTCAGTTTGTTGGAATAGAGTTGTTCATAGTATTTTGTAACAATCCGTTGTATTTCGGTGGGGTTTGTTGTTATTTCACCTCTTTCATTTCTGATTTTGTTTATTTGGGTCCTCTCTCTTTGTTTCTTGGTTAGCCTGCTAGAGGTTCATCTATCTTGTTTATTCTTTCAAAGAACCAGCTCTTGGTTTTGTTGATCTTATGTATTGTTTCTTTGGTCTCTATGTTGTTTATCTCTGCTCTGATTTTTGTTATTTCCTTCCTTCTGCTTACACTGGGCTTTTCTTGTTGCTCCTTTTCTAACTCTTTGAGTTGTAGAGTTAGATCATCTGTTACCATTTTTTTCTAGTTTTTTGCAATAGGCTTGTAAGGATATGAACTTCCCTCTCAAAACTGCTTTTGCTGTGTCCCATAGATTTTGGATTGTTGTGTTTTCATTGTCATTTGTTTCCAGGATGTTTTTAATTTCTTCCTTGATTTCTCTGGTAACCCAGTCCTTGTTTAATAGCATGCTGTTTAGTCTCCATGTGTTTGATTTCTTTGGATTATTTTTATTGTAGTTAATTTCCAGTTTTATGCCATTATGGTCTGAGAAGATGCTTGATATGATTTCTATCTTCTTGAATTTGAAGAGACTTTGCCTATGTCCCAGAATGTGGTCTATCTTTGAGAATGTCCCATGTGCACTTGAGAAGAATGTATATAGAATGGTCAGAATTTAAAGAGTTGCAAGTACCTGAAGTGCCTGAAGAAGCTAAAATTTGAAGAACTCCTGGAAATGAAAATGCTGTTCAGATTACACTTAACTCAGATGAAAAAATTTACTTAGTTACTTATAAATTAAATTAAAACTTGTTTCCCTCGTTAGTATGTATAACAAGCTTGACACAGTAAATTCTTTCCTTCTCTCTTCCCTCTCTCTTTTTTTCTTTCTTGAAATAAATGGTATCCTAATGGCTATCATAGAGCTATCATCCATTTATCCAGCCAGCCAGCCAGCCAGCCACCCACCCATCCCATACATGTGCATGTGTGTATTTGTTATCTGTATGTATGTTTGTATTTTGCCAATGATATTTTCTCTACAATATTAAATAAATTTTCTATATGGATCAGTTGAATTTTACATGGACATGAGATGATCTTGTTTTTAATCACATAACATTTTGTTCTTTTATCAATTTTTGCTCTAAGAAACTGTTGTTTTGATGATGCTTTTCAAATGACCAAACCTATTCACATTAGTCCAAGTCCCCACAATTCTCATTTTGATTTCTCTGAAACTCAGTAGACTGTGCTGATCCCTGGGCTCCGGTCTGCAAATGTGCATTTCCTCCGATGGTTAGAGTAATCTCTCCTGGGGCACTGAAGCCACATTAGGAAAATTGAAGACAATTTTTTGTTGTTGTTGTTCTTGAGTTTTAAATGAGTTTGCTCTGAAGCTAAAACCTCCCTTGGCTGTTATACACAGAGCCGTTACAGAGCTTAGAGGCTAGTGAAATGTAACTGTATGCCCAATATACTGTGTCAACTATTCTCTAGGCTGAAATATGGAACCTGGCAGGAGCATGGACTAATTTCTGCCTCAGCATCAGATTACTCACATATTCCTT
Source organism: Pipistrellus kuhlii (assembly GCF_014108245.1). Lineage (NCBI taxonomy): Eukaryota > Metazoa > Chordata > Mammalia > Chiroptera > Vespertilionidae > Pipistrellus > Pipistrellus kuhlii. The sequence continues at coordinate 29,330,086 of NW_023425427.1, forward strand.
AAGGACTTTTACAACTCTCATTGGCTTTCCTGTATGTGGCCCATATTATGAGGCTGAGATACTACACTAGGTACCATGTATGTGCTCCAAGGCTTTGTCTCTGAAATTTTGCGGGAAGTGATTTGTGGCAAATTTTCCCCACACTTTTTAAATTATTTGAAGTCTTTCTCCTAGCCCACTCTTACTTTGACTCTCTCTGACAGAAGTAATTAAACAACTGGATTTTGTATTTTTCTTGAAAAAAGAAAAAAAAAGATTTTTTTTAAACTTTTTAAATATATATATATATTTTATTGATTTTTTACAGAGAGAAAGGGAAAGGGGCAGAGAGCTAGAAACATCGATGAGAAAGAAACATCGACCAGCTGCTGCCTGCACACCCCCTACAGGGATGTGCCTGCAACCAATGTACATGCTCTTGACCAGAATTGAACCTAGGACCTTTCAGTCCACAGACCGACGCTTTATCTACTGAGCCAAACCAGTTTCGGCTTGATTTTTTAAAATTTTTTTTTATTCATGTGACTATGTGTTTGTGTGAAAATAATGTGTGTGTGTGTGTGTGTGTGTGTGTGTGTGTGTGTGTGTGTGTAAATTGTAAAAATAAAAAGTATGAAAAGACAACCCTGAAGGCAAATTTTTTCCCTTCTGGGGAAAAACCTCTTCACACAGCTTGGGGGTCTTCTTTCTCTTGTCTAGCTATGGAAAATGGGTGCTGCCCAGATCTTCCAGACGGTGGCCCAGAAATCTCTGATGAATGAGTCTTTGATTACCCAGGTTTCTTTGAAGATAGGAAAAGAATTTTGAACCTCTTAGAACCAGAGCTGTCCCAGGGAGAGTACTTGGCAATGGAAAAGTTAATGAAAATGTAGATGATGTAATATATATACTGATGTTGGGACATATTTACAATAAATGATTGAGGAGAGGAACTTGTTATAATATAATATAGTGTTTAAAGAAGAAATCTTATATTTTTCCAGTGAGGAGTTATCTGTATGCCTGTATTTGTACATGTCTTGCTGGATATGCATTTTGATGTTAATTGTGGTTCTCTCTGGAGATGGTATTTTAGTTTTCAATGTAGTTTTTGTGAACAAAAAGTTATAGTAAATTTTCCTAATAATGGGATCTAGTCTTTCTTGAGAGCTTAATGTACCAAGTATTGTTAATGCCTTATTTAAATTTACATTATGTAATATTACATACTAGAGGCCCGGTGCACAAAATTCATGCATGGGGTGGGCAATGTCCTTCAGTCCAGCATGCACCCTCTCCAATCTGGGACCCCTCAAGAGATATCTGACTACCTTCTCATAATCCAGGACTGCTGGCTCGCAACTGCTCCCTGCCTGCCTTCCTGATTGCCCCTAATCACTTCTACCTGCCAGCCTGATCACCCCATAACCACTCCCCTGCCAGCCTGATTAATGCCTAATGCCCTCCCCTGTAAGCCTGGTCACCTCTAACTGTCCTCCCCTGCAGGCATGGTACCCCCAACTGCTCTCCCCTGCAGGCCTGGGTCCTCCCCAAATGCCTTTCCCTGAAGGCTTAATCACCCCCAACTGCCCTCCCTTGCTGGTCCCTCCGAACTGCCCTACCCTGCTGGCCATCTTGTGGTGGCCATCTTGTGTCCACATAGGAGCAGGATCTTTGATCACATGGGGGCAGCCATCTTGTTTGTTGGAGTGATGATCAATTTGCATATTACTCTTTTATTAGATAGATATTGTAATAAGAAGTAATATTTAATCAAAACAATACAAAATTATTTATCAAAAATGCTACCTTATTTTCCCCATTTGTCTGCCATACTAAAGTAAGGTTTATAGATTCCAAATATTTAGTTTGAAAAATTATGGAATTAACATTCTTTTGCATAAAGACTGTATTCCTTTTCTATTTCCTTATAGTTCAAAAAACCTTTTCATAGACTTGATAATGGATGCAAAATACCATAGTTCTTGGGAAAATTAAAGATGTGGTGTTTAGGAGCCTGTCACTTCTGCTCATCTGCCAGTCTGTAAAACTAGTTTTTTTCCTGAGAGATATCCCAGAAATAATTTGCTATCAAATAAAAGACCCTAGCCCTGGCCAATGTGGCTCAGTTGGTTGAGTGCCATACCATCCACTGAGAGGCTGCTGGTTTGATTCCTTGCCTAGACACATGCCTAGGTTGCTGGCTTGATCCCCAGTCTGGGGAGGGGGTGTGGGAGGTGTGCAGGAGGTAGCCAATTGATGTTTCTCTCTCTCTCCCCCCATTCCCTTCTCACTGCCCCCATCCCACTCCCTCTTGCACTCCCCTCATTCCTCTTACTCTAAAATCAATAAAAAACATAAAAAAATTAAAGACCCTAAATTAGTAACTTTTTTTTCAGAAAATTTTATTTTATAGATTGATATTTTGAGAATACTGAAGAGATATTTTGAGATCACTAAAAGACAAGTGTGGAGACTGTATTCTACTCCTCATATTCTGAAACCATTCTTGTGATTTCAAAAACCAACTCCTGTAATCCAAATTTAGTGTTCTTCACATGCTGCTCAAAGCTTTTGACGTTTACTTTGTCCTTTCCTTTATCAAGGAAGGAGCTTAGTTTTATTCCTAAAATGGAGTGGAACATAACTGTGTCCCCATTGAGCTGTCTCAGGGGAGTCAACAATTTATATGTTTCTGGTTACATTTTGCCAGAAAGGATAGACTTCAAAGTCCATTACATTAAGTACTTTTTTCTCTCTATTATTTGAAAGATATTTATTGACTAAAGAATGAATGTCTTGTAGGTCTTGATTTTTCTTAAATGAGATTAGAAATAACCTTTTATTTTAGAATCTTGAGGGTTCCTGAACAGTTTTAAGGCTCTTCTGGGATTGTCTTAAAATATTCAGATATTGAGTTTACTGCCCAGATTTTGATGACTGATATAAGTTGTTACATTTTAGGTAAAAGGTATCAAGAGTTGTTTGTTTTCTTTCTGGCATTGCCAGAAAGCCTTAAGACTGCTGAAAGCTAAGAAAAGCATAACTGAAATTTCTACGGTATCTCTGGGAGCATCAATGAATAGAAAGGCTAGTGACTGGCAGTTTCTATGGCAACAACAGGATTTTCGGGCTAGAAAGATGTGTAGGTTACACCATCAAATGTTCCAGAGATTGGTCTCCATGACAACAGTTGTGAGTGGGGAAATGTATGCTCATGAGATTTTGTTTCAGAAGCCTATTGGGTTATATTAGGAGAAAACCATCAGCAAATCAATATTCTATTTGTTACTTAAAGAATACACATAGTCAAAATAAGGAATTCCATTTGTTTCAATATTTTTGAGAAAGTAACATTCTTAAATTATTTGTATTACAGAGAAGATTATTGATTTACAAACAACTCCTCTAGCAGCATTCTTGAAAGGACCCGAAGAATGCAGACTTTTCAAATGAATTTACTTTAACTGTAAACATTTATTTCAGGGAGCAGTGTCTCCAAATGTGAGGATAACTACAGTGATTTAAACTTTCTGATGTCGCTGAACAAAAACCAACCACCAGAATACATAATGTATTAAAGGTTTATTCTTGTGCATTAGGAAGCCATGATTGATTACAGCCGTCATAGAATAGAATGCTCAGAACTACTTACTTACTTACAAGTTCTTCCCATGCTTTGATTTGTAACAGCTTTTGGTGACTTTTCCTTCTTGCTGTGTTTTGAAAAATCTCTAATTTAGCATGAGCACCAAGGCAATGGACCATGTCTTAGAGTGCTGTGTGCATAATTAAGGATGCATACAGCAAGTGTCAGGGAAGGACTGACTCAACCACAGAAATAAACTCTGGCCTTATGCCTGAGGTTTAACACACTCTGTGGAAACATTTTGTCTCATGGGTGGATGCTTGTGTAATCATGTTTTTGAGACCTGCTTGGTAAGATTGATTTGTTGGTGCGACTGAGGGAATGTAAAATTTATGAACCTGTAAACAGGACTGAGAAAAAGCAAAAAGGAGATAGTCCTCTCGGGGCCGGTGCTAGCTGGGAGTAGTTAGGATGCACGGTTTCAAAGGAAGGAAGTGAGGCCCCAGCCTGGAAAGAGTGGCTGTAGAAGAGAATCGCCTGACAAGATGCTCTGCTTCGTGTTGAGGATCACAGACAGTGCCCTGGCAGCCGCTTGGGAGAGCAGGAGCCTGGGAGTACATTTCCTGACTGCCCTTTCCACACTCACCTTCTTCTCAAGCTCCTGCTGGCGTCCCCCACTGACTGAACCCAACACAAGTCAGAGGACAAAGCAGTGAATAGAGTTCCTAATGCCATTTTACCAGGGCGCAGAACAGGGAAGAGAAGGGTGAATAATGGATATAATGGATATGGAGGGTCAAGCACAAGATATCCAGAATCACCAGAAATGACACATACTTCAGAATATCAACAGTGAAAATGTTTGAATTAAAAACATACCACACACACACACACACACACACACACACACACACAAATGTGTTAGTGTAAGTTTGGGTTAATAGTGATGTAAATATTGATGTAAACTGTTAGAATTCTTTTTATGCTTTACCAAAAATAAAAATAAAAAAGAAAGCAAAATTGAGTGTTAATATGAGATATTGACTAAAGTCTTTATGTTAATGCGTTCCACTTAATCATTATTAATAATCATTTATTCACAATTTCAAATACTTAGTTGTGTTAAATCACCTGTTTATATCTATTGATTCAGTATCTACAGTATAAACTAGTCTGGGCTGATAAAAAGTGAGCTAAGCCCTAACCACTTTGGCTCAGTGGATAGAGCGTCAGCCTGCAGACTGAAGGGTCCCAGGTTTATTCTGGTCAAGGGCATGTACCTTGGTTGCAGGCATATCTCCAGTGGGAGGTTCGCAGGAGGCAGCTGATTGATATTTCTCTCTCATCGATGTTTTTAACTCTGTCTCTCTCCCTTCCTCTCTGTAAAAAATCAATTATATTCACAACATATATATATACTTAAAAAGTTAAAAAGTGAGCTAAATAATATTTTAAAAAATCAGTACCATAGACCTGAAAAGGATTATCAGACATTATTTCAATGTTTATTCTCTGCCTTTAGACTAGCTGTTATATAAACGATTTCAGTGAGTGGTGGAGTGTTATGAAGATGCTCATTTCTGAGTAAAGGTAAAAAGGAAGTATAACATTGTTCTGGCCTTTAACAAGCTAATTAGTTGAGAAAGAAGTATCTCCAAGAGACTAAAGAACATGAAAAGCAGTATGTGGTGAATTGTAAACATGACTTTATTGATATAAAAATTCTATGTCTATTTTGACTTTTTTTGAAATTTAAAAGATTTAAATTTTGAGATTTAACAAGAATTAAAATACCACTTGTTTGAGGGATCATTTATTACTTTTTCTGGGTCTCTGCAGGCAAGCATTTTTTTTATTCTCTCTCACATGGCCTTATGTGCATGGACCTGGTTTGTTCGTTCTGATTATTTACATTCAATGTAAGTAGCACTGTACTTAGTAAAAAAAATTAATTCAAATCTTGCTTTTACCATTTCCTCGTAATGTGATTTTGATCTTAATATGTTAGTGCCTCAGTTTTCTTATGTATAAAGTGTGATCTCAGAATAAAATAATGAATGGAAAGGTTTTTCCCCTACACTTGGCACAGAGCTCAGTCAATAAATCCTGTGAATGAAGTGGATCCCGTTCTACTTCTCAGTTAAGCAATCTGTTAGGCTTTTATGGAGAGCTAGAAATACAACCATTTCAAAAGTTTAAACAACTAAAAATTCCCATTGATTTTGCAGGTCCATGACTCAGTGCCTCCTGTGTGAAACAAGTAGTATCCCCCCTTCAAGGACTCGATTTCATAGCCAGATCCTTAGGTTGGCTCCACGAGGTACACATACCCAGCTTCTCCTCTGCATGACCCAAGTCTACAGAAACTATGCATTGGTGTCCTCAAATTCAGTGACCAGGTGATGACTGTCTACATTAGTGAACAGTAGGCAAGAGAGACATTCATTCGTGTGCAGACTTGTTAGTGGTGTGCCTACTGGCACAAAATGCAGGTCTTGGTCTAAACTTTTGACCACAGGACACCATCACTTCCGACAACAACAGCAGCAATTTATTGATTACTTAATGTCAGTAAGGGCTTTGCATATATGATTTCACCCAATATGTAACTTGTGCATATTATGACCCTCCTTTTATGGATGAATAAACTGTAGTTTGAGAAGTTAAATCACTTAGAGAGGGCCGTACAAATAAGAAATGCCAAAAGTGGGATGCATAAGTTTGAATATTTAAAGCCATGTTCTTAACCAGAACCACAGTTTCAAATACTTACTTGTATTAAATTGCATGCTTGTATTTATTCATCCATCCATCCATTTATTAATTCACTCAGTTCTGTTGTGTAATTTTTGTGGCTTTTCAAGTATTTTAAATTTTATTTATTTTTAATGTATTTTTATTGAATTCAGAGAGGAAGGGAGAGAGAGAGAGAGAGAGAAACATCAATGATGAGAAAGAATCATTGATTGGCTGCCTCCTGCACATCCCCCAACCTGGGACTGGGTCCCCTCACACTGAGCCACACCAGGCAGACTAAAGTTTATTTTTGAGAGATTTTAAAGTGTTGTGATATAGATAAAAAATAAAATTTTGTGGTTTGACTTTTTAGGGCTTTTGAGCCTTTTCATTTGATTAGGTTTCTGGGTCTGATGTTATCGATTAAAGGAAACCCAGGGACGTTTATTTAATATTAAGCTTAATATTTAACATAACTGGCCCAGCAACCTTAAAGGGGATTGCTGAAGCCAACTTGGGAAGCTGTAGGCTAACCATTTTGCACTGTTTCTATGTAGGCTTGTATTCATATCTTTTTCTCATTTCAGACCCAAACACAGGCCTTTCAAATGGAGATTTAAAATTATTGCATTTTATGTAATTTACTATGATAAAGTTATTTAAATGGAAAATAAAATGCTTTCTTTAAGGGGGGAAACTTTCAGATGTAATTTACATAGTGAGCAGAAATCCAAATTTTATTCCATGTTTCACTCTGCCTTTGTGAATAGAAACACAGAATTTCCAAATTTTCATTTACCTTAGTATATTATTAAATTAGACTAGAATAGAATTTAATTCATATTACCTATTTTTGATAACAAGAATAATGAGGTATGCATTTAATTTGGAGAAAGGAGTTAATCTGCTAATGACCATAATGATACAATAGTTAGCAATTATTAAACTCTTACTATGTAGCAGGCACTATTGTTTTGGTTTTATATAAATTTTCCTATTAATCCTAACAACATGGGTAAAATAGGACATTTACATTACTATTATACTGAATAGGAAAGAGAAAGGTTAAGAGATCATTTTAAACATAGTACAAATAAGAACTATTGGAAAATGACTTTAGTTATAGAGCCATTTACTGATAATTATGAAACAGTCTTGTAGATTTAAAGTCTTATTCTGTTGAGAGGTTTCATATAATTAATTTCAGAGAATATTTTTCACACTTATAAGAGTTGGCCTTAAAATTCTGAAAACAGTGTTCCATTTTATCTGATCTCCCTTAATCCTAAATAATAATAATGAAATTTAAAATAATATTTTCCCAGATTTCTTCTAGGTTAATTTAGTAGAATTTGGAATATAACCCCTATATCCTCACCATCCAGTATTAGATATTATGATCAGTAAGCTTGAGGAAAGAGATTGTAGTCTTGTCAGGAAGTATCTAGATACATAATTTAATTTTTTAAGAAATGTTTTATTGTAGTATAATATACATGCAAACAAGTACACAAATCATAAGTATAGAAATTGGTGAATATTCACAAGGAAAAACACCTGTGTAATCATAACTGCCCAAAGAACATGTATCAATAACCTATAGACTCAGCAGTGTGGTGTTGGCCAGGGAAAAGGGGGGTGAGGACCAGGTGGAGGTGGGCAAAGGAGGGGAAATGTGGACATTTGTAATAGTGTAAACAATAAAAATAAAGTTAAAAAAATAAATTGGGGAAAAATTGACCATCACCAAGCATGTTAGCTATCTCCTTTTTTGCCTCCCAGTCAGTATAACCCTCTAGGTATAGCATTTCTAAATTGTCTTTGTTCAGTTTGAGTTTTTAATTTTTTAAAAAAGTGCCCTTTTATCTCATTTAAAGTGTATTGTCATAAAGTTGTTTGTAATATACTCTTATTATCTATAAACCAGAGGCCTGGTGCACAAATTTGTGCACAGGTGAGGTCCCTCAGCCTGGATGGTGATCAGGTCAGGGCCATTGGGGTGAAGGAATCGCGGGGGTTGGCTGTGGGAATGCGCTGACCACCAGGGGGCAGCTCCTGGATTGAGAGTCTGCCCCCTGGTGGTTAGTGCACATCATAGCAACCAGTCATTCAGTCTTAATGGTCTCTTAGGCTTATTCTTTTACAATATATGTATTTAAGATTATGTTGCCTATAGGCATAGTCATTTTCTATATTCTACATATTTTGATGTGTCCTTTTTTATTATCATTCAGTTTACCAATTTTTGTTTCTATTGTAATTTCTTCTTTGACATATGTAGTGTTTATTTTGGGAATTATCTGTTTGCCATACATTTCCTTTTCACTTAATATTTTTATTTTGTAAAATTGAGTAGATTCAACAGAGTCCATTATTTATTACAAGCTATGTGACGTACTTGTTTGTTAGTATTTGTCTAGCTGTCACTAGACCTCATGTGGCATTCAGACTTGTAGTGTGGCCAGCTGACTGAGGATTTTTCTAATCACTCAGTTTCAGGGTAGCAGTACTTTGCCTGAGCTAATGGATACACTCTGCAGCTGTCCAACGGAGTAATCAGAAGGTCCAAATCAGCTTCTGCAATTTTACTCACAATCAGAGGGAATAGCGCTGTCAGAAGTCTCATCACATTCACCAAAGGAAAAAGTTATGTTAAGGTCACTGTGGCACAGCTAAAGTATTGGTTCTCTCTTCGGTGGTTGCAGGTCTGTCCCTGGTTACTAGTACTTCTTCAGGCAGTGAGCCTAGTATCTTCTCTCTCAGTGAGCCTAGTATCTTTTCTCTTCCTTTCTCCCTCCCCCCTCCCTCTCCCCTGCAACTAAGCCACTGTGTTTCCCTGAAAATAAGACCTAGCGCATGGAAACATAAGACATCCCCTGAAAATAAGACCTAGCGCAACTTTGGGAGAAAAAATTAATATAAGACACTGTCTTATTTTCGGGGAAACAAAATAGCAAGTTGAAAGCCAGCCATTCAAGGCATTTGAAGTAGGAGCAAAATATTTATCAGGAGGATGGCAAAAAAAGACCCATCTCTGACCCTCCTAAGAGTAACTGAACATTTGCCTAAGACTTGGGCAGACACTCACTGCACATATTCCCCAGGAGAGTCGATAGCTTTCTCATGGGTGTTCTTCCAGTAATTTAGCAACCTGGAGAGATGGCTAATTCCTCATGTCTTGTTCTTTTGTTCATAGAGCACTTTGCCTTTATCCTTTTATTTGAGGGTTCTGGTGAGCTTGGACCGGGACTAGATCTTTTTGGGTGAGAAGGCAGGCTGGGAGAGAGGGGCAGGACTGTAACTGTAGCTCAGGTCATCTTGCTTCTCCTATCACTATTCCCCCCCCCCCCCCTCCGTTATATGACTTTACCCCTAATCAAAAGAGAATGATAAAGAAAAAAGAAACCTTCACAAAATGTTGTATTTAGAAATTTAGAAAGTGCCCGGCTAGCTCAGTCGGTAGAGCATGAGACTCTTATTTAGAAATTTGTCTTTTACTGTGAGGGTCAGCTTTTATTAGCCAAAGTTTTCCAAAATGTTTTCTTGTGCATCGTCTCTCTTTATTGTTCCTATACATCCTTTTCCAATTTTGCTTTTAGCCTGGGGCAAAGCATTGTGTATAATATTACCAGATTTTTCAAGCTATTGTTTTAAGGAAGAAAATTTGATTCCGAGATAGCATTGAATATTGTGCTTAGGATAATTTTGTTTTATGTGTTTCTTGTTAGAACAAGACAATTCTAAACAAATTTGTAAAAAGTTTCGTATTCTGTTCATCATATACAAAATACAAGTTAATACCCTCTCTCTGCCTGACACATTCAAACAGTTAAATAGGCTCATTTGCCTTAGGAAAGTCTTCAATGTCTTCAATTGGTGGAATCTTATCTACCCATATTTTCCGGTGTATAAGACGACCCCCTAATTTTTACAGTTAAAACATAGGTTTAGGCCTATATTCGCTGTATAAGACTACCCCCCACTTCAAAGAAAAGACTTACTTTGCCGTCAAGATCTGCAGGTAATTTTTCTGTAATTTTGGTCTTTTACCCCTGATTTTCGGTTGATTTTTTTTCGTTTCAAAAGTTGTCTTATACACCGGAAAATATGATATGAGAAATCCATCTGAATTTGTAATGGCTTTTAAAATTTCTGAATGTACAGATCCACCACTGCCAAAATCTCTATTAGAGAATAATCTGTATTAAAATTACCCAATTCATTTCTGATAGAGCTCTCATATAATAAAAGAAACATACTTTAATCATCAATTAGAAACTCTTCTTCTCATGACCCATTGCCCTATGGAATAAATTATTAGTGGGAGAATACTTTCTTGGGGAGATCATATTTTAAGACAGCAACTAAATGTGTATCCTCAAAACACAAAGTCAATCATAGTGGCTCTAAGGAAACTGGCCACATAGGTGGGCTTTGGTGTGGAGGCTCATATTTCTGTCTCTCCTCCCCACACTCATACAACTCTCTTCATGCTTGTGCCATGAGACTCCAGACTGTCTGCTGGGCTCCCTCAGCCGATGTGTGTCCCAAGCCCCAAGCACCTCCTTGCTCCTCTCCCCAATGCCATCACAGAGTTTCATTCCTTTAGGGTCTCTAAGTCCATTTCTCTTATTTTCCAAGGAAACAGTAAGAGGACAAAGCTATCCATGGAGAGTGCTTGTGGGCAATTTTGTAGAGGTAATAACACTTCTGTAGTTTAATCACATGGGCCTTAAGGATAGAAAATAAATGAACTCAATGTTTGATGATACCTATCATTTTTAGTGTTCTAGGCACTGACCCATTTACTGTTATAGATCTTATATTCACAATTAATTTTTAAGAAATATGTTATTGGCCGGCACCGGTTTGGCTCAGTGGACTGTGGACTGAAAGGTCCCGGGTTCGATTCCGGTCAAGGGCATGTACCTTGGTTGCGGGCACATCCCCAGTGGGGGGTGTGCAAGAGGCAGCTGGTCAATGATTCTCTCTCATCCATGTTTCTAACTCTCTATCCCTCTCTCTTCCTCTCTGTGAAAAATCAATAAAATATATTTTTAAAAAAAGTTATTGATTTCAGGAAGGTAGAGGGAGAGAGAGAATTATCAATGGGAGAGAATCATTGATTGGCTGCCTTTTGAACACCCCACCCCCCTACTGGGGATTGAGCCAGCAACCTGGGCATGTGACCTGTTTGGGAATCAGACCGTGACCTCCAGGTTCATAGGTCGATGCTCAACCACTGAGCCACGCCTGCTGAGCTGTAATTAATTTTTTAAATGATGACAAATCTTTGAGAAGCTCTTTTAACAGCTTACCTAATTTCATTCATCTTTCAGCTCAAGTATAACCTCCAAAAGGACTTCCTCTCTAGCATGGTACCCTTCCCCATCCCTCTGTATCCCCTTTTGCTCTTTCACTGTGTTCCATATCATTTATTCATTGGTATTATATCCAAGATCTGTCTAGATGCTTGCTTATATTCTGTTACAACAACAAAAATGGTAGGCCCATGAGAACATGACCTTTATCCTCCATATTTAGAACACTAGAGGCTATATATGTATAGTTATTAGATTAAGTTCAGGGTTATCCTCATTTTTACAATTGAGGAAATGGCTCAGAAAAGTTAAATAATGACCACAAAGTCACATAGATAGAAAGTGGTGGAAATGGGCCAGAATCCAGGCTTGTTTGGCTCCAAATCCTTACTCTCTCACTACAAAATGCTATAACTTTCCTCTCCCCTGATATAATGGGGAGGGATCCTAATTAATTAAGTGGTAGATGATATAAGAACTCTTTAAGAGGTATTTTTTCCTAAGCCATACCCTCAGAATCCCTAAAATCAATTGAAAGGGCGCCATCTCTCTGTGTAGCTAGCTAAGCCAGTTAATGTTTACATTTGGGGAATTTTGAGAATCTAAAATAAAGTGATACCTTGAATTAAATCAAGTTAAAAGAACCATTATTATAGAATAAGAGAAATAATGTGAAGATCAGCTCAGTATGCCACCTGGATGTTGAAAAATAGGTTTTTTTGTTTGTTTGTTTGTTTTTTGTTTTTTAAAGAAAATATTTATTTAGACCTTTACATGGTGTCTGGGGTTGATTAGTAGAAAAACAAAACTTTAAAAAAAACACATGCTATTATGTAATTTAATATTAAAAAGATTTATTAGGAACCAGTAGGTTGTTTGTGGGTAAACTCTATTTGCTCATATATTCCAGGGACCCATGGTCATGGAATAGGAGGAAGAGGGTCTTGGCCTATTGTCTACATTGCCTATCATCAGCAATGACCTTGAGAAATAAGTTTTGCTGTTCCGAAGTCCCTTGTTAGCTCACTTCCTTCTGTATCTTTTCTTGTTCTTCCTTTCTTTTCCCTTTCTTTTCTGACCTGGTGTCCTTAACACCGGTTCTTTGTTTTTGTCTGCAGGTCTGCATTGTTACGGTAAGCAGATTCTAGTGAGAAGACTGTATCTTATTATGTTATTTCCTTTCTGAAAAATAGATTCCCGCCCCAGGCCAATGCTTACAAACATTCATGTGATTATTCAGTTAAAAAGAAAAGGGATGTATTCCCGAGTCTGAGTAAACCTGGACAGTGAGTCACAGTTTGTGGTTCTCTTAATTGTAGACTTGCCTGTCATTATTTTCAGTGCCCTGGGTCAGTCACTTCTGTCGCCTGGGAGGATCAAAGACATTTGTCTTAATGAGACATACTGCTTTCAGATGTAGGTGCACTCTTACTGTCTCATCTGTGGGGTGTTTACCACCTCCCCTGTCTTAGTATTTGTGAAGTTCCTTGTCCCAATTTAGCTCTGAATCTTACATTCAACTCTAAGAGGATTTATAAGAAGTCATTTGGAATAACCAGTTGGGTTCTGCGATAAGCAAACACATTAGCCAACCTTTCTCTAATGACTCTCCCTTTCTCCCTGACATTGCTGAAGGCAGATGTAAGGTAATCTGCCCACCAGATACATGTTTTACCCTGACTAATTAGTGGTTGAAAATGCCCGGAAGAATATCCCATTTAAGTAGGCATCAACAAAAGAAGACTGTATGTGTCTCATATTACCTTTAAATGTGCAAGCTCCCTTAAATTGCTCAAGAATTAGTTTTCAGTATTGTTTTGGAATATATATATCCTAAGAGTGGTGAATAGAAATATTAAAGAACATTTCTTTCCAGAAGTGACAATGTTCTTTGAATGACAATGCTCTCTTTTTACATGGGGTCCCTTTTATTTTGGTCGTAGTCCATATGCTTTGCTTCTTTGTTGTTGTTGTTGTTGTTCTTCTTCCTCCTCCTCCTCCCCTACTTATTCCTCTTTCTCATTTCCCTTCTCCTTCCCCTCCCCCCTCCCATTTTTGCATAGAGATGTTTATTCATTCAACTGTGAGATAGCCCTAAATCTTCTTTTCAAGTCTTATTATTTTTACTTGTTGGCATTAATAAATATCTTTCAAAATCTAAGTGAATTCAAATACCAGAAGTTTAGCAGATAACTTCATCCATTTGTTTTATAAGTATTTTTGTTCATTTATTATCTGTGAGGCCTGGTGACAAAGTGGGATCTAAGCCAAGTTCAGGATTTTTATTCTTTTTGTGCTTATGAGCTTCTAGTTCTGGCAAATGTATTTTATGTAGATAACTAGGACCAGAAGAGTTGTTTCAAACAAAAAGCAGTTCACTGAGTAGAGAAAAAAAAAATAACAAAAAAAAAAACTTAGTGTACAGGATTTCCCACAAAAATGTAAACACACTTAAAAAAAACAACCATATTTTATTGATTTTTTACAGAGAGGAAGGGAGAGAGATAGAGAGTTAGAAACATCAATGAGAGAAAAACATGGATCAGCTGCCTCCTGCACCCCCCACTGGGGATGTGCCCACAACGAAGGTATGTGCCCTTGACCGGAATTGAACTTGGGACCTTTCAGTCCACAGGACAATGCTCTATCCACTGAGCCAAACTGACTTCAGCTATATACAAACTTTAACAGATATTGATGTTTGTTTTTCTTTTCAGATTTAACTCATTGGAATTAATAATTATTCAAAGTGTATATACATTTTTTGAGGACACTCTGTATAATTAAACCATATAGGAAAGAATAATGACATAAAAATGGAATGCTGTTGGAATGATGGGAGCTTGGGTTCAAATCCCACCTCTGTTGTTTATTAATTATGTGCCCCTGGATATGTTACTTAACTACCAGCCCTCAGTTTTCTCTTTTCTTTTTTTAAGTAAAAAAAAAAAAAAAAAAAAAAAAAAGATGTTGATTTCAGAAAGGAAGGGAGAGGGAGAGATTGAAACATTAATGATGAGAGAATCATTGATTGGCTGCCTCCTGCACACCTTACACTGAGGACTGAGCCCACAGCCCAAGCATGTGCCCTGACTGGGAATCAAACTTTGACCTCTTATTCATAGGTTGATGCTCAATCACTGAGCCACACCGGCCCCTCCAGTTTTCTTTTTTCTACCTAGGGTTTGTTTAGATTAAATGAGGCATAATGTATCAGCATATAGTAGTAGCTTCTTTCTAAATGGTACCATTTTGTTACTGATTCAGGACTCTTGGACAGGATCTGAAAGCCATCTATCACATTAAACATTTGCAATAGGCTGAGCATGTTAGCCTTCTGAAAGGCATTTGAAATGAGTGACAGATTTTGCTCCCTTATTCATGACATGGCATGGGTACATTTCTCAAAATTAAATTACCCCATTCTAGGAAAGATGGTGATGAAAATACAATTTTTTTTTTTTGCAAATTAGTAGTGAATATAGGTGTAATTTTACAGATAAAATCAATTTTATATGTTCTTTGCAGGCTCGAGAAACTATGCAGGATTTTTTTTTTTTGAGTATTCTATTATTGTGTGTTCTGGAGTACATCCCTTTGGAGTTCTATGTTTTATTTCTTTAAATTAAAAGAGCTGAAACTGGTTTGGCTCAGCGGTAGAGCGTCAGTCTGCAGTCTGAAAGGTCCCAGGTTCGATTCCGGTCAAGGGCATGTGTGTTGGTTGTGGGCACATCCCTGGTAGGGGGTGTGCAAGAGGCAGCTGGTCGATGTTTCTCTCTCATCGATGTTTCTAGCTCTCTATCTCTCTCCCTTCCTCTCTGTAAAAAAATCAATAAAAGATAAAGAATATTTCTTTAAAAATAAAAAGATGAATTTGATGGGACCGAGAGTATTTCTTTAACAACCTTGCAATTATATTCTGTGGAAATAATTTTTATTGAACATCACAGTTTAAGCAGGTTGTTCAGGCATCTTTATTGGATGCAGTTACTGTAGGGGTTAGGGTCCTGGATTTTGGAGTTACCCTGTGTACCAGCTCTGGCTCTGCTACATTTTGGCCTAGACAAGTTCATATCATCAAGCCTCTATTGCCCCAGCTCTACAGTAATAATTGTGATAGTTATTATAATAATAATAACCGCCTGTTTTTATTGATTTTTGGAAAGAGAACGATAGTGAGAGAGAAGCAATGATAGAGAGAGAAATATCATCAATTGGCTGCCATGTGCATGCCCCCTGACTGGAAATCTAACCATGATCTCTTGGTTCCTGGGTTGACACTCAACCACTGAGCCACACCAGCCAATTCTCTTAATATGCTCTTAACTCTCCAATAGTAATTTGCTGGGTTCCTGTGGAGCCCACATGCAGAAATGTTTTGCCAAATGAAAATTTTATCGTTGTGGTCCCTCCTGAGAAGTACAGGTAGTAAAATGAGTAAAATTAACATTTCTGACTTCTCAACCTTATCATTAGCAAGGCTTCTTGTTTTCAATGCCTTACTTTAAAGCTGATTTTGCTCTTTTAACCCTTTGCACTCTGAACCATTCTGGACATTGGCTACCAGCTACTCGACGCTAACGGCGAAAACGTGCGTTGAATTAACTCAATTCCCCTTAATCACTAATAAACTGCAATGTCCCCTAAGAGGGGACATCCGAGTGATATGCTAGAATTCCGATGTCCCCTGAGAGGGGACAGCGGAGTGCAAAGGGTTAAGTTTGATTGCTTGTGTTCTCAGGCAATTCCTGTGAAATGCCAGCATGCTTTCCCCAACCCATGATACTAAGCTTAATTCCTAAAGAGGTTCTTATTTCTTTTTTCTTTATAAGTTTTGGACTAAATTTCACACAGTCATTAACTCGTGCCATAATCTATGTTCCCAAACCACTCACCTTGAGTAGGTACCAGTACTATTTAATCTGAAACTTTCAACTTAATTCATTTTGTAAGAAGAAAATGTACTTAATTACAAGTTATAAGAATTGTTATCTCTTATGTTCGGAATGTTTACATGTAGTCATAGAGACAGGCAGTAATATTAGCCAGAAAGGAGCGTTGTGAATGTTGGTAGTTTGAAACTTTAATTTGAGCTCTTATATTTTTAGAGTGGTGAGTGCAAGCTACGCTTTTGGAAATTTGCTTTAACCAGTTAAATAGCAACAATGCATTGTTCTTCAGGGCCTGCCACAGGGGGAAAAGTCAAGTAGGCGGAGTTTTTTTTTCAAGTAGTCACAGCTCCCAGTACCACAGAGCTCCTGGTTCTTCTGAAGAAAGCCCTGGGGGGAGTTCTTTGCCTTTGTATTCATTGGATATTGACCTCTGCTAGGTTCTTTGTTTTGTGCTACACTTTAATGGCCTCAGGTGTCTTTCCCCCAGAGAAATTGGTTTTGTAATTAACTCTTCCTGAATAAGGAAGTCTTAGGAAACCTCCTCTGCAATGAGGGATGTTCAGGTCCTGTGAATAGACCTAGCTATGGGAGAGAAGAAGCTCTCTGGAGTTTCTCCAGCCGCTGATACACACGTGTGGCGAGTCCTGAACTGTGGTCAAGGTGAATGTAACAGAGGACTAGCTGGGATTCAGCCGCCCGAGGCCTCATCCCAGTGTGCAGTAAGTAAGGTGGCTTACTAAGCCAAGTCACCCTCTAGCTGAGCCTTGGATTTCTCCTCTGAAAAATGAAGAGGCTACAGCTCAGACATTCTGTGATTCTATAATCTCTTTCATCTCTTTTGCACACTTGCTTCCATGAGACTGTAGGTTAAAAAAAAAAAAAAGGGCAAAGTTTTTTAAAATTTTATTTGAAACTGATCAGAGAAGAATGAAGGTCCTCCAAATCTGTAATCAATCCAGTTTAATTAGTGCCAGCTTTTGGGTGGAAGTTGTAGTGTAGTGTAGACTTTGAACAAGCTAGAGGGATTTCATACAGAATAATTCATAGGCACTAGAAACAAACCCAGTTTTCACATGCCAGGCTGTGGCCATGCCATGAGGACACCACTAATACATATATGTGCAGGCTGGTCAAAACTGGGAGCTCAGATATAAACACGGATGTAGGAGCAGAAAGCTTGCTCTTCCAGCCAGACAGCTTGCCATGTCAGAGCCTCTTGGAGGTAAGACCGCTGTAGCTACCACTATGGCCAACGACAAGGACTGTGAATAGACCAATCACCACCAAACATACTTATGCATCAGAAAGGTAATATTTTTTAATAAGTTTTTCTAGTCCCTTTTGCATCACTTGTTCTTACCTTATCCTTTTTATTTTCCTAAAGACCTGATTGAGAGTTAAATGTGTTGATATGCAGTGGTCTCTCAAAGCATCATAGGGATGTTCAATGTCCTGGTGGATTTATTAGTTTTTGGGAATGCAAAGTCCATTTCAAAGTTAGGTGATAGTTAAGATGTTACAGAAAACCGGAGAAGAACCAAGCAATACTTAGAGAGATCGAGTTACATTTATGTCTCTCAAATTCAGGGCCCCAACATGGAGGAATTTTCCCTATTTATATGTTTTTTTACCTTCTTTGTCTCCCAAATATGGGGTGTTTCGGCCCCCTTTACAAGTTCTTAAAGAGCCCCTATGTGCTGGGACCTTGAGACCTCAACCAAAGGCCTGGTCTAGTGCCAACACTGATAATTTCTTACAGGGAAGGTTTAATGGCCTCTCTGAAGTGGGAGTAGTCTTATTTTCCTTATTATTTAAGCAAGCAAGCATTTGCAGACGCCAAATAGCAGGGTTAAAATTTCAAACAGCAGTTTTTATATAAGATGGATGCTTCAAAGACTGTTACAGAAATTTCTAATGTAAACAAAAGAATAGAATAATAAAATGTTCATATATCTGTCATCTAGCTTTCACAAATTTCAACATTTTGGCAATCTTCTTGACTTTTATTCTGGAGCATTTTTCTGCAAACTCTACAGTTACCATTAACAAAAATGATGATACTGTGCTGAGCTCTGGCTATTAAGTCTTCTAAATTAGGAATTCTTCTAAATTAGAAAAACTCAGTTGAATGAACAGAAAGCTACAAGTAAGCTGCCTTATTTGTTTCCATATAGAAATGATGTTATGTTTGCAATCAGAGATAGTCTTTAAGGTTTTGGTAATATGATATGTCTTATTTATGAATCATGCATTGAATGCAAGCTTATGAGGGCAGCTTTATTTTAAAAAAGTGAGTTCACTTAGTATTTCGAGTATAGTTTTCAAGTTAGAGATTTAGAATAACTTAGAAATTTAGAAATTGAATGGGTCTTTGCTACCCTGTTACATCCAACTATAATACATATTTAATCCAACATTTTATGGTGCAATATCTGACTTACTTTAATGCTGATTTTAGTGAAATTAATATGCCCTTTGGAAATTCTGAACATTTTCATACATTGTTTTTTTTAAAATATATATTTTTATTGATTTTTTGTACAGAGAAAAGGGAGAGAGATAGAGAGTTAGAAACATCGATGAGAGAGAGTAATCAATCAGCTGCCTCTTGCACACCCCCCACCGGGGATATGCCCGCAACCAAGGTACATGCCCTTGACCGGAATCGAACCCGGGACCTTTCAGTCCCCAAGCTGACGCTTATCCATTGAGCCAAACCAGTTTCGGCCATACATTGTTTAGCTCACGATCTTTGTACTCAATAATAAAACTATGCTATTTATCAGACCATTCTATCATGTCATTGATTACGAAAATAATGGACTTGCCCAAAGCCAAATAATTGTATGTGATAGAATTACTGCTGGACTCCTCACTCTTAGGCCAGGCCATTTACCACTATCTCATTATGCTTCCTAAAACCCAATAAAATCTTACAGATTAAATAACTGCCTAATGGTCACGCAGCTGGGAACTGAAGATTAGGACAAATATCATAAAAATTATGATGATGAAAATAATAACTAATAATTATTCTAGCTATGTGCCAGCCACTTTTCCATTAGCCTTGTTCAGTCTCTCTCCTTTTCTTAATAAATGTTTATTGAATTCCTATGAAGTGCCAGATACTGTTTTAGGTGCTGGAATGTAGCAATCAGAAAAGTCCTAAAGCCCTGTTCTTATGAATCTTATTTCATAGTGTTCTATATAGATTGTCCTATTATTTGAATTTATGTAACCGGACAATCGATGGGTCCAGGCTGCCTGTCACTACTTGAGGAAATTAAGTAGAGACAGGGTTGAGTCATATATGAGCATTTATTCCATTACTGCGGTCAGGATTGGGAGAGCAGCAGGTCACCCACAAAAATCTGCTCTGCACTCCACCATAAACTGGCTGCTTATATTGGGTAGCAGAAGAAAGATTACATGGGAAAGTAGGCAAAAGGGCAAATGGGCAGTTTACAGATAGGCAAGTGGACTGGGGTTACATGGGGAAATAGGCAAAGGGCATGCCAGATGGGCAGTTAACAGGTAAGCAGAGGGCTGGGGATCTTCAAAGGACTGGTGATTCTGATTTCTGGCTCTGGTTTCTGCAAAAAAAAAAAAAAAAAAAAAAAAAAAAAAAAAAATAAAAATAAAAAAAAAATAAAAAAAAAAAAAAAAAAAGTTGTTAATCTTCCCATGATCATAGGTAGCTCCAAATGCGGAAGAAGGGTTGCCCTTCCGGGTGAGCTCCCAGGTCCTGAGTGCAGCCGCCATCTAAACTGGAATGTGCCTTCTCTAGTCAGAACAAAACAATCATGGTTAACAGCATGATTAATATTTCTTACAATTCTACCTGGCTCCCCAACATTCTATTTCTGCCCCTGTCGTTTACACAACTTTATGGGCAGTTACTCTTCTTATTCCCATTGTATTGTTGGGGAAACCAAGTCGCAGGGAGGCAAAATATCTCAAACCCATGGTCATTCAGGTAGGCTGTGGCGCCTAAAATTTGAACACTGATGCTCTCTCTGGTTTCAGAAACAGTATCATAAACACCATTCTATACTGTTTCCATATTGAAATCCAAAGCCTTTATTTGTAGCTACCCTGCTCTGGCCAGCACTAGTGCTGCATTTCTTACTGAAGTCCTTTCTTAGCTTTGTCATTAAAAGTGAAACCATGGATGGGAAAATATGCTTCAGCCTGTTTCCCGGGAACGTCTGTTGGAGGCTAGGGGACATATTTATCTCCCCATCATTTAGTCCACATGTGTCAAACACAAGGCCCGCGGGCCAAATCCGTCCCGCCAGGCCTTGCAATGTGGCCCGCACCATGCTGTCATCACTGCACTCCGCTGCGTTTCCATCACAATGACAGTTTATGACTGTTCAGTAAACCATTTGGCCCGCGATTTAGGCTGGATTTTAGATTTTGGCCCCTTCTCTGATTGAGTTCGACACCCCTAATTTAGTCCCTTAGTCATTGGCATGTTAGGTAAGATACTCAACTGTGCTTGTGATTTTTCTGGTGTCAACACAGCTTGTTTCTAACTTTGAGCAGCACTGTTCCTTGGAATTATTTTTTTTTTTAGCTCCCCAGGTAATATGCCCGAAGACAGCCAATATAAAATTGGACATAGAGAAAAGGAAGATGAACTTCAAAAAAAACCATCACAACCACATTTAAGTCATTATTATTTCTAAAAAAAATAGCTTTCCCGCCAAGACCGGTTTGGCTCAGTGGATAGAGCGTCGGCTTGGGGACTGAAGGGACCCAGGTTCGATTCCGGTCAAGGGCATGTACCTTGGTTGCAGGCATATCCCCAGTAGGGGGTGTGCAAGAGGCAGCTGATCGATGACTCTCTCTCATCGATGTTTCTAACTCTCTATCTCTCTCACTTCCTCTCTGTACAAAATCAATAAAATATATTTTTTAAAAAATAGCTTTCCTGAGGAAGAAAAAAGTAGAAAGTAGGAAAAAAAGTTAGCATATTTCTAATACTGACTGATAAAGAGCATGTCAGAATTTAAGAGAGTAGTAAATCGGAGTAGCCAGAAATTGACAACATCAAAATGAAAATGGAGCTTTTAGCAACAAAGGAATTCTCTTAAAGTAGTATTCCATAGAAAATATGCCAATTGAGATGTTAGAGTATAAAAGGTAAAAGGGAGGCATTCAGGATCTAAAGTTAGATTTGTTTCCCTTTTAAAGCCTTCATACAAAGTAAGTTCACTTTCTCTCCTCAATGGCAGCTATTAACTGAGTGTTAAGAATATTACTAGAAAGTTTGGTCTTGAAGGCTCTAAAGTTTCTGTAATAGGCTTCCGCGGAGGAATCCATCTATAGAAGTAGCCATGAAGAGTTCTTAAATGGATTAAAACCAGCGAGAAGTCATAGGTCTGTGTGTTGTGACTGAAATCAAGAGTGATGCTAATTTAAATTTTCAGTGGCACTCATAAGCCATCTTGGCACTCTTGGTTGGGAATCAAGAAGTATTACCTGTGTGACCTTTCTATTAGCCTAAGTCCTAAAATTTTTTGCTTTATGTGAAGTTCCAGGAACAACTGAAAATCCTGGGTGGAAATATGTGCCCCAAGAGAAAGTTGTTAAGAAAACATAGGGCCTGACTAGCATGACTCAGTGGTTTAGCATTGACCTGTGAACCAGGAGGTCACGGTTTGATTCCTGGTCCAGGCACATGCCCAGGTTGAGGCTCAATCCCCAGTGTGGGGTGTTTAGGAGGCAGCTGATCGATGGTTCTCTCTCATCATTGTTTCTATCTCTCTCTTCCTCTCTGAAACCAATTAAAAGGAGAGGAAGAAAGAGAAGGAAGGAAGGAAGGAAGGGAGGGAGGGAGGGAGGGGGGGGAAGGAAGGGGAAAATTATAACATATTGGCATATTAAGAACTATGAGAGATTAACCACAATATTTTTCACTAGCAAGTAAACTAAAACATTGTAGCAGTGTGCTTAAGATGATTTCCATTATAGAGTCATAGGCATTTATGTAGGCACATTTTATAATTTTCTGTCTGGGTTTCAATGAGTTCCACTGGATATTTTCCTCCTGGATGCAGCCATACTGGGTCACAGATAACAGCACACAAAAAAAGCATGTTTCCCTTTTACCTTATAACCGTTACTTGACCATTCCCCAAATTAATTGAGTAAATTCTGACAGAGTCATTGCCTCACGTGCAAGCTCTAAGCCTCTTCTTTCTAGTGCATGTTGATTGCTATTCGCTAATTCTCACTCTGGATAGAGTAGGATAATTGCTATTGTGAATCCTCCCCTGACTCCAGTTCTTAGCACTTAAATGACACCTAGCTTTCTGTTAAGGCTCAATGCGGTACCAAATCATCAAGAGAAGTGTGACTGAATTCTTAAATTGTCAGTAGAGTTATTTAAATTTATTTTGATGTGTAAAAGTCATATATTAAGAAATTTTTTAAAGACCTTTAGGTGTGTTTGCTGCTGGCAGAAGTTTGGGAATTATAAGCTATCCTGTTTATCCCTTTGGCAATAGCATCTATGTGTTGCAAGGCATGATGGTCCCCAAATTTTTGCCATTCCCATAAAGCTGAACAAAAAATTGTTCACTTAATGACTTGTGCTTTATGGGTCTGTTTAAAGAAAACTCTCTGATCCTGAGAGCATAAATATATTACCCAACATTTTCTTCTGGCAGTTTTTATGATTTTATACCTTCTCCCGGCATCTTTTTGGACTTAGCTTTTGAATATGATATGTAGTACCAGTCAGATTTTATGTTCTTCTATATATTGAGCTAATTTTCCAAGTACTATTTGCTAAATAATTTATTCTTTCCAAATTGACATGTACTAGATCATTATGTAAATGCTTCCATTTTATATCTCCTTGTTCTACTTATTTACTATTATTCCAGAACTGTGCTGTTGTAAATTTTATGGATTTGGTATATGACAACATGTGATAGGGGATGTCTTCCCCTTTTGTTCTCCTTTGAGAAATTTTACCATCTCTGTATTAAACTTTTTCTTCCATGGGGGAAAAATAATTTCTGGATCTGTCACCTTTACCTACCTTTCTATGATCGGATACTTGGTAGAACGGAGATGTCAGATCCCAGCTTTAAAACTTCTGACTTCCTTTTTCACCTGGCCTTGCTTTCTGCTTTTTCATGATCATCTGGCTGCACCCTACTTTTTATTCTTTCTTTTCTTTCTATTACCTTTATATTTAAGAGTTTAAAATTTGAAATATCTTATAATTAAATGGATTGTCAGTTACTATGCAAAGCATTTAGGCTCATAGTCCATGTAATCTGAAGAAGAGAACCAAAAACTTAACAAATGGGTATGCTTGTAGTCCTTGATTTTGGTGGTTATATTCTTACCCACAATCACTAGGATAGACTCCTTGTGTTGTTTTTACAGTATTGGCAATGGGTTGCTGTCATGTGGCTGTGTATCTTACTTGGGTCTGCCTGACAAAAACACACATTTTCTAAAAGCTTGTCTAACATGGAATAGTCTTAGCTTTTATAAATGATGTAGAATTAACAGATCTCTGTGGGGTTTGAGCCCATAACTTCGGCCTCACTACACCCTACCAATGAGTTACTGCTTTAAAGATAAGGCCAAGAGGAAAGGAGAAAACAACAACAAACAACACTGTTGGGAATGACAGTGTTTGAAAAGAAAGTAAATTGACGTTCTGATAATTGTTGAACGTTCAGTCTACTTTGTCAAAAATGAGATTTGAACCCGAGCCTGTCAAATTAATTGAGGATAAAATGACTGTTATCTTCTAGGCAGTAAAGAGGTCCTGCTGAGGAAGTATTGCATTCTCTTTAAATAAAATAAATATTTTACTTTGACTACATCGTTCGCTTGTTTCTGCACTTTTTCTGACTTCCCAAGGTCATTGTTGCATTAAGAGCTGGGACAGAAATGTGGAGCGAGTAATCGGGCCCATTTTGACAAATTGAAATTTTCCTGTAATGTGGAATATTATCTTTCATATTGCTGTCAAATAATTTTAGAATCCCTTTCTTTTATCACAGATTCATGGGAAGAGCTTTAGAACTGAATAGCTTTTTTTTTTTTTTTTTTTTTTTTTTTTTGCCTCTGGATGTTTCTGTGTAATGATTTTTTAAAAAGATGCATTTCTTTCTAGGATAGCATATCACTTAAGTGTGAAATGGTTAAGCCTGGTTTGAGCCCAGTCCCAATGAACTGAGGGCATGATTTGTATTTCAGAGAGGGCTGTTTAATTTCGGTGTGTGACATCACCACAGACAGTGTTCCCAGTTGCAGCAAAACATCTGGAAAAATGCATGTTGTTGTTAATTAGAGACTAGACCCGAAAATGTTGATGGATGCAAATTTGTGTCAAAGTGAAAGGACAGTGGTGCAATCTTTGTGTGTAATAGAGAGAATTGCTATGGATTTCAGGTCAATTAAACATGTCTGTTTATCCTTGTATTTGGAACTGCTGAGCTCAAGTCCCACATCTCTCACTGTTTGAGCTAATGGCTCCAAGAATGTGAACGTGCTTTTCAGGAAATATTACCACTTTGGATTGAAGATGAATGACATAAAATTGAATCTTAACACGTGCCATCTGCTTCTTTAGAAATAAAAGACTACAGAGAAAATATTGGTACTACAGCAGGCAGTACAGCTTACAGTGTTTGAAAACGAGTCAAAGAACTCAATTTCGACTGAGTAGTATGCTCATTTTTTAAAAACATCCACCCCCACCTCTTCCCTTGGCAAACTTAGCATTGTGATAACCCTAAAGACAGTGGTTTGCTGGAGGGTAAGCTCTCTGTTCATTTTTACATTCTGCTGTCATTTTTTGCTATTTTGTTTTTCATGGGGGCCATCAAGCCATCAACCTCCTGGTTTCCCAGAAGCTGCTCCGGGAGAGTTCTTTTGTACCCATTTGGTCTAATCATGTCATAGTTCCTGCTTTTCCATTAGCCTCTCTCCTTGGGGCTCAGGGCTAGAATACATAAGAGAGGAAGAAAGGTGCAGAACTAAATTTGCATAATAAATAGAAAGTGGTAGAAGACTCTGGGTTTTGTGCTACTATGTCAAAAAGTTATATTGCTTCTAATGACAATGGGTAACATTGATTGAGAATCTCCTATATTGCCAGATACTGGCTCAACCCATGGTTCCCATGGGTTATCCCATTTAATCCCCACAGCAACCTAGTGGAATGATAATCTACATTTTATAGTTGTGAAACTGAGGCCTAGACAAGGGAAGCAACATCCCCATAAAGGTGGGAGGGAGCTGGGATCTGAATGCAAGCCCTCCTCCTATTCACTTCCCTATTCTAGCATCCGAGAGTGTAGAGACATTAAATTTTGAGTTTCCTGGGTCACAGACCTCACACAAAAAGAGTTCAGTTAAAAGTAATTGATAATCTGGGCCACAGTTAATGTAGCTGTCTATTGGTTGAGTGAATATTTACCTACTTGACATGATTCAAGTGTGACAGAGAGACCTACCCTGCCTGCTGGTTATTGCCTGACATTTCACAATTAGGGATTTCCTCCAGGAATGAAAACACAGTGCACTCTGATCAGCCATTAGCTGGCAGATCTTGTTTGTTTGTTTGTTTGTTTTCTGAAGTGTGCTTTTTTCTAAGTAGCAAGATTTTGATCATTTTGATCATTTGGACTTTAATGTTAGATTTCATTATCTATTAAAAATTTTCATTTTTTCTCGGTACTCAGTTCTTTCAAGGGATATAATAGTTGCAGCGCTGGTAAAATCAGGAGAAGCTATGGTAAAAAGCATCCTAAATGTCAGTGGTTTGTAACAATAAAGATTCTGTTCTAGCTCCTGCTATGGGTCTATGTCCATTATCGGTTGTTAGTGACCCAAGCCAGAGGGAAAGAGATTTTGGAGGGTCTTACGCCAGCAGTGAATTGCTTTTTCCCGTGAGTATTTCATGTACTTCCCCTTATAGAGAAATAGTCACATAGTTCCAAATAGTACTAGGGCTGCTATAATCAATGATCACAAACTGGATGGCTTAAAACAACAGAAATTCATTCTCTCATAGATCTACCCTCTAGACAGAGATCTGAAGTCCAGGTGTCAGTAGAATTGGTTTCTTGTGATGGTCTGAGAATTTTCCCCATTCCTCTCTCCTAGCTTCTGGTGGTTGCCAACAACCCTTGGAATTTCTTGGTGTGCAGAAACATCTCTCCAATTCTGTCTCTGTCTTCACATGGGGTCCTTCCCTGTATGGGTCAGTGTCTCTGTGCCCAAAGTTCACTCTTCTGTTAAGGACACCAGTTATTATACCTCATCTAGTATGACCTCATCTTAACATAAGTATATCTGCAAAGACTCTTTTCCCACAAGGAAAGTCACATTCACAGGTACGATGGATTAGAATTTGAACACACTTTTTGGGGAGGTGGAGGAGACAAATTAAACCCACAACAGGGATCACAAAGTACAGTTACTATGAGATCAGAAAAAAAAGAGACCCGAAAATAGTACTATATGGCAAAAGGCACCAAAGCTAACTACATTCCCCTTTGAAACTGGAAACCAAGACATTTCATTTTAGTTGTTAGATCTTTAAGAAAGGTTAGCAGCTCAAAGAACTAAGCCAAACGGGTCTACGGGTATAAACGACATAGTCTGACCTGCAAACAATGTCTTAATAATGGAAAGATGCTATTTGGGAAAGGAGCCACAGGATATTTATAGTTTTGGTGGTTTAAGGCCTCTGCATATCTATATCTATCTCTGCCATCTCATGGAAGGAAGTGAATCAGGACTTTTGTGAGCCTAGGGACAGAAATACAAGCCAAGTCCTTTTCCCTAACTGGAGCATTTTCTAAGGGATGTGAGTAGTCTCTCAGTGGTGAGTGTGATGGAAAATAACTGAGAAATAAGTTCCATAAGACATTTTGGTGCCAGGGCTGTCTGAGGTTGAGGACAAAGGTCTTTGTTGATACATATCACTACTTCATTCATCTTCATTGCTTTGTAGTATTTCACTGTCTTGTCACATTCTTGGCTGTTCAGTCTTGAATTCTGAATTTTAAAAAGCCCTTGCTTTTAGCCATTCCTAGTTTCCAAAAAGTTTTAGAAATATTTTTTTTTTTATGAGCATAGAGTTATATATCAACATGGCTTAATCACCAGGGTGTGTAGTGAATTATCTTATTGAGAAGACGCTTAAATTGGAAACAACCTAAATGTCAAGTTCTCTGACTAATCATATATGTAATTTAAATTACTCAGTATTTTCCATTTATAGTTGCCTCCTTTCTCATTTTTAGTAATTATCTAAGGTATATGGTCATTATTTCAGAAAAAAAGATTAAAGGAAAACAGACAACATTGCAATAATAACTATATATGTTTGTGCGAATCCAATTACAGCTTGAGCGCTGCGTGTCTCAGCTTACACTTGGAACTAATGATAACTCTCTAAATGGAGAGGAGTCATTTAGCCATAATAAAACTGAAGCTCTGGTTTTAGTCTGTAACCCAATATTCTCTATCCCTAGTGCAGAGGTGGGGAACCTTTTGTCTGCCAAGGGCCATTTGGATATTTACTAGTATAACATCATTCACAGGCCATACAAAATTATCAATTTAAACATTAGCCTGCTATATTTGGTCAAACATTTAACCCAGTTGCCCCAGTGCCTTGGAAGGGCCAGACCAAATGATTTTGTGGGCCTTAGGTGGCCCGTGGGCCAGATGTTCCCCATCCCTTCAGTCAGTTTATTCAAGGGGACAAAAAAATTGGTAGCTATCTACAGAAAAATATTTTTATATCAGCTTCTTTAGGACAGTTTAGCAGGTTCACCTTTAAAATAATTACTTATTATATGAAAAGGTCACTCAACCAGATCTTATCACACTCTTGGGCATTCAGTCTTGAATCTGAATTTTAAAAAGCCCTTGTTTTATGACATTCCTAATTTCCAGAAAGTTTCAAAAATATTTGTTTCATGAGTGTGGAGTTAGATAACAATATCCCTTCATTACCAGGGTATGTAGTGAATTCTCACCCTCTTCCCCAAAATACCTTCCACATTAGTTCTCATTGAAGTTGCAAATGTTTTCATCAGAAGTCATACGTTTTCTGCTGTATGACGAAAAATATGCCTATATAATTTGGGTAACAAAGCTTGGCAGATAACTTGTAAGTTAGAAGACAGAGGTAGTAACTTGGTATAGTTGAAGGGGAAACCCAAAGCAAAATAAAAGTGAACTGGAATGAATAGAAATTTAAAGAATCAATGAAAAAGCATTCGGCTGGGCCGGGTATATTTGGCAATCTTTCATGTGAAAAACATCTGAAACGAATCTTAGTGTGAGCCAATAATTCTGGAAAACTAAGAATGCAAACTGAAGGCCACATTAATAGCAGTATAATTACACAATTAAGGGAGGCAATGAGCCTGTTCTACTGAGGGCCTGGATCTTTCCATTATTAATGTGACAGTGTGTAGCCCGGCCAGTGGTGAATCTAAGGAGGGCCGGTGGAGAATTAAAGAAAACAGATGAGAGAATATAGTTGGGACAGGTGGATCACTGCATCTGGATGAGGAAACAGTGACAAAGCCTGTAAGCCGAAGCTTTATTTTTTATTTCTTTAAAATATATTTTATTGATTTTATACAGAGAAGAAAGGAGAGGGATAGAGAGTTAGAAACATCGATGAGAGAGAGAGACATCGATCAGCTGCCCCTCACACCTCCTACTGGGGATGTGCCCGCAACCACAGTACATGTCCTTGACCGGAATCGAACCCAGGACCTTTCAGTCTGCAGGCTGACACTCTATCCACTGAGCCAAACCAGTTTCGGCTGAAACTTTACTTTATAGTTAGATCACACAAAGCAAAACAAGGGAAGATATTTATAATATTCTTGCGAATTTCAAATCTGCTTCTTTCCTGTTATTGCCATTCTATCAAGCCCTGTTTTGGCAGCACTTGCTGTAACCACTGCAGCCCACATCCCTTAGCTACCTAGGACTGCAGGGTCAGACTATATGGTCAAGTTTACAGCCATAGCTTTGTGGCTATAATTGTGCTGCGAGGGCTTTGCCCCCCAAGCTGGGACTTGTAGGTGGCTTTGCCACAAGAGGACCATACCCACTCATCAGTCCGAGGCTTGAACCTGCCCAAACTCTGTAGCTGCTCTCCCCAAGGGACTACTCAGCCAACATCTGGAGACTTGTTAGTGTTGTGGGGTCGAACCCTGGGTTCAAAATAAGACCACCAGAGGCTGATGATTTATTTTAAAAAGCAGGCAAAGATTTATTGAAATATCTGGCCAGGACAGCCGCAAGAGCACCATACGCAGGCAGACTCCACACAACTGCACTGCTTCAGGGGCAGGTATTTCTTTTTAAAGGTTCTGAGAAGGAAAACCCCTCTTTTGCTAGAAACTGTTGTTTGGAATTTTCTGCTGTTCTTCCTAGACAAAATGTTGCTTTCTAGTTTGCTTTAGCCTGTTTGAAGAATGATGAAGATAAACTTAGCTGTCTGACCTTGTAGGCCAGAGACCAGATATGCCCACAATCTCAATACCATGCCAGGTGCACTTTTTTCAATTAGATAGAACTGTATTGTTTTCAAGGCCAGCATCGAGATAACCACTAAGTGCACATAGGGCTGGCTCTTTAATAAAAAAAAAAAAAGAAGTTCTGCCTGTAACCTTGCTTAGAATTTGAATTCATCCTCCCTAAGCCCATCGCGAGATGAACAAAGCAAGTCTCTCCAAACTCTCCCCCTGCCGACCGCTTGGGAACTCTGCAACAGTTTAAACCACAGGAATTTCCCTTTGTACTAAATTCTAAATCCTAAAGACTATATTCTAAAAACTGGGGTCAGCCTGCAGGGTCGTCCCCAGTCACATCCTGCTGGACATTGGAATGTGGCCCTATCTTGCGATAGCCGATAACAGAGAAGCAGAGCTCAGAGGTTATCTACAGTTTCTATCTCTGAATGTTACTGAGTCAGTGGGAATTAATCTCCTGTGGTCCTGGTCCCAGGCAAGGGAAAATTGCCTTAGCTCCAGGTCTCCACCTGAAAGCTAAGGTAAATATTCCATGTTTAATCAGGTGCAGGATCCAAACTAGAAGGATTAAAATTTAAACAGCATTTTTTACCAAAGTATGGTTGCCACTATATTTCAGTTAGAAGTTCCAGAATTTGCATTTCCATTGACACATTGATCAGTTAGAATTCTAGAATAATAAAAGGTTTGGAAATACTGCCATTGGAGAAGAGTTTTTTTTTTGTTTGTTTGTTTTTTGTTTGTTTTTTGTTTGTTTGTTTTTAAATGCATTTTATTGATTTTCCATAGAGAGGAAGGGAGAGGGATAGAGAGTCAGAAACATCGATCAGCTGCCTTCTACACATCCCCTATTGGAGATGTGCCCACAACCAAGGTACATGCCCTTGACCGGAATCCAACCTGGGACCTTTCAGTCCGAAGGCCGACGCTCAATCCACTGAGCCAAATCAGTTTCGGCTGAAGAAGAATTTTTATGAAAACTAGTTTATTTGTAATTATAGTTCTAGTGGCATGACTGACCAGCACTTGACATAGAATACATGTAACAGATTGACTTAGAACAGTCTGTAAATTATGACTTCACTTTTCATACAGTATATATTTGCTCATTATTTGTGGATATATCCCATCATGACTTATCCAGAAAGATAAACCATAGATAGGAAGATGAAAAAATACACACTCAATTTGTTATATTCTCCACTGCATTGATAGAGTAAAGAAAATTATTAATATTTGAAGAAAAACCACAATTCAGGCATGTACTCCTTGAATAGAATCCTGTGAACCCCCAAGTCAGAGTAAATGTTAATTTTTCAGCTCTGAAGCAGGTTATTTGTGAGGTCCATATAGACATCAATGAGAATACTATTAAGATGGGGATGGGGTGGTGGTCCTCAGGTTTCTACATTGTCACTTTCTTCTCTTCTCTTGGTGGTAAACAGCAGAATTAGGAGGTGCACGAATTGTAGTGGAGTGTATGAATTGTTGGGGAAAACATTCCACAACATGGGTGAACTGCTTTTGCAGCTCTCTTTTAAACACGTTTTAGAAAGAAAATGGGTCAAAAGAAAGACATTCAAATAATTGTTGATTGTAATCATATTTTCAAATGCATATGTGAAAAGAACATTCTTTAACTTTAAAAGTAGGATTTTGGGGACAAACTTATGAAGCTAGTATATTATAGTGAAATAGAATGTCTTGGGAGTTTAAAAACTTGAAGTCAGTCTCCACTGACGGAAAGCATTCACTGACAGTTGTGTTAAAGGTCTTCTTAGTGGAATTTCTTTTGACAGTTTTTCTGGAAAGGGAGCCACTCTGAGTCTGCCAGATCAATTTCAGGGTGCCTTCTAGAAATGTACATTTTTGTTGTTGTTTAAGATGGGTGTTCCCTTCCTCTCTACCAGATAAACTCTACTCTATTGAGCCTTTAAAATAGAAGTGGGGCAGAAACTAGTTTGGCTCAGTGGATAGAGCAATCGGCCTGTGGACTGAAGGATCCCAGGTTTGATTTCGGTCAAGGGCATGTACTTAGTTGTGTGGGAGGTGTGCAGGAGGCAGCTGGTCGATGTTTCTCTCTCATCGATGTATCTAGCTCTCTATCCCTCTCCCTTCCTCTCTGTAAAAAAGATCAATAAAATATATATTTTAAAGCAGTTATTGTTTAAAAAATAAAATAAAATAAAACAGGGCTGGGGAACATCCGGACTGTGGGTAGTATAAGGCCCGCAAAATCATTTGGTCTGGCCCTGCCAAGGCATTAGGGGTGAGTTAATTAAATGTTTGACCAAATATTGCAGGCTCATTTTTAAGGTGATAATTTCGTATGGCCTGAGAATGATGTTATAAATACCTAAATTGATAGACATAAGGTTCCCCATCCCTATTTTAAAAGAATACAAGGCCCTAATATTGAAAGCAAATAATTTCATAGTTTTTCTCAGTTAGACATATTGGTATGAATTCCATTTTGATGTACAGTAGCAGAGAGGTAATTACAAAGCTATCATAATGCTGACATAGATGCATTTCTGGAATTATATTATTTTCTTTAATATCTTTTAACCTGAAGGCCTGTTGGAGCAGGCCGTCTTCAAAAGAATGAAGGCTTTTTCTGGCCCTGATATAAAGCCAGTGGATACTCTTGAATATATTATGTACCTGAAGCCCAGGAGGGTAAAATTTAAAGATGGCATGTTTTATTCGCTTTTTATTTCTCATGTTGGCTAACCTAACTGACCTTCAATAGCTTTATTTCAGAAATGACATAAAAACAGTTTCAGTGGCTATTCCAGGAAAAAGTTATGCCCATCATTCAATCAGAAATAATAAAAATGGTTTTCAGAAAGGTCAGCTATCAGACTTCAAAATGACTATATAAACTGAAGAATTTTTTAAACGGTTTCTCAATCTGCAAAAATGGAAATGGTAATACTGTTTTTCCTGGGTTAGTTTGGGGATTAAATGACCTATGTTTGTGACAGTGTTTAGCACAGCAACTGCTACACAAGAGAAAGCAGTGACAAGAGAATTTTGTTTTAAGACATTCAGCCACAAATAACAAGAAATATATGTCTAATGGATACTGCAACTGTTAATAAAATGTGGCAGTGATTTATAAATAAACCACCCAGCCTTTTCTGGGTAATTCCCAAATCATTATTAACATTTATTTGAATTATTACCACTTGCTCACAGAAGTGTGTGTGTATGTATATAACACTTTTCTATTTTTCCCGTTAGGACAAAACACAAGAAAAAATAATTTTTCTTTTTTAGGTCTTTAAACTCTAAACTCTTTGCCCACAATCAGAACAAATGATGACTTTTCTAAATTTTGTATTTCTCTAGGTCACTTGTCATTTTTGTAGAAAGGAAAATCTCTAGCTTAAAGTTCATGAAAGTTCATTTGGACTTTTTCCTCAATAAAAAGGGAGCAAAAGTTTTCTTAGTAAAAATGCAAATAAATCAGCTTTATTGTATAATGTCTTTTGAACTTTTCAAGAAATAAGCAATCAACAACATGATCTTTAAATGTAAACCGTTAAAAACTAATGTTTAACTTAAAAAGTTTTTAGTCTTGTTTATTTATTTTAAATTTCTTATTAAATTGAAGATTATAAACATATTATTTGGTGGGCAAATTATTAAGCTTCTTAATCCAAAATATTTATTCTGTGCTTTTAAAATTATAAAGCCACAGTATTCATATAATTTTTTTATTTAAAAATCAACTATTCTTTCAAGTACCATAATAGTTCATTTCTATAATAGTAAGTAAATTAACTAGAAAATTGAACAGACTAAAGTAAAATTCATGAACAAAACCCCTCTATGTCTAGTTTTAAAAAATGCCTAGGCGAAAACTGAAAAGAAAACTATAATTCACTGGGGAAATAGATGCAATTGAACTTGAGGATATTATTGATGAGAAAGAGAGACTAAGAGGAATTGGCCATAACTAAATGCCTCCTGTGTGCTGTGTTTGCCGTCATGGTTACTTCTCCTAGCCACATCATTTTTGGGTGAAATGATTGATTATCCAAGTAGAAATATTTTTTAATCACTAAAATGCTAACGCAGGCATGGTAATGGAACAAAAGGAATAAATTGGAAAATAGAATAGAATCACTGTACTGTGTCTATCATTTTATAAGAGGTATTCTTTCCTTTAGGGCTTTCCTCAATTACCAGTCTTCCCAGTCTTCCCAACGTACTAGCACTGTCAGGGTTTCACTCCTTAAAATTCACTCATGGATTGGGCCACATTTCTTTGCCAAATGAAGGGAGAATGCTGTATTCTAAAGGTCCAGGACCTGAAAACAAAAATAGATTCTATCTTGATTTACCCCGTTCCAGCAAAGCACTACCCTGGGCCCCATTCTCCCCTTTCTATACACAGTGATGGTGGTTTCTCTTTGTCTTCTGACTTCAACCTAGAAATCTCTTTTCTATTCATCTTAATTTGTATGTCTTCTATTATTATTCATCGGAAGCCAAACTCTGTTTCCTATCATTTACTCTCTGCTTCTTTTGGCTCATCAACCAGTGACTCCTCTTTTCCCCAGAAGGCTCCTCTTTCTAATCAAAACAATTATTTCTTATATATATATATATATATTTTTTTTTCTGGTTTACAAACACTAATAGTGCCACTTCTCCCTTTGCAAAGAGTTTGAACTCCTCATAGATGAGGTCTGTAACAGTCAAGAATGGATCTTAATAAGGCTCTGTGCCTAATTTGGTACTCGCAATATTGCATTCCTTTCCTTAAAATAAATCCATGAAACAATAGAAGCAGCCAACAAACCCTTAAAACGTGGACCTGCTCTTGGTAAAAATATATAGATTAGGAGAGACAGAGATTCAGGGAGTGTAAGTATAAAAGATCATTGCAGGAAGAGGCCAAGGTTTAACAAAAATTTTAAATGGGTACATGGAACAGATTGACAGAGGTCAGAGGAGAGGCATCCGGGATACTGGATGAAAGAAAGTGAAGAGATTAGTCAAAGAAGATAGATAATAGACCATGACACAGACTACAGTGTGATGGCTAGAGGGATGAGGGGTGAGGGATGAGTAGAGGTGGGCAAATGGGGGGAAGGGATGAGGGACATCTGTTAGTGTCAACAATAAGTAAAAATGTTATGTACACTAAAAAATAGAGGTTTGATTTGTATGCATTAAAATGCACAGGTTTTAAGTGAACAGTTTCATAAATTTTAATAACAGCATGGGTCTCTGTACCACCATGCAGACAGCCAGATTTGTATCACCTAGAAAGTTTCCTCTTCCTTCAGAGGCAAAGATGTTTTAATATGCATTCCCTTTAGCTTAGATTTACCTCTTCCCAAACTTTATATAAATGGAATCATACAGTATGT
Source organism: Pipistrellus kuhlii (assembly GCF_014108245.1). Lineage (NCBI taxonomy): Eukaryota > Metazoa > Chordata > Mammalia > Chiroptera > Vespertilionidae > Pipistrellus > Pipistrellus kuhlii. The sequence goes on from NW_023425427.1 coordinate 29,365,540, forward strand.
ACTCCTTTTCTGTTTATTTGATACTGGTACCCACACTGATTTAATTTTTAAGGCATTATAAAATGTACAAATATCAGATAGAGTTTCTTTATACTTTTTTTATCACTACTTTCCTACTTATTCTTGCATATCTATTTTTTCATTTAACAGTAGTATCAACTTGCCTAGCTCTAGGAATAAGTGTTTTTATTGTGATGACATTAAATTTATAAATTAACCTTGAGAGAAATTACATCTTGATGATATTAAGATTTTAAAATCAACCAAAACAGACGTTTTCCATTGATACAAGTCTCTAGTTATTTATGTATGTTTTTATAATTTACTGCATAAATATTTTGAAGTTAAGTGGATAAGCTTATTTTTGAGTATTTACTTTTACTTTGTGCTACTGTGAATTGAATTTTCTCTTCCATTTTCTCTTCTAACTTGTTATTGTTATATGAAAACATTAATTTTGCATGCTAATTTGATATCTGCTACCTCATCTAATTGTTTTGTTGTTTTTGGTTAGTTTTATCATTGGCTCTCTATTTTCTTGGTGTAATATCACATTATCTGCAAATAGAAATACTAGTTTTATTTTTGCTTTTTAATGTTTAATTATATTAGCTAATGCCTCTTGCACAAGGTTAAACAGTACTGGAGGTAGTGGGTATTAGATTCTTTGACCTTGATAGAAATGTGTGTTTCCCAATCAAGTAAAATGAGAGCCCTGAGATTGAGGTGATGTGCATGTGCGGGTGCGTGTGCGGGTGCGTGTGCGTGTATGTGTATATAAGGTAGTATCCATTCATTCCTATTTTCAAAGATTTCATTAGTAATAGCTGTTGAATTTTGTCAAAGACTTTTTCACAACCAGTTCAATGTTTTGGATATTAATTTTTCTCAATTATAAGATTAATTGTTCTATTTTATAGTTTTCATATTGTCCCTGAAGTCTCAATCTCTTTATTGAAAATTCATCTTTATAGTTTAACATTTGTTATAGGTTCTTTTTGTTTCTTAAATTCCTATGTGCTAATTCCAAAATCTGTCTTGTCAGTGGGTGTGTTTCTTTTTATTTTTCCTCCTGAGCATGAGTCACATTTTCATGTTTCTCTGTGAGTGCCCTGGACATGATGTATCTGACACCCTGAGAAGATTCTGGATCTATCAGGTCCCTCTGAAGATTGTCGAGTATTGTTCTAGCAGCTGTTTCCATTACTGTAGATCACCTTCATCTTCTGGAGGCTTGGTTTCAAATTTTGATGGACTGCTTCTTTATCAGGTTTGCCCATAATCCAAGGAATATCCATTAGTGATGAAATGTAACTTTTGCTCCTGGACTAAACTGAGAGGTGTTTATCAAGCCTCTCAGACTGTGTATAGTGGGCAGCAGCTAAGGTCTCTGCTCAACCCTTTCACCTTCTTTATCTTGTTTCCCTGGAGGAAGGCTGCTTGGAATCTCGCCTTGAACATGTGTGGTTTGGAGCCACCCAAATACTTGACTAGAAAATTTTTATGCAGATTTGGGACTCCCTACTGTGTAGCTTTCTCCTTTCCAGATGTTTCCTTCTGAGTTTATAGTTTTTCTAGCAATACCAGACCCTGACATATGACTCCTCAGTTCATGAAGATTTCCATTTTCTACTTCAGGTCTAGCCCTTACTCTGGAAAGGATGGATGGTGCTCTCTGAGGAATAGCTGTATACTCGTGGATCTTATTCTGTCATTTCCTTCTTTCAAGGAGTGGATTCTTTTCAGTTCCCGTCTACTTTTGGTCATTCTCCAATACCGCCAAACACATTCAAAATATTTTGCCTAGAATTTTATATTATTATTGACAGGAAAAAATATAAACTGATATAAACAACTGTGCCAATTGCGTTAAGAAGTCTAGAACCAAGACTAGTCCCAGTACAATCAACTCCAAAAGCTGGTGCTCGCTCCATTTTACCACACTGCCCTCCCTACTTGATGGGTATGTCTGGGTGTTTTCAGGTTCTTTTTAAAAGCTAAATTGCCAGAAGATGCTTGGTGGTTTTACATGTGGTAATAAGCTAGTAGTTTTACTGCTGTTTTAAAAAAATTATTGATTTTAGAAAGAGAGGACAGGAGAGAAAGAGAGAGAGAGACAGAGAGAGAGAGAGAGAGAGAGAGAGAGAGAGAGAGAGAGAGAGAGAGAGAGAGAGAGGGAGAAAGAGAGAGAGGATGCAAAATTGATATTTGTGTTCCACTTATTTATGCATTCATCAGTTGATTCCTGTATGTACCCTGACCAGGGGTAGAACACACAAACTTGGCATATCGAGACAATGCTCTAACCAACTTGAGCTTCCCAGCCTGAGCCCAACTTAATGAATTGATTGGTAATTTGGAGGAGCAGCCACTTTAAATATTTTCTCCTGGATTGATCATTATCACTTAACCATTTGCTGACTTGACTGACTTTGGTAAACTCGTCTACTGCTTTTATGCCAGTCATATACAGTATCCGACGCTAAAGAGCAACCATATCTTCCCAGTCCTAAAAGGGTTAAAGATGTTTTGTATTGAAGCTGAAAACTAGTTTCTAAATGTTAGATTCTAATAGATTCTACTTGGTATTTGTCATGTTTGTAAACTGAATTTTAAGATTTGGAAAATATATGATAAATCCATAAGAGAAAAACTCATTTTAAAAATATTGTTTATTCTTTCAAATAAGCCAGTTGATTGGTCCCAGGGACATCATATTTGACTAATTCATACTTACTTTCTCATATTATTTTAAATGGAAGAGTTATGAGTTTAATTTTAGCAATTGTCTTTAGAATAGTTTCATATCAGTGATGCGGAGCCTTTCTTATGCAGCTTCCTCAAGTTATAGTGTTTGGTATGTGTCGTATAATGGGAAGTTTATAAAGATGTGTTCTATTTTAAGAGAACTCAGTGAGTGAGAATTTACTAGTTAAGTTTGCACATGTCTAGGTACTTATTTTACGAAGTATTATTTTATTAAGAATGGTTTTGTGTAAGTGATTTTCTGATGTATTGAAATAAAATGTAATCAGAAAGAGTTTGATTTGTCCCTAGCTAGAGCGTCAGCCTGCAGACCGAAGGGTCCAGGGTTCAATTCCAGTCAAGGGCATGTACCTGGGTTGCAAGCTCTTCCCCAGCCCTGGCCGTGTTTGGGGCAAGTGCAGGAGACAACCAATCAATGTGTTTCTCTCACATTGGTATTTCTCTCTGTTTTTCCTTCTCTCTTCCACTCTCTCTAAAAGTCAATGAAAAAAATCCTCAGTTGAGCATTTAAAAAATAACAAATAAATAAAATAGAAGTTTGATTTGACAAACTTCTATTCAGAGTTTCAGGGCAGGGGCTTGGTTTACTGCAATCAATAATGATCAATCAATACTAAGTAGAAATCTTGCCAAGAGGAGAGCTGGCCTCAGATAACTAGTGAGCCATGATCATATGTCTCATATCTGCAAACTTATCAATATAAATCTGGGCCATTAGAATTTATTATAGTTAATTTTATCCATTTTTTTGGTTATCCATAATCTTCTTCTAATATCTCCTAGCTTATATTCATCCCATCATGGCAGTTAAAAATTCAGTGGTGACTGCATTTTGTAATATAGGGCAAATTTTTATTATATTAAACAGCTGATATTTTATTCAGTGATACTTTGAGGAACTCAATATTGGTGTGTATGTCTACTGATGGTAAATACCAATGTGTATAAACTAATAATGAGTGAATGGTTGGGAAAGAAAATGATGAGCAGAAGAAAATAACATAGTTAACTAATGTTTTAGTGCATGGGGGCTTGAACTAATGTCATTTCTTGTAGAAATATGAAGAAAGTAATATTTAAAATAATTTAAGATAATTAAGATAATTTAAGAGAGCCTGATTTGATAGTTTTTTTATTTTTAAATTTAATTAGACTTGGTAACAATGAAAATGGATATAGTGGTGTGGTTCATGGGGGTACAATTTGAAGAGAAAAATGACTTCTGAATAAGGAATGGAATGTCTAAGAGGGCATACAATTTGAGATGAAGAATTATAGTTTAGGGATGTGGCTAGGGATAGAAATGCATATTTGAGATGCATTGTCATAGAAGTGATAGATGCAATGCTGGGAGTAAGCTGGGATTAGTCATCATGGGTAATAGCACAGATGATGTTATGGTAATTCTATGGCACAAATTTATAGAAACATTTAGACTTAAAATATTTTAGTGTGACTTATATCCCTGAGAACATTTCTGCATTAGACATTGGCCTTTTTTTTTCCCCCAGCAGTTAACAGCTCATGCATATTTACGATAGTATAGGTTTTCAAATTTAAAAAGGAAGAAAATAATCCCTTGGGTTTACTCTGTGGCTTGCTATTACCATTTAGTAGAAACACATGAGCAAAACGTTGAGCAGATTTAATATTAGAGCTTTGATTGATGCAAGGTCTGTCTCTGGTGAATTGCTCTGTTAGTTATGATTTTCTCCCTCTAATTTAATTACTGTCATACCTACTTGCAACAGGAACTTCTTACCTTTCAATAAACTGTCTCTATCTCTGTCATGCTATACTTTTCTAAGTAGAAGAAGAAATGGTCTTTTGTTTTTATATCAGAGGACTTTTTCCTCATCCCACATGGTGATATATGTGCATTCACTTTTGGCCATCCTCTCTCATTTCCCTTTTTAGCATATTAGTGAGAAACTTGAAATTTTAACCCCCTTTACCCTTCAGATGTGGCTAACGTAGTTATCTACTGAAGAGATTGGTTTTCAACTTTAAAAAGTTAGGGGATTTCATACACCTGGATCTGGATTTTTATCTGACTTTTTTGGAAATTGGAAAGTCTGGCGCCGTTTTGCATTAGCTATCTACTGCTTAAAACAACAACCTTGCCTGGCTCGGGTCTTCCCATCCACCAGAGGTCAATGCTTGATAGTCAATCAGGGCACATGCCTGGGTTGTGGGCTCGATTCCAAGTAGGGGCTGTGGAGGAGACAGTTGATAGATGTTTCTATCTCTCTCTTCCTTCTTCTCCCTGAAATCAATAAAAAATATTTTTAAAAAAACCCACAAAAAACACAAGACTACCAACAACCTTTGTTATCCCAATTTCTATGGGTCAGGAAATCAGGAGCAGCCTAACTGGCCAAGGGTTTCACCAGGCTGTACTCAAGGTGTCCGCTAGGAGTGCTGTCCTCCTATCCACTGGGTTCCACTGGGAGAGGATCATCCAAGCTCACTGCCCAGGTTGTTGGGAGGATTCATTCCTCAGCGATGTAAGTTAAAGGCTTCCTTGCTTCCCTTTCACATGGGCTTCTCCATAGGGCAGCTTCTCACATGACAATTTGTTTCATCGGAACAAAATTAAGAGCTAGAGAGGGGACCAGCAGGACTGAAGATTAGCTTTTGTAAGCTAATCTTGACAATGCCATCCTGACACTTTGGCTGTGTTTTTGTCCCCCATTGGAAGTAAGCATCAGCTCCAGCCCACACTCAAGGGGAGGAGATTACCTCAACTTGCGGATGCTATCAGGAACCATTGTGGAAGTCATCTATCACTCCCTGCTCTGAGTTTTCACAGCACAGCCATGTGTTACAGCTGAGTAGGTCATGAACTATCTGGTCTACTGCTGACCTTGTCCAGTCCCTTTAACACGCTTATGTTCCCTGCTGGGATTCTATGTGCAGCTGAGTCTGTGAGCCCTGTTCAGTGTTATTGTCACTATCTTTTCTGTAGCAGCCTTTGTTCCACAAGTCCAAATTTTTCTTTCCTCTGCCCTCATGGAATCAGAGTAGTACACTTGAAAAGGACCAGATTTCATATAAACCATTTGGTTAACATAACCACTTGGTGTTTCAGAAGTTCTTTAGGAATACTCTCAATGCTGATCTAAACTTTATTTAAACATAGATATTTAAATTGTTTAAAAACAGTTTAAGAAAACCTACTAGAAGATGGTCCATAAAAGTTGACACTTAGAAACCAGCTTAATTTATGTGTGTGTGTGTATGTGTTTTTTTTTCTGGGAAAATGACCTACTTTGCACCTATATTTTAAAGGTTGTAAGTGTGATATTAATTAAAAGTTTATGCCACTGTACTGGGCTTTTAAAAAATTCTATAAAATTCTGCATAAATGTTCAGTGGTATGAAGCACTCATGCGGAAAGGTATGAAGCATTCATGTGAAAAGGTAGGAGGCAAGCTCTTCATGAAATTGTGCAACTAAAGTGAAATATGTGAATATATTTATAATGAAGCAGATATAACTGTAATTTTTCTTTCTATCCCTTGATTTCTGATATTTAAGCTCATCAGATCAGAATGTATTCTCATTGACTGACTTTATAAGTATATTTTTAAAAACATGAGCTTATTTATGTTAATAAAACTCCACTTTTAGCTCAATTGCAAAGGGTTTCACTGCTAAAACAAACAAATAAACAAAAAAACACACAAAAAAACCCCACATAAATAAATAGCATTAAAAACTACTGAACTAGGCTGATTTTTCCTTTGAGTTAAAAAGACTCTAACAAGATATATTTCCAGTAATGGCTATCTTATTCTGAACTAAAATAATAAAATAGCTAGTTAGACTAAAAGCTTGATTTTCTAAAATAGCTACAAATAATATTTACAATACTGACTTTGAGGTATAGCAAAATTCTGAAATATCTTTTCAATTCTCCAGCATTTGAATATGCATAGTATGGTTTTCATGTTGAAGAGATTATCAGTTATCCAGATGTTTTGATTATTTGGCTACTGTATTCAATAAACCAGAATTGTCAATTTCCTGAGCATATTATATTACATAATTTATTTTATAAACACAATACCTGCACAATAACTGTGTACATATTAATTTATTTACCATGTATATTCTTCATTATTTTTATGATATAACTTAAATAATAAGAAATGTTAGTGTATGCTTAGTGCAGTGGTACCCAACCCTGTGATATATAATTCTTATTATTAAAAAAGTGAACTCCTGCCGAAACTGGTTTGGCTCAGTGAGTAGAGCGTCAGCCTGTAGATTGAAAGGTCCAGGGTTCGATTCCGGTCAAGGGCATGTACCTTGGTTGCGGGCACATCCCTGGTGGGGGTTGTACAAGAGGCAGCTGATCGATGATTCTTTCTCATCGATGTTTCTGACTTTCTATCCCTCTCTTTTCCTCTCTGAAAAAAATCAATTATATATATATATATATATATATATATATATATATATATATAATATGTATGTATATAAAAGTGAACTCCTATTCACATGGAGTAGGCCTAAAAGGCCATTAAATTGGTATCAACAAGCTTCCAAAGAACGGGGCATCCATGAGAGAGAAAAATAAAATAACAAAAAGACAGTTGAAGTACTGAGGAAGAAATCACTAAAATTGTTAAAATAATAATAATAATAATAATATGAGGTGATATGAAAAAATAGCAAATAAAATTTCAAAACATAACAGAACTGAAAATGCATAAATATGTTACAATATATATTTATATTCTGTATATGAGGTCAGTGCACATCATAGTGAGTGGTTGAGCAGTCTTAGCATATCATCAGCATATTACACTTTGATTGTATGAATGAACGACTGGATGACCAGAAACTTAGCATATTAGGCTTTTATTATATAGGATAAATTTGCTTAATTAGACCTTTCTGATTTAGCTAAAAATTTCCAGCCCAGTGAAGCACCCCAATTACTCTTTCAGGTAATTGTTAGCAACACAGCATTTACATAACACGAAGCAGATTATTATTGTGGATCCCAAAGGGACAACAAAGGATGAAATATTTAACTATAGCAGTGTTTGACCATATTCTGCACAGCGAGAAAACCTGAAGTCATTTTTTTTTAATTTCCACTATTTCTTACATTTCAGTTGGGTCAAGTTTCTAAATGTTCTAAATCTGTTTTCAGCTAATGAAAAGAAAATAGGATTTTACCAAGTATCCTATCTACCTACTTCAGGACTTTTATAAGGATCAAATGAGATGAGGCATGTGAAAATGCTTTACAGACATTTGGTTAAAGTGTAAAATGTTTGCACCCTGCTATAAAGCAAATTGTGTGCCTGGCCTAAAGAAACTTCAAAAAGGCTGATTGCTAGGGAGAAGAAGCCAGGTGTTGCTATGTGATGTCATTTTCCAGTGCTCAGAGCCACTGTTTCTGGGCTGGGCTGGGCTATGGGCCACATTTTTCACCATGGGATCTCTGCAGCATTGGCTGCAATTTGGTGGGTTGTCTCTGGGGTGGTGGTGGAACATGTGTCCCACTTGGGGGAAACCGAGTGTTGATTTGTCAGCGCCAGGTTCATGGTATCATTTCTTTGTAAATGGCCAGTGCATGTCACGGCAGCTCCTGCATTGAATGACTGCCCCCTGGTGATCAGTGATGTCATAGTGACTGGTTGGACAGTTAGAGGGACACTTAGCACATTAGCCTTTTATATATATTTGTTCTTGTAACTAATTAGTATAAGATTCTGAATTTTGGCAATGCAGTTTATGTATTAATTAATACAATGATTATAAGAAACATATTTTACTCATTGAAGTAGATCCCCCACCAAAATGAAAACCTTTTGTTAGCCTAATTGAGTTACTTGTAATTATAAAAATAACTATGTAAGAAGCAAATCCTGCAGTTCAGTATTTCACAAAAATCGGACTACAATTACTGCTGTAATTAGCCAGTACTAGTCAGATATTCCTGTGTGTGGTCTGACCGAAGAATGCACCAAGGCTGTGCAAGACAAATGCTTTTTTGGATGCCATGTTGAGATTGATGTCCCACTTGCTACCAGGATATGATATTTGGGGTGTTGGGCTTTCTTCTATTGTCTTTCTAAATTTGGCTCCTATTTTTTCTTGTTCACTTTTTTTCTGGTCTGTCAACTTCCATTCCACCACTGCTTCAAGTTAAAACTCCAAGAAATTTTCTCTTTCTATACTTTAATGAGTATCTGTATTTGAGTTTTTAGATGTTCAATATACAGGAATGTTCCTTTAACCTTGATATAGAGAGATGGTCTTCCCCAAGTTCTGGGGTCATGCATATGTCTCTTTTCCTCAGGATAAAGAATGCAGGAAGAACATAGAGGAAGACCACTCTAGAATTTAGAGATAATAAGTGGTTTGATGCAACATATCTAAGGTGCAAAAACATTGATTTGTGTTTGTACTCACATATCATTTCTATTTCCTATGGCAATAGTTTTAAATCCTTTTTTAAATTTATCCCACTTTTACCCAATTTCAATGTCTTTCAGATTTCCAATTTATAAAACACACCATATTCAATAGAGCTCTTATAGTTGAAGTTGCATCTTCTTGATCCCTATGAGCCCTCTGTGGTATCCTTAAGGCTAAGCTCAGCTTTACAGCTTTGAGATACTCCATACCCACGTTAGATACTGTAAAAAAAAAATACAGAAAATCTTAAGACCTACTCACATCTCTCCAAGTGCTAATTTGAGAGACAGGATAAACACATGAAATTAACATGAACAATCAAAGCTGTAGATAATTAAGTGTAACAGCATAGTTGTTCTCAGGGGTTCTTGTTTTTGGCCTCTTCCTGGATGCTGGAAAGCCAAGATAACAATGAGCAACTAATACTAAATTGTGTCAGATACTTTTCTTGCCTTATCTTCTTTTAACCTCAAGACAGCTCTGTTGTCACCCCTCTTTTACAGATACGGAAACTGAGGCTCAGAGAGGTTAAGTGTCTTTCCCATAAGCACCAGAACTGAGTTTTGAAACCTGCCAAGTCTGTACTATTCTTGCTAGACTTTGCTGACATTCAGGGTTGTCCATGTGTGAGGATGGAAGGTCTTGGCTTCTGGGGCCAGGAATGGTAGGGATGCATTTCTTCATCTGACAGGGATGAAGGTAGCAGTTAAAACACAAATGAAATCTGTGCTGGCTGAAACTGGTTTGGCCCAGTGGATAGAGTGCCAGCCTGTAGATTGAAGGGTTCCCAGGTTCGATTCTGGTCAAGGGCATGGACCTTGGTTGTGGGCACATCCCTGGTGGGGGTTGTGCAGGAGACAGCTGGTCTGTTTCTCTCTCATTGATGTTTCTAGCTCTCTATCCCTCTCCCTCTCTGTAAAAAATCAATAAAATATATTAAAAAAAAGAAATATGTGCTGTATGCAATGTATGAGACATAATAAAAATAATAGATCCACTGAATAATCATTTGCATTTTGAAAGTAGCTTTACCATGTACATTATTATACATATTAATTTATTATGACAAGCTCTTGTGTTATAACAGGTACTGCTATGCCCTGATGAGAAAAATCTACCAAAAGACCTCAAATGACTTGTCCTTGGCTACAGAGCAAGGGATGGATTTGGGAATAGAAGTTGGGATCCTAGACCCCTTTTCCACTAAGGTTTTCTTCAGAATCAAGACAGGGTAAAAAATGGACAATTTTGTGAATTGCCTGAGTATTTTTATTAATAGCAATTTTTCAATCTCTAACAATCATCCAGGCTTGTCAAAGTAGTATTGAATGAGTATTTAATTACTTGGACATGGGAACTTGATTTGGAATTTAATATTAATTACTTGGACATGGAGACTTGATTCATGCCAATTTTTCATGTTTTAGTAATCTTTCAAATGCCCTGAAATTAACTTGAATCCTTAGTTATTTGATTATATTCTGCTGTTATAGCAACTGAGGGGGAATTCAAACCTGCTTACAGGAAACCTAGTGGCAATCACCTGGACAGCAGTAGTAGTGAAAGACATTCTTCAGACCCTTGCTGTCAATTCTTGAGTATTAGTGAGTTAGTTAAAAACATTTCCCTAGGACCTTTTCCTCCACCCCACATGAGAGTCCATTCTGTAGGACTCTTTCTCCCCGTGTGGGAGCTGCATTTGTTCTTCAATAAATTTCCACCATTGCTATTAAAAAAAATGCCAAAACCGGTTTGGCTCAGTGGGTAGAGTAGCCTGCAGACTAAAGGGTCCCAAGTTCAATTCCAGTCAAGGGCATGTACTTTGGTTGCGGGCACATCCCCAGTGGGGGGGGGGGGGGAGTGTAGGAGGCAGCTGATCGATGTTTCTCTCTCATTAATATTTCTCTCTATCCCTCTCCCTTCCTCTCTCTAAAAAAATCAATAAAATATATTTAAAAAAAAACATTTTCCCCCAGGGTTTGAAATTATTTTTTTAATTTTTATAAATATATATATTATTGATTTTTTACAGAGAGAAAGGGAGAGAGATAGTTAGAAACATCGATGAGAGAGAGTCATCAATCAGCTGCCTTTTGCACACCCCCTACTGGGGATATGCCCACAACCAAGGTACATGCCCTTGACTGGAATTGAACCCGGGACCCTTCAGTTCACAGGCCGACGCTCTATCCTCTGAGTCAAACCGGTTTCGGTGGTTTGAAATTTTTTAAAGTCCCACCTCAGTCACATTTTCAGCTCTTGGTCATTATACCCCATGGACTGATGGGGAAGGAGAGGGCGAGGAAAAAGGATCAGTATGAAATATGAGGTGTCCTAGAAGGACAACTAACTGACAAACTTAGGACAAGCTAAGCTTCTATGGATGTAGCAGAAATGAAGAGAAGTCAGAAAATATAGACAGGAGGTTTGGGGAGCCTTTGGCTCCTTCCCTCTGGCCATTTGGGTATTTTCTTTTCTTTGGCTAATCCCACAGGTAATCATTTTCAGTCTTTTGAATACAGAGGTTAACCATCATCCCCAAATGACTCCAGCCCCATAGTGATGCGGGGCAGCTAGCAGAGCTTCAGGGCCGGAGAACAGACTGCTTGAAGCGCTGTATTTCTGTTGTGTTGCTTAAAGTTAAATATTACACGAAGCTGACAATCATGAAGCACTTTTCCTTACATCCTTTTCGGAAGCTGGCAAGGTATAATGATTAATGCATTACAACTTTCAGAAAACACTGATAAACCTCTCGGTAAGATGCCACGGATGGTTTCAGAAGAAAAGCTAACTTCTGAAGGGAATTCAGAGGTTGATAGAGAAATAAAGGTCAAAGGAACAAGGAACAGTGTGCATTCTGTTCCAGATACACAGAACTAAAAACCAGACTAGATCATTTAAACCTTTTGAAACGCTGTTTTATTAACCGTATAGTTTTTTGATAGAAAGCCAGTAGGTGATTTGTTCTCAGCTGTTCCATCTGGTCATAGTGCTAATCTCATATTTCATATTTATCTGGTGATTTTGCTTCCGAAGTTGTCAATGTGACTCATATTGCTGATCAAGTTCTTCTCTACCCCGCAAAGCCACTAGTTCTCTGCTGGAGGGGACATTAGCAGGAAGTGTATGATGTGGCTGACCAGTTTGCCTATTCCAGCAGCGAGGTCCTTCAGGCATCTCCAGGACTCGCATTGGATGGTTGTCCATTGCTCTCCACAGGTCATCTCTTTTCAATTATCTGTTGACCTTTCTAACATTTGAATAAATCCCTAACTTGATATCACATCTTCAGCATCTCTCTGATAAAAGCTTTCGACACTCAGCCTTTATATCATAAGAAAGCAGATACTGTGGTCCAAGGAATATGGAGAAGCAGGTTCTAAAAAATAGAATGTAAACTCCGGGGTCTGTAACTGAGGAGAGTTTTCTGCAGGCGTAGAGTCTCTGTGAATAGCATACACCATTGGTCAGTCCACTCAGCTTTATCTAGAGACACAATCCTAATGTTACCATGTGGGTTGAGTTTATAACTAGTGTTCAGTACACACACAGAAAGAGAGAGAGTATGTGTAGCTTGTTTATCCCATTGTGTGCAGGTAGGAAGACCTGGGCTTGGGAGCAGTGCTGGAGATACCAGCCCTGGTTCTCATCTGCCTGGTCAGAGGAGGTTATGGGAGGGGACCCTGGTGTATACCCAGCGCTCAGAACTGCTAAGAATGGGAAGATATTTCTAGACTTGGGAAGGCACCAGCTTTCTCCTCTCTCTCCTGTTCTTCCATTTCACAATAGTATTCTTGGGCTGCTTTGCAAGCCCGTTAACATCACTCCGTGGCAGTAGAAACCATGGTAAAAATTGTATTAAAAGAGCATTCATCCACTTTTTTGCCTTTGTTATAATCCATGCTTCTGGGATCTAAGTTGCATCTTATGGATTCTTCACTCATTCAACCAACACTTACATGGTTCAGCACGTGTGGGTTGTAAGTTGTTTGATGCTATGAATACACAGATGAATAAAATATGTATTCCCTGCCATCCAAAAGCTCATAGTCAGCTAGGGAAATAATTGTAATACAAAGAACATGCGATAAACATTGCTAATCTGCTGACCACCTGAAAAGCCTTAATTCTCTCATCTGTAAAATGGAAATGTTCTACGAAATGGTTTTTGGCTCTTATTCATGCATGATGTTCCATAATTATTTTGACCTATTATCAATAGATGTCATAGTTCTCAGGATCGTAGATTACTTTATTTGATGTAAGATAACGTCATTTTATTGGTTCAGTCACTACATGTGTCTTGTCCACACTTACCAGTATATATTTGACCAACAATCTTATGATAAATAATGCTCAATGCCTGTATTCTAAAATGTTTGAACCTAAAAAGCAAAGCTATTTTCTGGCATGGGCAAGTATATTGAAATGGATGAAATACATAAGATACAATGCAATGCTCATCTCATGGCCGGAATCTGACTTTTAAAATGGACTTCTGCTGTACCTCCCAAAGCGATAGTCCTAGTTTCTGCCCAAGCCTGCCACGTGTGTGTAAAACACCTAGGTAAGTCAGTTATGATTACATGAAAAGTATGTTGTTATAAGCAGAGTAAGAGAAATATTGTCCCAATAGAAAACTGTCATCAAATTATTACTCCCATTTAATGAAGTGTATATATAATAAATCTCTGTGATTCTAGACTTGACATTTGATCTCCCTGAGCCTCAATTTTCTCACCTTTGAATTGGGGGGAATACTTTCCTCATAAGATCGTTGTGAGGATTTAACAAGCAAGTATGTGAGAAAATGCCACAAATATGGAGGCAGCCTTCAGAGATGACATGATATAATGAACTGGTGCTTAAAGACATGACACCTTTTCTTATCACATCAGTTCTCAATGTAGAAATTGGTTTTTGTTGATATTGGACCTGTTTCATAGTTTTTGGAAGCCTGGTTTAGTTTTGTGCTAGAGAGAGTTGGCTTTTTAGTTTGGATTGGAGAAAATATAATTTTCAGTTGCTTATTTAAGAGACTTATGGTTTTCAAGATGCTTTTTATTTACCTATTTTCCTTAATTCTAGTTATTGTTTTTTTCCAATTATATACAATAACAATTCTACATAACCACAAATCTCTGTTTATAGAGAGAATAGAAGGTTATACTAATGTTTCAAGTGAATGAATTCCATAAGTAAAAGAAAATTCACAAAGAGCCCTGGGAATAAAATCCAAAGATTGATGATTCAAGTCACGTTCTGACCACTGTTTTTTAGTCAGGAAAGTTGTGGTTGTGACAGAACCCATGGAGGTAGCTTAAGTAAAGAGATTTATAGTAAGTCTCTAGTAGTCAATTTTGTTCTCCCCAGGATCAGAAAGTGAAGTACAGATATATCTTGGGGATCAAAACTGAAAATCCAGATACAAGATCTCTCTCTCTTTAAGCTGCATGGTTCCCTTCATCTGCTCTTTAATCTTAGTGTGTCAGATTCATTTTATTTTCTTAACTAGTTTCTCTTGCTTGCTCATATTGGATATGGCTTAGCAAAGTAATTTCCTGGTTCCTCAGACTGTACTGTGGTCCTTTATTTCAATGCTACTTCCAATTTACAATGTTTTCTTTGTATCTTGATTCAAATCCTCTGTACAATCTTATGGGTTGTTTGTTGCTTTTTGGTCAAATATCTACACCTGCTCCATTTGGTAATTTTGCTTGGGTACAGACAAAAGGGTACACATATTGTAAACCATTACTAGTTGGGTAAGCTTGGATTAGAGTCAGATAAATGTTGTCGTCTGAAAATATGTATATAACATTACTTCAAAGTATAATGTAAGAATGAAATAAAATAATTTATGTGATATTGTTATGTAAAATGTAAAGAGTTCTGTAGCAAGAAAGAAATATTCTCAGGGTTAGTTGTTACTGAGTAAATTGAAGCATTTACAGCTGATATTCCTGAGATTTAGCTATTCCCTTTTAAATTCACTCTAACTCATTTTAAGGAGTTTGGCCCCAATCCTATATAATAAAGACTGCCTGTTTAGTAGTCAGACATTCCTCTCACAATCCAGGACTGCTGGCTCCCAACTGCTCGCCTGCCTGCCTCTAACTGTTTCTGCCTGCCACCCTGATTACCCCCTAACCACTCCCCTGCCAGCCTGATCGATGCCTAACTACTCCCCTGCCAGCCTGGTCGCCACTAACTGTCCTCCCCTACTGGCCTGGTCCCCTCCAATTGCCCTCTCTTGAAGGCCTGATCACCCTAACTGCCTTCCCCTGCCAGCCTGGTCCCTCCCAACTTCCCCCTCCTGCAGGCCTTGTCCCTCCCAAATGCCCTCCCTTGCCTGCCTGGTCAATCCTAACTGTCTTCTCCTCAGGTCTGCCCCCCCAACTGCCCTCCCCTGTAGGCCTGGTTGCCCCCAAATACCCTCCACCGCTGGCCTGGTCACCCCTTACTGCCCTCCCCTATAGACCTGACCACCCACAACTGCCCTCCCCTGCAGCCTGGTCACCCCTCACTGTCCTCCCCTGCAGGTCTTGTCCTCCCAACTGCCCTGCTAGCCTGATTGCCCACAATTGCCCTCCCATGCTGGCCATCTTGTGGTGGCTATCTTGTGTCAACATGGGGACAGCCATCTTGTGTATTGGAGTGATGGTCAATTTGCATATTATCTCTATTTTATAGGATGTATCAGAACATAAAGATTAGCTAAGTTTAAAATATCTCTTTTTGATATGGTGCTTTTTAAATATTTTTTTTTATTGATTTCAGAGAGGAAGGGAAAGGGAGAGGGAGAGAGAAATAGAAACATCAATGATGGGAGAGAATTACTGATCAGGTGCCTCCTGCATGCCCCCCACCAAGAATCAAGCCCACAAGTTGTGTACGTGCTCCTGACCTCTTGGTTCACAGGTCAACTCTCAACCACTGAGCCATGTTGGATAGGCAATATGGTGCTTTTATATGAAAAATTTCTGTATTAGAACTTAGGAATCAGTTTAAAAAAATAAACAGAAGTATTAGCTGTTTAATGTGGTGCTTTTCTATGAAATCCTGGTATAAATACTTATCTGATATAATTTATTTTTTAATGGTCTCTAATGACCTCATAAAATATAAATTGGAAAAAGCTGGTTTTTTGTTGTTTTTGTTTTACTTTGTGTGTGTGTGTGTGTGTGTGTGTTTTGACTTGGTCCCAAAGTGTTGTTCATGAGACAGAATTCAATATTTTCTTGTAACGACCTTACTCACACAGATAGTACTGGCATAGTCTCAGTCTATTATAACCTTAGACAATGTGACTGACTGAGCTGCTGTTTCTAGGATAATATACTACCAGTTTGGATAGCTATTATATATGAAGATGCTTAATGAATTTTAATTTAAGAGAATTTATTGCTTCTGACAAAAATGTTTTGAATAATATTTTATTTCAGCAACTATGATATCATCATCTGAGTGATGAGTCATTTAAGTGGTTTGTCCAGATGTTAATTATGCAAAGGCCAACTTTTGTTTAACACCCCAGTGGGGCATTTCTTGACCTCTAAGATGGCTTATGGTCAAATGAATGACAAGTGATTTTAATAATCTAAAATGTGTAGGGAATTAAAAGGAATTAAAAGCACCCCTAAACATATAATGAACTCTAGCATTATTCCTTTCCATAATCACAAAAAACACTATTCTTTTGCACAATCACAAAAAAGTTCAAGTTGTCTATATCAGTGTTTTTCAACCTTTTTTGGGCAAAGGCACACTTGTTTCATGAAAAAAATCACGAGGCACACCACCATTAGAAAATGTTAAAAAATTGCCGAGACCGGTTTGGCTCAATGGATAGAGCGTCGGCTTGGGGACTGAAAGGTCCCGGGTTCGATTCCGGTCAAGGGCATGTACCTTGGTTGCGGGCACATCCCCAGTAGGGGGTGTGCAAGAGGCAGCTGGTCGATGACTCTCTCTCTCATCGATGTTTCTAGCTCTCTATCTCTCTCCCTTCCTCCTTCCTCTCTGTACAAAATCAATAAAATATATTAAAAAAAAAAATGTTAAAAAATTTAACTCTGTGCCTATATTGACTATATATAAAGTAATTCTCTTGAATAGGAATCAAATAAACACAAAGAAAGTATTTTATAATTACTTTATTATGAAATATTAAGTAAACAAAATAGTGAAAAATTATAAAATTCTTGTCTTGTCTGCACCTACGGCACACCAGGCAACATCTCGCGGCACACTAGTGTGCCGCGGAACAGCGGTTGAAAAACGCTGGTCTATATAACCCAAAAATTATTTGATAAATGTTTCTTTAAATCAAAACTCCTGCCCCAACCCATAGACTACTTCATCTCCAACTTTTATTAAACATTTATTTAGTTCTCCCAGTTTTGTTTATTTCCTATAAAGCTAGTATATCATTATACCTAGTTTCTTTTTTCCTCACCTCATTTCCCCCCTTCTGTGTTATTTTCTGATTGCATGCTTTTAAGTTTTATCTCATATGTCAGTTATATCTCCTTAACTGGATTGTGAATAGGAAGGACCATTTTTTATACTTCTCTATGTACTGAAAGTTGTTCACTAAACTGATGTGCATAAAGTAGCTGCTCAGTAAACACTTCTGAATAAGTCAGAAAGTAATAGGTGATAGCCCCAGCTCAAAATCTCAGCATCTCACAGGCACTTTTATTTTTAAATATATTTTTATTGATTTCATAAAGGAAGGGAGAGGGAGAATTAGAGAGAAACATCAATGATGAAAGAAAATCATTGATCTCTTACATGCTCCCCACTGGGAATTAGGCCTGCAACCTAGGCATATGACTTGACTGGGAATTGAACCATGTCCTCCTGATACATAGGTTGAAATCAACCACTGAGCCATGGCAGTTGGGCTCATAGATACTTTTAATCTCATATCTAGAAGGTTATATTAAAGAGAACAGGAAGTTCTTTTTATAGTAACTATAGTCAGTTAAAACATGTATGTAATAACACACTTTATATCATATTAACAAATGCATAAAATTTGAACTATATTTTTTGTGTTCCTTGTATCTTATGACATTCTAAGAGGGGGAAGTCTCATATATAAAGGACTTGTATAAGTTAAAATGATATTTATGTATATTCATAATTTCATGTTAATGATTTTCCCCCCATTTGTATGATTTAAACTCAGTAGTTTAAACAAGGTAGAGAGATCATCTTTTTCTTTAGAACAAAGAATTTGCAATTGTAAAAGAGAGAAGGCAGCCCTAATGGTTTTGGTTCAGTGGATAAAGTGTCAGCCTGTGGACTGAAGGGTTCCAGGTTCGATTCCAGTCCAGGGCATATACCTTGGTTGCAGGCACATCCCCAGTGGGGAGTGTGTAGGAGGCAGCTGAATCAATGTTTCTCCCTCATTGATGTTTCTAACTCTCTATCCCTCTCCCTTCCTCTCTGTAAAAAAATCAAATATAAAAAGAGAGAGATTGTAAAGATCGGAGATGGAGAGCGCAGTTTCAAAGTGATTATGTAGTCAAGGTAAGAGATGATGTCAGAGTCTAGTTGAGTAGCATCAGGGTTGGAGAAAGATGAACAAATTCAAGGGGTATTTGGTAGGTAGAATGGACATTTTGGTTGAATTTCAAATGTGCAGAGAGGAGCAAGAAGAGAATGGTTTGTGTTTTTTTAAAGATTTCTCTGGCTGTATTGCAGAGAATAAATAGAGGCTGCTGGAAGAGATATGGGTTAACTTATTAACAAGTTACTGCGGTTGTTTGTAATGGCAATTTGGACTAGGATGAAAGCAGTGGAAATTTATAGGAATGGACCAGTTCAAGAGTGAGATACTATGTTTAGAGGCCAAAGAAAACAAGTGCTGATGATGGCTTCTATGGAGGGAGGGACGTGAGAGAGGGAAGTGTTAAGGATGGGTCCCTATGTGTGGGCGGCTGAATGAGTCATTCACAGACACAGGAAACTGTGGAAGAGGATCTTGTTTGGGAGGAAATTAAAAAGTTCATTTTTGGCATGTTGATTTTGAGATGGCTTTGGAACAGGCAGGAGGTATTTTTAAGTAGGTGAATGGATAGGTACTTCTAGAGCTGAGGAGAGGTCTCACCTGTTGTGAGTCATCATGTATAGGTGCCAATTAAAGGCATGGAAGTGGATGAAACTGTCAGAATGAAAAAAAAGGACTGTCAAACTCAGAAAAACATTAGCATTTACCCACCGGCTTGAGGAAGTTAAAACTGGAAAGGAGATTAAGGAGGGGTCAGGGTTGGATTGTACTGAACAGGAGCAATGGAAGAACAAGTGATAAAGAGCACATTGGATATGGATAGAGAAGGGTTTTCCCTCTTTTGATTTCCTGATTTCTGATTTCCACTCTAAGCTACTTGGCCTGATCCATTTATAGATACTTTCTTCTTCTTTTTTTTCTGATAAGCAGAGAGTTCTGTTTTAGGAAGAATTGCTCAGTGCTTAAAACACAGAAAATATATTTGTTTTTCTTTTTAATTAATATTGCAAATTTGTTTGCAACACCAGAATTATGGGACAGCTAATTCTAGAATTAACTTCACTCTATCCTGCTGTTTTTTTTAAATAGGGAAGATATATATGATAGTATATTCTAGGATTACCATGACCCAAAAGACACCTCTTCCCCCCATCTCCAATCCCTATCCTTCTAGCAGCTCTATTGGAAGTGGTGTTTGAAATGTTTTGCTCATTTGTTCTAGTTATCATAGTGTAATCCTTTTAAAATAACAAAGTACAAAAATATAAAGTCTTCTAATACTGTGACTTTTGTCATTTTTCCTTGTCAGGCATCACAGGAAGTATCAGTGATAGTTCCTGTGACAAGGGAGTTTGGATTCTTCCCTCTCAAAACCTCCTTCCCATTTATGCAGCAAAACCACTTGCTAAGGGCTGTTTGCCTGTTGCCAAAGCAGTGCAATGTCTGAGACTGAGGTGAACATTTTGAAATAGTAACAGTATATTAATTTAATAATAATATCTTGCAAAGCATTTGGCAGTGAAAACAACTGTGAATCCCAGCTCATTAATTTGCTCACTGAAGGTTCATTAGATGAATTTAAAAATTAACTTTAGGAAGACTACTCAGAAATAAAAAGGAAAGAAATAAGCAACAAAATAGATGGATCTTATAATAAAATAGAAGTGAAAGATGTCAGGCAAAGAAAGATAGAAGCTGTATGACTTTAATTATGCAAAACTTTAGAAAATCCAAATGTACCTATAATCATAAAGAGTAGGTTAGTGGTTGTTGGTGTCTAGCGGTAGGGAATGGGCCTAGGATGGAAAACCAAGGGATGGGAGGAAACTTTAGGGGGTAATGGAAATGCTCATTATTTTGATTCTGGTGATGGTTTCAAATGTCAAAGCTAATCAAATTGTATACTAACCCTTTACATGACTTTTAAGTATATTCAATAAAACCTCATGATCAATGTAGAGTAGTGGAAATCCTGTCCAAAATTGTAAGAAGTAAAAATTTTAGATTTTTAAAGAAAATGTCATTTTAGTTGTCAAAAATAGTGATATATTAATGAGACATGATTATATTTGGGGTTAAGCCTGTATTAGAAAAAAAAACAGATTTTGACTACTTTTTAATAACTTAGAATTCAATAATGATGAAATTCATTTCAATTATCATAAAATATCCTGAGACATCACTTGCAAAGCTTCACCTTTTTATTTTAAATGTTGAAACCCAATATTCTGCCTGTAGTTTTTTCCTCCAAGGATGTATTTAAGAAACACATTTTTGTTTTTATTAAAAGCAACTGGCCATACATAGGCCAAAATTTAATGAACATGATTAATGCTATTTTTTAAAATAATTTTCAAGTACTTGCTTTTTGTTAGGTGAAAGAATAGATGAGAATAGTTGTTCCAAACATGTACATAGGATTCTAATAACAGTTTTTTTCTGTTCTATATATTGAACAATTTATTTTGTTGACTCTGTAGAAAACACAAAAAATCAGTTTTATTTATCAATCACCATTTTTTACTTAGCAGGTATTGTTATCATTCTGGCCAAAATATTTATAATATTTTTACTACAAATAAGTGATTAATCTTTTTCTTATGCATTAATTTTTTTGTGCCTTTAATGCAAACGTGGTATGACAGGTCAGTATTACATCCTCCCGGATAGAATGCATACATGAAGTCTTCTGGAGTAGAGAGCAAAATAGAATGACAGGAACCAAAAGGTGGCCTAGGGGATATGGCGTCTATATAATCTCAAAATCTTCCATGCCTCAAAAAGTTGGGGATTGAACATATACATTATCTTAACATAGAAATGTATTTTAGAAGTGATATCATAGAGTTGTGACTGACATTGTACATATGAAAAGCTTAGCAATCGGTTGGTCCACAAGATTTTTTTTCTTTTACGATGAGAGAAATGCCTGTGGGTTGTATTCGTTTTTTGTTGCTGCTGTAAACAAATTGTCACAACCTCAGTGGGCTTAAAACAATAAAAATGTATTGTCTTAGTTCTGAAAGTCAGAAATTGGCGGATCTCATGGCCCTACAACCAATGTGTCAGCAGGGATAGATTCCCTTTTGCAGGCTCTAAGGGAGAAGCCATTTCCTTGTCCTTTCCAGCCTTGGAGAGCTGCTCAGCATCCCTTGGCTCATGCCCTCTCCCCTTCATCTTCAGAGACAGCAAGACTGCATCTGTCTGTGACCTCTCTCTGATTCTTAGCCAGAAAGTTTCATTTAAGGACTCCTGTGATTAGGTTGGGCCCATCACATTATTCAGGATAATCTCCCCTTTTCAGGGTCCATAATCTTAATCAGCTCTTCACAGTCCTTTCTTGCAAGATAAGATAGTCACAGATTCCAAGGATTAGAACATAGACATCTTTGGAGGCCATTATTCTGCCTACCATATGGGTGAAATCGGTTAGGGATCAAAACAAGGGCAGGGGAAGATTGAATTTATGTGCATGCTTTAGAGACTGTCTGTTGGTGCGGTGTTCTATAGAAGAATCAACAAACAAAAAATAAAATGAACAGAAAGGAAAGTAGGCATTAGGAAAACACTTTTAGTTATAGTTGCCATACTTTCACATAAAAAGTGATATTCTTTGTTTATTCAGCATTTAAATCAACTATACTAATAAGTCTGTCATCTGTTTCTCAATCTGGGTAGCAGATGCAACTCTACCATTTAGGTACTTGAAGTTCTGTTGCAAACATTTATGAGAATTAGTTGACAACCATTAAGGTAAAGTGCTAGGTTAATAGATAGTTTTAAAACCTAGTGTTTCTTGCTTAGGGTGTACTTAGGATCTGTAGAAGAATACCGATAACTATAGACAAGCTACACTACTAGAGACTGAATGTCTGCTCCAGGAAGATGTTTTTTGACTGAAACATAAAACTCTGTTATGCAAATGCCAGTAGAAGGGCACAGTTTAGTCCTAGCTTTTAAATTAGCAAAACAAAAAATTCCAGTTCATACAAAACTTGGTTGAAAAGGAAAAGCTTATTACACTTTAAAAATAATTTTAAAACATTGCTGATAATATCCTCTTTGTTCTAATTAATTAACTGCCTTTAATTTCTTACAAAATCCTTTTAAAACTGCATTTTTATTAAATTGATTTTAATAAATGAGCTGGATAAAACTAATACTCAAGTGAATCTAAAAGAGAGCTGCAAGTATAGTTGGATTTGATGGTCTTAAAATTAATCATAGTTTGGTATAGGCAGTAAAATCAGGGACAACTGAGAAAAGCAGAAATCCAGACAGGGTGGGAAGATAATTTTCCATGTCACAGGAAATTCCTTAACTTCAACCATATAGCAACACTGATCTTCATAAAAGCAATAACTTTTACATATAATAAACAGCTGAATTATACAATCCTATATAATAAAAGCCTAATATGCTAAGTGTTTGGTCGTCCAGCCATCCATTCAACTAATAAAATCATAATACACTAACGATATGCTAAGGCCGCTCAACTGCTCCTTATGATGTGCACTGACCACCAGGGAGTAGATGTTTGACTGGTAGGTTAGCTTGTTACTGGGGTCTGGCCGATCAGGACTGAGTGAGACAGGCCAGACATGCCCTTGAGCCTTCCTGTGGTCCCTCCCTGACTGGCCAACCTTCCTCATCCCTCCCCGCAATCATGCAACAGTGTGGTCCCTCAGTCTGGCCTGAACCCTCCCAATCCGGGCTGAGAGACCCCACCCCGAGTGCATGAATTTCATGCACTGGGCCTCTAGTAGAATTATATGCTCTTTTACTAAAAGTTAACCCATATGAGGTTGTAAATTAAGGCTTTATTTACTTACATAATTCTCTTTCTCTACAACCTGGAGTGGGCTGGACAAAAGAATCCAGAATCTCCTTGATCTCACACTTCCTTGAGTCTAAGGAGAAACAGGGAAAATTGAGGGGAGTGGAGGTCATCTGGAGTCAGAAAAGGGAATTAAGGCTTATTAAACATTTAACATTTACCACTGCTTCATGTTTTATTCCAGTTACCACAACTATTTGAATTAGTTATTATCTAGAAGAGAAAACTAAGAGTTGGAGTGGCCAAGAATTATCAGACACATGCTGGGCAGCATATAGCCTGACAAACTCACATGCACCTGGCTCCAAAGCTTTGTTCTCTTTGCTTCCATGTGGCTTCATGAACCATGAGACCCATTTTTCTGCTTCCTCTCCTCAAATAGAGGGCACTGAACACCTGAAAAAAAAAATCTAACAAAGGAAAAACCCCTCAAAACTTCTGACTCTGAGAGGTTTACAGGATTTCCTAAAGCATCACAGAACCCCTGAGTCAGAAAACCCTTTACATCATGAAGCCTTTCTCTCTTTTTTAAAAATATATTTTTATTGATAGCAGAGAGGAAGGGGGTGGGGGAAAGAGAGAGAGAGAGAGAGAGAGAGAGAGAGAGAGAGAGAGAGAGAGAGAGAGAGAGAGAGAGAGAAACATCAATGATGAGAGAGAATCATTGGTCCACTGACTGGGGATTGAGCCCATAACCTAGGCATGTGCCCTGATTGGGAATCGAACCATGATCTCCTACTTCATAGGCTGATGCTCAGCAATTGAGCCACACCAGCCAGGGCATAATATATTTTAAAAATAAGTTGTAAAGTTAGGGATATGGAATTTATTAATTTTGAAAATGCATAAAAATTCTAAATAAAACTGTTAAAATGTTAACAGTCGTTGCCTAGGGAATTCTTTTTTTCTGATTTTTTTTTCCTGCTCCATTATATTCTTCCAATATTTAAAACCAGAAAGACAGATAAGGTTCAAAATTGAAAAAGAAGATTTTTACAAGAATTTTAAAGTAGCCAGTGAGGGAACAAAAGATCCTTCTGGCCAGATGGGATTTACCATTGTTGCAAGTTAATTGATTCAGTGATCTTTCTGTGATTAAAGCCAGTGAAATCAGGTAGTGGCTGCAGACCTAAATATCATGCTATCTTAGCAACAGGAAAAAATAATTAGAAGAGCTATGCCACAAACATTTCCCAACTGTGGTAAATCAAGAGAAGACATGTCCGAAATCATATAAGGCACACGTTTTAGACATTAAAATATTGGTTGTTTGTGGAAGCAATCATATACATTACATAATTTTTATGTAAAAAAAAATATATATATATATATAGTATCTTAATGGATTTGCTGTTCTTTTAGTAATTTACTTTGACATAAAATTACCCATGTCTAAAGAACTACTTAGGCCATTTAGACATTTAGGGACCATCTATCAAGTATCAATTCATCCCTTTTAAAGCTCTTAACATACTAGATTTGGGTGTTCATATCAGTAAGCAATAATTTAGATTATGTAAATTCATAAAGATACTATTTAAATTTTTAGTTTTTTGTTTTTTTTAAAGAGCAGTCTTAGGTTCACAGCAAAATTGAACAGAAAGTACATAGAGTTCCCGTATTCTTATGTACCTCCTGTCCCCACACATACACAGCCTCTTCCACTCCTAACATCCCACACCAGAATGGTACATTTGTTAGAATCAATGAGCATACATTGATACATCATTATCACCCAAAGTCCATAGTTTACATTTAAGTTCACTCTCAGAGTTGTACATTCTATGAGTTAGACAGATATTATAATGATAATTACCTGCCATTATAATATCATACAGGATACTTTCACTGCCCTAAAAATATATGTGCTCTCTCTCTCCAGCCTCTGGAAACCACTGATCTTTGTACTGTCTTCATAGTT
Organism: Pipistrellus kuhlii; assembly: GCF_014108245.1. NCBI lineage: Eukaryota > Metazoa > Chordata > Mammalia > Chiroptera > Vespertilionidae > Pipistrellus > Pipistrellus kuhlii. The sequence continues at coordinate 29,391,025 of NW_023425427.1, forward strand.
TTGCCTTGTATAGAGTACTAGAGGCCCGATGCACGAAATTCGTGCAAGGGGTTCTGCCCGCACTGCGGTGGCCGCCTCTGCCTCGGCCCCCATGCCATGGCTTCATCCAGAAAGTCGTCAGGAAGGACGTCCGGGAGGACATCCCATCTAATTAGCATATTATGCTTTTATTATTATAGATTATATACTTGGAATCAGAGAGTACGTAGCCTTTTCAGATTGGTTACTTTCACTTAGTCACGTGCATTTAAAGTTCCTCCATGTCTGTTCATGGCTGATAGCTCATTACTTTTTAGTGCTGAATAATACTTTATTATCTCGTTGTATCGTTATTTATTTTTCTACTAGAGACCCGATGCATGAAAATGTGTACGAGAATAGGCCTTTCTTCCCCTGGCTGCCAGCACCAGCTTCCCTCCTTGCACCCGGGACCCGGGCTTCCCTCCCCCAGCTGCCCACAGGCACTGGGACTGAGGCTGCTTTCTTCCAGCCGTCCACAGGCTCATGGGACCCGGGCAGGCTTCTTTCCAGCCCTGGTTTCATCAGGTTGGATGTCGGAATGACATCTGGAAGATGTCCAGTCTAATTAGCAAATTACTCTTTTATTATTATAGATTCACCTACTGAAAGACATGTTAGTTGCTTCCAAGTTTAGCAATTGTGAATAAAACTGCTATATAAACTTGTGCAAGTTTTTGTGTGGACGTTAGTTTTCAACTCCTTTGTGTAAATACCAAGGAATAGGATGGCTGGATTTTATGATAAGAGTATATTTGCTTTTTTAAGAAACTGCCAAGCTGTTTTCCAAGTGGCTGACCTATTTTGCATTCCCACCAACATGAATGAAAGTTCCAGTTGCTTCAAACACTCACCAACATTGGGTGTTGTCAGAATTTGGATTTTGGGCATGTTAATATGTGTATTTTCTCCTTGTTTTAACTTGTAATTCCCTATCAACCTATGATGTGGAGCATCTTTTCATATACTTATTTGTCATTTATATATCTTTTGTGATAAGGTATATCCTCAGATTTTTGGCCAATTTTTTAAAAATCAGGTTGTTTTCTTATTGTTGAGTATTGAGGTATTTTTTTAAAAATATATTTTGGGTAATATTCCTTTATCAGTTATGACTTTTGCAAATATTTTCTTCTGGTTTGAGACTTGTTCTCCTATTTTCTCTGGAGGGCCTTTCACATAACAAGTTTAATTTTTATTTATTTATTTTTTTATCTTCACCCATGGATATTTTCCCATTGGTTTTTAGAAGAGTGGAAGAGAGAGGGAAAGACAGAGAGAAATAATGATGTGAGAGAAACACATGGATTGGTTGCTTCCCACATGTGCCCCAACCAGGGCCTGGGCCAGGGAGGAGCCTGCAACCAAGGTATGTGCCCTTGACCAGAATCAAACCTGGGAGCATTCAGTCTGCAGTATGGCACTATCCACTGAGCCAAACCAGTGAGGACAGAAATTTTTAATTTAAATAAAGCCCAGTTTATCAATTATTTGTTTCATGTAATGTGCCTTTGGTGTTGTATCTAAAAGATCAAAGTCATATTCAAGGTCCTCTAGATACTTTAATATGCTATTTTCTAGGAATTTTATATTTTTTTAAAATTTACCCTTATTGTTGAAAGTATTACAGATGTTCCCCTTTCCCTCCATTGGTCTCCTCCATCCCACATCTGTCCTCCCACCCCACAGGCCTTCACCACACTATTGTCTGTGTCCATGGGTTATGCATAAATGCCTGTAAGTTCTTCGATTAATTTCTCTCCACCCATCCATCCATCACATTCCCTCTGAGATCCACGAATCTATCCCTTAGACATGCTTTTATGTCTCTGAATCTGTTTTGTTCATCAGTTCATTTTGTTCATTAGTCCATTTTGTTCAATAGGCTTCACATAGGAGTGAGATCACATGACACTTGTCTTTCTCTGACTGGCTTATTTTACTTAGCATAAAACTCCCCAGGAATTTTACAATTTTTTATTTTGAACTTATATCTGTGCCCCATGTTGAGTTAATAATTGTGTAAGGTGTAAAGCCTGTATCTAGTTCATGTTATTGCATGTGCTGTTTCAGCAACATTTGTTGAAAAGTCTCTTTTCTCCATTGTGTTGCCTTTTCTCCATTGTCAAATAACAAATGACTATTTTATGATATGTGAAGCTGTTTCTGCGTTCTCTATTCTGTTCCCTTATTATATTTGTTTATTCTTTGTCTTAAAACTAATGAGAGGTAGAGTTCTTCCTGATACATAGTTTATCCAAAATAATTGCATTCTTGTAGAAAATGTTTTTCTGTTGTTGAAATCAATTCTATTCTTCTAGAGAACTCAAATAGTATTAAAAAATAGGATGAATTTACTGAAAAATACACTTTCTTAGTAACAGTTGGGTTGCATTATATATATTTGTATGTTTTAAACTATTCATTTCTGCAAGAATAAAATAAATTAGAATAAGATGGGCTTACATTTTCTATTCTGTATGTTTTAAAAAGTCATTCTCTCTAAATGATTATGTAAGGAAAAAGAGAAATCATTATGGTTTCTATTCACTACCATGCTAGAATAATCTTATAATTTTAGAAGGAAGCTATATTTATGAATAAAATTCAGTTGAGGAATGGATTGAGAAATTGACAAATGATATCAGATTAGAAACTGTTTTCTGATAATTTTTAATTATTTCATATCTCAGTTGACTAGCTCTGCAGTAAAAATAAATACAAGCTATATCAGGTTAAGCCTTCCTTGGTGCCTAGATTTTGGTAAAGATTGTTATTTAATATATTGCCCTACACTTGAAAACTCAGAATATATCTGGTGAGCTGGAAGTGATACAGCCTGAAAGACTGATTCATACTAGTCAAAGTTGCAAGAGACTGATTTATAAATCTTGGTGCTCACTCATTAATTTACAGTGGGAGCTACATTTTGTATTATAACTGAATCAATTAACTGTACAAGATACTCCCTTTGATAGCTACTAGACATGTGGTAATCCTTTTGTAAGTTATATAAATGTCTAATCACTATGTTGTATACCTGAAACTAATATAATATTGTTTGTCAACTGTAATTGAAAAAAAAAAGGATACTTCCTTTAAGGGAATACTCTGGTGGCCAAATTATAGATAGGAAATTTGCTTGGAGACTATGAAATTAGAGCAATGGGAATTGAATATTAACCGATATTTATTTCCAGCTAGGCGAGCCTGATAATTTCCCCTTTGCCTCTCCAGGGATTTTCTATTTTAATAACCAGAGATGTTGCCCAAACCTCCCCTTAACTTTTTTTCTTACTTTATAACTTTTTTCTTTAGATTGCTTAAAGTTGCTGTAATATACTTCCATTAAATTATCTCTTATGAAATGTTGGTTTCTATTTTCAAAATTATAGTGTATATCAGATTTGTTTTGTTTTATTGTGGCTTTGTTCTGATGACTCAGAGACATTTTCCTCTAAAGATACTATCTGAAAATAATAATATAAGATAGGTTACAAAGAATTCCAGCTATTGTGGGCTGATTCTTACCTCATTTAATTTCAGAGATTGCCACACTTCAACTTTGATTCTATCTATCTATCTATCTATCTATCTATCTATCTATCTATCTATCTTTGGCTTGTTGTTTTCTTTCCCTATAACAATGAGTGATAGTCTTAGATCTAAATTTTATATTTTATTTTTATGGTTTATAAATATTAGCAATTTAGCAATTGGTTTTCCACAATGTTTTTCCCCCCCATAATTCTGTTTATGGGCTGAATGATAAAGATAGAAATACTACATTCAGTTTGGAATCCCACACATCACATTTGGAAAGTTAAAGAGAGAAAAATAGCTTGATGCAGGAATCTTTTCTTACTGTCATTTTGACAATTCTGCCATGATATTTTCATGGTATTTAATGAAAATGAATGTATGTGCATTTCAGCTGTAAATTAAAATGTCAACAAATAAGTTATAAAAAAATAATGTCATTCTAAGAAAATAAAGACAATGAATTCAATATTCAAGTTGTGCCATTATTTGAAATGTTTATTAAATACATCATTTTATTCATGTGCTTATTATTTCAGAATTACACTTAAATTTGTAAGATTAAAAATAATGATATTAAGCATTAGAAAAATATAATTGTGGTGGATCTTGCCAAGCATATTTTACTTTTGAGTAATATATGGCTATAGTGATGACTGGGATCCTTTGCTTACATGTCTGCTATGTAATTGAAATGGTTTTGCCTTTAATAAACTATTATATATTGGAACATATCCATTTTACGTGCATTAAAAATGAAACTATCACATTGGTCTCTTTCTGGAAAAAAATATGAGAAATGTTTATTATCTTGAGCCTATTTGTATTATAGAATATCCATGAAACAAATGGGAATCTTGCTATTAATACAACACAAAAATGGAATACTATGTATAAAGCTCACTTCAGAAAGTTCAGGTGCCCAAAACTTTATATCTGTAAGGAAATGGGCAGTAGACAAGATTTTGTACTGTGAATCCATTTGAAAGGGGGTAAGTAATCTGGAGAATTCACACCACTTACTGCACATTTAATGATTAAAAGTAAGTTTCAGGTAACGTCATGTTTATGTTTCTCACACTAAATCCTGAATTCTTTGGGTGTAGCAGCACCTTCAAATAATGACCATCCCAGGGCAGGACACTATCCAGTGGAGAACTCTGATACACCCAGTCAATCCTAGGGTGTGATGCTCCTTGAAGCAAGAACAATAATATAGTCTCTGATCACCTTGAAGAGCGACTTCTGGAAGAAGCACAATTAATGCCAATGTAAGATCCCACTGCAGTAGAATTGGCTTCATAATTTTATGTCTCTAAAGATGGGGAAATCGGTCTTAATCAGAAAAAGAACCATTGGTTTATATTTCTTTTCATCGAAAGTTTATCTTGGTTTTCTGCTTCTGTGGTTTCATGGTCTGTCTTTTAACTTCAATTATAGAGGATAGCAGTGCTGTGTCAAAGCCCATGATTATCTTGTTTGCTGAAGTATAAAATGATTTTCATTTTTGAGCCAGATCAAGTCCTACCTAGTCTCCAGCTGGTCCTAGAACAGAAAATGATCAGGCTCTTTAATTAAAGGGTGTTAAATACTGCCTTTAGGAGAGACACTTTAAATGAAGTGATAACTGATTATTAAATAGTAATGACTACAGCCTGAGATGCTAAGACCAGACAAATGTAGAAATCACAAATTGATGTTTAAATTAACTGTATAAACAACCTTATTAATTTTCTATTCATTCTAGATTAATCTCAAATAACCTCCTATACTTAAGCATAGATAATATGGAAAAAGAAGTGGACTAATTTTTAAAAACAGATAAATAGTTCTCAAATGTCATAACTACTTTCATATGCACTGTAAATATAACATTTTTTTAAATTGGATTTTGGGGACAGGATGTTACAATACAGGATGGGCAAAAGTAGGTTATAGTTGTTTATAGGAAAATAAGTGATGTAAATAATTAATAAACACCACAGAATAAACTTTCAAGAACTCACAACTGTAAACCTACTTTTCCCAATTCCTGTATATCAAAACTCACATAAACCTTAAACATTTAAATACTGATATATAAGTAAACATCTTAGATAAAAATATTTTCAAGGGGAAATCACAAGGCATTTAAAACTCTAACACTAAAACAGGATAATTATTGCCACCTTGGAGACAAAAAAAACCCTAAAGTGGAAAAGTTACATTAAGGAATGTGGTAAAGGAATAAGCCTACTCTAACAATTCAGACTTATCCTATAATTTGTTCAGTGTTAGTGAACTCATTAATGCAAATTACTGGAAAGCAATAGGGTTATGTTAATAAATGAGAACAGAAATCATTTAATAAGTATTAACACAAATTTATAAAGTTACTCAGAGTAAAGCTATCAGGATATTTCTTTGACATAGTAATATATGTATTCCAAAGCAATATATAATTCTGCTTAGCTAAAAACATTTGTTTCTATAAAATGTTTGCCATGATTATTTTAACATAATAGTATTTCTTTTTTTTTTTTAAATATATATTTTATTGATTTTTATACAGAGAGGAAGGGAGAGAGATAGAGAGTTAGAAACATCGATGAGAGAGAGTCATCGATCAGCTGCCTCTTGCACACCCCCTACTGGGGATATGCCTGCAACCAAGGTACATGCCCTTGCCCGGAATCGAACCTGGGACCCTTCAGTCCCCAAGCCGACGCTCTATCCATTGAGCCAAACCGGTCCTGGCAATTTTAACATAATAGTATTTCTAATGTTTTGACAAATGCATTATATAACAACAAGAAACATTCATAGTAATTAATTAAAAACTTTTAAGAAAAGGTAATGATTTATTAATAGATTAATACAAAAATAAATAATTAAACACAAAAAATGGCTTACTAGAAATATTCAGTTAGAAAAGATAATGAAAAAATCAATTTCTAATAGCAGATATACATGAAATATGTAAAAAGTAATGTGCAAGGGTAATGTGCATTTCTTATTAAACTTTACTGAGATAATAAAAAGCTAATGTAAGCAGATATACTTCTGTTGGAAAACTAAAGTTCATATGTCTGTGTCAGTGCATCCAAAATTGATCTTTAAAGTGATGCATTTATTTAAGAAAAGACATGGATTCTTGGAAAAGAAAAGGTAACCATTAAATAAACTTAATTATCATACACATATACTCCTCATCCTCCAATCTTCTGAAGAGGGAAAGCTGAACTATATGAAGTAAATTGTTTTAAATAAATGGCTGGCACATTTTATTACAATAATTTCCAAAGAATTAAATTATAATAATATGTAAATAAGTTAAAAAAAATAGAATATTTATCAGATTTTATATGAAAAAAATAACCTAAATTTGAAGGTGCTAGGAGACATCTAAAAGAAAAATATCAACAAATAATTATACACATTTTTTTTTGGCACGCACCCCCAAAAAAACCAAAATAATGAGATAATTAAGTACAATACTCAAAAAATATTAAGAACAAATATGTATAATATTTTAAAAGGCAATATATTTAAATTAGCATACTTACATATTACATGTAAATATGTTTATATATAATGTATATAAAATATTATGTAATTATAGAATTTGGTATGAGATTTTACTAAACAGATAAAAGGCCAAGTCAAACATAAAATTCACAAAAGAGGAACTATATTGATAAATAAAATGAAAATACAGAAAGATTAAAGCACCTGCTATACTAGGAAAATATTAAATGAAAGAACAAAGGGAAAAGAAATAATAATACAAAGTAAAGAAGAAGAAAATAGCTTTTCTTATGAGGTTACTATAAAGCCACTATGTACAGGTGTACCTCGGCGAAATTGCGGGTTTGGTTCCAGACCACTCAATAAAGTGAGTATCTGTATTGCTTCAGTCAATACATATAAGATGGACTTCAAAATTATTAATATTTACAGAAGTGTTCATAGTCTTGGACCCATTAATTCCACTTTGGCATTCCAGATGGATTCAAATGAGGGAAAGCTAAAATTAGGCTTATAAATGCATAATATGTCTAGCACAGCAGCATTTATTCTGCTAAAAATTTGGAAGCAAAGGTCAAGTGTTAGTTAAATTATGTTTTGTAGTACTATCAGAGGTTTATTTTTACAGACAATAACTGATACCATAAGGAGAATATGGACACCTTCATGAACAGGTAACTTCAAGTATTTTTTTAAACTACATATTTGAAAAAATGTACAAAATACCCATATATAATTTTATTCAAACTAGATGCCTGGTGCATGGGTTCATGCACAGGTGGGGTCCCTCAGCCTGGCCTGCACTCTCTTGCAATCTGGAACCCCTCAGGGATATTGGACGGCGAGGTTTTTGGACCTGAGGGGTGTAGCGGTGCTGAAGTGGCAGGCGCCCGGGGAGAAGCCCCAGTGGGGCGGGTGTAAATCTGCTGTGGCTCATCCTGGCCCAGCTGAGCCTCCCACTACCACCTGCCCGCCCCCCCCCCCCCCCCCCGCACCCCCCGGTAGCACTGCTGAGCCTACTGTTGCTGCCGCCCACCCAATAGCACTGCCACAGAGGTGGGAGAGGCTCCTGCCACAACAATTGCCCTTACCAGCTCTGAGCCTGGCTTCTGGCTGAGTGGTGCTCCCACTGTGGGAGCACACTGACAGCCAGGAGGCAGTTCTTGTGTTGAGCATCTGCCTCCTGGTGGTCAATGCACATCATAGTGACCAGTTGACTGGTCATTCCAGCCATTCAGTCATAGCAGTCATTAGGCTCTTATATATATAATAGTAAATTTACATACTAGCATTATGCACAGTTTTCAAAATTTGATTTTTTTTAAATATAAAAATGTCAATTAAACAGAAATAAAGTAATATTTTCTATATTGACTATATCTGTCTATTGCTAAAAAGAATGTCAAACTGAGAGAAGGATAGCAAAATGCAAAATGTCGCTGGGGATGTTCCTCATTCAGCTCAGGCAGGAAGTCTTGGCTCTGGAGGCCAGTTTCAGTCATTTGCTGCCTGGCTATCAAGAACTCATGAAGTGGGGAGAAATGGCCTGCTTCTATTCCAGGAAAGTTAAGAAGTCTTCGGGGACTTTCTTTTCAGTCCAGAATTTACACTAGGAATTATAATTTGATCTCGGTAGCCAAAATATTCCGCCCCCCTCCTTCTAAACTATCACCAACAAATAAGGCTATGGTAATAATTAGCAAGGAGCAAAGCAAGTCATCTTCTCCTTACATTTCTGCTTGATGTACTATCCACTTAACGCAGTGTGTCTGTGTATGACAGTCAGACATCCTTTTTATTAATGGCAACCATCAAACCTTGCAAGAGGATTAGACTGTGAACTTGAAAGGCAGACTGGGAAAATTTAGTGTATACACATCACCTTTTTCATATGTTCTCCTTTCAGCTATAGAAACTTTCAAAGAAACATTCTGATCAGAATTAAGCCATAATTGCACAAAGAAATTTACACACACACACATACACACAACCAACCAACCAACCCCCCCCACACACACACACATGCACACACACAAAATTCTGGTACACATATAAAGTAAATCCTGGTGATAAAAAGATATAGCTGTGAAGAACAGGAGACCTAAGGAAAGAGAGAGAGAGCAGGGCAACTCCAGCTTGTTAAAACTTCTAAAGCTAATCCCAGTGCTCACACTTTTATATCCTTCTCACAGAGTGATTCTGTAGAAAGATTCCGAACCCTGACTGCATGTCAGAATCACCTGAGAGTGCTTAACACTTTCTGACATCCAGGCCACGGCAGGACAATTAAAATAGAATATCTGGGGGGCCTTTGAAATCTCTCCAAAAGATACCATTATGCAGCCAGTGTTGAGAATTCGTGCCTTAATGAAATATCTGTGGCTTAACACAGTCATTTCATAAATAGAGGCTGCAAATAAAAATAGAGGTTACAAAAAATATGTTAGGTAGTGCAAATGAGTAAAGCTGGCCAGATTTTTGTTTGTTTGTTTTAGTAAGAGTGTCTTTAGTGGTATTCTTATTTATTTATTTATTTGTGGTATTCTTTTATTTTATTTTTAATATATTTTATTGATTTTGTACAGAGGGGAAGGGAGAGAGATAGAGAGCTAGAAACATCAATGAGAGAGAGTCATCGACCAGCTGCCTCCTGCACACCCCGTACCGGGGATATGCCCGCAACCAAGGTACATGCCCTTGACCGGAATCGAACCCGGGACCTTTCAGTCCCCAAGCCGATGCTCTATCCATTGAGCCAAACTGGTTTAGGCTATTTGTGGTATTCTTTTAAAGCAAACACTTTGACTACACATTTAATAATTTATATTTCTTTAAAAATATATGCTTTTCTGCATCTTCTTAAAAAACAACAACACATGGCCATTGGGGTCTGTCTCTTGTTTGCCCTATTTTGACAGACACTTGGCCAGATATATTTTAGTTTCTTCACTACTGTGTATACACATAGCACTAGGGCAGTACTTTTCAAACAGTGTGCTGCAAGAATTTTTAAAACACACAATACTTGGCTGTTTAGTGAGGAGCACTGACCTCTTGTCCCTTAGATTGTCAAATAAAAAATGACAACAGCCAATTTAACAATAGCCGTTTGCTGTGAAGGAATCAAAATTATACCTATATTTTTGTCAGATCGGCAAAAATATATTTTCCGGCGTGCCACAGAATTTTAGTAATTAGTTTGTGTGCCATGCGATGAAAAAGGTTGAAAATCACTGCACTAGGGTGACAGTAAAGGACAGTTAACACTAATGGCAGCTGCTCTTCATCATGTAGGATTACAGACCCAATCATTTGCCCCCTTTTGGGGGTATACTTCAGATAAAGACAGATTCAGATTTGTATGTGAAGTAACTCAATATTTATATATTGACAATTCAATTTAAAAGACCCCACAACTCTGGATTCATCAACATTCCAAGCAAAAGAACACACCTGTGGGCTTTTTTGGTTCACAGACTAAATCTGGCTGGCAGAGGCGCAGTTCCTGTTCTTTGGTCTCACGTAGACTATCATAGCCCCATAATCAGTTAACCTGATTGAATCATTTGAGAAAGAGTTGGTCATTGGTTGCAAAATAGGGTGGAGATTGAGATACAAAAGATGCCTGGTCTCAAAGATAAGGTCAAGGCACCAGAGTTTAGGCACATGGTCAGACTATTGGCCAAAGAGATTTGGTGAGTTGCCCATCAAATCAACTCTTACTGGGGCAAGAGGGGTTCTGGCAGGGTTTTGGTAGTACGATGAGAACTGTAGGCAGAAGTGAACAAATGAACCAACGCCAGTGGAGTATGAGGCATGGAACATGTCTTTGCATTGTTGACCCATACTTGGCTTGCTAGTGTGGAAACCATGTCTGCGTCTTGTTAGCTGCACGATCTGAACAGCTCGCTTAGTCTATCACATGTCTTTTCCCCCAGGCTGGGTCTTGGGAAAGAATTTAGAGGAGGAAAAAAAAAAAGTGTTTTCCTTTGGCTGAATAGACAAAGAAAATGAACGTTATGTCTAGAGATCAGAGGTTCTCAAACTTCAGTGCACATCAGAATCCCCCTGGAGGATTTATTAAAACCTGGTGGGACCACCCTTTCCTGAGCTCCTGAGCAGTAGGTGTGAGTGGGGCCCGAGGATCTGCATTTCTAACAGGTTCCCAGGTGATGCTGATTGCTGCTGGCTGGGGAACCACATTTTTGGATCCTCAGTCTTGGGTCTTTAATTCTTATTTTCCCACTGACTTGTTTTTATTGCCTTTGTCCCTCAATGAGTGGGAAATTATGTTCTTTTAGTGTTTGAGTGTTTCTTCTAATAAAATAAAATACAAACGTTGACTGTAAATGATAAGCCAGCACTAATCTTTTGAGTTATGTTATTTGGCAACATTACGGGCCACATGAGATGCCTTTTCTGTAAGTTTTCTGTGGAAATCAATGAAGGTTGCTTCTGCATTTCCAAGTTCCTGGTGTGCTGGCAGTGACGATGCCTGTTGAACCCCAGGGCCCATACCTCATATAGTCCAAATGTGTGTGATTGGTTTGTCGGCTTGAAAGTTGTGTGTCTTTTGCTTGTCTTTACATAGCTGATGTGATTTTGTAAGACAGCTGACTCATGAGGCACATCTTGGAAGCTGTTTATGATTTCCTTGTTATGGTGCTATTGACTGGCGCTGCCATTTGTCAGGCTTGGGACCAGTCATTGAACTCTCTAGAGATCAGAATTGCTGAGAGAGGGAACACATTAGTATATTCAGTTCAGCCAGATATTTTTTCTGTTGTATTTGGGGGGGGGGGGGGGGGGGGGGGGGGGGGGTGTGTATTAGAACCATTTGGAACAAATCTTAAAAAACAGGCCTGTGGTTCTCAACTGGGACTGGGGCACCAGAGAACTCTGGGCCACCTTAGCATGGGAGCTGGGGTTCCTAGGTCCCAGACAGACTAATGACATCTGGTGCTCCTGGGGAGGAGCCCGGCATTCTTCCATTTACAGTTTCCCCAGGTCAGTGGCTCTCAAGTTGTCCTGCAGCAGAGTCACCTGAAAAACTTGTTGGAGATTGCTGGGTCCCAGCCCTTGAGTTTATGATTGTGATATGACTGGGTTGAGTGGCCCAAGTACTTGCATTTCTAACAGGTTCCCAGGTGATGATGCTGCTGCCGCCGGTTCTGGAACCACGGCTTTGGAGACCACGGCTTTGATAATTGCAGTGTGCAACGCCAGGCAGCCTGGCTGCTGTGGGAAGAGGTTGCCTTCCCTCTGAGCTCAGCTGTCAGCCACTTCACTAACCCTGGCTTTTCTCACAGGCTAAATAAGAATCCTGGACCCACTGCGAACCTTCCTTTACCCACAAAGGTACTTGAGGGAGCTGTGATTTTAGTTACATCAGACCCCAGTAAAGCATGTGGGAATTTAATTGTGTAAAAACAATACTATAATATTTGTATCAAACTTTGTCCCTTGGGCCTTGAACCTCTACGAATTGCATCATTCAGCTTCAGAGGGCTCTAGCTTTGCTTTTATTTTTTTCCACACTTAATTTTATTTACCAGGCCCTTGCATTAGGGAAAAATAGCAACTACAGTCTCAGAAGGCCAAACATAAATTAGATCTATGTGGGCGGTTTTCTGCACTATACTGCCCTGGTATAAATTCAGTCATCATTTAACGAGGCTTGCCATTTTTGGAAGATTATTTTCACCAATGTGTCTAAAGATTATCCATCACCTCGTTGAATCCCAGCAGTTTTCAAATTTGGTTCTTGTTTTGGTTCTCGGCCTTCCTCCGATCCCGCAGCATTCTGAATGTGTTTCAATTATGATTAAACCTCTTAAAAGGTCTCTGTGCATTGGGTTTCTCACTGCAGCAAATGTCCTTGCCTCTCTTGCTGGTGTAATAAGGAGAGGAAGGCCTTCATGGACATGTCTGGATTCTTATTACAGACTAGGTTTGGGAAAATTATGATTCTCTTCCACCTCAGTTTTCTTATCTGTAAATTGGGAGAAGAGTCCCTGTCTCACAAAAATAATGCAAGAATCAAATGAGATTCAGAAGGCCAAGTCTCAACATAGTTTGTACATGAAAAGTGTTCTATGAGTGGCAGCAATTTTGTGGTCATGATGGTGTCTAAGAAGCTCTTGCAAGCCTATATGTGGGGGAGGACAACATGATCAAAACTAGAGACTCACTCAAGACACAGAACCAAACTAAATGAATCACATGTAACTCCATTCTGTCTACACATGAATTCACTCCATGTCTATGTTACTTTTGTACTTTGTTTTGAGAGAATATTGAAGGCCAGACCCCTGCTCTAAAAAATAACTTTTGCAAATAAAAATCGCTGACCTAATTTTTAGTACCGTATTTCCTATTTACATGATGGCATGATGTATCTATTAGGCACTGTTTTCAATGTGGTGTCTGGGGAATACTTCATTTAGGATTCATTTAAAATGGCACTTGATTTGATGATAGGATTGCCTTCATAATAATGTGAGATTGGATATTTTTTTTTAAATTTGTGAATCTTCATTCTGATTATCCTGTGGCTGATGCCTTGTGGGACTGCATTTATTTATAGCTTCATCCTAACGATGCAGACTTCTCATCTCCCTGAGCAAAAAGGGTTTTGGAACTTGACCCTGCATTGAATGAGGTGGGCACACCCTGCAGTTTTTCAAGGCCAGGGCCAGGTTGAAAGAAATAATGTCTGTGTGAAAACTGAAATCAACATTATCCTTGGAGAACTCTGATTACTCTCTATCTTGGCATGCTCATTTAACAAGGCTACAGTATACCTGTATTACTATAAATGATCATTATGAAACTATGTGTAGGTATGTAGACAATTTAAATATACTAAGCTTGATTTGTTATATCAGTTATGTGTACAATTTCTTCAAGTTAGGAAGTTTCCCCATTGGTCCCCAAGAAGTGTGCCTTAGTGTTCACTGGTGTGTTTATACATGTGCTTTTGTATAAGTTTAAGAGCAGTTTATTTGGGGGGGGGGGGGATGTGTCTTTTATAATTCACAGATACAAACCTTGAATATTCATTGCAATATAATGAACATAAAGCATAGTTTTATGTTTAAGTATTTCTGTTAAAAACTCACTTAAAATAATATAAAAAGCTGTTTGTTCTACCTTTTCTCTTGAGGCGTTGATAATACAATTTATATAATTTTATTTTGTGTATCTTTATATTTTAATAAGCTAATGAGACAAGCAAGGTGACGGCGGCTGGGCCCCTTGACCAATCGCATTGCACCTGCCTTGGCTAGTCTGGTGGCAGTGCATGTCATAGCGTGGTCATCCGGAAGATTGTCTGGATGGTCAATCTACTGTTTGGGTGTTCAGTAAATTTGCATATTATGCTTTTATCATACCGTGTTTCCCAGAAAATAAGACATCCTCCGAAAATAAGACCTACCTACAGGTTTCCTTCTGAGTGAAATATAAGGCATCCCCCTGAAAATAAGCCCCCCCCCCAGGCTAAACATGAGAGATTTGGTCCACTGATTCTGAAAGAAATTCACCAGGAAATACAGGAATTGAATTGTTAGGATGATGTTCCAGAAGATGATGACATGATTGTCATTGAATAAATGAGTAAATTATTGATACTGTAGGATTCATAGTTTGTCTGGTTTGTGTTGACAACTACTGTACTACCGTACCATATACAGGTAATAAATTTCCTTTATTTTCATTTAACAATAAATGTGTACTGTATTCTTCATAGAAAAATAAGACATCCCCTGAAAATAAGACCTAGCACATCTTTGGGAGCAAAAATTAATATAGGACACTGTCTTATTTTTGGGGAAACAGGGATAATAAAAGGCTAATATGCAAAGGGTGTCATGTTGTGACACTGTAACAACCAATCAGCAGTGACCTGAGGCTGCCTGGTGCCGGGCTGGGGGACCTAAGGCCACCCCCCACCCCAACATATACACATCTGGCAGGGCTTAACAAGGGTGGGGCCGCCCAGGTCTGGGTCCCACCAAATGGGGGTGGGGCTGACTGGGTCTCGGTCTGGTGTGATTTTGAGGCATGCTCAGATGGGCGGGGACTTGACTCTGACAAGAGGGAGATTTTCATATAGATTCTACTAATTTTCTCTCATCTCTGACACTTCTATTATAAAGTGCAAATAACAATATCAAAATATTTCCTCCAATTAATTCCCTTTTAATGTGCACGAATTTCATGCACCTGGCCACTAGTTATTATAGATTACTACTTTACTTAATCTTATGTGCTGCAATTTTTGCATATTGGTTTTGCCCAGTATTGTTCCAGAGAACACTTTTTTTTGTTTTTTCTTTTTACCTTTGTATTGATTAGGTAGCCCTACTTAAATAATCTGTTGGCCTTTCCATTTGATCATAAAACAGTAGATGATGACAATGCATAAAATATTTACTAATATATATTGGCAAATTTCTATGATTCCAGACATACTATAGAATTTCTGCAATAACCTTTGTTCTGTGGGATTTAAATAAGTACTGTTTATTTTTTAACTGTGTAGGTTTTTAAAATGATAGTTACATAGAAAGCAATTTAAAAACCTTCAGTGTAGGAATTGATTTGTGACAGTAAATTATATATATATATATATATATATATATATATATATATATATATATAGTTTTTGTTTTTGTTTTATATAGACACTTGAAGCTTTCCCTATTATTCTTAAAGCAGAGGCAATTATCTCTAATGATTCAGGGCAAAAAGGGCCATCAACCTAAAAACTATTTTAATAAGCTTCATTTAATGCACCATTGGTAGGGAGAATAATTGACCAGATTTTCTAACTAGTGAGAAAAACCTCTTGAGGGTAAATCCATGTTTCCACAGAAACATAAAGGAAATTATTAGTCATGAAGCATCTCCTGTATGCAGGTACCACACTAATAGCTCATATGTATATGGTGTTTTGTTGAGTCTCTATTAGGTAAGTAGTTCCTATAATAGTGAAGCACTGTATAATGAAGTAACCAGCTTATGGCTAAAGTGGAATTAACAGCCAGGTCTCTTCCCTTCAACCAAATGCCAAACACAACAAATTGTCTTTCTATAACTGTTCTCTCCATCAGAGGAGCAGTAGGTGACACTTGAATAAGATAATATCTCTAAAATGTAGTTATTCATAGGAAACGGTTAACCATGCCACCAGAACGTGATAAAGAAAATATTTTCATAATACTGTGTTTTTCCACAAAGTTTAAATATTTAGTGTGACTCTTCTATATCAACCCAGTATGTGACTTTGAAACTAGGTATAAGTAAGTGATTTTGAGAATAATTGAGTACAATTGCTTGGCATAAATTCAGCAACTCTTGGGAGTCAGGCATAACAGGACTCAACACCGAAAGCATCAGTTTCCCCTCCTGGAAATTATTTCAGAAATAGAAAGATTTCCCTTCTCATGCTTTGTCCTATCCATAAAGTAAAAATTACTCATAGTACCATCCAGGACCCCAAACATTCCTTGGCTGCCTACGGGCAGGGCTTTATAGCACACACACAGAGGACAACAATGAGTAAGATGTGACCTCTTACATCTAATCAGATGTCAACACTAAATTAAAACATTTGTGGTGCATGCTGCCCTGAGACAGTCCCATGAGGGCAGGTATGCTGCTTTCCTGTGTTTCTTTTTGTGCTGTAAGATGTTGTTTATGTAGGAAGTGCATATATATATCTCCATTCGTCTGATCATGATGGAATGAAAGCATGGTAAAATTGAACCTTTTAGTTGTGCGGAATCTAGTACAAATTAGCTATTGAATATTATTAATCACATTGAGTTAATTTCAAGATGCTATTTAAGACTTGATTGAGGGTTTAATCTGGTCAGAAGAATCTGAGTCAATAGATATCCTTCTAAGCTGTAAAATTTCATATATAATTTCGGAGACAACATTGGCTTTAGGTACTTTTTCTATATCATAAAAGAAATATTTGAATTACTGTATATCACCTAGGAATTAATTATGCAATTTGTAGAAATGCAAAGAATAAAACATTAAATTGTTTGCTTTACCTAGGAAAGTAGGATAATGTGGGTTATAATTTGAATTGGTTCTTATTCCCATATTGCTTTTTTGATTCTGTGTCTTTTTCCTTAAAAGGTAGGGCTGTATAAAAATACTCATATTTATTCTGCAGGTGAAAGCACATTTGCCCAGTGACGCAAGTGCTCTGGAAGGAGGCCTGTTTTGAGATAGAGAGAGGAAGAGTGATAATGTAGAGGTGTCATGAGAAGGTCTTTTTGGTGTTGCTACCTGCAGTTCGGTCTTGGGACCTGGCCAAGTAGTGATGGGGCATCTGTTTAGGCTCTGAATTCCTAATATTGAGAGGAACAAAACAATGCAAAGAGAGTAGGTAATATTCTAGGGATTAATAAAGGACTTTATTAAGCACATTTTGCTGCTGCACTAACTTAAGACTGTGAACCTTGATTTCCTCATCTCTGTAAGAAAAAATAATATTTGATCAGATTTTTTTTTCTAAATTCCTTTCTTGTTTCATAAAATTGGGGGGGGGGACAACCAGATTTTATTATCAGCAGAACCATAAACTCATATTCTCCCCTTGGGGTTTAGACATGCCACTTAGCTCAGTGCTTGAGTCTCATGAACTTTTGGGTTGATTCAATTGGGTCTATGAGTTATACTTTCTGATGTTTTGCAAAACAAACCCTAAGGATTTCCATACATTATATTCAGTATTCTTCTTAGAGATTCATAATGCACATCATTATATTAAAAATTTAAGTTATACTTCAGTAAAGAAATCACTTTCCTAAAGAAACGTGTGTGTGTGTGTGTGTGTGTGTGAGTGAGAGAGAGAGAGAGAGAGAGAGAGAGAGAGAGAGAGAGAGAGAGAGAGAGAGAGAATGAATTCATTGATATACCGTGGATTGGCCACTCTGGATTAGAGTACCTTTAAATTGCAACTTCGATGTTATGTTTCCAAAAACTAATTTAGGAGACCAGAGGAGTGGGTAGTTAGCTAGCTAAGTTTGCTGAGCTTTCTTATTCACCTTTTATGACATACCAGGGTCAACTGCATTATGGGTTAGTTAAGAAAACCATGAAATCAAGCAGTGATGTAAGAGTAAAGATAATACAACCAGATAGTCTAGGTTAAGAGTCAAATCCTATTTCTGCCACTTACTATCCTTGAGACCCTGGGCAAGTTAGGAAACTCGGGGCTTCATTTCTATTCTCAAGTGAACATGATGATAGTATCTACATTTGGGGTTTGAGATTTATTTCCTAAATTGCTTTATTCCCTAAATTGTAATCAGTATTCCTAAGAGCCCCATGTGAATTTGAGAAGAATACATATTCTGCAATTATTGACTGCAGGATTCTATTTGTCCATCAGGTCAAGCTTTAAATTATGCTATTCAAATCTTTGCTGTTTTCACTAATTTTGTTTTTATAGTTTTATAATATAAATTATTAGAGGAGAATAATGAAATGAGGGGGGCAGAACACAAACGGGCAAGAAAAAAACATAAATTATTGAGCGAAGTATATCAGGACCTCCCACTAGATGGCAGATTTGTCATTTTTCCTTGTATTTATATTAACTTTCCTTTATGCAATTTTTAGAGTACTTTATTAAGTGCATAGAAATATGGAATTGTTACATATTCTTGTTAAATAATTTATCAATAGATAATGACATACTTATTTTTCTCTATTAAGATTTTTGTCTTAGAGTTAATTTTGATTAGTAATTATATGTTACCTTACCTTGGTTCAGGCAGTATTTAACTAATACATCTTTTACTCTCCATTTTCTTTTAACTTTTTGTGTCTTTACAAACAACACATATTTGGATTTTATCTGTTTTGAATCAGATCTGATGATCTTAATTGGAGAGTTTAGTCCATTTACATTAAATATTTTCAGTATATATATATATATATATATATATATATATATATATATATTATTCTAACATATTTGTGTTTTCTATTTTTTTTTTCTTTCCCATTTGCAGGTCCCCCTCCCCCCCTCATTTCGTTATTCTCCTCCATGAGTTAGAATTTTTATATGCTATGTCTATTCTTGTAGGCCTAGTACATTTTAAAATTCATATTTAACTTAGCAGAATCTAAGGTTAACCCATATTTTAGCATCCTCCTAAAAAACATAAGGTTTTAGAATGATTTAACTTACATTATTTTCTTACTTGAGTAATTGTCCTGAATTTTAGCTGCCTCTTGGCTCTTTTCACTCCAGAAATAAGACACATTATTACTGTTGTTCTTAATAATGTGTCTTATTTCACAAATTTTCCTTGTTCAATATTGCTTAAATCTTATATGTGTATTTTGAGATTATTTTCTTTTCTTTAAAATATTTTTTAGACAGAGTCTCTTGATCCTAAACTGTGTCTCTGTAGTTCTGAAAATGTATTTGTTCTATTTTCAATCCACTGGATACATAATTCTGGTTGACTTTTTCTCTCTCATATTTTGAAAGTATTATTCCAACTACTGGTTTTCATTATTGCAGATAAAAATAATCATTCAACATAGTTGTCTTTTATTTTTAACATCTTTTGTTTTTAACATCTTTGTTTTGGGTATTCTGAAATTTCATCATGATGTATTTGTATGGATTTCTCTTTATTTATTTATGTGCTATCTTGAACTTCTTAAATGTATAAATCAATGTCTTTATTTCTTCAAATGTTGCCCCCTTAGAAAGTCTCATAAATTTTCCCATCCTACCTAGAGGTCAAGGTCAAGAAGGCATGATGCCCACTGCCACCCCCTGCAGGAGGCTGTATTTTTTAGCTCAATCAACTCTTGATTCTGAAAATAACAGGCTGTTGTTGTTCCTTCTGATTAAGCCCATTCTATCTTCCATAAATGCAGGTCTTCTGTGCAATCTTCCATTCACTTGAGCTATAAGCTTTTTTCCTCCTATGTTGTACTCATGCAACCTTTAAGAAACCAGGCTTTGGTTAACTATGGATTGGCTGATAGTCACAGAGTAAATGCTAGCTTTAGTGCAGTTTACCTCCATATTCATCCTTTTTGTCATTTCTGCTCTCCAAGGAATTATCTTCATTTCTCTACTAGGTCCGGCCCCCCCCCCCCCCCCCCAACACACACATATTAAAATTACTTTTAAACTCATAATTTTAGTTCTGTATCACAGAGTTTTTGTTTGTTTGTTTTTTGTGTGTGTTTATGTGTATATGTGTGTTTAAAACTAATCTGCCATACTATTTAATATTAGAAACCAAATGTGAATTATTTTTATTAGAGAACATTTTGTTATATTCAGATGAGTCTTACTTTTATTGTTTGTGTTTGTCTCTCTGTTTATATCTATGCATACAAGTACACATATATATGCATATTTATATAGCCATTTACATATATGTGTATACATATACAAATGTACACGAATTTAATGCTAAGGGAAAATAGTATCAATAAATTTTAATTTTTCTAATAAACAATTTTAGCTCTACATGTAGAAAATACCAAATATTGTAGACCAGATTATCCTCCTATATAATAAAAGGCTAATATGCAAATCGACCGAACTGTAGAATGACCAGTCGTTATGATGTGCACTGACCACCAGGGGGCAGATGCTCAACACAGGAGCTGCCCCCTGGTGGTCAGTGCTCTCCCACGGGGGAGCTCTGCTTAGGCAGAAGCTGGACTAACGGCTGGCAAGTGCAGCCACAGTGGCAGGAGCCTCCCCCGCCTCCATAGCAGCGCTAAGGATGTCTGACTGCGAGAGGGCACAGGCTGGGCTGAGTTGACCCCACCACCACCACCTGAGTGCACTAATTTTGTATCCTGGGCCTCTAGCGTATTTATAAGTTGTTCTTGCTCTGTCTTTAAGGTACCTTTTTTAATGTCATATTTTAAATATCAGGAATTTAAAGCAAGGAACAACGGGGGAAAACTCTTTACTTCAAGGAGGCAGCAAATGTTATAAAGTTTATATCCAGTAGCAAAGAATAAAACATCTTAACAAACACCTAGGATTGGACTCAGTCACAGAAAAGAGACAGTTAATGTAGGTCTTCTGTCTTCAGAAAGTTTAAGTTCAGGGCCATGCGTACCTTAGCAAACAGGCAGAGGATTTCTCAGAAATGTGATTTTGCCTGCAGATCCAGAGTTCACATCCTAGCTCTTATGATATATGTGACATTGGGTACCTTGCTTAACTTCTCTAATTACCCTTCCCTCATTTCTTTAATGGGCTTAATGACAATAATAGTTGTAACTCTCTCATATACCTGCTATGAGAAATAAAAGAACATATTCAGTTAGATATACATTATGTGGCTTATTTTTCCGAGTAAGTGACAGCACATTTATGATTTTGAAATTTTAGCCTTTTTTTGTGAATTGAAGTCAGCAGTTGAATTTTGAAGGCCTTCCCTCCCAACCTGCCAACGTGAGACTCCACACTTTTATGTTTTCACTTTTTGCAGTTGCTCAGCATTTATAAAACATCTATCACCAAGAGTACATGTAGATTTTCATACCCAAGTTAATGGTTTTTTGTTTTTTTTTCGAGACCCCGCATACGGTGGAATTTATGTACCAACCCTATAGTGGTTGCCAATATAAAAATCTGGTATGCCCAGCTGGTGTTGCTCAGTGGTTGAGCATCAACCTATGAACTGAGAAGTCCTGGTTGGATTCCCTGCCAAGGCACATGCCTGGTTGCAGGCTTAATTCCCAGTAGGGGGCATGTAGGAGGAAGCCTATGGATGTCTTTCTCATCGATGTTTCTGTTTTTCTATCTCTTGCCCTTCCTCTCTCTCCAAACATCAATAAAAAGATATTTAAAAAACTCTGTTAGATGTGGAAAGCATATCGATGTGTATTCCAAGATTCCTGAGTCTCAGGAAGGAAAGGCCAGTCATTGCTTCTTCCCTGAATGTCTATAATTCTTCCTCTTGGCATTTGTGCTATACATCCAGGTGTTGTTTTCTTACTATATTTTTCCAATTAGGTGGCAAATCCCCAGAGAATGGGTATACTGATATAGTTTTCTTATGTCGATTATCCAAAATATTATTGTTTTTGAAAATAAGCTTATCCCTCATTCATTCATTCACTCATTCATTTAGCAACTATTCATTGAACACCTACACAAAGACACCTACAATAAAGTTTTTGGCTCTAGGGTTTGCACATCAGTGAGTAAGGGATACAAGGCCTTGCTCTCAGGGGATTTACAACATTGTAATGGAAACAGGAAAATAAACAAGTGAATTAAGAAGGATTTTAAAGAGTGGTAGTGGAGTCAAAAGAGACTTGGGATGGGAAGGACACTTTGGCAAGGATGGTCAGGGAGGGCCTCTGTGAGGGGTGGTATTTGAGGTTTGAATGAAACAGTGAAGAGAAGCCAAGAATGCGAGGACATGAACGAGCAATCAGGCCTGGGAAAGAGGTTGGTGTGTGGAAAACCAGGAAGAACGCCAGTGTAGCCGAAACATAACAAATAAAGGCACAGAGTGGTAGTAGGTGAAACCTGAGAAGCAGACCCAGGGCTAGATCTTTTAATATGGATTTTTATTACCAGTATTCTCGGTGGAATTGAATAGGCTTTACCATATCGACTTCTTCATTTTGTCTCTTCCCCTTGGGAATGTTTCACTATTCCTTTTTATGTAAGCTCCTCATGCCAGTGAACGTGTCTTCCTATCCCAGCCTTCCCCACTCATTGTAACTCCTTTGGGATCAAGTGACCACAAAAGCTGGTTTGATTAATGAGTCATTAAAGAATAAAGGTATTAGTGGGCTGGCTTCTCCAGGAAGAGATTTTCCCTCTCCATGGAGGACAGCTTTTGCAAAGTGAGCTTTGCACATGAAGGGCAGATCACAGCAAGATCCTGGCTTCTCGCAATAAACAGATTGCAAATCTGAATAAATTACATGCCTTCCCTTGGCTTAGCTCAATTTGAATCACTATTGTCTAATATGAGTTCCCGGAACTGTTCATTATGATTTATCAACCAGTTGATTGGAAAGCTATACAGTGACTATTCCTGATCTGATGGCACGGAATTTCATTACAGAAATGCTGTGGTGGTTACCACACCTTCCTACTCCCTCTGAGAGGCCTCCGAAAGGGAATTCTTCTGCTCTAAGGGGACATTGTTACACCTTATAAACTTATCATAGATGTGGGGCTGTTATCCTGTGGATTATAGGTTTCCAGATTTGTTGTCATAAAACTCCTCTTTTCTGAAAGTCATGTGGCTTTTTGCATTGGAGGAAATAAGCATTGGAAGAAATAAGGATTTATTAGTAGAGAAAAGTTAACAAGCAAATATAATTTTGGTGTCTTGGTAAATTATAAATCTGCCTTGGTAAAATGGGTATGTTTTAAAAATGTGGGCATAATAGGTTTATTTGCACCTGCGGGGTGATTGTCAAAGGGGATCAGGACAGCAGTCTTCGGTGAGGCTTGATTTTTGAAATTTGGTCCAAACCCCAGCTGGGAGTTCAGGCTACAGAAAGCAGCAGGAACAAGCTAAATGCATGTGGAAACTGGTGGTGCTGGTGCTCCTTCTCAGGGAAGGAAGCCTCACGCGATGTCTGAGTACACGATGTCTGAGCACTTGAGTGGCTTGGGCCAAACAGCTTGGGCATCACTCGATTTTGACTAAGTGTCCCTGGGATGAAATGATCTTTCATGTAACTTGGTTAGATGTTAAGGGCTTGCTGTGCTGTACTTTGCTTTGCTCTTACTCTTGCCAAGTGAAGGGCTGGCAGCTGTGGAACAGAGCAAGACACTGCGGCCCCATCAGGCTGTTGGTGGCAGTAGTTCTCAACACAGAGCTCAGAGCCAGCTTTCCAGCTCTGAGAGCTGCTTGCTCAGATAGCAAGAGGCCCAGAGCATCTCCTTACAATGCGTCCAGGGCCCTCTGGTGGGCAATGGCAGCTCTGCAGCTAATTTGCACAGCAACTCTGGAAACATTGGACGGTGTCTAACTTATGCTCAGATGAATGATGCATTCCAAGCAGGACTGGGGATAGGTAACTTGTATAATTCGAGGGGCCCCTTTTAGAAACAAGAATGTAAAATATCTTAAGTTTTATAAGAGCCTGCAAACATGTAAACACAACGAAGGTCCTTCTTTTAAAGGGTGCTTCTGTTATCACCTACGAAACCTCATGAATTTCATGATAGGTCCACCTCTGGCTTTACTGGTTCTATGTTTGCCGATTTTAAATACAATTGAAATTACGGAGGATGTGTTTTTAATAAAGGTTTGGGAATTGCAGCTTTTTAATTCTATAAAAGTTATTTTGGACAAAGTTATGCTTTTAAAGTGTAATACAAAATTCAGACTTAATTCACATTTCTTTCTTTCTTGGGAATAGTTAATCTATCAATAGCTTTTATGTTATTTCCCAGAGTGAATTTTTTTTATTCCCCAGCTGAGTTTAGAATTGCTTACACTGAATAATGTATTTAGCACATTAGTCTTTAACCTATAAAATCTTAATTGAGTATGGTAAAGTACAAAGTTAGTAATTAGTAATTGCTCTGGCCTCATTAACCTGAGCAGAATATTTTAGTGATCAGTCTTTAGTGGCTATAGGAATAGATGTGTCTCATGATGAGAAATGTTAGAATTTGCAAATTGGCCTACAGATCTGTGGGAGACAGAACCTGTCATGTAGAATAAATTTGATTCAATCTTTAATTGCAAAAAATATTAACTGAAAGACACTTTCTCCTCTAAATTAAAAACAAAATAAGCCATCAATGTTTCACTATTTCCTTGAATTAAATGGGATATTGTTTTGTGGTTCTGTGATGATTTACAAGTTGTTTTTTTAATTAGAGTTCTAAGTATAGTTACTTAAGTCACAGTTTCTGTACTAAAAATCTCCTAAATAATGATTTATAGATGTTTTCTTTTTCAAGTAATTTAATTTGTGAATAGGTGTTTTTTTTAACATATGATTTGTTCTTTTTGTCATCAGAAATATGCAGTACCACTAAAAACAAACAAACAACCAAACAAAACAAACCTAAAAACCATAAACTGGCATAACAGCACAGAGTTCCTTAGAATCAGATGTGGAGAAAATAAAAGTTGAAAGGGAACTGGTAAGACCATCTGGTCCAGTCTCCTCAGTCTTAGAGAGGTTAAGA
The DNA here is from genome assembly GCF_014108245.1 of Pipistrellus kuhlii. Lineage (NCBI taxonomy): Eukaryota > Metazoa > Chordata > Mammalia > Chiroptera > Vespertilionidae > Pipistrellus > Pipistrellus kuhlii. Next base: position 29,416,289 of record NW_023425427.1, read on the forward strand.
GTGTGTTTTCTATGTTTTCCTCACACATAAGGATGATTGATTGGGGGGATGGTGGGAAAAATACAAAAAACACTTAAACTGAACTTCTTGATCCTGAATGTTCAGGTAGCAAACATTAAGACGAGCTACCTGAAGTTTTTAAAGCATTGGATTATTAACCTGAATCTCTAGCATTTACAAAGAAATATAAGTTGATTTTATTTTTTTAATGCTTTTATTGATTTTAGAGGAAGAGCAAGGGAGAAGGATAGAGAGATAGGTACATCAGTTGCTACTTCCTGCACCCACTCTACTGGGCACCCAGCCCACAACCTGGGCATGTTCCTGACTGGGATTTGACTCGGTGACCTTTTGGTTCATGGGTAGATGTTCCACCACCGAGTTACACTAGCCAGGCTGACTTTATTTTTGCAAAGATAACTTATTGTTATTTAAAAATATAAGGTAATAATAGCTTTTTTGTTTGCTTTTATACTACGTCAGGCACTTGTCCTGATATGATATAAATCTAAGGGAATCATAGCTTTTTGTTTGGGTTTATACTTTATCATTACAGTGCTTAAGCTTCTCATGTATCATTTTTCTCTATCCTTACAACAGCCCATTGAGGCTGGTACTACAGATGAGGAAACTGAAGGTCACAAAGGTTCAGTAAATTTCCCAGGGTCATCCAGAGTCAGTTAGCAAGCAAATTGCAGAACCCAGAGTTCACACCCCAGAACTGCTGGGGTGTGAACTCTGGGTATCAGAAGGCCAGGAGGAACCCTGCCTATGATTGAGCATGTGACAGAGTCACACTAAGAATGAAGGCTATAGATATAGTGATAAAACCCAGACCTCAGAAGACAAATAACCATGTTCACATAGATGCTGGTGCCCTCGAAAGCACACTCAGCTTGGAATATTAAACTTCTGAATACTGATGGTCATTGAAAATATGGGAGTAGATGTAATTCTCAAGAAAGGAGTAATAGCTAAAAAAGGAAGGTCAGAAGATGGGAGCTTAGCCCTAACTGGTTTGGCTCAATGGATAGAGTGTCAGCCTGCAGACTGAAAGGTCCCAGGTTCAATTCCAGTCAAGGGCACGGATCTTGGTTGTGGACACATCCCCAGTGTGTGGTGTACAGGAGGCAGCTGATCGATGTTTCTTTCTCATAGATGTTTCTAGCTCTCTATCCATTTCCCTTCCTCTCTGTAAAAAAACAATAAAATATATATATTTAAAAAAAGAAGGTGGGAGCTTAGAGAACACTAGAGAAGAGGAAAGGTTTACCGAAAGTGAAGCTGAGAATGGAGAGTGAGGTGGTAGAGCTGCCAATGGCAGTGCCACTGGGGTAACAGGGACAGATATTCTTACAAGTTGAGGGCAGCTGGCAGTGATGTAGTAGAACACACACACACACACACACACACACACACACACACACAGCATCCTTAAATAAGAACACCTGATAAAGATCTGAAGGTATCTGGTCACATCAGCCACAGTTAAGAGTCTAGTTATTTTCCAAAAATAAGGAAATGAGTTACTTCCTGGGGGATTGTAGGCAGGTGCAGTGATGTTTGCTAAGAACACCAAGCCAATGGTTTCAGGTTCTCCAACTGGTGTGTCTCAAACAAGAAAGCGTGCTGTTCATTTTGAGTTTGAATTCCTATACAGATGGTACTGACAGATGTTTCCAAACAACAAATGTCTAAAAGTCACAACTCTATTTAAAGTTTCAAGCATAAAAGCACATAGACTTTGTAGTGCCTTAGCATGCTTCTGGTCTTAAAACCGTAACTCTGTCTCAATCACTTGGGGTGAGTGAACCTCTGTATACTAATTGTCATTTTCACCTCAAGATGTACCTTACTGTTGTGAATGTTCACGTCCACTTGAATGTGGCTTTCTCCTGTCCTTTTCAGTACATTAATTAGAAATAATAAGATGGCTCAGGGATCCAGCACATTCTATTGTAAAACAATAGGAAAAGCACTCTTCCCTAGTTGAGGCAAGTATTATACAAAGAAATGTGGATGACAATAACAGTAACCATTATAAAAGATTTTTCTCTAAACCCCTACCAACAGAATCCATTTGATCATTAAATATTGGATTCAACCTACAAACCAGCTGCTATGTCTGAGGAGACAGCAATGGGGAAAATGTTTTTCTGTGGAGCTTTATTCCAGAAATAAAATAGGCAAATGAAACAGGTAGCATTTTAAATGAAAATGAGTACTTTGGGGGCGAGATGGTCAAGTATCTCAGGTGCCTGTGTATTCCTTTTTAATGTACTCATTCAAGTTGTATCATTGTCCCTGTTAAGGTTTGCCTCTCCTCTGTCCCTTGGGTCCTGAATTGCTTGCTGCCTTCTTTGCGTCTTCCATATGATGTAGGTTAACCAGGTGTTGGACAACCAGTGATGAATGAGCCAGCCATGGTCCTCTCCTGCATGGAGCTTATTGTCTAGATTAGGGGTGTCGAACTCAATCAGAGAAGGGGCCAAAATCTAAAATCCAGCCTAAATCGCAGGCCGAATGGTTTACTGAACGGTCATAAACTGTCATTGTGATGGAAACGCAGCGGAGTGCAGTGATGACAGCGCGGTGCGGGCCACATTGCAAGGCCTGGCGGGACGGATTTGGCCCGCGGGCCTTGTGTTTGACACATGTGGTCTAGATAGTGGGAAAACATGATTGAAACACAAAAACACTTCAGTGAATCTGGTAAGTGCTAAGAAGGAAGTAAACAGGATGCTGGAATAGAGAATAAGAAGAAAAATGACTTTAGATATGGTGACCAGGGAATTCCTCCTTGGAAATCGGAAGAAATAATGGAATCAGCTGTCTTCTTTGTGTATGTACTCTGTTTCCCCGAAAATAAGACAGTGTCTTATATTAATTTTTTCTCCCAAAGTTGCACTAGGTCTTATTTTCAGGGGATGTCTTATCTTTCCATGCACTAGGTCTTATTTTCTGAGGATGTCTTATTTTCGGGGAAACACGGTACGTGTTTGTGTGAGGCGAGAGATGCATTCCAAGCCACGAGAATACCATGTGCAAAGACCCTTAGCCCAAGGAAACAACACCTGGCTCCTCCTAGGACCTTCCTAACGGCTTTCATGACTGGAACACTGGGTGGCCTGACTCTGTTTCTTAAAGAAAACCTTATATTAAAACCCATTTGATTCCATTACTTAACGTTTCCTCTTGCAAGAACCTGGGGGTTATTTCTGTTCAGACTGGTGATGCCAAAGTGTGAGTCAGCGAGTCAGCATTGCTCTCCAAATCATGTCTCCCTGGCTAGTCGAGTCCCACCATTAGACTCCTTTCTCAGACATTGTTCTCTGAGCATTGGGGGGGTGGGGGGGAGGGAGGAAGGGAAGCAGATGACAGACCAATACCAATACTTCCATGTTCCCATTGTTGTTCCTCCTGGGTTGTCATAGAGTCTGTCTCAGTCCCCCGTGTCATAGCACGCTTCCTCAATGACTTGATGTGCTTCAGAGACCCTTGTCACCAACACACATGCTTGGTAAAAAGATATAATTTAATGTTTTTCCACTTGGATAAAAGTTTTTAAGTCTAGATTTCTTTTCTCTTTAAAAAGAAAAACACATTGCTTTTCAAAAGATCCAGATGAACAAATATTTAACTACACTCTCTATTGCCTTGGCAAGCCACTCAGTGAGCCAGCGTACCTCTGAGCTCTGTTGTGTAACTAGCGATCCTTCTTTTTTCCCCTCATAGGATGTCTTATCATTCCAGCTGTGGATACTTTCACAGGAAGGGGTTGCCCTTTTCTGCCTGTCTGAACATTTTGGGGCTTAGAAGCTGGGCCAAAGGAAATATTTGTGGTAAAGGACAGCCTGTAGAGGAAATTAACTTACTTTCATTTCCACTATGGGGTAGTCTTCATCAATTAGACTGGAAGAAAATAATGAGCATACATGGTCATCGGGTGTTTTTTGGGCCTCAGCGGGATAAGCTTGAGAAGTCAATGTAGACATAGAAATCAAACCCAACACATAAAAGATGTAGCAACACTGCTGGCTGCCACACTCCTGTCGCAGTGAAAGTGGGCTGAGCTACTGTGGCAGCCTGGATTATGGGTAAATAATGAGCAAAGAAGATGGTTTACTCACAGCTCTATGGGAGAGAGGAATAAACGTTATACAGAAACCATTGGTAACAGATGAAGAAATGGGTGGGTTTTATCCATGGCCATGTTATTTATAAATAATTGCTCAGAGACGAGATGGTATATCCTATATTATTGTCGAGAACTGGAGTTGAAAGACCCAGGGTAAACTCGGGGAGAAGGGTGAAGGATATAACTGGGGTATTGTGAAGCTGCTAATGTGGAGATCAGGGTTAGCCTAGCAAACACACTTTATCATGCCCAGCAAACATCTTCCTAGGGCAGAGTAAGCTTGACTTTGCTCTGGGCACAAACATTATTGATGCACAAACTTGAAATGATTTTCAGAGATTCATTATCTCCCCTAGAAGTTCTTAATCCATTACAAGAACAACAGGCTTAATTGGCACTTTAGGGAGTAGATTTAATGATAAACATTGTGAAGTTCCCAGAATCACATAAAGCCTTCTTTTTTATGTTAAAACCTTAATGTATTACCTTACTGACATTCTTAATGAAAATCCTCATAGGGGAAAAACACAGGGCATAATGATCCTTATCAAATGATCCCTTATTGATATCAACTTGGTTTGCAAATACCATTTTTTCTGTTCCTATGCCAAGAGATGAAAGGTAGAAGCCAGGAAAACAGATTGGCGGTGAGAGGTCAGATGACAGGGCTACCATTTTCATTCTTCCAACGTTGTCATGTTTCTTGTCATCATCACAGTGCAGTAATTGCCGCTTCGCTCTAGTAACCACTGTTGAAAACCAGTGTAGTTGGAACTGAATGTGTCCGTGATGTGAAGGGGAACAGGGAACGAGTCAGATTTGGATTTTCTTTTTCAACTTCAGGATTCTGTCCATGTAAAGTTATTGTTGGAGAAATTAAACATGCTCCAATACAACTTCTGTATTATAAATTCATGTACTCTTTACACCTGATTTCTGATTTATTTGACTAGAACTATACATCTGAGCTCTCTTTATACACTGCATAATTATGAATAAATAATATAGCACTAAATAAGTATATGTTTATATTAATTATAAAATGTTATATAAAATAATAAGTTATATAATATTAAAATTAATAAATAATTTATATGGTTCCTATTACAAATGGGCTATTTCACAGCATCAGATTCCAGCAGTAAACTCTGTACAGTATATACATGTGAGCATCATTTAATCTCTTCATCATAGATTATAAACCTCTGACTGTTTCATCTGTACCTTCCACGCTCCTTAAGTACTTAGTAAATGAGTCAATACTTGGATGAGTGAATAAAGTAATAGATAAGCTAATACAAAAGTACATATGTGAGTAAATTAATAAATGAGCTAATGACATACATGCATAAATATATAAACACCTGGTATTTCTCTAGAAAAGTAGTTAATACATATTGGCTTCTTTGGCTTTATGCAGTATATTGCCAAATAGACATTCACTTTTTAAATACCCTTTACATTAATGTATGGGTTTTTATATTTTTAATTTTTAAAAAGTATTTTTGTTATTGTTTAGAATGTAGCTATGGAGAGCTGAAATCACCTTTAAACAATGTTGGTTTCTCTCTGTGCCATTTCTACATTTTTAATGTCTTAATCATTGAAAATGAAAAAAAAAAGAAGATGAGAAAAAAGTCATATACGTTCCTTCCATTCCCAGGCACTATTTGAATAGGATGCTCTCTCATTTTAAGATACTATCTGTGGGGTTCATTTGCCAAGATTCCTTTGTAGCACAACCCTTACTTTTCTAAGTTTTGAATTAAAAAGTATTTCCTCTGTCACTCAAAATTCTATCCCAGACTCCCCAGCTGGCAAAACAAGGCTGGGAGAAGTACCGATGCTCTTTCTCAGAAGGATGAGGACACTACTGTGGCCGCCCAGGCACAGAGCATGAATAGATCTTTATCTGTTTTTTCCTTCCCCTCACATTCCTGTTCAACCCTTTCCTTCAGATCTTTTGACTCAAGGAGACAGCTTCTGCTACTGTTCATCAAGTGGAAAAATGACTCCATTTCATGTGTGTGGGACTGCTGGGGATGAAAGTGACACCTCCCATTGAGAACTTCATGGAGGTGTGCTGCCATTATCCATATCAAGCCAGGCTTGATGGGAGCCCCTTGTGGCACATTTAGGGATTTTTATTTTGTTTTGTTTTTTTTGCTTTTTTCCCCCCTCACCCGCCCCCAACCACACTCTCTTTTTCTGCCCCATAAGAGCTCTCTTAGCATGGCCTCTCAGAAAGTGTAGTCATCTATTTTCATTTTGTGTTACTTACTTTAGTGTATTTTTTCACACTATTACAGATGTCCCTTATTGTAAGAACAATCTGCATTTCCTTTACCCATGGACTTGATGAGCTGGTACTAAATTTGTATCCAAAGTGGAGAAATCCAGAAAATGTTAGGTCAAAAGATGTGACACCTTTTTTTCCAACTGTGATTATCTGTATTCAGTAGCTAAGTTTTATAATTTTAAATATGGGGAATTGTCAATTTTTATTTTAGGGTAGGAAGCAGGGAAAAATTTATTTTCAACTGAGACACATTTTATTTCTAGCACTTGTTGAAAACTATATGGTTAATATGCTTATTCAAACCTCCAATGGCTTAACTCCCTACAAAACGTATCTTTTAACTGCATGGAAAACTCTTCCCACTTCAAATTCAGTTATATTTTATTTCCTCTTAACATTTTGATTGGAGTTTGACACGTTGAATGGCCTGTGCTTCTCTCAGTACAATTATACTTCCCAGGGCAGCATGACTGCAAGTCATATGTTCAGGAACACATAGCAGGTATGTAAGGGTGTGTTGGGGTATAATGTTGCTTCATTATTGAAAGCTGTGATTAAATGCACTTTCTGCAGCTGTGACTTACAGAGGGCAGGATTCGAATCAGAGAGGCTGCAAGGGCTTTCTGAACTGAAGCCAAGGAACAGATGCAGTTTTCCTCCCCTGAATCTTTTGTAAAAACCATATGAAAGTACATGTTGTTTGTGTGGATATTCATGCTGGATGTGTGTAGATCTTTTACCTCATTTTTGGTCATGGAATTGTATATACTACATCTACTAAATGCTTATGAAGCCTTAAACCATGTACATGGAGAACTTTTAAAAACATGTTTGTTTGTTTTAAACAGAGAAAGGAGCTGGATATAGTGCAGCTTTCCCTGCCTTGGTCTTCAAACTGCTTTGGATGATTCAGGTGCAAATATTTTAGATGGTCTGAAGATTACCAGACTACCTCTATTATATTTTGTTGAATTCTTTTCCACTTCATTATAATACCTGCCCTCTTTTTTTTTGGGGGGGGGGGGCGGTTGTGATCATCTCTTATACCTTAACTCTGATCCTCTCATCTTTTATCCCATTTTATTTTTTAAATATATTTTATTGATTTATTACAGAGAGGAAGGGAGAGGGATAGAGAGCCAGAAACATCGATGAGAGAGAAACATCGACCAGCTGCCTCCTGCACACCCCCCGCCGGGGATGTGCCTGCAACCCAGGTACATGCCCTTGACCAGAATCGAACCTGGGACCTTTCAGTCCACAGGCTGACGTTCTATCCACTGAGCCAAACCGGTTTCGGCATTTTCTCCCATTTTATTCTAACTAAAAAAATCCTTTTCTCCACCTATGTTCATTTTTTTACTACATCTTCATATTCTCGGTCCTAAAAACTTCCCTAAGTATTTCTCAAACAAAACAAAACAAAAATCTTGAAATTTTTTTTGCAATTAAGAACATGCCATTTTAATGAAGGGATAACTGAGACTCCTGGCTCCACCTCTTTGCTGGGCACACACACTCCCTTACTCTGGCAAGGAATCTGTGGGTAGGTAGTAAGCCATAACACAGGTTAGGAGAGAAATTCAACTAACCAATCTCCTGGACCTTGAAGAAATAAGTGAAATCAGATTTGCATGGAGTGTTCAGTTATTATTTCAACAGGTATTTATTGTGCATCTACTCTAGTGGGCATCTACCCAATTGTGGGCATCAACATTGATAAATTGGTCAAAATTTCTGCCCTCAAGAAGCTTATATTTCAGTGTGGGGGGAGACAAGTATTAAATAAAAAATAAAAATGAACAAAATAAGCTACTGATAAGTGTGATAAACAAAATAAAATGGAATAATTTCATAAAATATGACAGAGGTTGGGTATTCTTAGATTGGATATGAGGGAAGACCTATATGAGGGTATAATAGTTATTATTGCTGTGTAACAACTTATACCAAATCTAACAGCTTAAAAATCATCCTGTCACATGACTTTAAAAAACTCTTTATTGTTGAGAGTATTACAGATGTCCCCTCCATTTCCCCCCTTTACCCCCTTCTCCCTAGTTCCTACCCTGTTAGACAGGAATTTAGTAACAATTTGATGGGTAGTTTTTTCTCAGAGTCTCTTAGGAGATCACGGTCATCTGAAAACTTGACTATGGCAGGAGAATCTACTTTGAAACAGACTCACAGACACACAGAGAGAACTGGTGGTTGTCAAAGTAGAGGGGGGATTTGGAACCTGGGTGAAAAAGTGAAGGGATTAAGAAGTACAAAATGGTAGTTGTAAAATAGTTATGAGGAAATAGTAAAGCATAGGAAACATAGTCAATAATATTGCGATAACTATGTATGATGTCAGTTGGGGTACTAGAAATAGAGAGAGGAACACTATGTAAAGTATATGATTGTCTAACCGCTAAACTCAATCCCTGAAAGCAATACAAAATAAGTGGAATAGACATAAGGCGGGGTTGAGTTAGACGGAAAGTTACATAGTAGAGTCCCATGAGCAAAGGCCAGATTAAATAGACCATTATAAGGGTTTGGGATATATTCTGCATGTGGAGAGGTTTTTAGCAGAGGAGTAACAAAAGCTGCATGCCTAGGTGTTGAGCAAAAGTGTAGTTCTAAGAACTAAATTGGACCTGAAAAACTGTAATACAAAAAGAATGTTAGACAAGCTGTCAGCAAACTCATTAGTCAACAGAGACAAATATCTGTACAATGAATTGAAATTTCTTTTGAGAGACAAATTTTTTAAACTTCTAATGCCACTTTTTCAAAATAGACTTGCCCAGGCCATGGTATTTTGTGGAAGAGCCACCCTCAAGGGGCCAAAGAGCCTCATGTGGCTCAAGAGCCACAGTTTGCCGACCACGGAGTTAGACTAATAATTTTGACTTTCACCCTTCCTGATCATAATGTAAAAACTCATAAAGGTGAGAAATACTTCTTCTACTCTGTTGAGTAATAGAACAGAAGTGACCTGGGGATGTACGCATTGTGTGAAGCTCTCCGAGTCTGCTCTGACCTCTGCTTCTGCCATCAGAACGAGGCTCTACTCTTCACCCTGACCCTTTCTTGGACCTCAAATTCACAGGGAATTTCAGGCAGGAAAATATCGAAGTGTTATTTATAAAGCTTTCAAGGGCCAAGCTGCAGTCCTGCTTGAGCAGTTGGGTGTCCTCCCTGTTATTTTCCAGGTAGAGTGTCATTTACACTCCACCAGTTTCTCCAGGTCTCTCTCCTGTTGTGAAAAGGCAGGCTTTCACTCATATTTAGAAAATTTGCTCTGAAGAAAAGAACAGCTCTTTGTTCTTCTGACGCTAGGCCCCACCCTCCCAGCTCACTGGCCTATGGGGAGTCTTGCCCTTTGTAAATTGGTTCCAACCTCCAGAGAAAATGCAGCCTTTTGTTCCAAATGAGATTATTCTGCTCTGGTGCTCTGTGCAGGTGCTGAGCTTCTGACCAAGGTTCACTGTCTTGGGGAAGAATGTATTCTGTTTTTCTCTTAAATATCTGCCATGCTTCTCAAAACATTTCAGTGGTACCAGAATGTAGCACATAAAAATGTTCGTGGTCTCTGCTCCTGATCATGTACACAAAATTAACCTTTCTCCAGGGCTAATATTTTGACATGACATTCTTCTCTCTTCACTGCTTGAATTTCCTTTTTACTTCAGAACAGGAGCACTTGTGCTTTCAGAGACATGCATATGATGTACCAGCTTTTTAAATATGAAGCTATTAAATGTTGTGTGTCTTTATTGTTTAAAATATTTCTAATAGTTGGAATGTACTGAGTTACAGAATTGAAAACCCATATCTTGATTCACTTTCTATTGAGGCCCTTACCCTATACTCGATGCTGTTATTCACTGATTAGTATCCTGTGTACTTTCCTATCTTCACACGTCTCTGCACTTGTGGTTTGCTCTGCCTGTGACACTCTCTAACCTTACTTCTCTTGTGAATTTATACTTCTCTTTCAAAGTTCAAAGCAAATATCACTTCCCTGAGAAGCCTTCTCTGGTCTCTATAAGCACATCTAACTCTAATTCCCAGCATAAACCAATGCTAGGACAATCGCCTCTGAGAGAGAAATTAGTGCAAACTACCATAATTTCTTGAGGACATAACTCGGTTCACAGTCTCTTATATAGCATAAGTTGAATAAATGCTTATCTTAACCAATTAGCACAAACCATTTTAAATAACGTGAGACATTTTTTTGTTTCTAAGCACATGTGTTCCTGTGTCATTTGCTCATCAGAATCATGTAAGAAATTCAAGAACACTGACTGATCTCAAGGGGTTTTAATGCACTGAGATAGAAAGTAACCCCCCCCCCTTTTTTTTTTTTTACATACTCCCAGAAGCTTTGGGAGCAATAATCAGGAAGATCTGAAGTTCATTTTATTTATGTTATGATTGTTCTCATCATTTACCACCCATTGGAATATTAAAAAAAATGATACTCTTAAGTCCACCTTCTCTCATGTCCATTTAGATCATATGGCAGCAAATACATGCCTGCTCTCATCTCTGGGCACCCTAAAAGTAAAAATGATTAGCAGTCACGCCGTTGGCATTTAAAGTGGGTTGTGGGCTGTAGAGGGTAGGTCCTCTGAGGGAGGAGGGGCAGAGATGTTGAATAGAATCCCAGGAAAGAACCTGCTGAGGACTCCCACATATCTTTGTGCAGTGAGGGAATGACAGGAAGTAGCTGCAGTGCAGAGAATTTAGGGAGATTATCCATTGATGTATGCATTTGTGTATTAATTTGTCTATTCAACAATCATTTGCCAAGGTCTCTCCATGGGCAGCTACTGTGCTGGGTGTTGGAAGTACAGTATTAAGTGAAACAGAACAGACGTTCCCCTCATGGCACTTTCAGTGTAGAAGGGATGACAAACTTGATTACATGAATCTTTTATTTACTATATTTTTGTAAGTGCCATAAGTAATTTCTGGGGGTGCTAGAACATATACCAATGGATGGGATGTTAACTTTGTAGTGGTTCTTAGAGGGCTTTTTAAGAATGACATTAAGTCTTAAAGGAGAAGATAGCCTGGCATAGAGGAAGGGAAGAAGAGGACTCCAAGAGGAATTACTGGAGGAACAAAGGCACAGAAAGAGAAAATAGAACAAATGGTCAAGAACTGAGCTAGAAAACCACCACATGATGGAATGGAGTGCCCCTCTAGAGAGTGGAAAAGAGAATTCATATTGACAGTAGGGGGTGTCACTTCCCCTGTGATCTGACATACTGAGAAAACATGAGTAACTGATGTTACCATTAAGGGAAGTTCATAAGACACCATAGGGATAGCCTAGACTTAGAAGAAAATGATAGACGAGGCTTACAATAGATGAGACTGCACCATGTATTGTCTCTGTGAGCTTTTCACACATTCAGTTATTTGATCCTTATAAAATGCTTGTGGTGGGAAACACTGTGACCCATTTTGCAGATGTGGAAACTGAAGCTAGGAGGGTTTGGGCGGCTTGAGCAGAGCCTGAGTAAGAATCCAGACAAGTGTATTTAGAGCTGCACATGTACTCATTGTGTCTCTCTGGATTTCCTTCCTTTTTTGTCACATTAAAAAATTATTTCATCATCCATTCTCTATGCCAAAGCAGAATAGTTCTAAAATCAGGTATATTTTGAAACTCTACTTCATGCCAAATTAAAAAAAAAAAATCTTAGAAGCATATCGGTTATGTGTGGGTGAATAATCTCTCATTAAAACTGAAGAAAAGAATGTTTAAATCTTACACAAGGTGTTTTAACAAAGAAATATATTTAATTAGATGATGAGAAAGCACCCACTCAGTTCTCTTAAATCCGAGTGTGGTATTTTTAATATTTTAATTTAAATTAAGGGAAAAGGTGAATTAGAACTTTTCTGACAAAACAAAAAATATATAAAAATTAATAAAGCCACTCGCATCTATTACTTACAAAATGCAAATACATTACACTTTTTAAAATATAAAATTATCATTTGCCCAGTTGGTGTTGCTTGGCAGTTGAGCATTGATTTATGAGCCAGAAGGCCAAGGTTTGATTCCACGTCAGGGCATATGCCTGGGTTGCTGGCTTGGTCCCCAGTATGGGACATTCAGGAGCAGCCAATCAGTGATTCTCTATCTTCATTAATGTTTCTACCTCTCCTTCTCCCTGACTCTCTGAAACCAATAAAAATATATATTTAAAAATTACCATTTTGTGATTTTTAATTTTATTTGAGTATAACAATACCAAAGTGTCCTATGGTAGGCATACAAACTATTCATCTGAGGGGTTTTTTTTGTTTTGTTTTGTTTTCTGACATTGACATAAACTTCTCAGATAGCTTATTAAACTTGTTTACTCCCACATTATTTATAAGAACCATTTGAATAAGATGTAGAACTATAAGTTAGTAAGACTGAAAACCCTTGAAAGGGGTGACATTTGCGATATGTAATTGAGTGTGTGTGCTATTATTGCTTTACTGTCCCAGCTGATTACATACATCAGGTTAACTAAAGTTCCATACATCCTTGATTTTCATTTCACTAACTTGATTCCAGTTTCCTCCTTTACCCATCACTTATTGTTGTGAGCTAGAAAGAGGGGTAGGGAGTTAGTGCAAATTAGAACAGGTGAGGGGTTTCATATCCAAGATTTGGGGTCATTGTTTTCTCCTGGTTCTGTGGCTCTTGTGCATGAATGCCTTATTTCTTGACTCGCTGGGATTACACCAAAACCAATGCACAGCTTTTCTTTTCTTCTTGAAGCAGAGCAATCTAAGTTCTGAAGAGTGTGGAAAAGACACTTAGTCTAAATTGTTTATGTTGCATATGAGTCATTGCAACATATACAATGTTAACTGACAATTCCAAGGACATTTATGATGAATGTCATGGGAATTATGGCTCAAAGAATTGTTGAAAAATATTGTTGTAGGTCCAGAAGTCCTCAAGAGATTTATCTTTTGGGACTGTTCTGTCTCATGATTTTGGAAGTAAATTTCAATCAAAATAAGCAATCTTTGACTGTACTATCTCCTGCTTATTTTGAAATTTAATTTTATAGAATTAATCCAAAAGGAAGGAATTTTTTAAAAATAAATTTAGTCTATAGCTTTTAGAAGATATTTTTTAATTGTAAGTAAACTAAATGCTAATGATTGAAGGAAAGTTAAGTTATAAAGTCAACTAAGTGAAAGAAGATATAGCCATTAGAAATCATTATAAAACAGAGGATTTAACATTAAGTAAAATCAGGATTATTTTAGTTTTAGGAAAAAAATAGAAAGATTTAAAGTAATATTAATCAGGGATTATATTGATTTTTAGTTTTCCCAGTTTTCCTTAAAGTCACTATAGTTCTTGTAAATGTAGTTTTAAAATTGAGGAGGTCAAGTACTGAAATACAATTATTGTTACCAAGAACTTAACTTTACAAATCTATTGTGACCCCAAAATTGTAAGTAGCTTGTAATTTTTAAGGGTGCTGAGACCAGAAAAAAGTTTTTGATCCCTTTGAAGCTCAGATTGCTTATCTGTAAACTTTCCTGTGGATAATGAGAAGATTAAATATGATAATGCATGTAAAGCAATTACCAATTACTATGTGGTTGGCATAGGAAGATATTAATTTAATATGCTGATATATTTAAAGTATTGACAAATTAAAAGCTAACATTGCTTTGGAGGATAGAAATTCAAAATGAAAATTCCACAAGGTAAATACCAATTTATTGTAATCATATAGGCATTTAATTGTTTTTGAATAAGAGAAAATGAGATGACATATATTCTCAATAATGCATAAAATTCAGATGATGAATATGGATTATACTTTCTATAATAAACAGAATTCATGAGGACAGTGAGAGCATGAGTTGGAAAGGTCACTGCTGAACAGGTACAAACAAAGAATGCCCAGGAGACCAAGAGCTCAGACTCTGGCTACCTGGATTCAAGTCCAGCTTTCCTGCATGAATTTGGACACCTTAAGTTCAGTTTTCTCCATCTATAAAATGGCGTTAATAAGAGCCCATTCACTTTATACTGTTATGGTAGGAATTAAACGTGTCCATATGTGCAAAGAACTGAGAGTAGCACTTGGTATATTAACGAATGCCATGTAATTTACCTAGAAAATGTGACTGTGGAGCTTTGGGTCATATAATAATTTTATTTTCATATTTTAGCTACTTATCCACTTATAACTTTGAAGGGCAATACCACTACAGTGTTAACAAAATAAAATACTAATTCTTGGAAAATGTAAGTCCTTGTGCCTTTAGATAGCGAATATCTTCAGAAGGTTGTGTTTTTGAAATGTAAATACTTGTTGAATAACTACAAGCAATGTAATACAGTCACCAAATTACATTCCCCCCAGTTTTATGTATATTATAAAGAAATACTGCTTCATTCTCAGGAAGTGAAGCAATCAGACAACTGGACAAAAATTAAAACAGTTCACTCAGTTACCAGGATCCTGGCAATAGTGGAGAAGTATTGACTGTCAAATGACATTATCAAAAAACCCACAGTATGTCTCAGCTTTAAAAATCAATAGGTCTACAAATGCAAACTTAGTATGAAGATATATTCCCTTGTGATTACAGGTTTTGTGAAATTCCCTTAGGGTTGCTATAAATATACAGTTCCTCTTAATGTAAATCAATTCAATGTATATAAATTTTTATACATAAATATGTAAAGAAAATATGTCTTAAATTGCAGTTATATTAAAAATTATATAGTATTTATTGACCAGCCATTGAACCAAGGCATGAAGGTTTTCATTTGCAGGTATGTGCTTGCTGGCCACCATAGTTCTGAATAAAAGAGAAAAGGGACAGAATGGCCTTTCGAGGGGCTGAAATCATTATCAAATAAAGTTACATCTCAGATCTTTGGAGGAGAACACAGGGGAAACAATAAATAGGGTGTTTTTCCCCCTTTTGATCTAACACCTCACTCTTGGTTGGCTGTACATCATTTGTTTTTGAAAAAAATATAATTGTGGCAACAGCTGTCTATAAGAAGCAAACAGCAGAGTTGGCTTTATCCCAGGAGAAGGATATTCAGAGAATGACTTTACTCAGAATAATATCATAGAGTTACAATTAAAAGGGGACATATATAACCCACATTAGAATACATAAGAAAATGGCACTGGGCTAGGATAAAATACTTACCCAAGATGGGAAGAATAAAAAGCATATATTTTATAGGTTGCAAAGGCATGTTTTTACCCAGTGTTTAAAAACATAGGTCAAATAAGACTAGAAAAATAAACCAGAGAAAATTTTAAGATTATTAGGCAAAATAATATTATCAAGCTTTTGTCTTTTTTTTTAAAATCTTTATGTATAGCATATGTCTTTTTAATATATTACCCCCTAACTGACATTTAATGTTAGTGGACTGTGTTAGCAGAGATGAGTGGAGAGGAATATCAGGGAAAGATTTAGGAAGAGATAGGTGGTATTTGTAAACACAGGCAAGGTGACGAATGCTTGGCCAACCAATGAGTGTAGTGGTGGATCACCATCTTGTAAATGTTTAGTAAGATGAATTTAAAGCATCCTTCTTTAATTTCTATTACTGTTTCCTACTATTGCAAAACCCAAATTATTGGCTATCTATTCAGCTTTAAAATGAGCATATAAAAATTAGTTAAGAAACAACAGAAAACTCAAACATTTATGGAAGCAGGATAACTTTAGTGTGAGGCAATGGGAAGGAGGAAGTGGACACCAACGGTCATAGTGGTAAGTTCCGGTCATGTTTGCTTACAACAGGCCCAGCTATGGACCGGTGGTAACTGTAGAAAAACAAACAAACAAACAAAACTGTAGGGACTTGGAAGCAAATCTTCTGTGGGATACAGGGAGTTGGTTTAGGAAAGTTCAATGCTTCATGCTACAGGAATCGGCAGAATTCAACACTGGGTGTGGCTTTGCTGGGATGAGAGCTATCTATGAAAGAGGTAGGGCTTTTATTTGGTATTTCAAATATCCTATATAATAAAAGGCTAATATGCAAATTGACCAAAAGGTGGAACAATGGGTTGCTATGATGCACATTGACCAACACGGGGAGTGTTGCTCAGCCAGGAGCCTGGCTCACTGCTGGCAAGCAGAGCACTGGTGGCGGGAGCCTCTCCTGCCTCCACAGCAGTGCTAAGGATGTCCGACTGACAGCTTAGGCCCACTTCCCTGAGGGCACCTGGACTATGAGAGGGCACAGGCTGGGCTGAGGGGAATTCCCCCTACCCCAATGCATGAATGTCGTGCAGCAGGCCTCTATTATTTGAATATTTCAAATAAAAATTACTGAACATTTAGCCAACCTTATCTGAACAAGAAGGAAAGAGAGACCATTGGTCTTCATTCCTCTCATATTCACTTTCATCCCTGCCTCTCTTTCCTCTCCTTGGTCTTGCCTTCTCCGCACATTAGAGGCCATGTGGGATTTTGTCTTGCCATTGTCAGATCCAGAAACAGCAAAAATCAAAATGAAGTCAATAATATTGTATTTAGTAGGAGTTTATTGTGCATCTAAATTATACTTGCAGCTTTCAAACTCAAAACTGATACAAGGCTTGAAGATATGACATTCAAGAATGGCTTAAAAAGTAAAAAATGAGAAAGTGGTTAAACCCTTTTTTATTTTATTTACTTTTTTATTTAATATATTTTTATTGATTTCACATAGGAAGGGAGGAGAGAGAGAAAGAGAGAGAGAGAGAGAGAGAGAGAGAGAGAGAGAGAGAGAGAGAGAGATCAATGATGAGAGAGAATCATTGATCAGCTGCCTCCTGCATGCCCCACACTGGGAATCGAGCCCAAGACCCTGGCCTATGCCCCGACCAGGAACTGAACCTGGATCTCCTAGTTCTGTGGTTGGCAAACTGCTGCTGGAGAGCCACATGCAGCTCTTTGGCCCCTTGAGTGTAGCTCTTCCACAAAATATCATGGCCTGGGCGAGTCTATTTTGAAGAAGTAGCATCAGAAAAAGTTTAAAAATTTGTCTCTCCAAAGAAATTTCAATCATTGTTCTATTGATATTTGGCTCTGTTGACTAATGAGTTTACTAACCACTGTCCTAGTTCATAAGTCAGTGCTCAACCACTGAGCCTCGCCTGCAGGGCAAAATAAATAAATAAATAAAATAAAATAAAAATAAAATTATTTATTAATTTGAGTGAGAGAGAGTAACATCTATTTGTTGTTCCACTTATTTATGCATTGATTGGTTGATTTTTGTATGTGACCTGACCAGAAATTGAACCCACACACATTTGATATATGTAATATATATACATATATACATATACATATACATATACATATACATGTATACATATACATATATACATGTATACACACACACATATATATTTACTATATGAAAGGAACACAAAAAGTATTCCCTTAAGTATTTGGCATATATAATTACTTACATATAATTATTTCTGGATGGGACTAATGAATAACATGTCTTTACTATGCTGCACCTGCCTTTTGTATCATGACTTTACAAAATAATAGCTGTTTTAAAATTACTTTATAGCTGACATATCTTAAAATATAAGCAGACCTAAGAGAAGGCAGGTTGAGAGCAAATAAGCATTTTTTTAAAAAATTAACAAGCAAGTCCTCAAACACCCCTTGACTACTGTACTTGGGCTGCTCCTGTGTTTTTGTCAGGAACACGGTGACCGTGATGCAAGAAAAGGCACCGAAAACCTGGCTGCACCCGTGCATTTGTTCCAAGCTGCTGAGAAACTGTTAGAAATGGAGCCCTGTTAGGTTGAAAAAGAAATTATTTTTTGCAGCAAAATTGGTAATTTTAATAGTAAATTCAATCTAAAATTTTAGAAAATCAAGCAAATAATAGAATGAGAGTTATCTTTGCAAATATCTGTTCTTTAATTCTACGTTGTATTTTTTTTGTCATTTTTCAGTGTGCATCATAGCTACTGGTAGGCTAGTCGCTTAGGCTTTTATATATATAGAACATTGCCAAAACTGTTCTAACATACCGTGTTTCCCCAAAAATAAAACATCCTCTGAAAATAAGACCTAGCTCATGGAAAGATAAGACATCCCCTGAAAATAAGACCTAGCGCAACTTTGGGAGAAAAAATTAATATAAGACACTGTCTATTTTCGGGGAAACAGGGTAGTATAATATCACAAAAGTTGTAGATAATATTAAAACATGCAAATAACCAATAACTTTTATTATATTCTAATGAATGAGTATCACAAGGGGGGCTTCCAGAAGGAGGGAGATTGGTTGAAAATGATTATCTTTTACCATTTTAGGAAGATGACTTCAGTTTCTTTTGTGATGATCACAGCCACTTATAAGAAATAACCTAAGTTTTACTCATGTTCATGAAATGAGCCAGATTTAGTTTTGCTTATGTGGCTTAAATAGTTTTGTTGGCTCGGGGAATTTTCAGGTTTGATTTCCATTTTGTATTTTATTTTAACATTATGTACACACAAAGCGTTTACAAACTATCTAAAGATATACAAGGCCAGAATGCTAACATGCTTTTTGCATTCCATCTCTTAAAAACATTGTTTTTGCAGATCATATGACTTTGGATAACACCAAAGCAGTTTCTGGTAGGGTAAATCTGTGGGCTGCTTGCTGTTCTATTTTAATACGTATGAAGAGAAGAGTAATTGAAACCTTAACCTAAAGCTGGATGTTTCAACCTTGTCACTATTGACATTTTGGTCCATATAATGCCTTGTTGTTGTCAGCTGTCCTGTGCATTGTATGATTTAGCAACACATAACATTTCTGGCGTCTGCCAACTAGATGACAGTAGCACACTGCCCTGTCCCCGCTGTGCCAACCAGAAATGTCTGCAGATATTGACAAGTGTCCCCAGGGGGCCTAAACTGCCCTGAAGCACAGTGTGTGGTTTCTTACTTATTATGAAGTGGAAACTTGCCTTTCAGCCAGAAAATTTCAATACTGAAATCCCTTTTTCTTTATCCATCACACATATGTTGAACATCTTATAATAAATCAGATGCTAAGGATATAAAAATAAATAAAAAAAACTGCTCACACAGACTCACATTTTAATAAGGAAGACAGATGTGTGAAATAAACCATTGCTCTGTGGGGCCTGAGTGTAATTCTGAGGAGGTAAGGCCATGGTGCCACAGGAGCTCCAAGGACACAGAATCGAGCCCCACATGAAGATGTCGGGGGAGTTCTGTAATGAAAAGCATCTCTGCGTTATGTTCAGAGCGGTTTCTTGTATTTTTACAGACATTCCCTGGGAGGTAAGCCCCTTTCTAGCCAGATGGATGTGGGAAAATCATTAGTGTTACTTACTAAAATCTGCTCCCCATAAACGTTGCACAGTTTTATACTGAAAGAAGCTGGTGGTGGGGAGTGACCTTCGCAGCATGGCTCTGTGCTGCTGTGGGGAGTCATTGTGACAAAGGTGGTTGATGTCACACATGTTCATCATCTTCAGAAACACGAAGTAAGCAAAGTCAGTGTCAGGTAAACCAGTGTCAAAGGTTTAAAGAAAATGAAGAGAACCCAGAATGTCACATAAATGCCTAAGAAAAACGAGTTTGCTACCCTCATATGCTCTGTTCCTTTCCTTTGAAGAGCTGAGCATCAGAATTTGTGAAGAATCATACATTGTACCTCAATGACCATAATTAGAAAACCTAAAAAAAAAAAAAAAAATCTCAAAATAAGTTATCTTGGATCTAAATTTTCCTTGGGGTAGGTGAAAATTCTAATTT
Source organism: Pipistrellus kuhlii (assembly GCF_014108245.1). Lineage (NCBI taxonomy): Eukaryota > Metazoa > Chordata > Mammalia > Chiroptera > Vespertilionidae > Pipistrellus > Pipistrellus kuhlii. The sequence continues at coordinate 29,436,532 of NW_023425427.1, forward strand.
TAACATAAAATTCTATGTTACAATGAATTAATGTTGTACTTCTGTTTTTTACTTAGTTAAATATTTATTGTAAAATATTGTGCAACTGCAAAAATAGAAGACACTGTTTGCTATTAAGCATTTAAGTAAGGTCTTGTAGGAAAGATGAGCACAAAATAACGAGGTTAATTCATCAGAAAGTAAGATCTGTGCTGTAATGGGGAGTTCAGGTGAGGAAGTGAAGAATTAAAACTAGTAAGTCAGGGAAAATGAACATCAGTTGTTGCTCTTATTTCTTGAGCACGATATTTGCAGGAATATCGGCAGGTCAAAATGTATTGAATCCAGTAGAAAGTTGTGACATGGTTTCAGTAGATTGTTTTTGAATTCATTTTCTCTTTAAACAAAATAGTAAAAGGAAATGTTGTCTAAACATATGTAAACATCCTCTCTTGTCCTCCCGTTCTTCCTCCCATCCATACCCTCTCCCATCCACCCACCCATCCTCCCTTCCTCCTCCCCCTCTCCCTCTATTCATCTATCCTTCCATCTGCCAAACAGCAGTTCTACTGGTCTTTTCTAAACAAATCAAATCATTACTTCTGTGATTAAATCCTTCCAGTGTCTTCCCATTGTTCACAGACTAAAAATCAAAGTTCTTTCCATGTGCTACCAAGTGCTGCAATGAGCTGGCCCCTACTATCTCCCTGCCCTCAGGTCCTATCGCTGTCCCTTTGGTCTTTGTGCTCCAGCTATTCTGTCCTCCCTCCCCCAGTGTTAGGACCTTTCTTTCCCTCTGCTCTGGGCTCCTGCCTTTCCTTCTGCTGACTGCTTCTGATGTTTCACATCACAGCTTAAATGCCGCTTCCCTAGAAAAGGTCCCTATTACAATCTCTGCTCACTTCCTCATTTATACTTCAAAGCACTACTCGAGAATAGGAATTTTGTTCACTGATGTATCCCTGAACAAGGCATAAGACATTTTGTATGCTCAATACCTATATTTTGAGTGAACAAGCAAATAGATCTCTTCCAGTGTTCATCGTCTACACTGCATTACAATCTATGTGCATGTCTATTTTGTTCACCATTGTATAACCAAATGCCTAGATCAGTGCCCAGTTTGATGAAGATTGTGAATAAATATATTTTTTGAAGATAGAAATGAATGAGAGTCAGTCAAGGTCTATTTCAGGAAAAAAGCAAAAAAGCAAAATGAGTAATAACAATCTAAAAAATCGGTGAACCTACCATTAGGTTGCCAATAGGTATGGGAAGGGAAAGAAAAAAAAAAATTGGTGATTGGTGAGTTAATTGAAAAATTATAGCTTCAAGGTTAAACTCAGTTGTAAATATCTACTCAATCTGAATTTATTATAGAAAATTTTCCTAAAAGTTATTTAGTAAGCCAGATGTAATAATTTTAAACATATTTTCTTACCCCATAGAATTCTGATATTCCATTATTAATATTTTTATATAACTTCCATTGTCCTAAATGGCATATTAAAAGTTGTTAATGGGATTTACTTTGTAATGGCAATGGGGAGTTATGAAATCTTAAATAGTGGGTCCTATGAAAGACCGATATTCACATTGTTGTTTTATCAATCTAAAATGAGTCCCAATATTGGCCACCAGATGGCAATGCCTGGGAAAAACATTCCTCACTTCAAGAATAATTCTTTTTTCAGCCACATGATGGCATCTCTCCACTATTTTAAAGAATTCCACTCACTCATCTTGATTCTGTTAGTTTCCCTGTCTGCATTGCTTTCACTCTGCAGTTCTTCTCTGTCACACAGATTAAGCTTTTCTAAGTAGAAGGTCTTTAGAGCTTTCATTTGAAGTAAATTCATTGTGAAAATTTTTCATACTAGTTGTTTCAACTGTACTTTAGAGCAAAATAAAAATTTCCCTCTATTTAAAATGGAATGGGAAGCTGCATAGAAGTCTTTAACATTTATGAAGGAAAAATATATATGTATTGATACATATATATTATGGACAAAATGTGTGTTGTCATGTTTTTGTTTTAAAGGCATATGATTAGCTTGCATAATAGCATTGGGCTGTTGAACTGCAATCTTATGATTCCATAGATTTCAGCTATATTCTTTATAGCAAAATAAAGAATATTTAAACCTCACTTATTTATTAAGACTCTTCTGATTAAAAAAAATACACACACACACACATATATATATATGTATATATATATGTATGTATACATATATATATGTATATATGTATATGTATGTATATATATATATTTAGGGTAAATATACATATCAATTACATACAGTGTAATTTAATTTAGTCATTGGCTTTATATTATTTGCAGGCAAATTAACCTTTTAAAATGTATATTTTTAAAGGAAATTTTTCCTCTGAGTTTGGATTTTTTAAACTTATTTGTTTGGCCTTAATAATAGAAATTTTGATGGGCATTTTATAAAAATAAAGCTTTGGGGATCATACTTTCAGAGCATTTAAAAATGTCTCTAGAATAGTTTTTAAATGCTATTTTTAAGTCAAAGTATTTTTAAGTATTCCACAGGAAACATTGTTTTCATTGCTTACTGTTTAAAAACAAATCTTAGACATCTTACAGCTCATTAGAGGTGATTTGCTTTAAAATAAATGTTTTCATATTCTTCCTTCCTGGAGTTTTTTGTCTGTGTATCTTCAAATGGCTTTCCCCCCCATAATTTATAGGATAAAGTTATCATCTTTCCACAATGTACAAAAATTATATTTATTATCTTGAAGGCTTTTCCAAAATATTAGTCCATCTCCAAGGACACATTGGACGTAACTTTTGACTCCTCCTTGACACCCACATGCAATGAGTTGCCAATTTCTATGGAATTCTCCCTCTCAGCTCTCACTCTTACCCCTCCCTACTGCCTCTGTTGTGTCTTGAAACAATTTTAGGTTCTTGGAGCTCAGTAGTAGACTATGTGTTTTGACTCTAGTTGTGCAATCGTCTGGCATTTAGAGTTTCTATTTAGCTATTTTTTTTTTTTTAGCTTTATTAAGTATTCTTCTGAGAGGTAACCTTTTGGCAATCTATATTTGATTTGCAGTACACTATAATTACAGAGGGCACATAAAACCTGAAGAGGCTAAAATAATAGTAACTAACTACCAAGGACAGAGAGAGCACTAATTAAAGTGTCTTACACCTAAATCTTCCTGATATTAGGGAAGATAAATTAAAACTGTGTGAACTTATAGAGACCAATTTTGAGATGGAAAATAAACTGCATTACTATTCATACCGTGAAAATAGGTTGATAACATTGTAGGAGAATGTCACTTAATTTTGTGAAACTAGTTATTTATATAAATAGCCATTTAAATGGCTGTTATGTATGGCCAATTCAATCCTGCGTGCTCTTCATTAAAACCATTGTTTACTTTCCTTTTAGTTAAAATCTCAATCTATTTTATATTATGGCCAAGACTGAAGGGCTGGGTGAAATATTTTCCAGAACCATATGCTGAAAAGTGTGAAGGGGCAGCACCTTAAGCAATCTCCTTTAGTTTGTCTAGAATGCTCTTTTAACTGTTCCACTCTTATTTACATTGACTTGATTCATTCACAAATCTAAAACTTGATAAGACTTATTTGCAGATTTGACAAACACACCCTCTCCTCATTGTCTTCTAAAATACAAATACTTTAAAATATTTACAAACCATTGAACAGTCTACAAACCATGGAAAAGAACATAAAACATTCTTGCAAAACCATTATAATGTTAGAAAACCTACTTCATCTCTACAAACATCTCACTAATTTGTTCTTGTGAATTCCTGCTTTTGATTGTACCCAGTGGTTCATTTGCATTTTCCCCATTGGATAACACACCTTTTGAAGAGCATGGCTGTATCTTATCTTTGTAGGTATTCCCACTTCTCTGCTCCAAGCAGGTAGCAGAGTACTTTACACATAGCAGAAACTGTAACATTTGCTGGACTAAAATCAACTGTTATTCAAGTCAGGTTTGTGTTTTGAAGTGATCTTTATAATTGTATGACATTACAATGCAAAGCAAAGCATAGTGCTCAACTTCCTAGTATTATTATGCTATGTACTGGTTGGCCTCAAGTGGATTTTCTGTGTGTCCAAACATTATCCTTTCAGTATTCAAGGCAACAGGAGAGGCTTTGAGATGGCTTGAATGACTTATCCCAGTAGGAATAAAAAAAAATGCTATCACTCTCTATGTTTATTGTGATGTGAACAAGTTTGACAGAGTAGGTATGAGCATGGTTGCTGGAGTGAGAATGGCTGGATTAGAAATCAGACTCTGCCGTTGACTCTCTTGAGGCTCAAACTATGAAGTCTTGGTTTTATTATTGGACTTGGCTTAAAGGGGCCCCTGCTTTCTCCCCAAGATGAAGAGTTCATACTACGAAGGGAGCATAGTTACCTGGAGCCCATATTTCTCCCTTTAGAAAATGCTCTTGGTTCCTGGGACTTTTTACCCAGGTGAACTTGTAACTGCTTCCAGAAGTTCACAGCCTCCTTCCTCAGCCTGTCTTCCCCTGGGAGACGACACGCACAAGTGCTCTAGCTGTTTGATGAGGTGTGGACTGAGGTTAGACACGCGAGCTGAGACTGTGCATGGGATGTTTCTCGCAGTGTGGAGCCTAGCCCATGGTGGGAGACAAGGAGGGGAGGCTAGACGATGGAGTCCAGAACAACCTTGCCCATGCCTTCATGAGCCTGGGTGAAATCGAAGGAATTTAAGAATTCAAGTCTGACTTACTTTTTTAAATCCTTACCCAATGATATGTTTAGAGAGAGAAGGGAGAGAGAAATTGATGTTAGTGAGAAACATCGATCAGCTGCCTTTCATATTTGCCCCAATTGGGACCAAACCCCCAACCCAGCTATGTGCCTGACCTGGAATCAAACTGGCAACCTTTTTTTTTTTTTTAAATAAAATATATTTTATTGATTTTTTTACAGAGAGGAGGGGAGAAGGACAGAGAGTTAGAAACATCAATGAGAGAGAAACATCAATTAGCTGCCTCCTGCATATCCCCCACTGGGGATGTGCCCACAACCAAGGCAAATGCCCTTGATCAGAATCAAACCTGGGACCTTTCAGTTCACAGGCCAACACTCTATCCATGGAGTCAAACTGGTTTCAGCCGAATTGGCAACCTCTTGTTGCTCAACCAACTGGCTACTCTGTCCTGATGTATGTTTAATGAATGTTTATTGCTAAAATAAGAGTAGAAAATGTGTTTTGTGTAACCATTTAGTAGCTTGGTTTATTACTATTGAGTATTTAGATTCATGGTGTGTGGTCTGTATTTGTCTTCTTCCCAAAGGCTTGCATGTTCTTAGCTATAAAACAGGTAATTAACCTCTCACCCTCACAAGCTGACAGTGTAGATTAATTATGATAATAAAATCACAACATGTTGTCTGGTTCTTAGTGATTAGTAAATATAAGTGACCCATTAGTAATAATAATTAAGTCTTCAAGTAATTTGTTAAAATATTATCTAATAATTACAATGCATCAAGCATGATCTTATGTAGAAATGAGAGACAGCATTCCTGCCCTCATGAAGTGTACATCTTAGAGAATCAGACACTAAAGACTAAAGAAAAATTTGCAAGAAAAATATGCCAAAGCAATAAAAAAGAGGAAATGATATGCCATAGAGTAATATGATGGCACTGTGCTCAGGAGGTGATAGTTGACAATGGAGATGACAGTAGCTGGAAGGAACCTCCACATGAAAGCTAAAGCAAGAGAATTCCAGGTGGTGGGAAATAAACAGCAGATGCAAAGGCCCTGGGACATGAATCAGGTCAGTAAGATTGGGGGCAATGGGGGCCAGTGCACAGTGCTGTCCAATGAACTCTAGCTACACCAGGTATGAAATTGATAAGCAAGGGCAAAATGATTTTTGTGTAACAGGATAAAGAGCCTGCATTTTACTTTGAGCAAATGGGCAGTCATCAGAGAGTTAATAGTAGGGGACTAATATAATCAAATTTATACTTTTAAAAGCTTGCAATATGGAGAATGGAGAATGAAGTGATAAAGGCAATAATCCTATCTAATAAAGAGGGAATATGCTAATTGACCATCACACCCTCACAAAAGACAGCAGTGCCCACAGCCAATAAGGAGGGAATATGCTAATTTATGGCCACACCCTCAAAGATGGCGGCACCCACAGCCATAGATGGGGTGGCAGGTGTGTGGCACAGCCAGATCCATCCTCAGGCATGCCTGGCCGCTCCATGCACCTACCTCTGGAGTCCCCTAGTCCCTCAGTCCCCCAGCCACCCAGGGCCAGCCTGAGGTACAGGCAAGCCTTAGATGGTGGTTGCCTAGCTGCCCAGCTGCCCAGGGCTGCCTGAGGCTCAGGTAACCGGCCGAGGCTGGTGCTGCCAGCAGTGGCAGCAGCAGAGTTGTGATGAGGACATTGCCTTCCCCTGATCACAGGGTCACCTCCTACCCCTGAGGGCTCCCAGACTGTGAGGGGGGCAAGCCAGGCTGAAGGACCACCACTCCAGTGTATTAATTTTTATGCACTGGGCCTCTAGTAGATAATAAAAGGACAAGAGTAGAAGTAGAGAAATGAGAAGGCTATTACAGAATTTCAGGCAATAAGTAGTTGGAGCAGTTGTGATAATGATGATAGCAAGAGTCATAGGAAGAGTATTAGTAATTATCACAAAAGTGACATCAATATTTATATCAGTAATAAAGCAACGGTAGTAACAATAATATAGAATTGTATTTGTCAGGTTCTAGTTGTAGAAATCAATTTTTAGACAGCCAACTTAAATTGAATTCTTGGATTGCAATCTAAATTCTTTCATTGACCTGTCACTGTTAACGGAAGTCAAGCTTGAATAAATAGATCATTTTCTCTAATTTAACCCAATAAGTACCTAGGCTTTTCAGAGTGGTGCTGTGCAGTGACAGAGGGTGTTAGAGGGCAGAAAATCATCCATTTCCTCAGTTAACTGGCCCTTCCACAGAATCTGCCTCTTGGAGCTGCCAGGCATCCTGTGGATCCTGCCATCATTCGCCAGGGAGGAAACTGCCCCTGAGGATTCAGTGACCTGAGCTGGAGGTGCCTTGGTTACTTGTGGCGTCTCAGCTACTATAGCCATAAACTGGGATAGCCTAGCACCTTGTGCTGCTAAAGGACAATGGAATCTCAGGCCTAAAATAATACTTTCCACATCTGCTGGCTACAAAAGATTATTTAAAGCTGCTGAGAGGCAGTGATTTCCCAAGTTGACACATATGCAAATGTGAGAAACGTTTTTGTCTTCAAGTGTCCTTCCAAAAGCAATAACATATCTGAGTCACTCTGACTCTGTGTGCCCACTGGCGAAATGAGCATTGCTGCCGATAGCTGATGAAATAAATGTCCTGAATAAAGTCGAGTGAGGTCGCTTTCGCCTAAGAGTGTTTTAAATCAACACTGGTTTGCACAAAGTCCAAAGTATCTTTCTTCAACCTTTAATTTTAAAGTTAGTCTGCATATATCACATCTGTATCTGTGATTTGTTTTTTTGCAAGATGAGTTTAGATTTCATAACATGTCAAATTAGCAAGCTTATGAAGCGTTAGTACATCACATAATACAATTAAAGAATATTCTGTAGAAATTATTCAATCCATATTGCAGTCCGGAATTACCTTTAAAGTTGAGCCAATTTTTGAATAGATATGGTTAAGAAAAAACCACCAGAACTATAGTGAAAAGAGCTACAAAGAGCAGGAAAAGCTTTGGCAGCTTGGCCATCTTCGCTACTGAAGAAGATTTTAAATGTAAATGTGTGAAGCAGGAGAACTGGAGGGCATGTGTTTACCTGAGGGTCCAGGTCTATTTGGAGTGTGTTTAGGTGAATTCTACTATGAACTTTAAACTCTACAAAGAAGGATAGTTTTGAAGAATTTTCCTCCATTTGCATTTCCCTTAGAAGCCAAGAGATGCAGAAAAAATATATGTATATAGCTTTTTATGTCTTTGGAAAGAAAATAATTTTAAAAGAAATATTATGTTCATAAAAGTTCTAATGATCAACTAATGATATAAAGCACAATCTACACTGTAGGAAATTTTGAACATAGAAAATTTGGTTTCCTACTAGAAGCCAAAAAAGTTCAATTAGGATTTTATTCATAGCATGACCTAGATACTAATCTGTGAATTCTTTTTGGCAGACTAACTTTATAATGGGTAGGCTACAGACTTCTGTTTTGTTTCATTTTGTATTGCCCCGAAACTGTTGGTATTCTTCTCTCCTCTTCCTCTTGCATTCTCTCTTTTTTTCTTTCTTCCCCTCTCTCTTTGAATCTACCTTAAATGCTGAAAATATTTCCTTAAAAATCTTAAACACAAGAAATTGTGTGTTTTTTTCTTTCAAATGTTCGTCTTTATTTAAAACAGGAACAGATACATTTGTTGTTTAATTCTGAATGTCTAATGCAAATATTTAAAGTTTTGTTGACACTTTCATAAACTATCTATATGAGAATCAATATAGACTTGGATAAAAGATGTTGAATTAATAAGTAAAACCAGTTGGTAATGACAATGTATTCTGTTGGCTAACAGTCATGGTCACATCTATAATGTGTTTATTCTTTCACTTACTCAAGACAATACTTGTTTAGTGCTTCCTCTGGTAAACAGGATACCAGGGATAATAATATGAATGTGACATAATTCCTAACCTCCCAGAATTTGTAAACTGGCTAATCTCTCTTCTCCTGATGGTCATTTTGTTCTAACAATAACTTAAACATTTCCCAAAAGAATCAATATATTAATTTAATGTTGTTGATAAAAATTATTTTTAAATCTACAAAATAAAATTTTTATAATCTGGAATATGTGCAAAAAATGGCACATGTAAGGTTCCTCCAGTTCCAGAGGGAAAGAAACTTTACATTTATATAATGGATTTCAAGGTGGGCTGAATTATTCCTGTGAGCTATATTTAGATACTATAAAGGTCTCTTCAGTTAATCCTGGACAAAAAGAATGAAGTCTTTCAAGTGAATAAATCCCTATGTAGCAAATGTTGTGAATAAATTTCACAGGCTAAGTTAATTAATTCCATTTTTTAAACACAATGAAATTTCCCTTTTAGCAGCAAAGACCTAAATAGGCAAAGCAATATTTGAACATTCTAATTTATCAGGCTTTACTTATGGTGATATAATAGTTTCAGTGCATAACTTTGTATACTTAAGGATTAAAGCCAACAAATTGCATAAAAATATTTTTCCTCATTCATAATTAAAGAAAAAAGAAAGGCCATTATTAAATTATTTCTTAGAAATGCATAACATATTATTCTAAGGATAATATAAAGTACAATCTTCACTGTAGGAAATTTTATTTTAAATTTTATTAAATTTAATTAAATTTTATTTCCTACAGTACATTATATTTTTAGTTGAATTATATACTTTCTGTAATTAATGAAATCCCTGTTTTGATTCATAGATGTAGAAAGGTGATTTTGTTTTAAGTTTGTGCTGCCTTTTAGGAAAGCTTTTCCCCCAAAAAATACTCGTTTGATGATTTTTCAATTATAAAATCATGGATCAATGTGGTTACATATTTTCCTATAGAATATTGAACTGTATAGTAAATGTAATTTACTATTTCAATGATTCAGAAGTGCCCTAAAGACATTTGAATTGTAAGAGCTATACATTTCAAAATGTTTATCTGTGTGAAATTTTTTGTCAAAGATACCAATAATTGCTATAGTACACATATTTTTTTTTTCTGGTATGAGAAATGCTACGAAAAATGATTTATGTTGCTATATTTTACTGCATGGCAGGTTAAAAATTCCATATTGGATTTGTAGCACTGGGCTTTAACATTTTTGTCATTTTTTTCTCCCTTCTTTTTCAAGGGAAGGCCATCTCAAGAAGAGAGGTGCATTTGACCCAACACATTCAGGTGCACTTTTGGGATGTTCTAGTCTAAGAGCTTTTGTAACACACTGTATCTCAGGAACCACAAGCACAGCTGGTAGAGGGCCATGTCACAGACAATATTAACACCTCTTAGAACAAGGGTTGGCAATTTCTTGAAAGTGCTCTTCAAAAGTAACACTGATCCTCTTCAGGTGCACTAGGGAGAGAGGAAGACCCTTCCACGTTGAAGAATAGCAGTGATTGTTTGTGTGATATTATTTAAGTAGCATCAAGATCTCCTTTACCTACTTTCTTGACAACCTTTACATAGTCTCACTGCTCAACATTCTACCCCTTTGAGATACATTAAGTTCTTAAGTAGTGGCTCTTGAAAAACTGAAGATGTGTAACATCAGATTTGATATGCATCATACCTTCAGTCCAAGTAACTAGGGAAAGAAGGTTTCTTTAATCAGTCAGTAGATGTTGGAGCAGTATAGGACCTTGAGAAGAACTGAGACCTGAAAGGGAGAAGGATGGCCTAACTCTACAAAACACAGTAGGAGTTTTTCCTGTGGTTGATAACTATATTTACATCACCATGTAACATTTGGATGGAGAAAGATAGTGATCATTTAGCCCGAGTTAGGGAATGCTTCATGGAGAAAGAAGCCAGACCTATACCCTGAAATCTCAGGCACCATCTCTGGAATAAATTGATAATGATCTATGTGAAATGGAATAAAGGCAGAACAATGAAGGAGAACAATGGATATCGTAATAATTTAATGCTAGTATAGCTTTTTCCTTCATAGACATACATACAGAAGCACATGTTACTTTGGAAAACATGTTAAGTAGCTGCTACTTCTCCATTACAATGAGTAATTAGAAATGTAATAGTTATAATCTACCCCTTCTGAAGGGAAATATGAAAATGAAAAATCTGCCAATCACTTTTGGGAAGTTCCCCAATCTTTTGTTGGGAAGATTCATATTTAAATTGAAAGTGGTGTCAAAATTACAAAATATTAAATCCTAACAGAAATGCCAGAGGACTTTAGAATGGAATTCATCTTCTAGACCAATTAATAAATAAAAAGTAAAATATGGGGCTTTTTACTGCTATGCACACTTCCTCCCCCAGCCACCTTATAAGAAAATGAAGCAGGTTTCTGAAACAATGTGCCTGGATAAAGAAAGACTTTTACCTAACATCAAGGGGCAGGGAAGTATTTCTAAAAGATACAATCTAGGGAAATGCCAAAGTCATTTTGGACATGCTCTGGAATGATGTTCATACTATAGTCACCTTGCTCAGGTAAAAGCAAATAGCATTTTATTCAGGAATATATACTAAGACGACTTTGAATAGGTCAAGATGACAAATGAAGTGTCAAAATCACACAGCCTCGTCATACCCCATTTCTTGTATAGCTGAGAGCCAACCTATTTCAACATGTAGCTTCTTTTACATAGAGAGTATTTTTTTTCTCTCAGAATAGATGAAAAGTCTTAACAAAACCTATAGTCATGGGAACCACACTGGCATAAATGAACAATTTTTGAGCATGCTAGTTACATAATTGCTATAAGACGTAAGATATATTATCCTGCCTCTGTCTTGAGGGGATTCAATTAATTTTTAGTAGTTGTCTTGTATGTGGAGAGTTTAAACTATGAAAGTTAATTTAATTTCACCTTCCTTTATTTAACAGATATTAGCAGAGTGATGCATACCTTCTTCCAGCTTGAACAATAAACAGAGGTGTGTACCTTATGACCTCTTATGACCTGAAGTGTGATATCTTAATTCATCCCCAGGAAATTCTCTAGAGGTTTGGGAACAGCAATAGAGGAGGAATGAATAGTAAAGTACATTTTTAAATTCTTATTAAGTGAAATAGGATTATTTACTTATATTTCACTTTTCTTCCTAAGTTTCCCCAGCTACTTCTTTTTATTTCTGTCTTCAGATCTGGAGGGAAGAAGAGGGAACAGGATGATAAAAGTAAATGATAGAATTTTAGAATCAAAAGAAGTGGTGCAGATTGAACAATCAGTCCTCAGTTTGTAAATGAGGAGAGTAATGTCCAGAGAATTTAAATGCCTTGCCACAACCCATACATAGTTGTGGCTCTAACGCTAGAAATTAGGTCCTTTAAATTCTAGCCAGGAGGCACCTAATGCATAACAAGTTTGAGAACGGAGACAGATAATTTCTGTATGTCTGGAAGTGCTTTATGTAGGCTATGCCTATTAATTTCTTTTTTAAAAATATATTTCTTTATTAATTTCAGAGAGAAAGGGAGATGAAGAGAGAGAGAGCAACATCAATAATGAGAATCACACGTCCCCTACTGGGGATTGAGCCCACAACCCAGGCACGTGCCCTTGGCCAGAATTGAGCCTGTGACCCTTCAGTCCGCAGGACAATGCTCTAACCACTGAGCAAAACCAGCTAGGGTGCCTATTAATTTCTTACATGGCATCTGTAGAACATACAGTTGCTGAGCTATTTAATCTTTTGTCACACCATGGTAGATAAAAATTATTTGTAGGCTCAGAACTTGATTTCCAGGTAACAAATTAATGTGCAACAAAAAAAGAAGTTGTGAAGCACTGTGGAAATTTGATATTTGGTGTATATAATACCTTGTTAGAGTAAAAATCATTTTTTATCTTCATGTTGTGTTTTGGATAATGTATACAGCAGTATGTATCAACAGAGAGACCTCGACACGTATAGGAACTTGAGTTTTTTAATATTGCGAATTTATAAGAAACATCCATATTGGCACTAATTTTTGTGTTTGCCTGTTTAATATTGCATACATAATATTTAAATGTCAGAGTCTCATCTCCAGGGAAAACAAACATTTACTGGCAATTTCCAGTGTGATTAAAGCAATTTACTGAAATTATATCATCAAAGCAAAATATGTATGCTATTAGTAATCAAAAACCCTGGAAGATATAGATCACAAAACATACCACCTTCATTTATCTTTCTCTGGTACAACTACAAGTCAGTCTGCCCAAACTGTCCTAATTGATTTAATCATTTGTTCATTTATTCAATAAATATTCAACTTAGCAAGTATATACTTTGTTCTAGGCACTGGAGATACACAGTCAACAGGATTAATAAAGCCTCCATTATCATGGATCTTATAGTTTAGTGTGGAGGATATACAATAAACAATTAGAAATATAACATATGCTATAATTTCAAGTAGCTATTTATCCTATGATAAAAAATAAATCAGGTAAAATATAGGAGAGTTACTGGGGATGAGGGAGGAAAGTTAAGAGGAGAGTTGGTTAGGGTAGGTCTCTCTGAAAGGGAGTCATTTGAGCAGGGTTCTAATGAGTAAAGAAGCAGTGCAGTGATAAAGCAGAAGAACATTACTGTGAAAGAACAGCAATGGGCAAAGGTACCATGGCAATGACCTTTTAGAGGAGCCTGATAGAGGAGAAAAGGGAGGTTGGAGTGCAGTGAACTGGCAAAATGGTATGGAATTAGCTAGGAGAGATAGTCAGGGGCCAGATCAGGTGGAGAAAACGGAAGTTAGAGTTTGAAGTTAGTCCCTATCTTCTTGGAGCTTACTCTTGACAATGTATGACTTACATGTAGATAGACACCAGCTAGTTACTGATCCTGCATTTGTTAAAGGAATTCCTAAGTAAGCACTTTGAATACTTGCTTTTATAAGTCCGAGGACAAAGGACATCTGTTGTGAAGACGGTGGATAATAGGGTGTTATAGACTGAATTGTGCATCACCAAAACTCTTACGTAAAGTCCTATCCCCAATATCTTCAAATGTGATTGTATTTGGAGATAGGATCTATAAAGAGGTAATTAATTTAAAATGAAATTATTAGGGTGGACTCTAATTCAATATTACTAATATTCTTAGAAGAAGAAATTAGGATATTGACATGTACAGAGGGGAAACCATGGAAGACACATGAAAACAGTCATCTATAAACCAGAGAGAGGGGACTCGGAGGAAATCAACCCTGCCCACACCTTGTTCTCAAACTTTGTGTTTACCAAACAGTGAGGGGGGGAAAATCTCATTAAGCCACCCAAACGGCAGCCCTAGCAAATGGCAGCCCTAGCAAACCAGTGAATCTGGAATTGTCAAAATGTTCTAGCTGTGATGGTTAGCACCAGAGATGGTCCCCCATGGTTCCTGCCTGCTGGTATTGCCACCTTTGGTGGCTCCCTGACACACAGAACAGAACTGATTTGTGTAACCCATGAGAAGTCATGGTGGCTTCCAAGGCTAGGTCATATGTGATACTGCAGCTTCGGCTAGCTTTCTCTTGGACCGTTCACTCTGGAAAAAGCCAGATGTCATCTTATAAAAACACATAAACAGCTCCGTAAAGAAGTTCACATGGCAAGGAACTGAGGCTTCCTGCCAAAGCCAGGCTTGTGAGGGATAAACTTTGGAAGCAAACACTGCAGCTCTGGCTGACCTCCACTCAGCAACCTCAGGAGAGACCTTGAGCCACAACCACCCAGCCAGCTGCTTTCAAATTCTTGACCCACAGGGATCATTAAATAATAAATGCATATTGTTGTTGTAAACCACTAAGTCTAGGAGCAATTTGTGACATAACAATAGATCAGTAATATAATAATTAAAGATAAAGGAACTCAGCGAAATAGCTACCTCAACTCTTGTGACTCTCATAGTTAGCCAGTGAGATTTTAGTCTGTCTGAATGAAAGGAAAAGATGTTGGAGCTTCGGTGTGAAAAGAAATTCCCAGCCTAGAATTATATTTAAAAGGCCTAACTAAATTTTTGGCTAGGGTCTTTGAAATTTTGGCCTCTTGGAAACTCTGGAAGATGTTCTAATGCTAATAATAACACCTACAATTTATTTAACTACTTGCAAACACATGGTCTCGTGGGTTTAATTTAATCTTAATGAGGGTGATTCTCTGCTTTTCCTAGAATTTGCAGTTATTCTTATAAAAGTCTGAAGACTGTTCCCCATGGAATGATGGATAAGATGATGGTTTATTTTTTTTTCTTTTTATGGTGGAAATGATGCCTTTGCAAATTAAAATAAGACTCCCATCTTGACATGCCATTTAATTTTGCATATACTATTTATACCAGGAAATGAGCAATTGAAGATATCTGCATATAATTACAGCAGATATTCTGACTCAATATAAGTATTCCCTACTGAAACTCTATCTTAATTATCAAATTGTAATTTGGAGATGGAAGTTGGCTTTAAGTGATTACAGCTTGTCCAAAATGAAAATAAAGCATAAAATTAATATAGATTTTTATTACCCTCTTGAATTTTAAAAGAGGAATATAAAATTATTTGATTTGAAAAGAACATTATTTCATGCCATTACTAGCTTTGTTAATTCAATTGTCCTATGCTATTCTAGGTAAGGACAATGTATACTGTTGGGCAGGAAAGCAGGACAGTAAAATGAACACCTTGGCTTGCCTTTTCCTAGCTTCAGGTGGAACTTCCTAATGTAACCTCAGTCTGAGTCCAGGGCTCACTCATTGATGGAGACTGAGGACAGAGAGCAAATACAAATCTGATCATGGAAGGAAAGTGATCCCCCTATTCCCCCACCACAACTAGAGGGCTAGCTCATCAAAGCAAAAGATGCAAAAACAACACAATGGAGGGAGAAGAGATACAAAGTTCAGTGTAGACCAGAAGGGAGAAGAGTACACATTAAGGAATCGGTACCTTAAAAAACAAACAAACAAACAAACAAAAAAATATATTTTTATTGATTTTTTACAGAGAGGAAGAGCGAGGGATAGAGAGTTAAAAACATCGAGAGAGAATCATTGATCAGTTGCCTCCTGCACACCCCCTACTGGGGATGTACCCGCAACCAAGGTACATGCCCTTGACCAAATCGAACCCAGGACCTTTCAATCCACAGGCCGACGCTCTATCCATTGAGCCAAACTGGTTTTGGCTTAACTGACATACTTTAAGTACACACCAAGGGACAAAGCACCATGGTAGGTACCATGATCACATAAAGTGAATAAATATAACACAGGTTTTGCTTATCAAGACCCAATGATCCTTTAAGGGTGCATAACAAATGTAAGAATTCTTTCAAATCTAAGTAGTAGATAAATTGATGTTTAATGTTATTATTAAACTTCAAACAACTGGGCCTATGTATTCATCCATAGCATCTCTGGATGGCTTCTATTCTGTGGCAATCATTTTCCTTTACCCTTCTCCCATAGGCACATTCTAACTTTCGTGTGTGTGTATGTGTTTTGTGTGTGTGTGTGTGTGTGTGTGTGTGTTTTATTCTGTGACTTGTTTAGCACAGGCTCCAGAGTTTCCCTTTGCCTGACAGGGTTCCTTGAGGTAACATGCCTGTGTTTAAATGAGTGACCTGGCCAAGGCTTGGTCACACAGCCACTCTGTCCTCATGCTGCCCCTACCGTTAGGACCTTTAAACCTCCGGGAAACTAGCCACATGTGGCTCCTGAGCACTGGAAGTGTGGCTAGTCCAAATGGACTTGTGATGTAGGTAAATGCAAAACATGCACTGATATTCAAACAGGAATTAGGGGAAAAGAAAGAAAAATATCTCATTCATAATTGTTAATGCTTTTAAGTATATTAGATTAAATATAGCAAAATAATTCTGTTGTACTTTTTAAATATGGCTACTAGAAAATTTAAAATTATGTGGTTTATGTAATACACATTTAACATTTAAAATGAAAAAGCACATTCCACAGCCCTGCTCTGGGGCAGCAACTTTTCTAGTAAATGCCCAGATAATAAGTGGTTTTGGCTTGTGGTCATAGACAGTATGCAATGGATGAGTATGGCTGTATTTGTGAGCTCTCCTGGACAGGGTCAGACCAGATTTGGCCTATACGCCAGTCTGTAGACACTTGACCTAGACTTGAATCAGTAGGCACATATTTCCTACAAGGACACTGACTTTAGTTGGGTTGTGGATTTCTGCTTCTCTCTGTTTGAGTTGTTTGTAACTCACAAACACGCCCACATCTCCCTGCGATCCCAGCCGTGCTCTTGGCCTGCCATTCGCACATTTCCCAACTGTCTGGGAATAAAGGCCTACGTGTGAGGCCCCCACAACAGAGAGTCATAAAAATAACTAATTTGCATGTAAGACAGGATATGATAAATGTTAAAGCAAAGTGCTGTGGGAGCACAGAAGGATGTGGTCCAAGTGAATTAATTTGCAGTTTGGCAAGGAGACGTTCGGTTGGAAACAGTAATGCCTCCTTTTCTAGGTCATGGTCACTCCAGGGTCATGCGTTGGGTGGTAGAAGAGGCTCTTGAATTCTTCCAGACCACCCAGGCTGTTGTCAAGTACAGTCCAGCAGAAGGGCCCTTGGTGGTGGTGGTGGTGGTGGTGGTGGTGGTGGGGGACCCTGTGGCCATGATGCACTGCAGCTTAAAGTTTTATGTCCATGACTCCAAGTTTGCTGATTTGGTTCCCAAGTGGGCTATTTGGCTTTCTTCAAAGCCGAATACCCTGATGAAAGAGCATTGGATTTAATCAGGAAAATGAGGTTTCAATTCATACTTCAAATTCTTGCATTAAACCTTTATATGCCAAAGGCTTTCCATTACTCTTTAGCCTAACATTTTCTTAAATGGCACTGGTGAGTCCATAAGGTTTATTGTACACAATGTAAGAGTGATATTGTATTAAATACCATGGACATAAAATTCTGACTTTGCAGGGAAGTGATGAAGGTAGCTGGGCAGAAGACTGCTATGTTTAACATTTTACTTGATCACAGAGGACAAACAGGAAACATTCCTCTGTTCCCTGTCCCCATCCCTGGCACACATACTATATATCAGTGACTGCAAAGTGTAACAAGATGAGCTTGGCGTGGCATGTCTTTGCTAAACATGTGACCATGAATTCCAGTATGCAGCCTGAAACCCATAGGAGAGAATGTCCTAACAGAGCCACAAGATGTGCTTCTATAAGGCTGATCTCACAAATTGCTGCTACAGTATTTTCACGAAGAAGATTTTCTTGGGGATATGTGTGGAGGTATTTGTTCTAGCCCAGTGGTCGGCAAACTTATTAGTCAACAGAGCCAAATATCAATAATACGAGGATTCAAATTTCTTTTGAGAGCCAAATTTTTTAAACGTCTTCTAACACCACTTCTTCAAAATAGACTCACCCAGGCCTTGGTAATATTTTGTGGAAGAGCCACACTCAAGAGGCCCAAGAGCCGCATGTGACTCGCGAACCGGTTTGCTGACCATGGTTCTAAACCAAGGGACAAGGCTAGAAAGCTGATATTCAACTCAATGCTATTGCTATATGTACTGAGCACCTATTGTGTGCCCAGTGCTGCTGTTAACCTACAGAGATAAGAATATAAAGATTAATCCCTCTCTAACATGGGACAGAATTCTGTTTCTAACTATGGCATGTGAGTAATCAAAAATATTGAACTTTAATGGTTTACATTACATCTGGATTGGCTATTCACCACCATCAAATGTTTATATATCTTCCACTTCAGAATTAATTCCATTGACTTTTATTCCATGTTTTAAGGTAAAGAATGAAAGTCAAAGTGTATAATTTTACTGTTTCAAAAGCTTTTTAAATTCCAAAATACTGATTATTTTTTTTGTGAACATTTTGTTCAAAATGAAACTTTTAAACTGCAACAAGTTGTATTATTGTCTCTTCCTATTACACCCCCCCCCCCCCCCCCCGCCTAGCAGTATTATTTTTCACTATTACTCAGTGGACAGTTCCATCTAAAGACAATGTCAATTTTGGGCATGCCTGATAAAAACTGGTTTAAAATCCAGTGGTGTTCTCTCTGCCCTGATTTTTTTTTTTCCTTCAAACCACCTCCAAAAATGAATTCTCTTTTCAGGATCTCTCTCTCTCTCTCTCTCTCTCTCTCTCTCTCTCTCTCTCTCTCTCTCTCTCTCTCTTTCTCTCTCTCTCTGGACTAGCAGTGAAAGAATAAACTTGAAATTATTCTGGCCTTTTCCTATTTTTTCATTTGCCCTCCCTCTTCTTCAGCCCTGTAATATAAGATGCCTCATTCCTTATAACTTATTCCCTTCTTATTTCCTAAGAAAGAAAAGCTTTGGGAAAAGGGCTACAATTTTCATCAAAGAATGGATCAGCATAATTTGGGAGTATTTAAGAAAAAAAAGTTAAGCTATTTTGAGCAACTGATGAAAATAAAAACATTTGACATATATTAACTCTATGTTCATTTAAATTAATTTTTCAAAAGGACAATGAGATCTGTTAAAAAGCATTTAAAATGAGCAATTGGCTTTATATGACATATTTTAAAATTCATCCTCCTTTTAACAATAACTGATTCAGTTCCTGTGATTACACTATCCATTACTATTTAGAAATTTTATGTAGTGCCACACTATAAAGTGCCAAATTTCCGCCTGGTGAAAAATTAATCAAATGACATATAATATCTAATATAAAATATTGGTTGTGTATCTCACATTTATGTCTTTATTTCTATGCAAAAAAAACAACCAAAATCAATCAAACAAACAAACAAACAAAAAACATTGTAGGAAGTAATGACCAATTCGACTTAATTGAATACCCTATTAAAGAATCTCATTTTTTTTTCTTAAAAAAGGTAAAATACACAAGATGTATTACTTATCCCAGGAATGAGGTCTGTAATGTTTAGTGGCATGTTAGATATTTTTATAGTATCTTAATTTTTTTATTTAAGAAAATGGAAATTTAGTAGAGAATTTTAGGTTGCTGATTCGATAAAATTTCAAGGGAAAAAAGTTATCATTTCTGATCAGTGTCCAGGTAAATAGCATGGATTTAAAAGATAACTTTTTTTTAAGTGAATATATTTTATTGATCTTTCACAGAGAGGAAGGTAGAGGGATAGAGAGTTAGAAACATCGATCAGCTGCCTCCTGCACACCCCCTACGGGGGATGTGCCTGCAACCAAGGTACATGCCCTTGACCAGAATCGAACCTGGGACCTTTCGGTCCACAGGCCGATGCTCTATCTACTGAGCCAAACCAGTTTCGGCAAGATACCGTAACTCTTTTTGATGCAGAGAGCCACTTAGTCTCCTTGCTGAGTTTCTTTGCCCACTCCAACTGCTGAAAAGAAGACCATCCCATAAAGGCTGTCAGGTACCTTCAGGTTCATGAATTATTTCTCAACTTGAGAGAGAATCTGTTTAGCTCAGTATAAATCACTTTTGTTCTGCAAAGCATTTTGCAAACCTATGCGTTTTCTTTGCTTGGTAAGCTTTCTCTTTACCCCAGCCCTCTAATATCCTCATCTTTTCCTTTCAAATTCTGGCTGAGTGTTCTTAGAATGGAAGCTAAGGCTGCATTCACTTGATTTCTTTTCCTCAAGTGACGCTTTCACACTTCCGTTTTTCTTAAAATCGTAGTGTGCAAGCACAGGGTTTTCTGTCATTTCTCATGGAAAGTACCAGTAGCCAGTTCAATTTGTTCATTCTGGTGACAGGAGATATTTATTAATTTGTGTGAATAAATCACTTTTACCTCTACACGAAATGTAAATCTGGGAAGGATGAATCATTACTATTCGTTTGTTTATTTGTTTATTTATTTATTTATTTATTTATGTCATTCCTTTTTGAGCTGATATCTTTCAGGCTACATAGTATATAGCTCAAAATGTAAAAGCATGCATCTTTAGGAAAGTGCATAGTTAGTACACATAGCTCTTATTTTATCTGTATTCTCAAATAACACCTAATGTGTCTTAACTCTTCACATAGCCCTGTATACAATTTTTTTTAAAGCACCCAAGAAACTTGGCCTGGGCACCATGCCATCCCCTTTACCCTCCTGTCCAGCTCCATTGCTCCCCAACTGTTCTCACCCCACGAGGAAAAAGAAGCACAATTCATGGCAGGCACATTCAAAGTGGAGCACATTAATTCACTCTGGGCTCAGCGAGAAGCTCTTGGTCAGGCTTTGAGAATAAAGCTAGTATGTATCTTCATAGGATCAACATTTCCCCCTCTGTTTACACTCAGAACTTTAAAATGGAATTATTAACAATTCTGCTACACATAGCGCTGACTTGGCATTTAATATGCTGATGGTTGATGGCTGATACTTGTGTGAAGCTCCTCTTGCTGTGCCGGGCACTGTTCCAAGTACCATATGCATGTTAAGTCATTGAATCCTCACAATAACCCTAAGAGATAGAAACAACTATAGTCATCTATAGGCGAGGAGTTTGAGACAGAGAGAGGTAAAGCAACATGTCTGAAGTCACAAAGCTTGTTTTGTTCATAGCTAATCTGGGATTTCAACTTAGATAGTCTGTCTCCAGGGTTATTCTGCCTTCCTGGTACCTAACATCATTCATACTCAGTTTTACCCAGCCCCTGTTGAGTCTTTAAGACATCATTTTTGCTGAATAAACAAATGAACAAATAAAAGCAAAAAAAACACTTTGGAACTTATTATACTTTGGTACAAAATTAAGCATGGTAGATCTGACTGCAAGTTACTGACAAATATGAAAAGGGAAAGGGGGTAAAAATAATACTGAATATACATTATGAGCTGACCATACGGGTCCTATGAGGGGGATATTTTGCAGATTTGTAGATAAAGGAGAACAAAGCCAAGAAGGTTAATAAATGTGCATGAGGTGGTAAGTGGTGAAGCCAGCATTCTGAACAGCTTGGTGTTGTTCCAAAGCTTCTCTGGAACTCGACCTTCCTCAGAGAATGTGCACCAGTTAGTTTTGACCAGAGAAGCAGAACCAGTAATACATGTACGTGGCCAACCCAAATACTTCTGCAGGCCACCTGCAGGTCACCAACTCACAACCTTGCTTTAAATAATTGGTATTGTTTTCATACAATCAGGGCATAACATGGTATTACTTGCCAATTTTGGAGTGTCTCTTTTACCAAAGAAAAATGGATTATTCAATACATATGTGGTCCTTGCTTGGGGACTCTTTTTCTATCATTTGCTATGTATCAGGCACTATTTTAAGTTATTTACATACATTTTATTGTTTAGTTTTCATAGCACTTCTATGAGGTAAGCTGTACCATGAATTTCTTCTTTCTCATGGCGGTACAAAGAGTAAATAAAGGGCCTCGGAAGTGGCATAGTGGCATTCAAACCTGAGCAGTCTGGCTGCATAGTTTGGGCTCTTAAAAGTGATTTTTCACTAATGTATTCCAACCAAGAGTACTGAATATTAAGTTACTGACATGGAAACCTGCATTGTCCAGCTGAGTGCTGGGCCTAGCAGTCTCCCACATCTGGCTTATATATCTGCTTATCAACATCTGCTATACCTGGAAAAATGCTTACTAGAAGTAAGCACAAATCAAAAGTCAGAAAGTGTAAAAATAACAACCTGAGATCTCTATTTGCTCATAAAGTTCATATAGTCTTCTTAAAACTCTAATAACTGAATCATCTTGTAAGCTGTATGACAGACCTAATTTATAATTCATTCTACTTTATAGCAAAGAGCACTGTGCACTTGCTCTCTTATGTGCATAAACAGTGCCTTCATGTACTATCCATATTTCAGCTTTCTGCGGTAATGTTTAAAAGTCTTATAGGTGTTGCTAAATAAAATCTAAAGAAAAGTCTTAATGTATCTGATATTCATTTGGTTTAGCAGGTGTTTAATTGTGAGATGTCTATTAGGAAACTAGACATTGAAAGATAATTGGGGGTGGAGTTAGGGGTGATCCATCAGGACCGGCCAATACATAGTAAAGAAAGAGTGAATGTGGCAAAATACACATGACATTTATTAACAGAAAGTGTAGACTCCATTCATGGTGTTAGAGTGGAAAGGCAAATATGGAATACACACATGAGCAAGAAATAAAGGGTGCCAGATTGAAAACTATGCAATTGGTGATATGAATATGGGTGATTTTTTTTTTGGCATTCTGTTATTTCACTACTATCTGAAATAATGTATTAAAAAAGGAAAATAAAAAGAAATAGTTAAGGACAAGAAGTTGGGAAAGCAATTAAATATACCACGAGTAGAGCAAATTAGAACAAACAGTTTTGTGGTAATTAAAAAAAATACACACACACACACACACACACTCTGAGTGGCCAGATAATTATGATCTCTGAAAGCATAATAATCTGCTACTCAGTGTATATCCTATATAATAAAAGGCTATTATGCAAATTATTCCTTTGACCAGGAATTCAACCAGCAGGCAGGCCAGCCAACTGCCCATGTCCCCTCCCCCTGGCCAGACCCCATCCATGCACAAATTCATGTATCGGGCCTCTAACACACACACACACACACACACACACACACACACACACACACACACACACACTTTGAGTGGCCAGATTATTATGCGTTCAGAGATCACAGTAATCTGGCCTTTGTGTGTGTGTGTGTGTGTGTGTGTGTGTGTGTGTGTGTATTAGAGGCTCAATGCATGACATTCATGCAAAGGCCTTGGTCTCAACACTAAATATGAAAAATAAAGATAACATGTACATAAATGTTGCAAAGAAGTAGGGCATTAATTGCAATTTTCCAGTGTAGACTATGAATTAAGGAGAGGGAGGAGTGAGCTGGAAAGGCCAGTTGTGGAAAGCACTATGGAAGAACATCAAATCAAAATGGGAGTTCAAGAAAGAGCAGGGTGGGGAATGGTCTTTGTTAGTAGAATAAAGCAAGCAAATCGCACAGGATCCTTTATTTCAACAAAAGTTTACTGAGCCGAAACCGATTTGGCTCAGTGGATAGAGTGTCGGTCTGTGGACTGAAAGGTCCCAGGTTTGATTCCGGTCAAGGGCATGTACATTGGTTGCGGGCACATCCCCGATGGGGGGTTTGCAGGAGGCAGCTGGTTGATGTATCTCTTTCATCGATGTTTCTAACTCTCTATCCCTCTCCCTCCTCTCTGTGAAAAATCAATAAAATATATATATATTTTTAAAAGTTTACCGAGTGACTACTGCGTACCAGGCATTATATTGGCGACTGAGGATAGAGACAAGGGTTGAGGTCAGAAATTATAGTCCCATTCAGACAGAAGAGTGTTGTGGAATAATATGGAGAATATATTCCTTTTTGTGGTGTGAAAAGTATACCTATACATGAACATATATTCTTGGAAAGTGAAGAAATATGAATATTAGGAGTGGTCAACTTTGGGTAATGGGGAAGTAGAAAGAGGGGACTTTTGAATTTTGCTTAAAATACTTCTGTTTTAGAGTTTTTATTTTTAAAAAGAGTATGTTTTAAAAATATATATACTTATTGGTTTAAAGAAATCACTTGATTTGTTAGTTTTCTCCCTGAGATAATTGTGTTTCCGAGTCTCATTAATGCTAATCTTCCCATCCTATTTTCCCAGAGATTTCTTGGTGGATAGAGCAGAGCAGTAGGAATATGCCTGGTCACATTGACCAAGACAGCACCTACCAGCTGGTAGGCCTTTGCTTAAAGCACTGGACATCCAGCTGGGTGCGGTGGAATATGAGGTGAACACGATTTTGTGGGCATTGTTACTAGAAATTTCCTGGAGGGAGGAGAAAACTTCAAACTATGTGTTGAAAGATAATTCAACTGGAACTAACTGTGTAGTAACAAAGATTGGGATGTCAGTATACAACCTCTTGAATGTAGATTTGCTAATTGGGAATGAGAGAATAATATAAACTAAATTGAGCTAAAGTTTAACTTTATCTGAACA
This sequence comes from Pipistrellus kuhlii, assembly GCF_014108245.1. Classification (NCBI taxonomy): domain Eukaryota; kingdom Metazoa; phylum Chordata; class Mammalia; order Chiroptera; family Vespertilionidae; genus Pipistrellus; species Pipistrellus kuhlii. The sequence goes on from NW_023425427.1 coordinate 29,461,218, forward strand.
ATGAAGAAGAGATTTGTCAAGCACAATGGTACTGTTATAAAGATAACCAAAGTCTTGTTTATTCTGCTCTATAAAACTCCTATTGAAGATTTAGTGAGCTAATTAGCAGTATACAGATATATTGGTAATTATAAACCGGCTTATCTTTTAATTAAAATTGGCTCAGAATTATGTGTGTCCATAATACATGATAAAATATTATGCACCACTATAGATGATTTTAAGAGGAGTTTTTAACTAATAAGGGAAGACATGGTTATGAGATTTTTTAAACTGTGGCATTTTCATATTTGCTCATAGACCCAGTTGAGGGATAATGAGACCATTAGAATTTTGTTAGCTCATCTTCATGAACAAAGCATTCATTGAACAGCAGTACATGTGAGAAAAGCCTAAAGATTCTATAGACTTCCAAATCTATTAAGAAACTAAATGTAAAAAATGAATAGCAATATAATTCCCTTAATATACAGGGTGTCCCCCAAAATGTACATACACTGCAACAATTGATAGCTCAGTTTCAAAAATGAAAGGTACTTTAATAAACACTGCCCATAATTTAAAGGGTATGTATACATTTTGGGGGACACCCTATATTTCTAATTATTAATACTACAAATTTTTGTAAGATTCTAACAGATTTCATCCCTAATCTTGGTTTGGACTGACCACACAGAGTGGGACAAAAGTCAGTTTGCAGTTGTTTATATGGAAAATAATACAATAAGTAATAAATGACAATTCATTTGATCTTAGTCAAAAGGCCAATACAATAATAAACTGTTTTACTTACTTGCAACTGTAAACCTATTTTTGTACCAGCCTATCTATTACCAAAGTTCATTTATGTATTTTCTCAGTTCATCATTGCCCATAAGTCATTAGCCTTTTTGGAGGATAATTTGCAAGCTGAGAGTGAAAGTTAAGATAGACATAGAACTTGCCCTTAAACAATAGTCGAAGAGCAGAGAGGTTAGAGAATTAAGGAAAAGAGGAGGTTTGGGTGACCTCTGTAACATGATTACTTAGACTTTCCTAAATTTACAGTTTGAAAATAATTTAAACTCCTTGTTACTTCATCACTAAAACGTTGTTAGTATAATAAATATTATAGGAACTAATCATTTATTATTATAATGATTTTTTTCCACGTGAGATTGTGAAGCTTTTCAGTGCTCTTGATACTCTGAGCAGTCAATGAGCCTAGGGATGAATTACCTTATTTCTGTGAGCCTCTGTTTCCTGATGAGTAAAATATTTAGACTAATACCAAATGGCATGGCTATGCAGGGAGACCACACAGAAAACAGAGCACAGAGCCTGGAACATCATAGATGCTTAACAAACCAACATGAGTTCTCATGCTTTGCCTGGCTGTGAGATATGAGCAGAAGATACTCCCTGAGAAGAGTTGCCCAAAGTTCACTCTAATTAGAGTCCTAGTAGGAGACACCAGGTCTATGCCAGGGACTGGCTTATTCTCCACCAGGCCCAAATAGCTGAGCAGGTAACAAAGCAGTTCTAGTCACTTCCAAAACAGGCTATTTTGGTTTTGTTATCATTGTTTCTGTTTAATTTCTTTTTTTACCGCTCTCCTTGACAATGTAGATATTTGTGGAATTTTGCTTTTGATCAAGGGACATTATTATGCTTTCCCGTGATGAAAAGCAGGGAGAATGGGTGGAAATGAAACAGCTGTAGTTATACTAAGTTTTATACCCAAGATTGCTCTGAATTGATTTCTTTCATGTCTCCTCTTTTCTTTCATGTACCGGTTGCGCACTGATTTGTTATTACTGTAGCTTCTCTACATTATTTTTCTGTCCGCGAAGAGTTTCCTACAGTTCAGTCAAGAACACAGTCTTTGTAAAGTCATTTGGTTTCTCTGAACATGTACTTTGCTCATCAAGGCATATACTTTCATATCTGCTTGTCACAGAAGACTAACCAATCTTAGGCTGGCTATCCTTTATCTTGATATATGTTATTCTAATGTATGTGTATGCATGAGTGTGCGTGAGTGTGTGAGTGTGTGTGTGTGTGTATATGTGTTTGACAGCCTGTTTCTTACTTTCCTCTATCATTTTTTATAAGAATAAAAAAGTCCTCTTCATCAATTAAAAATAGGTCTTAAATGCAAATTCTTCTGGAGTAAGCAACAAACACATGAAATTAAATTTGGATAAGCATGAGAAAGTTGTGAGATCCTTGCTTGAGGTCAGGGTCAGAGGCCGAAGTGGTAATTTTTTAATGGAGCAGAGATGAAAAGAATTGGGAGAAAGAATGGGTCAACAAGTCAGAAAAAAAAGGCAAAGGTTGAGTGCTTATGAGAACTTTTTGCCTTCGTCATGATTTTGTCCAAGGCTAATTCTAAGTTAACACTTCACAGAAAACAGAGTTCTGCCCAAATGGCAGCATTGCAGGGAACAGATACGCAATGAATTGAGGACTAGGGATAGCAAGAGAGGCCCATGCCACTTTCATTGTTTAGGGCTTCAATAATATTAAAAAGAAAACAAGTGTCAAGTGAGGTCACAAAAAATGTTGTATGGTTTGAATTATTGCAATCAACATGTTAACACTTCTTTTACTGGAAGAGAAAGCCAGCAGTCTAGATTTGAGGCTCTTGCTAAGTGTGAGAAGTGCCAAGCAGTCTTCTTGGGGTCCCCATCCCAGGCCCTGGCCTCGATTGATACTATTAGTTATGCTTTGATTCATTTCCACGTGGCACGTTTGAGACTGATTATTCTTAGATAATAGTTATACCTCTTTGTGGGAGGTGCTATTCATTTACTGATGTCTTTGTACTGCTGACATGCGGAAGAGAATCCCCAAAAGCTGTTCCTTGAGATTTATATTGAAAAGCTGCCTACCTGTATAGCTGGAAACCTGTCCTGATTTTAGCTAACCTGATAATAGGAACTAAAATTTCCTGACAGGGGTGAGAGAGAAGACATAGCAAGGCTACAATAGCATTGCATACTGTTTGTCAGTGGGGCCCTAAACGAATTGCTATTAAATTATCTATACTAGGTACAGCAATGGGCATATCAGGGAGGCCTGAAAGCTATTGCCATGTTTTCTTCTACTATTTCCTAACCTGTATTCCTCTCTAGGGGAAAAGTCCTAACACTTTTGAATTCAAATGCTCCCATACGTTACAGTAAATTGTAATACACATAATTGTTAAAAAAAAAAAAAAAAAAAGCAGAGGACATTGAAAAAATTATACAACTTAAAAAAATCAATAAAATATGTAAAAAAAATTATACAACTTACGTTACTAGTGTATTTAGTGAACTTTGATTAAAAACTCAAAAGGAGGAAGGTTTTCCAAGCTGTGTATATTTGGATGAGAAAGTTGCTCTAAATAAATCATATTAAATATAAATTGTGGAATTAGCATGATATTAATAATTAAAGCTTGGAAAAGAATAGTTTGTTATATAATAAGGAAAAAATATGCAATGCAACTGTTCTTGTTTAGGGCTGTTTGCAGGGAAGGAGCCAATAACTATAATCAAACAGGAAATTAAAGAGCAGACGAGGAAAAAAACTTTCTAAAGAGTTGTATGCTTGGGGAGAAATGCCTCTGGCATCACCGCAGTGAGAAGGGCTTCCAAGAGAAAGATGTGATTCAAGTGAGATCTTTTCTTTCTCTGCTCTTCAACTTTTATTATCTGTAGAGAACCTGGCAGAGGATGAACAGGTGCTAATGGAAATCTGAAAGCACAGTAAATGCTATGACCTTGACCTTGCAGACTTATCAACTGTGCTGATCTCATTGGGCACACATCAATAAGTTCTGGATCATGAGCATTTATTTGATGTTAGGTCTTATTTTTAAATTGATTTTTAATTTATTTTACTTTATTTTTATTGCTGACACAGTCTCATAAAGCATATTTTCTAAATGCTCAAATCCCTTTTTACTGCCTTGCCAAGTATATCTTACCTGTATACCACCAGATTAAGTCTTTTTACAAAAAAAAACCCCACTCAGGGAATAAGTTAAATCATGACATTCCTTGATGTATTTTTAAAATTTCCAATGGTAAGCACTTTTGGTTATATAAAAAAAAAGCCATCATATTATTTTGTATTATGTTTTAATTAAATAAGATTTTAAAATGTTAAAAATTTATTTTAGGGACAAATTGGCTTTTTTATGTTTTTGATAGATTATATGAAGTTAGATCTATTGTCTTCATTGAGGTCTACCTACTATGTTAAAGCAAGGGAAATAATATGATTTTACTTGGCCATGTAGAATTATTTTAAGACTCAGAGGAACCCAGATGACTTGAGTCCCAAAGAGACACTCTTCCCTCTGTGGCTAACATTTGAGGAGGGAAATTCAATGGGCAGGAAGTGTGTGCATCTCTATGTGGCTTGGTGTAGTGGCAATATTTGTTGCATGTAAACACACACAAACACACACACACCAGTAATCACTCTGTTCTTTACTCTCTTCTATAACTTCAACTTAATCATCTCTGAAATCCTAGTACATAGTTAGGAATTTAGGAATGTATTTAAGTACAAAAAATCCAAATGAACATTTATTCAACACATTTAAAGTACTTATTATATGCTTGTGTGGGTTTGATGGAATATGTGTTGTTGTTTTTGTAAAAAGTAAATAAGAGAGCTAAGTATGACATATAAAAAAATTGGAGGCATGAATCATGTAGAGGCTGTGCTTTTCAAAATTCAGTGTGCTTAGAAATGGCCTGTGGAGTTTGTCAAAGAGTGTAAATCCCCCATTGATTCTGCTTCTGCATTTCAGGAGTGGCTTAGGAAATTGTATTTTGAGTGATTATGCTGCAGGTAGGCAGGTAGTAGAGGAAAGACTAGGGAATAAGCTTAAACCTGTGCTTCATGCTGATCATGATGAGATAATTTTAAAAGTATTACTTAGGGTCAAACATAAGATGAAAAGTTGTATCTAAGGTTTACTCAGCAGCTAGTTCAGTTACAGCAGCTCTGTGTGAATGAGTATGTATAGCAGATACAAGAACAGAGAAGTGAAAAATGACCTCCTTTTTGTTCAAGAATAATGGTACATTTGACATCACTTTCATAAGTTTTGAAAAGGAAACTGATCTGTAAAAATACAATAATTATAGTGTTTGCATCATAGTAAGATGAAATAAGATGACTGTAAAACACTTCATGGAGTATTTCACATAGTGTCTGATAACATTTTTAATAAACATTGTGTATTCTTATAATCCTGTTATTATTTACATTATGCATTTCCTGTTTGCTGCTTCATTTTTCAATAGAATAAGTTGACCTATAGGATTGCTTTTTCATCTTGTTTATCATCCTGTGGTATCATCCTGCATGATTTGTTTCCAGAAACAAAATAAAAGCTTGAATAGACCAGGTGTTTACAGTTCTAAGCTGGGAGCCAGAAATATTGGAAGGTATGCAAAGCAATGTCCAACTATTTTGATTAAAACAGAAGTTGGAGTGGGAAAAAAAGGGAAAGACGTACATAGTTTTTCTTATAGGGTTCAAAGTCGGAGAGGCCTGTGGTAATACAAGATCAGATGCCATTCAAAAGACAACCTTAGCCCTGGCTGGTGTGCCTCAGTTGGTTGGAGCAGCAATCACCTTGTGTAACAAAAGGTGGCAGGTTTTATTCCCGCTCAGGGCACATACCTGGGTTCCTGGTTTGATCCCCAGTTGGGGTGGAAAGCAACTGATCAACGTTTCTCTCTCACATCAATGGATCCCTCCTTCTCCCCTCCTCTCTTTAAAACCAGTAAAAAAATAAAAGAGAGAACTTAGAAGTCTGAGTGATGTATAACTAGGAAAATTCCTTTGTTCTCAGGAAGATCACAGATCTTTCTTGCTCTATAAAGTAAGAGTATTAAAAAAGCATTGTTAAATTAATTTGAATGAAAATGAATCCAACTCTAGATCATCTGAGTTCTCAAGAAAGTCAGAGTCTTATCAACCCCCTGAGACTATAGTGTGATGAAAAGAAACACTGGAGAGCATTTGCTTTTATTCTATAAGTTAATTTTCACAAGACTGAAGAGAAAACCTTTGAAGGGGACTTTTATTTTGTAATTAGAAGACCCAGTATGCCAGAAATTAGGGAGGAGGTGAAGGGTCTCTTTTTAACAACTATCCGCCTTTTATTTACTCTGACTGCCTAATCTTGGGATTTAGAAGTTTTAACTGGGGTCAGGTTGTTCAAATCTTGTTTTGTACAAGAGAGAAATCCTTATGATGTGTGCTTTCTTCTTTTTAGTAAACACTTTCAGTTTCCTAGGCAACAGAGACAGCGGGTGGCCTAGGATATCTTCCATCATCCCCACAGCAACTCCCTACTAGTTTTAGCAGGAACTGTGCGGCTACTGCCTCCTTCCCTTATATTCAATGGAACCCATTTTCAGAAATTAATTTGACTTCGGAATACCTGTTATGGGTTTTCATGTAGGTATTTCTCACCAAGTACAATACTTCTTTCTAGCAATGGGGTCAGGCCATGACTCACACCTCAGGGAATTATGTTCAGGTTAAATTAATTTTCAGGTGAACTGAATTTGAGCTACATCGGGAGTGATAATTCCTTTCTAAGAAAGATGGATAATAGGATCTCCCTTTTCATTGTGGAATGTAAAATTTATTATGGTCTACTGAGAGAGAGATGATTTCCAACATGGCAGTTCCAATGAGGCAATTTCCTGAAGTGATGAACACCAGCATCCCAGACACATGAATACCATATGGTGGCTCCTGCTGCTCTTCAGGTGAACCACTAGCATGTACTTTCTATTTTGGGAGGCAGATTGGATTAGGAAATCTCATTATAATCATAAAATTTTGTTTGCACAGAATGTTTATGGAAAAATATTTTCCAAATAAAAAATTCCCCAAATGGGAAAAAATGCTGGTTGGTTGGTTAATTGGTATGGCAAGTTTAGTGCTTCTAATGACAGCTGTCTTTAGCTAAGTTGGTATCCTGTCTCCTAGAAAAAGCATAGAGCCTGTTGCCTTGCCTCATGTAGAACCATTTTGTCTAATAGCTTTGATAATTACTAAGTAGATTCCATTAAAAAAAAAAAAAACACACACACACACACACAAAATACTGACTTGTTCAGAATTATTTAAACTAAACAAATTTACTAAAAAATAGTTATTCCTTCATTTTATTTTATACTAGCAGCCCCGTGCATGGATTTGTGCTCTGGTGGGGTTTGGCATGGCTTGCAGGGTTCCAGCCAAAGCCAGCAGTCCAACATCCCCTGAGGGATGTAGTAGTGCGTGAAGTGGCAGACAGCCAGGGAGGAGCCAGAGGCAGGGCTGGGCACTGCACTGCTCCTACTTATTCTGGCCCTGCTGGGCCTGCCACTGCCACCACTTAATAGGCTCGTTGCTGCTCCACTGCGGTCTCCATGTGCCTGTCCTAGGGTGATACTAGTGTGTCCATGACTGAGACGCGGCCATGGGCTTGCACCCAGTCGGTCCTAATGCCTGTCCTGATGCCAGATCTGATATAGTCCTGATTCTAATGGGGGAGGGGCATGCAGGGGGAGTGTCCATGGGAGAGGCTCATAAGTCATGATCCCAGCATCTGGCGCCTCTAGGTCAGCTGAGCAGCACCTGCACTGTGGGAGCGCACTGACCACCAGGGAGCAGCTCCTGTGTTGAGCGTCTGCCCCCTAGTGGTAAGTGAATGTCACAGCAACCAGTTAAATGGTAGAATAGTCAAATAGTCACTTAGGCTTTTATACATACGGTAGAAGCATGGTGCAGTAATTCGTGCACGGTGGGGCCTGGCCGGCAATCAGGACTTATCAGGGCCTTCTGGTTGCCAGCCTGGGCCTTCCTTCCAGCTGCCAGCTGGGGCCTTCCTTTCTTCCATGTTGCCCCCTGGTGGTCATCAGGCGATAGAACTCCAGGTCAAACTTCCAAGGGGAGAATTTGCATATTAGCCTTTTATATATGTCCTATATAATAAAAGGGTAATATGTAAAAAGGGTAAAATTGACCCTAACAGCAGAACAACTGGGAACAACCAGTCACTATGATGTGCACTGACCACTCATATGATCAGTGCACTCCCACAGTGGGAGCTCCACTCAGCCACAAGCCAGGCTGACAGCTGCGTGCACAGCTGTGGTGGCAGGAGCCTCTTCCGCCTCCTTGGCAAGCGCTAAGGCTGTCCGACTGCCTAAGCTATCAGTTGGATATCCCCTAAGGGCTCCCGGGCTGCCAGAGGGATATCTGACTGCCAGTTTAAGCCTGATCCCCTGGGGAGCGATCGGGCCTAAGTTGGCAGATGGATATCCCTGATGGCTTCCAGGCTGCGAGAGGGCACAGCCCAGGCTGAGAACCCCCCTTCCTCCCCCCGCCCAGCCAAGTGCACAAATTTTCGTCTACCAAGTCTCTAGTAGATAGATAATGTGCCTTTGGATTTGGTTCCTGACAAAGTAAAGCCAAGTCAAGCACAAAAAAACAGAATGTGGGGAAACTTTGTCCCCACCATTTTGGATCTGATATAAGCTTTGTTATTTCGCCTGACAAATGGATATCTGTCTGGTGACCATTAACTCTCTTTAGGATTATAAATGGTGATGCCTGCTGCTTTTTTGTGCCCTGTTTAACAATTGGATCTTTCTATCAATTCTTTTAGACCCAATCTTGACTCTACCAGTCTCTCACACTGGCACTAGCAATACATTTTTAGTACCACTGTTTAGCTTCAAATTGTTCTCTACTGCAGATATGTTCACTTTTTCTTCTAAACTAGCTTGTCAGTTTCTTGAAAGCAGGGTAAATGCGGGGATATAAACACTAAAGAAAATGAAGATGTAATATTTTCTGGAAATTACCTGTTAGCCAGTTCATCATTCTAATGCATTAAATTTCTACTTAATGAAAGTTTAAACTGTCCTCTTAAAAATGTTTTTAAACAAAAGTTAACTTTTAGAATCTAGGTTGTGTGGTGGCTGGAATGTCACTGAGGGAATAAAATAGATTAATTACCTTGACTTCATATAAGGAACTCCTTTGAAGTAAAAAAAAAAATAAATAAATAAAAAAAAAATAATAATAATAATAAAGCATGCCTATCTGTCAGGGTTTCAGAGAAGGAAGCAGGCTTTTTTTTTTCCCCCTCATCTGAGGATGTTTGTATTAACTTTTAGAGAAAGAAGGGGAGAAAAAAAGGCGGGGGGGGAGGGCGCGGGGAGAAAGAAACATGGATCAGTTGCCTTGAACCAACAATCTACATATGTGACCAATCTACATATGGGAATCCAACTGGCAACCTTTTGGCATATGGGATGACACACCAACCAACTGAGCCTCCTTGCCAGGGCAGGAAGCAGGCATTTTTAAAAAATAATATATTTTTACTTATTTCTGAGAAGGAAGGGAGAGGGAGAGAGAGAAACATCAACAAGGAGAGAGAATCTGTTTTGCACACCTGGTTCATAGGTGGACACTCGATCACTGAGCCACACACTGGCTGGGCAGGAAGTAGACATTTTTAACAGCAGATTAGAATAGCAGGGATAAGAGGCTGATGACTAAGATAGTTATGGATGCAATAATATCTGTGCCTTGTATTTACTTAAAAAATATCCTTAGAAATGGAATGAATCTTATAAAATTGCTATTTTCTCTGCATGCATATTATTCATATTCTCATAGTTTGCCTGGTGTTGGTGATTATTTTTAGAAATACTAAACCAGTGCCATGAAGATAAATATCTTAAGAGAAATACAGTCTCAGAAATTATGATTTAAAAATTATTTGCAATGTATGAGTCATAGATATATTGAATCTTAAACGTCTATGATGTGACCAAGCCTAAAATCTTATTTGATAAAGACTTAGTAATAATAAACAATTTAAATTTTAACAAATTAAATTTGCTTGAAATCTTGGAGTAAAACTGTTTTGTTTTTAGTATTCATATTATCTTAAATTTCTTAGGCACAGAACCTACTCTATTAAGGAGCTTTTATATTAAACTACTATGGGGAACATTATTTCATTATGTTTGTACTACCTGAAGCAAAATGTATTGCACATTACACTTTCTGTAATGTGCTCTATTATGTTGTTTTTCTAAGCTATGAAATGTGTATAACATATATAAGAATTCTTTCTAAAATATGTTTTTTTCAATATAAGTGCAGTGGAAGATTGTAAATCATACCTTACCCGTTGCTACATTTGCCATTGCGCAGGTTTATTACACTCTTCCTACAGTGTGTCTGTATGATAGAAATTTTATCTAGAGGAAAATAAGTTCTAAGAACTACCAAGATGAATAATGCTTACACTTGTACTGAGATTAAGGTCATATCTTGGTTGAATAGGAAACATCTTCTGTTAGCAACGGCAGGTTTATTGGAAGCATTTGGTTTTAAACTCTCCTTTCCATTGTGGTACAAAATTACAGTCTTCATAACCCAGGGGTGAGGAACCTTTTTTCTGCCAAGGGCTGTTTGGGTATGTATAATGTCATTCCAGAGCCATACCAAATTATCAACTTAAAAATTAGCCTACTGTATTTAGTCAAATGTTTAATTAGCTCACCCCTAATGCTGTGACAGGGCCAAACAAAATGACTTCACAGGCCTTGAATGGCCCGCAGGCCAGATGTTCCACAACCCTGCCCTAAAGCATAAGCAAAGGAAGACAGAAAAGGGGAACCTCAGAGATATCTAGTAAAATAACGCCTTATGGCATTCCCACAGGAGTGATGGTAAAACCTGAGCTCTAGTGTGCTGGTCCCAAAGTCAGAGGAAGCAAGAATTAAATATCCAAAAACCCAATCAAGTTTAGAATAGAGGTTGAGAAACTTCTAGAATATTTAGATATTAGTAGGGTCTTCGTTAAGTGGAGTATATGAGTGTGGAAAAAGCTAGATTTTCCTAATGCATGAATGACACCAAATCCTGTCAAGGTGTGTGAACACTTGGGCATTCATTGGTGCCAAGAAATATTTTTTATTGCATTCCATAAAATCACTGTTTGCTTTGCATGCCTTCCATCATTTCTGTTATTAGCTTGGATTTGTAATGCCTAGTCTATCTGTGTCCTTTATCATTTGATAATTTAAATTGTATGTCAGAAACCAATCTGACCCCTCCATCACCTGGCTTTATGCCTTTGTTGATGACACAGCCATTCCCCAGGAGCCCAGGCACTCAGCAATGAGTATTGCTTCAGAGATCCCTCCTCCATCCACTTACACTGTCCTCATTACTACTGAGACAACTCACCACCCCTGACTGCCTGTCATGTCTGCATCGCTAACGACCTTCCAACTCATTATACACTTCCCCCTCTCTTACCTCCAGAGTTCATGAGAATAGAGATTTATTTTTCCCACCCACAGTTTGTCCCTTGCTCGGCCCCCTGTTTCCCATACGCCCTGAGGACACTTGCAAATTCTCAGCTCATGTTCTCTGCTCTTCTCCTCAGGTGCTAGGCTTGATAGGAGAAAGGGTAGAATTACATAGGCTGGGTCTGTGCCAGGCTCAGCTAATTTACTTTGGCTTGGCCATTCATGTAGCTCCATAAGTCACTTACTTCTCTTTCCTGTAACCTTAAACTTTCACAGAGCCTACTTGTGACTTTTTCCTCTTCTCTGATTCTCAGTCCTGCTTTTCCTCCTTCCCAAACTTATGACAAAGATCCTTACAGTCTTGTATGAATTGCTCTATATCTTTGGTCATGTTAATTTCCAATATTAACATGTGGGACTTCCTTCCGGTCCACTTCTCACTCCATCTCGTGCCTCCATGGAATTTGCCTTACCTGCTTGGAGGCCCTCCATCACTCTTTCACTTCCAATAATCCCAGCTCCTCCTCTTCTACATTTAAACAAGATTAGCTTTTGGTATCTGAAAATGAAACACCAAACAGCTTTTGTTTGCCTTTGCTGGCCTCTCTCAGTATTTTTTTTAAATACATTTTATTGATTTTTCTTTTATAGAGAGAAAGGGAGAGGAATAGAGAGTTAGAAACGTCGATCAGCTGCCCCCCTCATACTTCCTACTAGGGATGTGCCCGCAACCAAGGTACATGCCCTTGACAAGAATCAAATCTCTTTTCTGTTCGCAGGCCAATGCTCTATCCACTGAGCCAAACTAGTTAGGGCCTCTCTCAGTATTGTTGACTCACTGTCTTCTGTTCAGCTGTTCACCTTCACCAGCAATATCCCCTTATGTCCTTGGACTCTCCAGCTTCTAATCTTGTTGAATCCAAGTTCTCCCCAACAAACCTGCTCTGATTTTCCTTTGCTACCTGATGGCTTTTTTCTTTTTAACCGTTTAGGCTCTAAAATGAATGTCTTTTAAAAAAGTTTATCCTGAATAGTTTTTCCTCCTTATTCTTTGCTTGTCATTATGCCCCAGTTCCAACTATCAATTATATTTTCATGATGTCTCAAAATATGCCCCAATACAAATCTCTCTCTGAAGTTACAACTCAATTTTCAAAGGCCTGCTGATCATTTTAACTTAATTTTCCTATGATTTCTTTAATTTTAGCTTGTCTGGAATTTAATAAGTTATCTGTCTCCAAACTTTTCCCCTGTGCCATTCCTTTTCCAAATGATTTTTTATTTCCAAATTCATTTTAATATATGAGAGAAGAAACATAATACTAGTAGAAACATAGTCTTTTGATTTGATGCTAAAATAATCACATGCAAAGTCACTTATGACTTCTATAGATCTTGAAATATTTTTCTTAGAAAGTACATTATACTGCAGATAATTATTATAATCTGGTTTATCTTTGAGTGCAGGGACTGTGGAATGACTTTAATTTTTAGCAATGTATAATGCAAAACAATGCCCAGGTCATGTCAGTTATTTTTCTAATCACATTCATTGTCTCTTTTTTAAAGAAGGTAAAGCTCACAAGTAAGAACAGTAATTTCAAAAAATAAATTGGTTTTTTGATGTAATATACCTAAAAACAAATTAGAAGTTGACTTAAGCTATCCTGTAGCCATTTCTATATCGCTTTTATTTTAGATGAAAAAAAATTTAAATGGATAATTTGTGATGTGCTTGTTTCCAAATCTTACTGGAAGGTAGTCATCTGACTTTCCCTGCAGCCCCCATGGAATTTTCATGAAGAACCCAGGCACCTTCATCAATTCACAGCTATGGGTCTTTATTTTCCAAATGCTGCATTTCCCAGGCCGCTCCTATACAGAATAAATTTGGGGCATTCTGTCTCCTGCTATTGGCGAATGTGAACAAGTCTTGCAAATTGGAGGCTTAATCTTGCAAATTTGGAAAGCACACTACTTGGAAGAAATTATTTTTCAGTCAACATATGAGAATTAGAAGATTTCACACCAAAATTAATCTTTGTCAGTTTTATTTTTTTTTAATTCAACTTTGCAACATGGAAAAAATCAGAAGGGGCTTAGCAGCAACTATGTCGTCTTTCATAGATATCCACTCTCCAGCAGAGTACAGTACTCCCCATTTCCTGCTATCTCCCTTAGGTGGAGGCCTGCCATTCATTTCTGATCTTTTACTGTGTTTTCTTATTAAAGAGAATTACTTCCTTGTATCCCTGGCTTTGTCAGTTAAAGGAAAATGGGCCCTAGCCAGTTTTGCTCAGTGGATAGTCAGCCTGTGGACTGAAGGGTCCCGGGTTCGATTCCAGTCCAGGGCTCAATCGCCGGCCCTGATTGATGTGTCTCTCTCTGTCTCTCCCCCTCCCTTCCACTCTCTCTAAAAACCAATAGAAAAATACCTCAAATGAGGAATAACAACAAACAAACAAAAAAAGAGGCCGGGAAGGGATGGGGTGGGAAACATGGCTGAAGAGAGCAGCTTATTTCAAGCAAAAAAATGGAAGCTACTCATTTCTTTCTATAGTATTTCTGGAACTTTAATCAGGCATCTGCACTTATTTAAATTACTCTCTTGTTCTTGTAGGCATTTAAAACGGTGACCTTTGAAAAATAAAGACAATGATACCAATATTCCAAAAAGTAACTCTTGCCATGGCACAGGATTATCCCCGGAGAAAGATCAGGGTTAAAGAGAGGTGTGGAGATGTTGGCGTTGCAAATAACAATGAAGCAAGGACTGCTTGAGCTCCCTGCAACTCTAAATCACCATGCAATGCCCACTGCTGTCTTTTCCTTTCACCCACATGGAATCAGGGGCTGGCTCAGGAGAGGACAGGCGGTATAGGGTCTGTCCTAATTTATTTTCTCATACTGAGAAGTACACACGATTGACAACTAGACTGCAAGGGAAGAGAGCAGGTAAATAATAAACAGTGTCACTGTAGTCTGGATGTCACTTGGACACTTCTGTGGCTTCAAAGACATATAAACAATACCACTAAATAGGACAGGAAGATGACTGAAGGTTTTTAATTTGGTTTGCTTTGCCCATTAGAGTAACAATTTTGGCAACTCATTTCCGCATTCTCTATAAGATGATAATAGTTTTTCCTCTGAATTAAATATGTCATAGTATACTTATGTTCAACTTCAGCATAAACAATTCCTTAGCTGTCAATTTGTCAGCTGTTGGTATTATACAGCTGTTGGCAAGATAATTATGTATCTAATAAAAACTATTGTTTTATTTCCTCTAGTTTCCCATATCCTCCCCTCCACTTATCCCTTCTAATTTCTCAATTTTTTCTTCTGCATAATCCAACTAGATGCTGTTAGACTAGAAAAGCATAATAAAATAGGGCTATCATGATTCCCTTCGTAATTGGTTTATTTGGAAAGTCTAAATAAATCTCTCATAACTCAGTAAGGAAAACATTAAAAACAAACAAAAAACAAAAACAAAAACAAAAAAACAAACAAAAAAGCCCAAACCTCTAACTTGTGCAAGGGGTAAGTTTTCTTTTAATTGGAACCTCAGCCCATGATTCTTAGAATTTTGGAAATAGCTAGTTAGGTCCAAAACTAACCTCCACATAGAGTAGCAAACTGTTGAAGTTAGGAATGTATTGTTACTATATGGAAAAGTGATATCCATAAAAAAAATGAAAATTAAACATGTCATGGCAGAATAAAGTGTGGGGATTTTTTTGGAGCAGGTGGTGGAGATGGTTGGTGGTTTTATAACAAAGCAGGTATTCTTTTGTAAGTTCACTCTTGTGTTCTTAATCTTCTAGTATAAAGTTTGGGGGCATCAGAGGAAAATAACAAAGAATTTTAAATGAAAGATAGTACCTTCATAACCAGTGGTCTTGAAGAAAAACACATGAAGGAAATAAGATAAATAAATGAGAAAGTTAACTAACTAAGGACATCACACTAAAAAGAAATACTTCCCACCCCCTGCCCCACTTCCCCACTATAGATAGATAGATAGATAGATAGATAGATAGATAGATGGCATTGCTATGAGCAGGTGTTCTTGGTGAAGCCAATTAAACACAATAATTTGCTCAGTCTAATTTTGTATGAGAAGGAACATATCAAATTTTAATTAAATATATTTTAAGAGAAAATCAGGTGATTTTTTATTTATATCTGCAACTTCATAAATTATCCTTGAACTCAATTAATATGAAACTTTATGGATTAAATGTAAGCACAAAGATTAGTCATGAAGGAATTGAGAATATTAAAGCAATTCCTTCCAAAGATAATTGTCAAAGTAATCTAGTAAGTAGCTGTCCTGAATGTATTAGATGTGTTTGTTTATAAAGGTAAGTTTACAAAGTTCAAAACATACTTCTTGTCTTTTCTCAGATACAATCTGGTATCTCTGTTTTTATTTATGGGAAAATAAAATTTGTCCAAGCTCAGACAATGAAATTCATTTTTCTCGCTTTTCATCTTAAAATCACTATCCCCTCCTAGCTTGAAAATACTTTTCAGACCATCTGCCTCACACTCCCCTTCCCTCTCCTCTGTCTCTGTCCCTCATTCTCCACCCATCCACTTCCCCTTCAATTGGTCCACCACAACAGCTGTCATGTGCTTTGACTCTCATATCTGCTTCCTTCCAGCTATTGGGTCCTGTTCTCTACCTCTTCTGTAGCCACTTCCCTTCATTTATAACGATGGGGCAAACTGAACTCTTCACTTTAAAAAAAAATAATTTTTATTGATTTCAAAGGAGATAGAGATAGAAATATTAATGAGAGAGAGAGAAAATCATTGATTGGCTGCCTTCTGCACATCCCACACTGGGGATCGAGCTTGCAACTTGCCATGTGCCCTGACCAGGAATTAAACTGTGACCTCCTGATTCATAGATTGATGCTCAACCACTGAGCCATGCCAGCTAGGCCTGAACTATCTTAACAGTATTGTTCTGGAGGGGGAAAAAGTGCTCAACTATTATAAGACAACATAATATTTTTTATAAACTTATCCCTTCCTCTAAACTTATCAATTCCATTTATGTAATTTCATTCCTATTTTCAAACAAATTTCTGTAAACTATCTCAATTTGTTAAAAGAAACAAGTAAATTCAGTGATCAGGTTGTTTGCTGAATTGGCTTTTGGCAAACTGGCTTTAAATAAAGTGGTCATTGAGCCAGCTGGTGAAATGGTGGATTCTCTTTTGGGACACTTACCAGGAAGGTGTCCTAGTTCCTGCCTTCTTGGTTATTCAGTTCATCGTTTTATGCTGTGAGCTATCCCAGCATTCTTTGTGGTTCTGGTTGGCATCTGTCACTTGATGGAAAGAGTACAAATACTTCAGAACTTTAGTTCAGCTACTCCCATGGGCAGTTCTTTTGGGAGTGGCAAAAGCAGAAAACTGGGGACATTTGGCACACATTCCTGTTTCAAAGTTCCTGTGATCACACATGATCTGTACATCTTTCTTGCTCACAGTTGAAAACTGTGTTTCTTAATATGTATATTACTTATATACATTAATAGTATTAGGGTTAGGGTTAGCACTTAGCTGTTAAGAGTTTTTATTCACCAATGAAATTTCTCTGGCCACAGTGATCATTGACCTCCAATGACCAAATTCAGTAGCTACATTGCTGTCATTATATTTCATGATAATTCTATTGCTTTTTGCCAGGTTGACCATTCTCTATTACTTCAAATCTCTTTGGTTTCCAGAATTCTTCTTTCCAGGATCTAGCTGTTATTTCTGTCACTTTTACAAATCTCTCTTCAGCTACCCTTTAATATTGTCTTTCTTCAGGACTCAGCTTTAGACCTGGTTGTCATAGTTTAACATTCTTCAACATACTTATCTGTGGCCATGGCTTCAAAAGATGCAGCTATACTGATAATTTCCAAACTTATATCTTTTATTTTGGCCTTTCTACGGATCTGCAGACACATGTACAACTGTTTACTTATTATCTCAATTTAGTTGTCTCTTAAGCACTTCAAACTCGTCCTCATTTTCCAAATTATTTTTTTCTGATGTTGCCTATCTGATGGTACCAACATTCACTGTCACCAAGCCATCTAGGCCACCGTTGTCATATCAATTCAATCACCAAATCCTACCATTTCCATCTCCCAAGTCAACATCAACCAATATCCTTCTCCTTCCCCCCACTCCTTCCACTTCTCTTTCTTCTCCTCCCCTCTCTTCTCTTCTTCATCAACATCACTCCTGCCTTAGTGCAAAGCAAATTCTCTCTAAAAATCACCACAACTGCTTCTGAATGATTATTTTCTTTTCACTCAAATCTCCCTCACATCTTTCCCTCACACTGTGGCCTTGGAAGGAACTTTTGAGGTGCTATATGAATCATGTCACTTCTCTGGGTAAAAGTTGTCACTAGATGTCCATTCCATTTAGAATGAAGAATCATCTCATTAACATGAACATAACCTGGTCCTGATTAGTTGTCTCAAAATTATTCTTTTCCTTTCTGGTATGTATCCTTCACTCCAAGCAATAGTGAGTGTGGTGTTTTCTAAATGCACCATGTAGATTAATTCTCTCAAGCCTTTGTCCTGCAAGATCCATGCAAAGCATCTTCTCCCCAAGCAAACCTTCTCTGACCCCCTCACCTAACATAGATCCTCCTCTTTTGTGTTTCTATAAACTCTCATGCACATACATCCCTACCTTGGTGCTTATCATATCCTTCTGGAATAGCCTGTTTACTTTTCTGTTTCTTACACTGAAGACGAAATCCTATTCACTTTATCTCCCCCAAATCCAGCCTAGTTCATAGTAGCTAATAAGTACTTGTTTAAAGAATAATTACTATATATAGATGAGTGAAATATTATAATAAAAAAGAAAATTAAGACACCAGCAGAATTATTCACAGTTAAAATATTCAAATGATTCCTCTGAACAATTCCATTTATGTAATTTCATTCCTATTTTCAAATCCTCTTCATGTCTTAAGGGCAGTTACATTCTTGCTAATTGCATATTTCAATTAATATTGTATAAAGCTATATTTCCATATAAAGTATTTTATTTTATTGAATAAGAATATAATAAAATGCATAATACCAATCTATTATAGCCTACATGATTGGATCTACGGTGGTTTTCTGTCTATGTCCATTGTCATGACTGTCAATTGTTATTATACAATAAGTAAGAGACAAATAGGTTAAAAGGAAAGTCATAAGTATTATATTTTATTAGAACTAACTTACTCAGTTACCAAATACAGCTATTTCCTTTTAATAAGTTTATTTTAAAAGATCCTCTGACATTTGCATATACTTAATAATATGAAGATAGCAAACTTTTAAGTATTTTACTCATCTTTGTGCAATATTTTAAATGACTAAGAAATAATTTTGAAATATTTTTTTTGTAATATAACATCTTTTTTTTTCACTCTTTCTACCAGTATTTATTGAGAATTTGCTTTGAGCCTGGCATTTTACGAACAAGACAGACAGATTTCCTGTCCTCACTTATCTTACATTCTAGTGAAGTCTCTATCAAACACCTTTATTTTATTTTGTTTGCATAGTATTTATTATCTATCTCTCTATTATATTACTATTCAGTGTATAGCATCTTTTTAAAACTAAACTTTTTCCTGAAGTAATTTAAGATTACTCTCTAGAGTAATCAGTGATTCCTCTATTTACCTTTCCTTAGCATGGTATGGTACTAGCAGGTACTCAGTGACTATATCTTGAGTCTTCTTTCTTGAAAATGTTTTTTCTTTTAGTTTTATCTTATTCAGAGGCTTTCCAACTTACCCAAGCCCCTAATATAACCTCTGCAAAGATAGGAGTATCTTTAATGCAACAGAGAACAGGAAGTAGAGTGACTGTTTTTCGTCTTGAGATTGTGGAATCTTTGATAATCTGAAATAGGTCATTTTTCAAGGAAAATGCACATACTTGCCCTGGCAGGCATGGTTCAGTTCTTTGGATAAGGTCCTGGACACTGAAAGGTTGCCAGTTTGATTCCCAGTCAGGGCACGTGCCCATGTTGCAGACTCGATCTCCAGTAGGGGGCAGACAGGAGGCAGCTTATTAATATTTTGCTCACATGGATCTTTCTCCCTTTCCTTTCCTAAAAGTTAATTTTAAAATATCTTTTAAAAAAAGAAAGAAGATGCACATACACATATAACTCACAAGTGTTAGCTAAACATTCAGGAGGTCTTGGATTCCTCCAAAGCATGAGCTCAGATTAGCTGTTGAGTCAGGTTTGGCTATTTCTGGAGTGAAGGGGGTTGTATTGGGACATAACAAAAGATGGGGCCAGACCAGAAGTAACCAAAAGATGGAAAGGGCTTAGATTCCATTAAAGAAGTTGGGATTCCTCCTTAGGGAAACATTGAAGTCTGAAATAACTAAATGAGGAATATGTATGACATCAAAACTAACGTCTGAACATTACTTTTCATTTATTTGATTGGGAAGATTGCTATAATTTTGCCAAAGCTTCAAGGAAAATCTTGGGTTTCTGGAGTTACCTCTCTGCTCAGTAAAATGTTATTAAGAGAGATACCTCATATTAAATCAGACTGAAGTGATTTACATTTAGTTGGTAGTAATTAAATACCATTCTCTAAAAGCATAAGGTTTATTTATGCTAATATTTTATTGTTAATATAAAATCAGAAAGATATTGTCAGTTTAATTTCATAAGTATAACTGAGTGACTGAAATTTCAGGCATTGTGCAAGGAGCTAAGGGAACTATATAAATGACTTTTAAAAGACCATGGCTTCTTGATAGCTTGAGAAAAAGACGAATACCTGTGGCAAATGTATTCCTAAGGTCCAGTTGTCATGGGGAAGAAGGAAAGAGGATTGTTTCCCACCAGTGAAATCTGAGAAGATTTCACAGAGGACATGGGACTTTAGCAGGCTTTGAAGGCAGTTGGATTTTGACAAGTGGAAGTGAAGTGCAAAGATAATCTTCATTAAAAATACGTTCTGAGCAAAAATTTGGAGATTAAAAGGAGTAAGAAGAATGGTCAGTTGTCTTTGTGGCGTAGGTCAGGTGACATGACAAGATAAGAAAATACTCTATTTGGCGGAATATGGTTTGCATTTTATATTCAAAAATGTTTAGCATTATGTACAAGTGGAGAGAAACAAATGATAAACAATCATCAAAAAATTATAAAAGCTTTTTAGGTGTCCATGTGCTATAAAATAAAATTTAAAGCAGGCAAAGGGGATTTCAGTGCCTTGTAGGATGCAAGCTGACACTTTAAATTGGGTAGTCTAAGTATAAATTCCTTGAGGGAATGACATTTGAGCAAAAACTCAGAAATGAGGAAGAAGAGAACCAGTCAGATATGTCAAGGGAGAATTTTTTGAGAAGAGAGTAATGAGGTCAAAGTGTGCCTGGTGTGTTCAGGGAATAACTTGGAAGCCAGTATAATGAGCTGAATAGATAGGAGAGAAATTGAAGGTTGGGTAGAGGTGGGTGGTGGGATGATGGTGGGTGGTATAGGGTTTGATAGAAGGTTTAAGAACTTTCTTGCTTCCTCTGCTAACACTTGCCTCAAACCATCAATAGTTTCATAATCTTGGTATCTCATACAAAATGGCAGTGTTCTGCCACAGCTTTCCCCAGGAGGGATGTGGTGATTTATCTGTATGTATCCCAGCAAAAGGAACCAACATAGAGTCTGTATTTCAAAATTTTTAAAAATATGTTGATTTTTTTTACAGAGAGGAAGGGAAAGGGAGAGAAAGTTAGAAACATCAAGGAGAGAGAAACATCAATCAGCTGCCTCCTCCACACCCCACACTGGGGATGTGCCTGCAACCAAGGCACATGCCCTCCACCAGAATCGAACCTGCGGCCCTTGAATCTGCAGGCCGATGCTCCATCCACTGAACCAAACCGGTTAGGGCTGTATTTCAAATTTTGACTCAATCCCATTGATCTCTGGAATGGAGATGATTTAATGAGTCATCAGAGAGTAAGGAAGCAACATTACAGATTGTTAAATGTACCCTGTGATTGAAATATACTCATGCTGCATTAAACACAACAGGTATGAGGTAATTTTCACTGGAAAGGGTTTTTACCCCAAGGGTATTCAAGAAACATTTGTTAGAAATTAAGAAGTTAATGACATTCTTAAAAATAAAGGGTGGAAAGATATAATGATATGCTTGAGATTTTATATTGGTTAGGATTAGTCTCTTTTAAAAAAAAAATATATATATTTTTTAAATTAATTTCAGAGAGGAAGGGAGAGAGAGAAACATTAATGATGAGAGAAAATCACTGATTGGCTGCCTCCTGCATGGGTCCCACCCTGGAGATCGAGCCCATAACCCAGGAATGTGCCTTTGACTGGAATCAAACCCGGGACCCTTTAGTCCGCAGGCCAACACCACCCATTGAGCCAAACCAGAGCAGGATTATTCTTTTTAACATATGTGTGTGTATTTTTGACCAAATATTAAAATACAGATACTTGACATAATTGATTTAACATATTGACAATTGAGTTCCCTCTTCTAATTAACACAAATGGTATAGCTAAGTCTTCTTTTTCCCCATGACACAGCAAACATATACAAAAATATGTTTGTATATGCCTGAGTGTGTTAATGGCCTTCTATAGCCCTCTGTATTTACCATTTTTGTACTACAGTTACCTCTACAAAAGAGCTATTTTTATTCAAATTGTATAGAAGAGTTACTTGAAGCTTAGAGAAGTTAACTAATTTTGCTTAAGTTGCACAACTTATTTGTTGTAGTGTTATAATATTAGTTCATATTGTTCTGACCTTCAAACATTTGTATTGAATTGTTCTTTTTTTTTCACTCTTTGTGAATATGTAACAGTAGAAGGAATAAGTATTTAATAGGTTGATAGCTATGAGGGATTCATTTTTACTTGATATGGTATATTTCACTAATTTAGGTATTAGGGGTTAAAAGTTCTGGATTCAAATCTTGACATCACCCCTCAGGAATGATAAGACTTTGGTCAAGTTATTTTATAGTTTTGAACTTTCATTTTCTGGTAAAAAAAAAAATAATAAAAACAATTACATCTACTTTTCAGCGTTGTTGGGAGAATTGAATAAGGGCACTTTTTAGACTAAGTAAGCCTTTAGTTTTTTTAGTTGACTATAGTAGGACCTTATCTTTGTAAGTTTGGCAAAGTATGTTACTATATCAAGGATTAATAGTATAAGCGATGTCACAACTTTAAAATTGCATGTAATATAGCTCACTGTAAAACATTATAATTAGGTTTCAGTAAGGAAAGTTCATTCCTAGTCTTGCACAGCAAATTGTATTAGCCTCACTTAACCCTGTCAAGTGTTCTGTAGTGCCAAATGCAGAAAATTTTTGACAATCTGTCCTCATAGTTTTTGCATAATTTAATTCTTTCAGTTTTAACAATAGCATGCTCTTCAGCTTAGATCTTTTTACTAAGCTACTTGATTCCTTGTGTCTGCAAAAGAATAACTAAAAGTAGCATATATATCTAACCCAATTTCTTTTATTACTTGCCATTTGCATTCCAATATGATGTATCAGTTAAATATTAGACTATCACAAATCTGTATTTTTGTATCTTTGTAATAATTAAAACGATATTGATGCAACAAAGCATTTGTTGGATAAGAACTCTGAACTTTAATCAGAGTTTTAAGTTTCTGAAAACTATATATTAATAGAAAAACAGAATAATTTGTTTTGACTTATAGATGTTAATTAGTATCATTTTTGTAGTGTAATACAATTCTCTAGAGACTGCCACTGGTTTAACTTAGTTCTGGTTACTGTGAAAGTGGCAGAAGTTAGACAAATTATACTATCAGTAGGTTCAGGTGATCATAGGATAGAAAATAGTACAATCCAACATCTTTTGAAATTGATAGCTGTAACCTTTAGAATTTAAAAAATTTAATTTCAGAAAGAAAGGGAGACAAGAGAAATAGAAACATCAATGATGAGAGAGAATCATTAATCAGCTACCTCCCCTACCCCCACACTGGGGATCGAGCCCACAACCCCAGCATGTTCCCTGACCAGGAATCCAACTGTGACCTCCTGGTTCATAGATCAGTGCTTAGCCAGTGAGCCATGCCAGATGGGCTAGCCTTTAGGACTTTTTGAAGTAAAAGTAGTACCATTAAAGATGTTCAGATAGCATTATAGACACACTCTTGGTAATTTGCTTCAGATTTTAAAAAAGTTGTGACACTTTTGTTAGGCAAAATTATTTTGGGGCTTCAGCACTCTAACATTTGTTAATTCAGCAAACCACAATGTTCTCTCAGCATAGTGTAGGTGTTAGGGTTTTTGTTGATAATGTACTGTGTTTCATCTGTTCATATTTGGAAAATAAACCTGGGTCTGAGAAAATTCAGTACGTGTCCAATGTGGATTATTACAGTGAGGGAAGCCCTCTCTCATTTACATGTGTGGGTAGGAGGCAGAAGCAGAATATTTAAATGTTTATCCTTTATAGAAATTATATTGGGCTTTGATATTATTAAGACAATTCTCATGAAAGCAATTTCAAGTGATTTGGTCTTGGAGGATGGTTGTCATGAAGATGCTCATCGTCATCATTCTTTTATTTTTCAGAGTATTACATATACTCCACCTTGCCTCCCTCCCAGCCCCTGCTCCACAACATGTCTTCAGTTATTGTCTGTGTCATGGGCTATGAATACATGCATATAAATTCATAGGTTAATCTCTTCCCATCTCTTCCCCCCACCCCCTCACATTTGTCAGTCTATTCCATGCATCCATGCCTCTGGACTTATTTTGTCATCAATTTATTTTATTTATTAGATTCCACATATAAGTGAGATCATGTGATATTTGTCTAAACCTATCATGACTTTTCTTTCCAAAGCAATTTGGAATGTGTTCACAAGTGACATGGAACATTCTTTTATAAGAGTTTGCAAATTTTCAAGGGGGTAAAATTTTCCTGATCCTATATTAAAAATATGTCTTGTCTCTTAAGGATCCTGAAGAATGCTTATAGTTGTTTTTCTAAGTATGATGATGAACCGTTTGAGATGTAAGCACATTTTAATCTTACTATGAAAGCCATTTAATAAAATAATCATAAGGATTATGTGGATAGCAAGTTGATTACAATCAGTTATTCCCATTTAAGGCATTAAAGTTAATCCTAAGAACAAGAAATTAGATTTGCTTTCAAACAAAAGTGGCTATAAAAAAACTAGTCTGTTTCTTTAATTATTAATTATTACAGTTGGCATTTACTGATCAGTTACTATATACCTTGGTGCAGTGATAAACACTATATGTTGATTAGCTGATGAACAATGAGGTTAATACTAGTGGTATTATAAAGAAACAAAGGCTTAAAGAATTTAATGACTTGCCTAAGCTTATACAGCATATGTGAGTATTCAAGCCAGGAATTATCTGACTCCATAACCCTTGCCATCCATCACCACATTCCATGGCTTTTCTCAACTTCCCAATGCACCCGAACTAATAAAAGTCAACCTAGATTTGACCCATGGTACAGGGGCGGGAACATCCAGCCCATAGTCATATAAGGGAAGTGAAATCATTTGGTCTGGGCCTGCCAAAGCATTAGGAATGAGTTAATTAAATATTTGACAAATACAGCAGGCTAATTTCTAAGTTGATAATTTTGTATGGCCAACGAATGATGTTATAAATATCCAAATGGCCTTTGGCAGAAAAAAATATTCTCTACCCCTGCTTTAGAGTGAGGGACCCCCAACACACAATCTAGTTGCTAGAACATGGCAATTTTTAGGTTAGTTTTGAGCAATGGATTTTAATACTCTTGTGTATCAGAGTCATCTGGGGAATTTTAACACATATTGAGGTTCTGATTCAATTGGTCTTGGTGAGGCCTCTGCGTTGGTGTTTCTTAAATTCTCTGTAATTGATGTTAATGTGCATCAAATATATAATGCACAGAGAAAACTGTTTCTTGTAGGACACTAGCATTCAGTGGAATGCTTCAGGTTCATCTCAAGTTTAATTTTAATACATTTAAACTATTAAATAATCAAAATAAAAATATATTAGTGCATATTAGGTAAAAATGTTTAATCTCAGAATGGGCCTAGCTCACTCACTTCTGCCTCAAGGTCTTTCTAATTGGCTTACAATACATTGAGGGTTTGCCTTCACTTCTTAACTTTTGGCAATTTTCTAAGTTTTACTTGTTTATTGTTGGTGTCTTTGCCATCTGTTTTGATTTAGTATGTGTATCTCAAGCACAAGTTGTGGAGTTTGGCACATAGTAAGCACTCAGTAAATGTCTGTTGAATGAATGACTAAACAGCAAAAATTTAGGCTAGTCCATCTGCTTATAAAGTAAACTGACTCTCCCATCTTGGAGCACAGATTCTATGTGTATCATTTCCTAGATAGAGAACACAGCTGATGCACAGATAGAAGTATTCTGGATTTTGTTGAAAATTAAGGTTATTTGGTAAAGCCTATATTTATAGTTGGGATGTAACTCTTCTTTTAGGATGTAACACTTTATCTGGAAATTATTAGTTATGTTTTCTAGTATAGTGAAATGTTTAATATATAGCAAGGTTAATTTTTAAACTATCCAGCAAAATTTTACAATAATGCATTTTTGTATGGGTATTATTAGTAACATTAGATTTAATACTGCAGTTTATATCATTTTGAAGAGACTATTTGGTTTTGAATTCTAGACTGCATCATTCTCTTCTTTGGTGACAATGCTTTTCAACCAGGGCACAATATTCTGTATATAAAATAAAGTTGGTTGGGGAAAATTCCTTTTGTAGAGATGAGAAGTTGGGCAGTAGGGGATACTTAAAATATCTCATAGGAAAAAGTTCTTGGTCTTTGCTTATTCAGAATGGCAGTTTCTAGAAACCTTCCAATTCAGGTACAAATTCCTCAAATAATATAAAAGAAAGTCCACTTCTTGAGTAAAATTGGCTTAGGGCGTATTGTGGAAAGGGAAAGTTTTCTTCAGTTAGATCATTTTGAAAGAGGAAAAGGACAGTTGGGTTGCATCCCAGGCAAAAATATTTGGACCTGCTGCTAATTGGATTTTGCTAGCTTGCAAAGTAACAATGTATTCCAGGCATCTTTAAGTGCGAAGAAACCTTTATATTATTTAGTCCAGTCCCTTGATTTTATACCAGGAAAACCAAGGCCCAGAAAGAAATGAATCTGGAACGTTGACCCCCTTGGTAACTACAGTGTAGCCACATGCTCTGCCTGCCTGGCTGAGATACCGGACAGTTTACTCTGTATGTTTTGGGGTTCATTCTAGAGTAAGTGTTTTGCTTACAAAACCTGAAATACATGTTTTAAACATAATTTGTGTGTGTGTG
Source organism: Pipistrellus kuhlii (assembly GCF_014108245.1). Lineage (NCBI taxonomy): Eukaryota > Metazoa > Chordata > Mammalia > Chiroptera > Vespertilionidae > Pipistrellus > Pipistrellus kuhlii. Next base: position 29,487,971 of record NW_023425427.1, read on the forward strand.
TGTGTGTGTGTGTGTGTGTGTAAAATAAATGCAAAATAGCACTGGATGAGATATGTAATGCATAAGCAGTCATTTCAAATGATAATTTGAAACTAAATTTTTTTTCCCTGTGGATATATCTAAAATAAAGTTACTTTTGGAGAACTAAGACCATAAAATCCAAACATTTTTTGCTGTGTAAGATTTGAACTTTGACCTCACATCTTCCTCCAGGCTCACCCTCACGGCGCCAAAATAACTTTTCTCCTGGTGTCCTAATGGAAAAACGGCTTATGTAAAAATGGCTGCGTGCACCTCACATTCCAAACGTTAAAGGATTTTGGAAGGAAATACTCTAAATTAGTCTATGTAAAAGTAAGGTTCCTAAATCGCAAGCAAGAAAATGAAGGCGCTCACTGTAGTTGTTGTGTCTCATTTCGGGGGTGCAATAGTCCCTGATGATGGTCGTTTTACTTCCCGCCATTTCAGTTACCCGTAGTCCATGGTAGTCAGGGTAGTCTGAACAGTAGGTGGAAAACTCCAGAAATAAACAAGTCAATAAGTTTCAAACTGTGCGCCGTTCAGAGTAGCGTGAGGAAACCTCGCGAGACCCTGCTCACGCCCCACGTGGCAGCCGCCACCGCAGTGATCAGATGGGCTGTCCCCGCCTGTCACTCACTTAGGGCCCAACGTGCAAGAATAGCGGTGCTGGCCATGCAGGTGTGCCAGAGAGAAGCTCTAAAGTGCCTCCTTTGGAAGGGTGAACGCTCTCTGCTTCATAAGAATGCTGAGGTTGCTGAGAAGGTATCTTCCATGTTTGGAATTGTGAAGACGCCAAAACGTTTGAAGAAGGGTAAGTTCAATGGAATAAGATATACTGAGAGAGAGACCTCATTCACAAAACTTTTATGACTGTATATTGTCATGATTGTTCTACTTTGTTATTGTTATTAATCTCTTACTGTGCCTAATTTATAAGTTACATTTTGTCACAGGCGTGGCTGGATAAGAAAGCACATAGTATGTATTGGGTTGGGTACTGTCTGTGGTTTCCAGCATCCCCTGGAGGTCTTGGAACCTGTTTCCTGAGGCAGAGGAGGGGGAGCTACTGAATAGAATTGTCTCTCCCCTGGGAGGCATGGTTTTAAGGCATGGACTTGGGAGCCAGGCTAGCCAAGCTGCAAGTCTCACTCTACTTCTGATGGGCCAGGGCCCTAGGGCAGGTGGGGGCATCTGTGACCCTCCTTGGGCTAAACTGCAAAAGTATGCAGAGATAAAAGTATAAAAGTATAAAGGTGAACAGGTGTGTGTTCTCAGGGCACCGACATTAAGGGAGCGCAAACATTTTTTAAAAATACAAATTTAAAATAGTGTAATGTTTACACAATGGCAGCATATATGCTAAGGTTAGCACCGAGTTAGAAAGACAGAGTAAAATAGGCAGCCACTAAGGGACAAGCATTGTTACCTGCACATGAGGCACGTTGCCAAGATGGTCTGGTGGTCCTGCTTTCCCTGGCTCAGTATGGCCAGTGAAGTTTCAGAGCCTGCCAACCTCACAGGGGTGTTAAAAAATTTCGTGAGAAAATATATGAAATGTTGCTCTGATGGCATAAATGTTAGCCATTGGTTATCGTAACAGTTAGGCGCTCTTTCTCAAGTTCTCTGTATTTAATATTATGCTGACTTTTTTTTTTTTTTTTAAATCAACCTTGTGTCTCTTCTAGACTTTCTTCAGGGTACGACCACAGTTGATTTTTTTTATTGGTATCTGCCAAGTACAGTTCCTGATATGGAGTAGGTTCTATTTAAAGAGTTGAAATAAATGTACCCAGTCATCCCTAAGTTACTGTATTGGGAATCTTATCATTTTGACAGTTCAAATGTTTGCCTTAATAGCATAAGAAGGTAATGAAGAAGAGTTGAGTATGCATTTTACTCCCTGATGGTTTCAATCATCTTGGAAAGCGATGAGGCAAGGGAGAGCCAGTGCTGAGTCCCAATAATGAGAAGACAGACTGTATCTATGTATCATCTCCCCAGGAGTCTCCTCTGAGTTTCAATTCATTTGAAATACACAGCCTACCTCATTTTATTGCACATTGTTTTATTGTGCTTCACACATGTTGCACTTTTTTTACAAATTGAAGGGAAGAACCTCCAAAAGAAAAAAGATGACTACCAGCTTTATGGTGATACTTCTTTTATGGCAGTGGTCTGGAACAGAACTTGCAGAATCTTAGGTAGGCCTTTAATGGTTTGAAATTCATAAATTAAAAATCCTCCTTATTTATATTATTTTCATTGGGCATTAATGATCCAGAGAAATGGAAACATAGAATTCCTTTTCTCCCCCTCAAAATGTATTTGTTTTCTCATTTAAATAATTCTTTGATGTTGAAGCCTTTTAATAGTGAAGATTACTAACATAAATACAATAGTAATTGTAAAGAAATTTATCAAGTCATTAAGTCCTTAGAAGCAGGGGACTAGGCGATCAACATTAGCACTTTTCTTGAGAATACATCACACAATGCCCTCTAAAGTGACTTGGCTTTTAGCAGTGGCTTTGACTTGAAAAATAAATCTTTAAGTTATTATGCAGTAAATCTCAGAAACATTTCTCTTGCAGTTTATAGCAGAGCAAGTTGAAGGTGATAAAATTCTTATTAACAAGGAGTTCGCAGTTTTATGTGTGATTTAAAGACATACAGTTCTAGTTATTTATAACATATGTCCAGACTTTAAAAACCCTCATTATCATAAAATCAGCTATGGCACATAAATTGATTGAAAAGCAAGCCATAGTTCTTATACCTCTTCGGAAAGGAAAGGTAGATGTATCACAGTATGGTTTTTATAATGTACATTTTTCACTTGTTGATGGCAGATAGTTGAAGTAAAGAGACACCCTGAGCATTCACCGAAGAGCTCGGAAAAAGTTTTTATAATAATGGAAACAAGAAATACTCACTGTTGTCCACCTTGCTGTTTCCACATGGTGCTCATTCCATATTGGTACATATAGAATTTCCTCATTTTCAAAATAGCAGCTAAATATCTTTTTATTTGGATTTACATAATGCAGTTCATCTATAGAGGAATGGTTATATTGTTTAAAAACGTTTGCTGCTATAAACAATGATGCACAGAATATCTGTGTGCATGCGTCATTGAGCTCATGGGTGAATACTCTGCAGATAACTTTCTAATAGGAAAATTGCTAAGTCTGGGTCTCTTATTTTTTATAAAGATGGCCAAATTGTCCTTCAGGTAAGTTGTATTTATTTATATTCCCAAAAAGAGTTTGAGAAGATACATAATTCTTTACATATGTATAGCAAGCTTTTTGTATATCAAATTTTCAAAATTTCTGTACTCAGTTATTTGCTTTTCATTTTTCTTTACCATTTCTTTAGTTTTGCATTGCTTAGTTTTTTGTTTTTTTTTTTTGCTCTTCTTTTTCAAAATTCTTGGGTAAGGATGGATAATTATTCAGTAATATAATTTCTATTATTATATAAACATTTAAGACTTCATATTTTCTCTTTTACTCTGGCTTTAGCTACTTCTGAAACAACTTTCACCTCTGTATTTTCAATGTATTCTGTAATTTTATACTTATTTCCTCTGAAACACATGTATCTTTACTGATATTTTAGGGAGATTTACTGAGGTTTTCTACATGGCCCAATGATTTCAGAGAGGAAGGAAGAGGGAGAGAGAGATAGAAACATCAATGATGAGAGAGAATCATTGAATGGCCGCCTTCTGCATGCTCCCTATTGGGGACCAAGCTCACAACCCAGGCATGTGCCCTTGACCGGAATCAAACCTAGAGTCCTTCAGTCTGCAGACCCAGGCTCTTATCCACTGAGCCAAACCCACCAGGGCAACAGGGTTAATTTTTGCATGCCTATTCCATCATTACTTCAAAAGATGTTATTGCCCTGGTTTACATGATATATACATTTATTTCAGTTACCTTTTTAGTTTTGTTCTTTACGTGTAAGATAGATTTTATTTCTCATCCACTTGATCTCATATGACCTGAGAAAGAGGAATTAAGAGTCCTATGACATCTTATATTTTCTATAGTTCTTAATTTATAAATTTAGTGCTATATTACTTTACTTAAAAATATCATAACTGTTAAATCATGAGTGGGTTGAACTCTTGATCATCACTGAATGTTTTGCTTTGGTTTAATGTTTATGGCCGTAAACTTAACCCTATTTAATATTAAGTTTGTAACTCTTAAACTCATTTTGTTTACATTTTCTAAAATACTTTTGTTCATAACTGTTATTTTTACCACTCCTAAACAATTTAAGTTCATTTTTTGTGTACTACATATAGTAGTTATGATTTGGTTTTAAGAATCTCTTTCTACCAATAGATAATAAAATTATTAAAATGATTATTTAGAAGACCAATTTGTTAGGACTAATTCTGTCATTGTATTTTGTGTGTACTTCTATTTATTTAGACAAAATTTATTGGTTTTTCTGTATATGTGTTTAATTTAGTATTCTTTCACTCCCTCTCAATTGCTTTCCTTACTGTCTTTTCCTTCACAAATTTTAACACATTTTTATTAGTTCTGATACTTTTATTTATATATTGAATATACCACTATTTCTGTTACTTGATTTATCAGCTATATGTGACATATTTTGAATTCTCAGCTCTAAAAAGAGAAAAATCAACATACATCTACTACTTGTATTCTTCTTTATTCAAGTTTGGTAGTTATAATATCTCTACATTTTATAGTTCTATGACCATAGTGGATGTATGTTTGATTTTTTTTTCTTTATCCTAGAATTAGACAGATTCAGTAGTCACTGCCATTTGCTATTCTTCTTCCATTGTCCTCTTCTTCTGCTGAAATTTATCCTCTTACTTTCAAGAAATTTTTAACTCTTTCATGGACGCTTTTTTGGGACAATATTCTTTGAGTTCTTATATGTTCAAATATGCTTTCCTGTGGCATTTTATACTCAAACAATTGCTTAGCTGGGTATGAAATTCTTGGCTTATGCTTTTCCTAAGATCTTCCTGGGCATCACTCTACCATGTGCTAGCTACATACTCTGCTCTGGAGAATTCTGTGAACAGTTGACAGAAGAAAAAGAAAGGGACACTTAATAAGTTACATAACATCTAATCACTGGGTTGTACACCTAAAACTAACATAACATTGTATGTCAACTGTTATTGGAAAATAATTAAATTAAAAAAATTAACTACCCTTCAAAAAAATACCTCTCAAAACATAAACTGTAACATAAATCCTATTATAGCAAAGCATTCCTAAATAATACCCAATTCTCCTAAGTTGTATCTGAAAGTATTATTATAGCATATCCTATAATAGTAGCATGTATTATTATGTCTCATAATTAAGAAAAATTTAATTTACTCTTAATATTATTTATAAAAATTAAAGTAAAGGTATAATTTATTTTAGATATATTCTAGTACTTGTAGAAATATTATAATATTTTAAATTTTATCTGGTAATTTTAGCAGATTAAAAAAGTTTATTTTGTGATATTTCTTATTTCCTGATAAATCAAGAAAAATATGGTACTCTGCTTCTATCAGTTTTATCAAATGGAAGAACAAGTATGTCATAATCACTTGAGAAGAATTTCAAAATTCAGAAAGTTCTCTTTTACCACTCCCCATCATCCCCATTAAAGAATCAGTAATTGAGTATAAAATGAAATATGGTAGTGAGAGGAAGGAGGGAATCTTTTTTTATTATTTTCTTAAATTTCTTTTTTGATTAAGGTATTACATATGTGTCCTCATCAGAGGGAATCTTTTTGAATCCTTTTGAAGGTAGGCTTCTTGATGTGGTAATTCTAGAGCTGGTTAGGTTTCTGTCAAAGTAGAGAAGGCAGGGAGATTATTTCCAGGTCCCTGGAAAATGAAACTTTGGTCAGAAAGTACCACATAATTAGCACCATTTGTGCAGCCCTGTCTGTAGTGTTGCTGCTGCTTCCATAAGGTCTGAGTTCGTGAGTTGTGCACCTTCTTTATCCAGAGGCAGCATTTTCTACCTGGAAGACCTAGAATCAGCAGGATTGGCTGTCAATGAAGTTATTTTTTGAGTCTTTTATGTGATTAGAGCCCTTGAAACAGGCTGAGTTTTAAAATACTATTTTAGTCTGATTTCCATTCACACCGGAGATTGACTTAAAAGAATCACCGAGTATGCAGTCCAGATCTCTTGAGGGTTTCTGTCAAGTGTGGGCCTCGGACTTGAGAAGAGCTCTGGAACAGAGTTCTCGTGTGAGGAAGAATAGTTGAATTCAGTTTCCATTAACCTTTTCCAGACAGTATACATTTTATTGTCCTGGGTGTGTTGTTGGGGATGGGGTGGAGGAGGGTTTAATGGCAGGTATGTGTGTATTGTTTTAATAATAAAGAGAGGAGGGGGAATATACACATTTATCTTTTAAATAGTTTCTGTTTTAAAGGTTTCAAGGTCTATTTTTAACACACAGAGATTTTAACTGGGAACCAATTAACCTGTGCCATGAAAGCCACAGTCATTTCCAGGCTCTTCAATTTCTGGATGGAGCTAGAGCTATGTTACTTGTTTTAATATTTTTAATCTTCACTAAAGGATATATTTTTATTGATTTTCAGAGAGAGAGGAAAGGAAAGAGATGGGGGGAAAAAAACATCCATTAGTTGCTTCCTGTATGCTCCCCGACCAGGGATCAAATCCACAACTTAGGTACTATGTGCCCTGATTGGAAATCAAACCCATAACCTTTTTGGTGTATAGTATGATTCTCCAACAAACTGAGCCACCCAGCCAGGGCACATGTTTTATTTTTAAATTTTATTTAACAAACATTTGTTGAGTATTCTGAGTTAGGGAAACACAGGTGAATAAGGTACGACCCATACATTCCAAAATAATCGATGAAAGAGAAACCAAATTCATGAAAATTTGGGGAAGTAATAAGAACTGAATGGGAGCTCTGTGGTTTGTTTAGCATTTCCTGACCCCAAGTCTTCTTAAGCATTCAGATTTCTTAAAGTCTGTGTCTTCCCTGTGCACATCATTAATAAATTAGGCCTGTGGCATGCCCCTTCTCTCCACCACTTTCCTTCTAACCAGTTTTCACACAATACAAACAGAATTAAATGTTCTTATTTATTCTAGATGCAGTTGATCAAATGTTTATAAACATGGGATTTGAAGACAGATTAGAATCAACTTGCATCTCTAAGCCTTATTAACCATGTGACATCAGGCTCTTTATTTGATCTGTAAAACGAAAATTATGTGAAGAGTCCTCTGAAGACTAAATAATAAGTTATGTCAACTGTAGTTGAAAAATAAAAGGTAACTTTTAAAAAGACTGTATGAGTTAATGCAGCTAAAGGACTTAGCAAAATGCTTATCACATAATAATGTGTATATGGTATATATTCCTCTCATAATTATCTACCTAATAAAGAATAACATGCCAATTGACCATACCTTCACAACGTCCACCAGCCAATTAGGAGTGAGTATGCAAATTAACCCAACAAAGATGGTGGGTTAATTTGCATAAACAGGCACTGAGTGGACAGATGCAGGAAGGGAGGCTTTTGTAATCGCCATGACAATGACACAGGCACTCTGCACCACCCCAACCATTCTGAGCCTCTGAGAATCATGCAAAGGCGGGAAGGCAGTTCTGCCTAGAGCGAAGGCAGTGCCTGCAGCCAGGGGAAGGAAAGGCCCATTCTTGCACAAATCTTCGTGCATTGGGTCTCTAGTTGTTAATAAATTGTAAACTCCTTAAAATATGAAGCAAATTTATGCAATCTTTCTATCTGAGCATTAAGGGCAGTGTTTTCATGATTCAGTAATTTTAACAAACGTTTGTTCAGTGAGGAAATATTAATAAATTATGCAAGGCTACCAGCTGCTGAAATCTTCAGGAGAAAACTCTTTCAAGTTTCGAAGGTCATGGGAGTTGCCTCATTTCCTATATCCCGCAATACCATCTGAGGCACATATATGTCAGGTGCTGACTTTGAAAGACCTAGAATTGGATAATGATTGTATCATCTACCTAATAAAAGAGTAATATGCTAATTGACCATACCTTTGAAACAACCACCAGCCAATTAGGAGTTAGTTTGCAAATTAACCCAACAAAGGTGGTGGGTTAATTTGCATACACAGGAACTGAGCTGCTGGGGGTGAGGTGGGACACTTAAATTGTCACCATGGCAATGATGCAGGCGTTCTGTATTACCCCAGCTGCTCTGGGCCTCTGAACAGCATGGGAAGGCAGAAAGGAAGCTCCAGCCTGGAGCAAAGACACTGCAGATGGCCAGGGGATGGAAAGTCCATTCTTTTTTTTTAATATATCTTTATTTCAGAGAGTAAGGGAGAGATAAAAACATCAATGATGAGAAAGAATTATTGATTGGCTGCCTCTTGCACACCCTCTACTGGGGATTGAGCCTGCAGCCTGGGCATATGACCTTGGCCAGAATTGAACCTGGGACTCTTCAGTCCCTAGGCCGACACTATCCACTGAGCCAAACTGGCTAGGGCAGAAAGACCCATTTCTTGCACAAATCTTTATGAATTGGGTCTCTAGTTGTGTATAATTATAAAGGAAAAAATGCAAATGTCTATTAATAAGGAAGTAGACAAGTGGCAATACATCCATATCAATGGAGCTATTTAGCATTTTTAAAAAGTTGGATCAATATACTAAAACTTTAAGAAGTACTACAACATATGTATAAACATCATTTGAGGGTGGGGCCAGCCAGACTACCACCTATAGCTCCTCCCCATTGCCAGCCATGCCCCCAATCAGCCCTCCAACCCCAATTGGGGGTGGGGCCTGCCAGCCAATCTCCCTTGGTCCCTTCCCACAGCTGGCCCAGCCCTATCAGGCCCCAGTTGGGGTAGGCTGGCCCCCAACCTCCTGCCATCTCCTCCTTGAGACAGGCCCAGCTCCAATCCATCCCGATTAGGGCCAGGCCTGCTGGACTGCACCTGTGCACGAATTCATTCACTAGGCCTCTAATACATATATATATATTAGAAGTCCAGACAGGAAGGAGCCTGATCCTGTGAGTTGAGCATCTGTCCCCTGGTGTTCATTGCACATTATAGCAACCAGTCGACTGGTCGCTTAGGCTTTTATATATAGGTTGATAGCTATATATTTAGTGCTCTTTCTATGTTCCCTTTGTAAACATGAAGAAAAAATAATTCTGGTGATACAAACTAAAAAATACATGTCAGGGACTTGGCTTGGGTGAGGAGGAAATGGGAAGATGTGGTCAAATGGTATAACTCCAGTTAGTGTAAGTTCTGGAAATCTAATGCACAGCATGGTAACTGTAGTGAACTCTATTGCACACTTGAAAGTTGTTAAGACAGTAGATCTTAAATATTCTCAACACACAAAAGAATTGTAATTATATGAGGTGAAGGATGCATTAAATAACTTTACTGTGGTGATCGTTTTTCAGTATATACATATATCAGATCATCATGTTGTACACCTTAAACTTATACAGTGTTATATGCCAATTATTTCTCAATAAAGCTAGGGGTGGGGGAAGGGACATCTGAGGACATGTCTAGAGAATAAAATGTGATTTGATAACATTTACTCTCTCAAATACACAAATTTAAGAAACATTTATTAGTTCATTTTGTCTGAAAGTGAAGAATTGACCTAAATAATGCCTTAAAGAATAAATGTACACCTTATTTAACATTGTTGAATACTCAAATTTTGCCTTTATGAAGTACCATGTTATTAGGCAAACTTCTTCTAAGTTCTTTGGAATTTTTCACCAAACTTAATCAACTGAAAATATAATTTAGCATTGAAGGGGGATTAAAATGCTTAATTTTGTTCTTTGTGATTCCCCTTGATTCTCATATTTTATTCTTATTAGTTTGTAAGAGTTTCCTTTGTTAAAAGAAAATTTGATTCTATTGGAAAAAAATCTGAAATTTAAATTTCACATTTTAAGACATTTCTTTCAATGCTTTTTTTTATTATATAAATGATTAGAATACTATGTTAACAGCATACTTTTTCTTTTTGATTACACAAAAGAAGAATCAAGATTCTGCATAAGAAAATAGACTTTGAAATGCCTATTTGGTCCATTTCTTCATATTATCCTTATTTTGCTTTTTCAGAAATTCAAATTATTCCTGCAGGGTACCTCTGGGCTTCAAAAGCGTTTATTGGGACTTTCAGAATACTCTGAATAAGCACAACCCAATGACATGGTATTTTCTGCTTTCTCACTTGCAGAGTATTCCTGACTCTATTCTCAAAGTTCCGTATCTAAAGGAATGTGCACCTTTTACTAAGAAAGGAAAGAGTAGCAGCTTCCCTTACTTGAATGCTCATATTCATTTTCTTCTATTGTTATTGTCCTTTTTTATATTTGGTCAAGGGAAGTTACCCTCTCACACTTCCAAGTGGAGCTCTATCTAGTATCTAGGGTGGCATTGTACATTTTCTCTTATTTCCATGTCCTTTTTTACTTCACAAATGAAGGCCATATGATCCTTGACTCTTTGCTCTTCTTTATTAATCATGATTTTTAAAAAATAGTTTTTTAGTTCCTCCAAGAATAATATTAAAAACATTTTATAATTTGTGATTTATTGTGAGTTTGTTTTGTTGGACTATTAACTAATGGCTATTTATAGAAACAGTTTTATCTTGATATAACTTTTAAAATAATTTATATAGCCGGACCAGTTTGGCTCAGTGGATAGAGTGTTGGCCTGCGGACTGAAAGGTCCCAGGTTCAATTCCAGTTGAGGGCATGTACCTTGGTTGCGGGCACATCTCCAGTAGAGGGTGTGCAAGAAGCAGCTGATCAATGATTCTCTCTCATCGATGTTTCTAACTCTCTATCCCTCTTTCTTCCTCTCTGTGAAAAATCAATAAAATATATTTTAAAATAAAAATAAAATAATTTATATATTTTTGGTGACATAGCTATTTGAAACTCAAAAATATAAACTTGGGTTGCCATGGATATGTACATGTAAAAGCTTATTCATTTCATCAATTTATTACAAAACTATTTTTAGTGTGTAGTGTAGTTTAACCAAAAACACTGATGTTGTAATTGAGGTTCGTTTTCTTTTTTAGTAAGGTTATTTTATTAAGCCTATTGCTCTTTAATTGTATTGTGTGTGTGTGTGTGTGTGTGTGTGTGTGTGTGTGTGTTTTATAATTTTCCCCCTCTAAGACATTTTATTGCCAACAGGCACAGTTTAACAGTGTCAAAATGACTGATCAGCACTCTAGGTTGACTTTTGCTATTCTTCCTTTCTCCTGCTGATATGTCAAGTAAGGTTTATTTATAACCCTCAGAATAATGCTTATTATAATGCGTTAGACCATCTCACTAGGGAGCTCATAGAATTCTGATTGACCCAGAGGGGAAAAAGGAAAAGGTCCTAAAATATCACTGAGCTGTGCTTATTTAAAGATACCATAACAATTATTAAGTACAGACTAGTGGCAAAATGAAACTGATATTCAAGAAAGAAGGCAAATGAGAATGGATGGAGGGGTGGGTGGAACCAGACATAGGTCAAGTTGTCCCTGAGCAGAAGGTTGGATGAAAGGATTAGAAAAAGATTTGGTTTTGTCTTTGAGTAGGCCAGTGCTAGGCAAGACTGAAATAAACAGAAAATGCTTCTTATTCTGGGTACACAGGATCAAACCTGAATAATAAGAAGTTTTAAAAACCATGAACTTTATGAAATTTGGAACTTTCCTATTCATTATTTTGAACTTTTTTTTTCTTATAGAGTGGCCATAAAATAAGATATATTTTTTGAAACTAAATAGAGGAAACATTCATTAGAGACTATTGAGTTGGAGGGGGGAGGCAAAGTTGTTTAGAATATACAATACATACTTAAAGCAGCTCTATTAAATACTATAATAGCTAGAGGGATGAAGTTCTACTGGTGGAAAAATATAAAACTTCTTTAAAGACTATACTATTTATATAAAGTAACAGATGCATGAAAAATGCATCTTCACATAGGTAGAAGAAACTTTAATATAAATTGCCAGACAAGCTTCTTACATTACCATTGAAAACTATTGTAAATCTGAGGATGTTTTTCTTTGTTATAGTTAACATGCTCAAATTAGTTTGGTGATGTTTTTTGATCATCTGATTTCAATATTAAAATTCAAATATCAGACTTGATCTCAGGCTAAATTACATACATACAGTGAGCAGAATAGTGGAAAAGTCATAAGTAGCACAGCAATATAAACGTATTAGAAATCCACTATGTGTGTGTTGGAGCTGCTACAGCTGAAGGAGTTTTCAAACACCAGGGCTCCCTGAGTTTTTGGTTTTACGAATTTGACACAACATTAAAATGTCAGCACAAACTACTCCACTATTTAGATGTCTAAATATTTTAAGAGCCTCAGACAGAGATGGTTACTTGGCATAAGCAACAATAGTAATTTCTGCACGCTGTGTTTCTTTAGGGAAATGAGGTAAGAGGCAGCTTAGTGAATGTTAATTTTTTACAAAAGAACCACAAGCTGACCCAACAGCATTGATTAAATAAATGCAGGTGGACTGCTAGGCTGGAGATAGAAAGAACTTAGAGTGCACTGGGGAGATAGGCATTCAATGTGATCATTTCTGTAATGGGAGGATGTGGTATGACACAGCTGGAGAGTCGAGGGAAGCTGCACACAGATGATGTAACATCTGAACTAGTCCAGAGGAGGATCCTTGGTCTAAGGAGACTGGAAGAAGGGCACATGAGGGGTGTAGCAGACCCACTTACATCTCTTCAGCCTATTTCAATGCACATCGGCCCAATTTACAACTCCTCACATGGGCATCTCTTTGCTTGAGAACTTCCTCTGGTAGAGGCTGAAGTGCTGGCCATAGCCCCTCTCCTCTCAGTAGCCCCCAACCAGTGACTGGCAGGAGTTGGTGTACAAATTCCCTAGCTCCCTCTGCCTTCAGATAGGATAACTCTGGGAAACCTCAGAGCATCCAGGTGCTGTGAAGCTCCAGGTGTTCACTGTAGTAGCTTAATAACATTTTCCACCTTGTCTTTCCCCTTACTGTCTCGTTTCTACTTTCCTTCTCTGTTTCCTGGGAGAGTTATCAGACAGACTGTACTCACATTCTTGTTTAAAAGTTGATTTAGGGGGAACCCTGCCTCAGACATTTAAGACATTTAAGCTATTTCAGATGAGTGGCTTCCATGTGCAAAGGCATTTTGGAGATGCCCTGTGAAGAAATTACCCAGCTCAAGCCCTTCTCTCGAGAAATAGGAACACAGAGCTCCAGAGAGATTGATACCTAGAATGTCCCAAATAGAAGAGATAGAATTCTGCCCACTGTGTTCTTGATATTATTTGGCATTTCAAAATTCTTTATGTGACAGAGATAAAGATTATAAGAAACACTGCAGTGTTGAAAAACCCTTTCTGCTTACTTTTGAAGACATTTAGATATTATATACTAAGGTTTTCTATTATATTCTTCAGAGACAAGGAGTTTTGCTATGCTATAAGCCTAGTGAATGAAATTTCAGAAACAATCAAAACGTAACCTGTAGAGTAACGAGGTGTTAAAGATCTTCTTATGGAGGAAGAAGCTTCATTTCACGGGAAATCAAAAGGCCATGGCAAAGTAATAATTGAGATTTTGCGAGATAGCAAAATCTAACATAATTACAAACACTAGTAAAGTGGTATGTGAAAAATGTAATCAACCTGTGAAATGTAATAAAATTTTATGTAGTACTATGAACTCCATTGTTCAAGGCCTCAGTGATATGCTTCAAATTGTTATATTGTGCTGCAGATTCAAACAATCACATATTATATGTGTAATCCCATTAACTCAGATTATTCCAGGGTTTTGTTGAAAATTCCCTTTAACCTAATAAATAATGCATAAAAGGGATATATGGAAGCTAAAAGTTGAGTTTTAGAAATATCTACCTTGAAATCATTAAGAAAAGAATGGAATCGAAATCAGAGCTCAAAGGGCTGAGTTTACATCCACCCCTTAATTTAAAACTAAATATTTACAACTTGTTACAATAATTTTTAAATTTATTTTTTATTAATTTCATTGGAATGACATGGGCATTAAAATTCATTGTAAGAATGTCAGTATTTTTTTGTATTTAAATAGAATACTTGTAAATTGTGCGAGGTTATCATAACTCATCTAGATGCTTTTTATAAAGACCTTTGAAGCTAAGAGCATTGATACGTTGTGGTACTTTAATATAACTAATTAAATTATTGAGAGTATCAGAGTAAGAATCAACAACTTAAGGACATGCTAACAGTCTACCATTTTTAAAATTTTTTATATCATGTTTAATGTACTTGATTATGTTTTTATAAATATAAAAAGGCAATGATGAGCCAGAACCGATTTGGCTCAATGGATAGAGCATCGGCTTGGGGACTGAAGGGTCCCGGGTTCAATTCCGGTCATGTACTTTGGTTGCGGGCATAACCCCAGTGTGGGGTGTGCAAGAGGCAGCTGATCCATGACTCTCTCTCATCGATGTTTCTAACTCTATCTTTTTCCCTTCCTCTCTGTACAAAATCAATAAAATATATTTTTTTAAAAAGGTAATGATGAGATATCTATATTTATATTTCAACATGAAGAACACATGACAAATAAGCTGGCCATCAAGGGTCTTATCTGCCTACTTTTGAGTATAGTATATAAATTTGAATGCAATATAGTCTAGTCCAGGTGCACCCTCTCTGAACCCCTAAGATACTCCCTGAAAAGACAGAGCCAGTTGCTTTATTTCTCTGCCAGATCATACTTTGTTTATATTCATATTATTTTGCTCCTCGCTATATATAATGTATTTATACAATATATTAATACACAATATTTTCCTATATTGTACATGTATGACTCAGTTGCTAAGTAGCAAGTACATGTATGACTCAACTGCTACTTATCTTAGGACTTGGCACATAGTAGAAGTTAAGCAAATGAGTGGATGGGATGAATGGATAAATGAATGAAGAAATATGTTTAGAGCAGTCATTGAGGAAAGTTATATGCCTCTTGGCTTTAGAGGTTCTGTGACATTTAAATATTTTCAAACGTTGCCAAAACCGGTTTGGCTCAGTGGATGGAGTGTAGCCTGAGGACAGAAAGGTCCCAGGTTCGATTCCAGTCAAGGGCATGTACCTCGGTAGCAGACACATCCCCAGTGGGGGTTGTGCAAGAGGCAGCTGATATTTCTCTCTCATCGATGTTTCTAACTCTCTATCCCTCTCTCCTCCTCTCTGTAAAAACTCAATAAAATATATTTTAAAAAATAAATAAATATTTCCAAACGTTATTATATATCTCCCCAAACTTAGTGAGATGCTGTGTGAGGAAGGGCAGAATAGAAGGGGTTGAATTGCGACAAATTAAGAGAATAAAGAAGGAAAGGGAAGTAACTTTACTTTAAAAACCATACCATTTCTTTTGGCAATAAGAGACTATAGGGATTAAAACACTAGAGACAAAGTGCTTGGGTGGAAATTTTGTCTCTGTTCCAGCCTAGCTCTCTGACCTTGAGCAGGTTAGCTTTTCTGTCCTTCAATTTCTTTATCCATAATTTGCTTCATCTAACTGTTTTTATCCCAAAGCATAAGGGTGCAAGTGACAGAAAACCTTTTAGTTGCTTTAATAATAAAGGTGTTTGGTTATCTTGTATAACTAGAAGTCTTGGAGGAGGTAGATTCTAGATTGGTTCAACAGCTTAGTATGAGACCATGGAACTACCTTGTCTTTCTTCTTTTGGCCACTCACTCATGTTTCATGATGATTACTGCAGTCCCAGGCTTCCCCTTCTCAAATGACAGCATCACCAAGGGAGAGAACAATTGGAGAGATGCTAAGTTCTTTTCTCATTTTTCAGGAAGGAAAAACCTTTGCCCAACCCATCATTTTGTTCCCTTATTGGCCATAACTAACTGTAAGGGGGCTTAACAAACAAACATCTTATTTTTAGCCTTTCTAGCAGAAGGACAACTAAGAAAGAGGTTAATAATGGCAGTTGGGTAGCCAGCCAAGAGTATATATCACTATTGTTAAAAGGATTCTTACTACTTAGCATCATGCTAACACAGATTTGATATTATTATTTTTAAAAATATATATTTTATTGATTTTTTACAGAGAGAGGAAGAGAGAGGGATAGAGAGTTAGAAACATCCATGAGAGAGAATCATCAATCAGCTGCCTCTTGCACACCCCATACTGGGGATGTGCCCACAACCAAGGTACATGCCCTTGACCAGAATCGAACCTGAGACCTTTCAGTCCGCAGGCCGACACTTTCTCCACTGAGCCAAACCGGTTTTGGCCGATATTATTATTATTAATCAAATACTTATTATAACTACTCTGTGACATACTGAGAAGAATAATCCAATATAAGTCAAGGCTTTCCATGGTAAAATAGACTACTTCCTACCACTTAAAATTATTTTATAAATTATTTGCAGACTCAGTCATTGATATTATTATCCTTTTAATATCTCCACCCTCCCCTCTTCATTATCTCACCCCCACTCTATTTTTGTGCAAATTGCCAACTATGATAAGGCATTTGTTTTTATTTTCAGGTAAATGGTGTTTTTTTTCTAAAATGTCAATTACGATAAATAGACATTTTTGTTTTAATTATTTATAATCCTCAGGAATTAAAGTTAACGTTTATCTCATAGCTTCACAACTTATAAAATTTTCATTGTAGAAAGCCTTTTGAAGTAATACCCAGCCACACAGACATTTCTGTGTATGTGGACAATATAGCTAACAGGAAAATTCATTTAATGTGTTATTCCCATCAATTTAATCTTTGAGGACATTGCTTATTTCAGTTACAACATGAATTGTAGTGAGAGAAGACAGCAATCTGAGGAGATAAAATAGTATGTATTCTGGGAATCGAGTAAGAATGCCAAAGAGATAAAGAAAACAAAATGAAAAATAACCTCTAGAGCAGTGGTTCTCAACTTTTCTAATGCCGTGGCCCTTTAATACAGTTCCTCATGTTGTGGTGACCCCCAACCATAAAATTAATACAGTTCCTCATGTTGTGGTGACCCCCAACCATAAAATTATTTTCGTTGCTACTTCATAACTGTAATTTTGCTACTGGTAAAGAATCGTAACGTAAATATCTGTGTTTTCCAATAGTCTTAAGCTCTACAGCAGCGGTTTTCAACCTGTGGTAGCGCAAAGGTTGAGAACAGCTAGCAGGGTCGTCTAAAACCAAGAGAAAACAGGATGAAAGTAAAATCTACATCCAAGTTTATTATGCTAGTCAATTAAAAGACCCCCCTCCCTTTAACTGTATTAAGCAGAAGACTTTATATTATATAAGTTATGACCAAGTATGATTAGTAAAGTCAGAAGTCAGGAGCAATACTATTTTTTATGTTTATAAGTGGAAAAACATCACATTTTAAAAATCATTTTTTTATATTGGAGCTAACAGAAACATACATGACTCTTTGCGATATATGCCATCATAACCCTTATTATTTGACAACTATTAATATAAAGGGATCAGAGGACCAATTAGAGAAAGGGAGACTCTTCTCAGGGAAACCAGATGTGATTTCCATCTAATAATAAATAGTTGAAATATTGGGAATTGGGACTATAATCCTATAATCCAAACCTATTATTGTGTGTGTTAAAGTCTGTTTTGATTTAACATAAAGCAAGTCTTATTCAGCTATAATTTATATACCATAAACATGACCCATTTAAAGAATGAAATTCATTGTTTGGTGCTATTATTTTTAAGTGAAGCAAACAAACTGAAAAAAAGAAAAAGAAAAAAGAGAGAATGCTTGATAATGCTGATTTTTCAATTAGAAGCCCAGCTAAATACTAAAAGAATCATTTGGAGGACAGTTTTTTAATTTAAAACCTGAAAACAAATTAAAAGTAATATTTAAGCACTGAATTGCTCTCTGTTTCCTGGGTTCAGGCATTCTTAGTGCATGCTCTGGGAGCACCAGCTTTTCTTCTCAGATGACTGGAAGCAAATGTAAACAAACAAAGGAAAAGCCGGGTGGAGAGAGATGGCATGGAGACCTTTATTTGAAAATAGGTGTGTGAGCTTGAGAAAGGTTGTTTTGTTGGTATGGGTCATTTTTACTTTTTCTTGATTTCTAATACTTCCTCTTTCTGAAGTGCCATTTTGAATTGAAAATTTTGTAAACATATATTTTAAACTGCTAAATTATAAAAACTTTCCTAAACAAACAAATATACTTAAAATTTATCATCTGACCCTGAGCTCTCCTTTTAGATACTTTGCAGAACCCTTGAATCATTTGCATCTGAGTACTTTAGTGACAGATCAAAATAAAGAATTGATGAGGATTAAAGCTTAAAATCATAGGCTCTTCCATTGAGAAAATTAAAGGCAAGTAAGATAAGAACCATATATTTTAAGAATAAAAAAGATGAAACTAATCAGAATTGCTAAGCCAATTTACCAAATAGATAATTACCAAATATCTCTCTATATAATACCCTAATATGCAAATAAACTGAATAATAGAAAAACCAGTTGCTATGACGTGTGCTGACCACCAGGAGGCACATGCAGAACATGATGGTCAGCAGCAGGTGGTAGAGTGCGGAACATGGTGGGCATGGGCTGCGGCGGGATGGTAGAGCAGATGAGTAGGGCTCCAGACCAAGGCGAGGTGCCGATCATTGTCATCAGGGCAAGCCTCTAGTGTTTACTGAAAATTCTTTGTTCCCTTGCACTGCATTCCCACTGGGCACTTGCACCTGCTGTCAGTGCTGGCCCTGCTCTCACCTGCTGCCTGCACCAAGTATAGGCCCTGATCTCTTGGCGCCCTCAGTGGGTGCGAGTGATGGCTGCTGGCCCTGACAGCCCCTCAGAGCTTCTCTACCTCTTTCTGCTCCTGAGGGGCGATTGGTTGCAGCAACCACCACTTGTACTCACTCCATGCTGGCCCCGCTCACACCAGCTGCCAGTGCCCAGTGCCAGCTCTGATTGCTCTGCGCTGTCAGTGGGTGCAAGAGGTAGCTGCCAGCCCAGATTGTCCCTGAGGGCTTCTCCACCTCCCCCTGCTCCTGAGGAGTGATTGGGGCAGGAGCTGCCATTTGCACCCACTATGGGTGCCGGCCCCAATTGCTCCATGTTGTCAGTGGGTACGAGCCAGGCCAGCACCAGCAGCACATGGGAGAGGTGGCTGGAGCAGGGCTGCCAGCAGGCTGGACCTGAGGCTTTGGTGGGCGTGGCTGGGCAAGGGTGTGCAGGATGGGCCAAGACCCGCCCTGTGCCTAGCATAGCCTCAGGGCCCACACAAATTCATGTGCTGAGCCCCTAGTATTGTCTATAATCTCACTAATGAATCTTCAGAAAGCAGTTATCAGTTCTTCATGTTAACTATGTTATACTTAGACAAGCTTATCTTAAATACTTAAGCATTTGAGGTAATCTATTCACTTGGTATTTATTAGATTAACTAGAGGCCTGATGCATGAAAATTCATGCACTGAATGCAGGGGGTTTCCTCAGCCCGGCCTGCCCCCACTCACAGTCCAGGAGCCCTGAGGGGTGGGAGGTGACCCAGCGATCAGGGAAGGTGACACCCCTATCACACCTCTCTGCTGCCACTGTTGGCAGCACAACCTCAGCTGGTCCTGGTTACCTAAGCCTTGGGTTGCCTGTACCTTGGGCCAGCCCTGAGGGACTCGAGGGCTGAGGGGACTGGGAGCTGGCATCTTGTGGCTGTGGGCGCCGCCATCTTTGAAGGCATGTCAGTCAATTAACATATTCCCTCCTTATTGGCTGCAGGTGCTGCCATCTTTGTGATGTTGTGCCAATTAGCATATTCCCTCTTTATTAGATAGAATTAGATCATTTTTGGATATTGACTCTTGCTATAACGAAGCATAGTAAATTTTTGAGTTAGTGTGGAGCATAAAATGGTGGCAATCTTTATTTCTTTGAAGTAATATATTTTTCTTCTTCATTTCTTTTGTGTACATTTCAATATATTTTTTAGTTTTAAGAAAAAGCCATAACTTAAAAAATAAGTTTTGCATTATTAAGCATATGCTTAGAACATTATATTTACTTCAACTCTATAAGATAATTTTATCTTTGGATTTAGAGTTTGAAGAAATATTTCATATCAACCACTAAAAAATAAAGAAGTAATATTTCTTTTCTATAATTGACAAGGATTGCTTTTGTCCTCTAGTCTTGCCCCACCTCTACACAGATATAAAAGTAATTTTCTAAATCCTGATCACATTTACTCCCACCTCAATGACCTCCTCCACCCCATCCAATTTAATGATACAGTTCAAGCATCAGAGTTGAAACTCTCACTGTATACCCCCAAGCAAAACTACTTCCTGTCTGTAAAAAGTATCATGGGCCTCATAGTTCTTTGCCTTTACCAGGGCTGTTCTTACTATTTAGAATGCCCTTCTCTCATTTCCATGGCAAAATTGACTAAATTCTTGTGCTTCCAGAAGGAGCTCAGAAATTGCATGTCACCCTATGCCCCAGATGGAAAGTCCCCTCCCGATGCTTCCTGAACAGTGCTTCCATTAGCATTCTTTGCATAGCTCTGAAATGCTAAAATTAAACTGTAGCACGTTGCTTTCCTCTGGGCAGGATGCAAAGGTGATTGCCAGGGTTCTTGTTCAGGTGTATTTGAAGAATGAAGCCACGGGCAAAAGGTGGTATAGGAAAAGGTGGAAATTTACTGGGAAACAAGCACAGACTCCCACGTGGGGAGAGGGAGAGAGCCTCACTAAGACCCTCTTTCCTAAAGTTTAAAAGGCTGCAGTTCTTTGTGTCCTGACATCCCCTCTAGGTGGTCACTATAGCAGCTTCAGAGCTCAAACCCCGTGTGGGGTCTCCCTACTCTTCTCCCTTTTATTTTTCTATTCCCTGTGGTTTCCCTCTTTATTCTGTGAATGAGTGTCTTCGTCTCCCTTTATTCTGTGAATGGGTGGCAACTCCCAGCTCCCTTATTCTGTGAATGTGTGCTTTCTGGCAGCTCCCAGCTCTGCAGTTCTCCCCAGTGGAACCCCTAATTCATAAAACGCCCTAAACCTGCCTATTTTACCCTTAAAACTCCTTTTATCTCCTTCTAGACCTAGATTTAGGAGCAAACCTGGGAGTATCTACCTGGACCCCATTTCCTAAGGGGCATTAGAATTCCCTTAGACATGCCATACATAACACCACTGGGAATGTTCTAAAGAGGAGGACATTAACTTTATTAGAACTCTTCTCAATAAGACTAAAGTGTGTGGTTGGGAAGAATTGATTGAAAAACAAGTAGGGTTGAACAGTGAAAATTCCCAGGAAATGGTTTCCAATCACTAGATGGTCTTGGCCCCAACCTACCTTTTCTGGTGAATAAGTCTGGGCACGTGACACTGTTGCATTACCAGGTGGAGTTGACATGTCTTATGCCAGTGCTGAATGACTTGGGGCAAGAGGCGAGGCTAGGGCTAGCAGTCTTGAATGATTTGACACATGGCACTCAGCCACTCCTCCAAAGTAAGACTTAAAGGATTCAATTTTCTTGAGCCATTAACTGAAGAGTTTGTGTTTTTAGCTTGTTTAGAAGGCTTTCCTGCCCAATCTTGTCTTTAGTCTGGCACTTACAGACTATGTGAACATCTTGTTTTCTCAAGTAATCTACTTATGTGTTCCATCATCCTGTGAACTGGATTTTATTCTCTGTGTACCCTCAGCACCTGGCATAGTGCTGGACACCTAGCAGACATTCAGAAGGTGTTGATTAGATCAACAAATCTGTGCAGTTAGTCCAGCCAATGTTAATTAAATCACTTTTAAATAGTGTCTTTGTAAATTTGCTAAAAATCTTAATCTCATAATCAGGCTGCAAGTGTGGCATCACATAAATTCTAGGCCTAGATAGATTAAGATATCGATATAATTCCTTAGCAAATAATGAGTATTCATATTATACATTAATATCCCTGGAAATATTTAACTCTACTGAGAAAAGAAAACATTTCTAAAAGTTGCTGATGTTTTTCCTTTTGCTAGAAGATAAGCACATGCTCAGGTATACCTGGCTCCAGTGTTCCCCAGCATAAACTCCTGTGGTGTGCACAGATTCTCCATAGATGTCATCCCATATGGCTCTAGGTGAACTAGCCTATTAGGCTGTCCTATTACCTGGAAACCTTTAGTAAATATTAGGCAATATTTACTCTTTACTTTCTCTTCAACATAAGTAATGCTACAGCTTTATTTGTGGCACACTGGAAACAGATGACAGCAATCTAGAGAGGAATTAGTCTTAAAATCTGAAGTGTTAGTTTTGTAAAGAACTCAACAAAGCATCAACATTATATCATTACCCGGAGGCCCAGAGAAGTGAGGGACCCTGACAAAGTTCACACAACTTCCTAGTGGTACAGCATGGAGAAGAATCCAGACGCCTGGGCTTCTATACTACTCGCATTCTACATAAACATGTCTCAGTGGCTTCTTATCAGTCTCCTCTCTGCCCTTTCATCAGAACTGAAGGTAACAGATGGCAGGATTTGTGTAATGAGGGGACTAGGAAACTGAAGAGTGACTGAGAATTTGCTGTCCTGTGTGTATGGGCAAGATGACAACAAAAGGTGCCTTTGAGTCCAAAGGTACAATATTTTTTTTGGCTCTAGGTGGATGCTTGAGGAATCACTAACATAACTCAAGCCTGGTGAAAGTGATCATAATTGAAATTTCCAGGATTTTTGGATTTAGGTATGTTCTATAAGGCCATATTTATGATAAAAATACCTTTTGTTGACTTTCTTCTTTGCATGTTTGCCTATTGCCCATTTTTTCCTGTTGTGAGGGTTTAGTGAATTTTCAAATTGGATTTTCCCCTTATTTATATTGTACCAGGTTGTCAGCTCTAAAAACAGAAATTCTATGGATTTTGGCCACCAGTCCAAAGTGCTTAGTTTAAGGTATTGGCTCTGATCTTCCAAGTCTCTGGAAGCCTAGATCCTAGCAAACCCAGAAATCTATGTTACTACATTTATTCAGGTTCCTGACAGTGAGATAGCATTCAGTCCACTCATTGCTTCTGTCAGTCAATTCTGAGGCAGAGATAGTGGCCACATTGAATACAGCAGGGAGCAGACAGAGATTTCAAGGCATTAAGATTCTTTCGTCTATGAAGATGGTATTTGTGAAAAAGAAAAATCCTCAATAATATTTAACAAAATGAAGCAACAGGCCTCATTTAGAACAGATTGTGGATTATATCACAGAACAGACTATTCCCTTAGTCACAGTTGCAGTTTCAGGAATTTTATCACACCATTTGGATAGGCCTATAAGAAAAAAGAAATATAAGGTTGCTGTTTGGTTAAATATCAGTAAGGAAATTTTAGGCAAAACATTTAAATTATAATGACAGAAATTGAGAGAGGCAGACATACACAGAGACTTTCGTAGGTAGTGGACAAAACAATGAGGTCATGAAGGAAAGAGAATGGAGCAAAGACAATGTTAGGATCTGCTAACGGCCCATACAACAGCTCCAAGAATATTTATCTCAGCTTGGGTTGAGGATGACCTTTCTTAGCATAACATCTGCATTGAGTGCTACAAAGGGAATGGCTGCTAGTGTGAATGTATAAATATTTTTAAATTTTTATAAGTAACATAAATTTCTTACAAGTAAAAAGTTTCTTATAAGAACATAAACAAAATTAAAAGGCAAGTGGAAAACTAAAAATACCAGCAACTCCTAACAGTTGATTAATATCCTAAGTATAAAAGAGCTATTATGAATTAATAAGAAAATAAAATCTGAATGGAAAGAAGAAGCAATTTACTAGAACAATTACAAATGGCCACAGAAAAATAGAATGTTATAAGCTAACAAATAAATATATTTCTTCTTCTGTGATCAATTTGGCAGAAAATTAATTTAAATTGATGATATGTCAGGTTTTGTCAATGTTTCAGTAATAGGGACATTTTCATATATTGCTGAGGGGCATGTAAAATGGCACAACATTGCTGGATAGCAATTTGGAAATAACTATCAAGAGCCTGAAAAAACATTCATGACTCATGAACCAATTATCCTTCACCTTAAATTGTATCACAAGGAAATAATCAGAGATGTGCATAAAAATGTATAATCAAGTATATACATAAAGAATTATCTTACCTAATAAAAGAAAAACTTGCAAATTAACCATCACCCCGCTGCACCCATATACAGAATGAGTATGCAAATTAACCCAACAAAGATGGAGGCTAATTTGCATATGCAGGCACAGAGCAGCATGAAGCCTGCTATGAGGGGAAAGGTAGTGGTGGAGGGAGCTACTGGAGTGGTGCTCCAGACAGAAGCAAGGACTTGCCAGCTCGGGGCGGCTGAGAGTGAAGCCCGGGGAAGGAAGGCCTATTCTTGCATGAATATTGTGAATGGGCCTCTAGTTAATAATATAAATTAAAACAGGCTTATTATCTTGAAGTGAAAAAAATAATATAATTCTATGTAACTATTTAATATTGTATTTTCTAAGATTATTCAATGACATGGAGATCAATTCATGATATTATAACCATATTAAGCTGTATATAAACTATGATTCCTAAAATATTGGTGAAATTTCCAACTATCACATTAATAGTTATTTACAGGTAATGGAATTATAGGCAATAAAAGGATAATTCTTTTATGAATTTTCAAAAAAATTTATATTGAAAATATTCTGTATTGAAAGGTTCTTTTATAATCAGAGAAAAATACTTTTCCAGCTTTAGTACATAAAAAGTTAGCTAAATTTGAGAGTGTAAAATAGAGAATATTCTGATATTCCTAAAGGCATATTCTGATATTAAATTAAGACCTTAATAAATTGTCATTAAGGCAGCTCTTTGAGACTGGGCCAGACTGTCAGGATTGGTAAATGAATTAATTCTCTAGCATGAGTTATTCTCAGATTGAAATTCTGATATCCAGATCTTTCCCTTTTCTCCTTTTGCTCTTCTGTTCCAAGTCTGTTTCATAGCTTGGTCTCTATCAGAAGGTTAGTGTCTGAGAATGTCCTCCTTTTATTAAATTTTTGATATCTAAATAAGTAATTAGAATTTTCAAGGCAATGAGTAAATATCTGGGGAAACAAGAAGGCACTGAAAATTAATGTGTTCTTACCAGTTCGCAAATAAGCACTAGGCACCATAAGATAACGTTAAATGACTTGAAAGAAAAGGAAGTAAGGAAGGAAGGAAAGAAGTAATTCTAGGTAATTAAAATTTATCATTCATTTATTCTACAGTCACCAAATTTTGGTTGAGTCTTCATCATGTTCTAGATATTCTGGAGGACCTGGAATACAGTTGATGATTGCCCTACTAGAAATTACATTCAACTAAGAGATGAAGAACTAAAATAAAAAACTCAACAATTTAATAGTTACAGGTTCTGATAACTGTAAAAAAAATTAAACAAAGAGCAGTGGGTGATGAAACAAGA
The DNA here is from genome assembly GCF_014108245.1 of Pipistrellus kuhlii. Classification (NCBI taxonomy): domain Eukaryota; kingdom Metazoa; phylum Chordata; class Mammalia; order Chiroptera; family Vespertilionidae; genus Pipistrellus; species Pipistrellus kuhlii. Next base: position 29,513,563 of record NW_023425427.1, read on the forward strand.
CATAGAAATATTGAGGAAGGATTCTCTAGGGAGATTACACTTTAGCTGGGTGAGACCTGAAGCATGAGAAGGAGCTAATCTTGTGAAGAGCCGGCTAAAGGGATATTAGAAGAGGGAACACCACAGGTAAATGTCACAGGAAATACAGAAATTGAAGACAATATGACTAAAGCATGATGAGTGTGGAGGGGTGGGAGAAAGTCCAGAGGTAAAGCTGGAGAGTTAGTATAAAATCCGTCACGGTATTATAGACCAAGATGAGGCTTTTGAGTTTTGTCCTAACTCCACGGGGAGAATTGAATGGTTTTACTCATGGGGGTGCTTGATCTGTTTTAATCTTGAATATTGTCATGAAATTTAATTGATTCTTCTCTCATCTTATCTGTAGCCAGTATTTCACTTGAAAAGAATTTAAGATGTAAGAAAAAAAAAAATACACACATTATAGCTTTATCTACCTATTTATTTTCTAAAACAATAATTTTCTCATTTTTTTTTTTTTTGGAATCATTTCATGTACCACAAAACATTATCATTCTTTCTTCTATTATCATCTCTCCACTTCTTATTGAGGAAGGCTTCCCAGGTACAGCTGGGGGTCTCATGTAGTTAACCAGTTACCACATACCAGAACATGTATCATTTATGCTCCTGTGGATGGCTTTGGATAGAGTTAGAAAAACAGCAGTCAGAATCTAATTTGTTAGCCAATTTCAAAGCTATTATAAATCAAACTAGAGGCCTGATACATGAAATTCATGCAAGAGTAGGCCTTCCTTCCCCTGGCTGCTGGCACCGGCTTCCCTCTGGAACCCGGGTCCAGGTTTCCCTCGCAGCCCTGGCTTCGTCCGGAAGGACGGAAGGACCTCTGGTCTAATTAGCATATATCACTTTTATTATTATAGACTAGAAATTACATTTAACTAGAAGATGAAGAGCTAAATAAAAAATAAAAATAAAAAACTCAACAATTTAATAGTTACAGGTTCTGGCAAGCGTAAAAAGAATTAAACAAAGAGCAGTGGGTGATGAAACAGGTAGAAAGATTGAGGAACGATTCTCCAGGGAGATTACACTTTAGCTGGGTGAGACCTGAAGCATGAGAAGGAGCTAATCTTGTGAAGAGCCGGCTGAAGGGGCATTAGTACATGAAATTCGCTCAAGAGTAGGCCTGCCTTCCCCCGGCTGCCAGCACTGGCTTCCCTCGCAGTCCTGGCTTTGTCTGGAAGGTCGTCCGGAAGGATGCCTGGTCTAACTAGCATATTACACTTTTATTATTATAGATTGCACAGACATCTTTGGTATTTACTTACACTTGGCCAGAAAAACTAATAACAGTATCTTTTTGTGAGTGAAGCCTCCTGTTGTCCTGACTAACATCTAAGAATATGCTTTCAGTTAGGAAGAATGCTACATCACAGTTTTATAAAATATCTAACTAGAGTGTCAGAAACTAATTTAATTGCATTAAAATGGATTTTATTTTTCTTTTACATATTATACAACATAATGTAATATATAAAGTTACATACTTTAATTAAAACCAGGACTCTGAAACTTACTGTGTGAACTTGAGCAAGTATTTAATATTTCTGAGACTTGGTTTCCTCATCTAAAAAATGCAGTGGGGTTAAAATTAGGATAGAAGCGAGAATTAAATGAGTATATATAACTTACTATATATATGTATATACATATATGTATTTTTATATATTATCACTAAGTTATATATATACATTTGTAAGAATTATTTGAGTTCTTCAGAAACATTTGTTTTTCTACTTAATAAATAGAGTGTCCCAGGCATAGTGCTATATATTGGGTATAGCAAATGAGTAAGGAAAATGCTTGTCTTTCCAGAGAGGCCTGAACTTCCTTCCCAGGTCAGGCTGCCCCAGCCAGACAGAACTGAGTAGAGGAGGAATATGGAAGTCAGCAGTAAAACCATAAGAAACCCAGAACCATTGGGAGAACCACTGGTCCTTCCTGTGCTCTGTCCTTCTGACGTTAAGGTTAGATCCACTGAGTTACTTTTTCTCTTTTCAGATTGTGTTAGTGATCAAAGGAAAGACACAGGAAGCTTGTATTTTTTTTTTTCCTTAGCAGCACTATATTATGATGGGTAAACACAGATTATAGAATCAGATTGACTTAGATTCAAGCCCATTTGCCAGCCATGGTTTCTTAACCTCTCTGAATCTATGATTTCATGAAACAATTTCCTCATCTGTAATAGGAGGCTAATAATGTTGCCACTTTCTTAGCTTCATCGTGAGAACTAAATGAGCTATACAGCCTGGCTGGAATAGCTCAGTGGTTGAGTGTCGGCCTATCAGCCAGGCAGTCACCATTCAATTCCCAGCGACAGTTGTGGGCTTGGCCCCTACTAAGAGCTTTTCAGGAGGCAGCCAATGAATGATTATCTCTCATTATTGATGTTTCTAGCCATCTCTTCCTCTCCCTCTCTCTGAAACCATTAAAAACATATTTAAAAAATAAATAATAATTAAAAAATAAATAAATGAGCTATACACTTAGAAGACTTTAGCACATGGGAAGTGCTCAAAAATTTATCAATCATTCTGTTAACATTGTAATTAGCCAGTGTGTTTATTTTAATGATGAAAATTCATAAAAGATACATGAATTGCCAAATGACTTCATGTGGATTAGAACCTAGTTCTCTCTGATTTCAAAATCCATGTTGTCTGTATGGATTTTATGCCTCCTAATGAGGGGGCAAAAAAAAAAAAAAAAAAAAAAAAAAAAAAAGGATCAACGCCTCTCAAAAAATAAAACCATGTAATGCCTGCCACTACTAATGATAATAATAATAAAAGTTCTTGATTATTAAAGTATGATACCAAAATAAGCATTAACACATTGACAAAAATAGATAGTTGATAAAAATAAATAGCAAGAATGGTTTTCAGTAGCTTTCTTCATTAAAATCCTCTACCCCCCAGAGCTTCCACTTTGAGAATTTTCCAGATCACAGCATGTCCTTGTTTCCCAGGTGAGCAGACCTTATGGTTCAACCCAGGGCTGGCCATTAGTGTCAGAAGCCCAGCTGCACAAAGTGGGCTGTGTGGCTGGGGCAGATCCCTGCTCTCCTGGGTGGGAGTCAGATGGTGCTTGGAAAAGTAAATGTGAGGCTTGAGGTTGGACTTGTGTCTAATTTGAGCATCCATTGGCCAAAAGATCTGACTAATGCTACACTGAAATGCTGACTTTCCTTCCAATTCATGCAATTATTCTAGCAGTAATTGGAGATTCGCTACTGAAATCGCCCTCCCAAAGGTGTTCATTCATGAGTTCTTTAATGTGTTGGTCAGATTTATGGTTTTCATAATGTAAAGTTACCTTAAATGCCCATATTTTGTGTGCACGTGTGTGTTTGTGCTCCTGTGGTGTGTGTGTTGTCTGGGCTTAGAACAAAGAACATCTACCCTCTTAGAAAAGTGGAAATATTAATTGGCTTAGAAAGGAACATCTCAAATTCTTAAAATTTTAACAAGCCTCTATGGACTCATTAAAATTTCAGAATCATACAAAAAAAAAGCATTCCCTTTGTGAATAGAGATTTTCAGAGTTTCAAAGCTTGAAAGAGGATGCATTTTAGCTTTTGGCCTGTGAAAATTTGTTATACATATTTACTGTGGGTATATATATAGGATTTCTATTTTTGGTGAAAAAGCTGCTTATACACCAAGCACTTTGAAAAGTGAAACATTTTAGGTATTAAGGTTTTAGACTCTATTAGTAAAATATATCATCCCCTCTCCACTGCAGAGAGGGAAGCAGTTAAGTACAGTCAGGTGCAATTCTCTTCCCATTACAGCTTATCCTCTTCCTGGAAGGAGCCAAAGAGGAAATGAAGGTGTTTTGCTTTGCTTTGTTTTTCCTAGAGCAGCAGGTTCTGGAAGAACCGCACAGAAGACTTTATATTTAAAATAATAAATTACTAATATTATTGAGCTCTTATCAAATACTAGTTCCTCTTCTAAGGGCTCTGCACATATTAGCTAATTAATTTCACAGAATTCCTTTTACATAGGTAGTATTATTATCCCCAATTTGCAGAAGTGAAACCAAAGCTTAATGAGGTTAAAAAACTGCCCAATACTATATCCAGTGGTAAAGCTGGGATCTAAATCCAGGCCATTGAGTCTATGCCAGTGGTGCTAATTGCTTTCAATCCTCACAGAAACCTTGAGGTGGAAACTGTTATAGATCTTGTTTTACAACATGAAAATGGAGGCTCCGAGAGGTTAAATAACTGGTCCGGGCTACACAGCTATTAAGAGTTGGGACTTGAGTTTGGCTACTAAAACTGCCAGCTAGAGATATGGAGAATGCCCGAGGGCTCAATGGTGGAAGGTCAACCTGTGAACTAGGAGATTATGGTTCAACTCCAGGTCAGGGCATATGCCCGGTTTGCCAGCTTAATCCTCAGTGTGTGTGTGGACGAGGTGGGGGGACGGGGGGGGGGAGGGGCGGTGCAGGAGGCAGCCAATAGATGATGCTCTCTCATAATTGATGTTTCTGGCTCTCTTTTCCTCTCCCTTCCTTTCTGAAATCAATAAAAATATAGTTTATTAAAAAGATAGAATGAAGCACAGAAGGTCCAATCCCTGCCCATTTATTGATACAAGCATGGGCTTCCCATCAGCCAGGGCATACCACTACCTCCTTTATGAGCCAGGGAAAAAAAATAATTAAAAAATTACAAGAGTTTAAGTTCAAACTTCAGAAACCATGAAGGTCACTTAGCAGCAGAGGTTCTGAGGTTCTGTTCAACACAAATTCTTTGAGTGTGTGTGTGTGGGGGGCGGGGAGGGAGGGTAGAGGTGGGATAGGGAATCCGCTATTACTTAAACTGAAGTTGAGTAAACTTCATGAAGAAAAATGTCCTAGCTAAATTACTAGTGTGTTTTCTCTTGAAGATCCCTAAAGGGATTTATGAGAAGTAAGTCAAAGGACTTAAGAGGATTAGACACTATTATATTTAAAGTGCCCCTATAACATATTATTGACTCTAGCCTTGCAGAGGGTTTTAAATAGCTCCACTCCAACATATGCAGAAGGATTTAAGGTCCAAGATGTCTAATGAAGAGAAGAGGAGGTTTGAGTGGTGCCTGCTGCCTGCCATTAGACATTTGGAGAAGCATTTGCTGGAAGAGAAACTCGACCTTCAGTCTGCAGGGAGGCACATTTTATTTCAGTTTTAGGAAAGAACTTTCTGTCAGCTGAGCTGTCCAACCACAGAATGGGCTGCTCTCAGTCATTGCATGTGCTCATGCAGGGTGGGGGGAAGGGGGGGACAGTCAGCAGGTGGTGAGATTATTAGGGAGAAAATGGAGCCGACTATTCTACTTCTGAAGGCTTTTCATTTAACAGAATAAGTGCTGATTGAGCTACTTAACATTAGGAGTTGTTTATTTGGATAATTTTAATGTGTCTTAGAATCTAAACCTATAAAAAAAAATGCCAAAAGGGGAAAAACAAGTAAAGAAATGGATAGTTATCCATTTCAAGATTTGGAAATAATTAAGAACTGTTCTTTAGGTCAATGGAATCTATAAACAGATTTAACATTTTTGAAAATATTGTCAAAGTATCAAATTTCTATAGCTGTATTTGAGTGTAGTTAAAGGGAAGAAACAGGAAAAGTTTGTTCTTTTTAAAAAAAAAAAAAAAGAAAGAAATTGGCATAGAATTCAAAACACAAATTACTTTCTGATAAAAAAAAATGGTGAATTATCAAAAACAAACAAGCTAATAACTGAAGCCAGCCATAAAGCAAGCATGATGTTCATACTGAGATTATAAAATGTAGAGGCAAGTGAAGTTATGTCCAAAGGCTCACCATTAGGCTGGTCCTGCTATTCCCTGGGATGCTTGAATACTATTCTTTTGCACTGTGCATACTACATTCATCTATGGGAGCCTCAAAATATCTGTTCAATTAATGTCTAGATACCGATGAATTCCAATGTTATAATAAACTGTGCAAATTACATTGGGACTTTGTTTTTGAGCGTTGTGAACAGAAAACATGCTTCAGTAAGAGGCTTTGGAACACTCTTAACTACCTGGTCACTGTCATTTACTTTCTGTTTCCTTCAGTTTCCATGGAACAGCCCCTCTGTATCTAAAGGGGAATAAAGGAAGACAGTGTGCAGAGTGGAGCAATGCCACATGGAGGCTGCCATGGTGTTTTTAAAAAGAGGGAGCATGGGTTTCAAAAGGAAGGATTATGCAATGTCTATCTGGTGCCTTATTTTCAGCATTAAGGAAGCTCAGTCCTATCATGGTTCTTAATTTTAGCATCATTTACACAGGAAGTAAAACGTGACGGTGATCACTGGGAATTAGACATGCAGCACGGGAGAGAATCAGCTTGTTCAAGGGCAGGCTTCCAAGTGCAGAGATCGGATATGCTGGGTTTGCTGGGTTTTAGGAGACAGAGCGAATGTGGTCGTGCCAGGCTCACAGGCCTGCTAGAATTTGTTGTGTCGATTTCATAAATATTCACATTCGCAGAATGTGTAAGCAAGCATTGGAGGCTTATGCGATCCTAACATCTGGGGCTGGGCTTGCTTCTTCCTGCTCTTCCCTCATTAGGCTCCTCTTTAAAACCAGGGAGACATTGTTCCAGTGTGGTCTCCTTTCCTGGAAGTTGGGGGTGGAGATCCTGAAAACCCTGCTGCTTTTGATGTTTTGATAGCAAACAGTTCTGGCACAAACTACTCCAGAGGTAGAAGAAACGCCTCCTCTCAGGCTCTGTCATCCTCCTTTGATCTTTATCTGTTTGCAGTGTCATCGCCAAATCCATTCTCCAGAGGTTTGTGCTCCTCTCCTTACTGTTAGAGAGGGCTGGGAATCCTCCTTCTCCCCCGTTCCACAGAGTTCCTAGCTATTCCCTTTGACCAAAGTTATTCCAGAAAAATTAAAGAGGCTCAGAGGGTCAAAGGCTGTGTGTTTGCAGAACGGTGCTGTCCTTTGCGTGGGGGTCCTTAACAGTTTGGAACAGCAAAGAGCAGGGGAGCGGCAACTGCAGTGGTTTTCCTGGCGCATACTTCTCAAACTGCAACGGAAGCACTTAATAGCGTTTAATAGCTCGGAAAGGCTGGAGCCCTGTTGCCTAACTAAAGGCAGTATCTTGCAATCTGATGACTACTTTTCTGCACTACAGCTTGAGGAAACTCAATAGAGATTAAGGAAACGGCCCTTGGAGTCTCCCACCTTCCTTTTTCGCCCCATTTACTACCGTAGACTTGTGGTAACTCATAAGAAGCATTCAGGTTTAATCTGCCTTGTTTGACTTCATTACCTGGTACTCTAAGTATGCACATGTAGGCTTACTTACTGGAAATTATTGGTGGGTTCTGTCCTCCATATCAGCACATACTGCCTAGAAGATAAATCATAATATTAAGGGGATTTCGTATGTGCCAGGTGCTGGTTCAGGTTCTTCACGAATATTATCTCATTAGTCTTCACAGCAGCCTTGGGTGTGTGGTGTTATGGTCATCTCCATATTACAGATGAGGACTTCAAGGACAGAGTAGGTGAGTAAATTGCCCAAGGCTAGGGTGAGAATTTGAACAATGCAGCCTGATTTCAGAATTCATAGTGTTAATGACTACATCAATACCATACCAAAGAAATTTTACCTCAATGCTTCCAGAAGGTTGAAGCACCAGAAAATTAAGACAGTGGCTCTCCCCCCCCCCCCCCCCCGTGTCCCCTTTATGAAAAAAAAAAAAATAGGAGAGAAGAGAAAGCTTATCTTTGTAGTCTGGTAGACTGGTTTCAATGGTAATGTGTTTTAGGCATGTTACTAATTTCTCAAGACCTCAGTTTCTTAGTCAGTGAAATGGGGCTATGACAATAGCATCTGTTTCATAAGGTTGTCATTGACATGAGCTTATATAACGCATTTAGAAATTCCTGTCATGTTAGCTGTTAGTGTTTTAAAGCTACATTTAATCCTTTGTGGAAATAGAATGGTGACAGAAAAATGAACTTACTGTGTGGGGGGTTATATTAAAGCAATATTGTTTAATAGAAAAATAACCAGATGCATGAATTTTATTATTCAAGGCAAGTCCAAGGTCTAGATTCCACCAGTGGACTAGCTTTTCTACAGTAGTGTCAGTGGATCTGGAACCCTGGACCATTGTAAGGGACATGGTGTTGTAATGCAGTATGTCAGGCATTTATTACACTCCAGTGAAATTCATGCTTTCCAAGATTCTGAATTACAGTACAGACCCTGTGTATCGCCTCCTCCCTTACCTCTCCCCAGTTCTGCTTCAGAATGCATACTAGTCATGAATCTGGCACCAGTCTTGTCAAGTTAAATAGAAATAGAAAATCATGATAGTCATATAGAGGGATGAAAAATAAGTAAGATGACAATGCTCTAAGGATGTGGGAATTCTCCTGGGCAGCAAAGGCTCAACCTTACCCACGGAGTTCTGATGCCTCGGGGCATGTCCGAATGCAAGTGCCCAGCCCCTGAACTTCACTGCTCTAAGAGAAATTATGCGCTTTCCACCTTCAAATTGAAGAGTTCCCCTTTATCCTCTCACCACAGGATCTCAAGACAATCTGTGCCAACACAGCCAGCTCTCTCTTAAAGCCATCCTTAGCGAACGATGGGGGTGGGTATCTACACTTTGGAGAAACTCCATCTTTTATAGAAAGCATTCCGATTGGCACCTCCAGGGTTAAAGTTTTGTCGCAGAAAAGGGGTATCAAGTAGCTTCCCAGAAAGGGATTACCTCCCCCCGCCCCAATTTAGAAACTGCCTCCTTTAAAAGATAAGCCACAGATACATGAGTTTACCCTGCTTTCTATGAAAGGGATAACTCCGGGTTCCCAGGGCGTATTCCGCTGGCTGTCATCTATCTAATGTGTATATCAGGGTGCGGACGGTCAATCACCTTTATGAACAACCTCAGCGCGCCACCGAGATAATTGTAGTGTGGATACATTTGACAATAGCTCCGTTTATTCCGTGGTCACGTCAATCCAAAGGAAAGTGTTTATCTTATCATTCTCCCTCCTTGTCCTAGCCCCTCCCCCTGTGCCAGTTTCCCAGCCCCTCCAAGATGCTTTGTGCAAGAAAGTGCAAGTTTCCCCATTCTGGCCCTATCGATGTCCTCCTTCCCTCTCCTCCTGGCTCCCCCACCCACAAACCAAAGGAGCGGAGCAAATGGCCAGGGCTCTCCCCCAACGCCTGCCCCGCGCCCACCGGGAGGAGAGCGAGCGAGGGAGCGCGCATTCTGAGCAGGAGGCAGCGGCTCTCACTTCTCCGACCACAGGCTGCCTCCTTCTTCCCGGAGGCTGCTCCTCTCCTTCCAAACCCCGGGTCCCCTCCCCGGAGCAGGAGCTGCAGGCGCTGTGCCTCCCTCCAGCCACATTTGGTATGCACGAGCACGGCTGCAGGCAGAGGGGAGGTGGCTCTCTCAGGAAGGCTCAGTGGCTCAGGAGATGCCACTTGACTAGTCTCCCAAGTTCCGGGAAGCCTCTGCCCTGATGGAATTTGCAGATGCGGAGATGACCCTGGGAAGCCAGGGTCGTGGGGGACCCTTTATTTTCTAGGCATCGCTCAGGTTGGCAGTGTCTGCTTTTTATCCTGGTGGAATTGTGAAAGAGGGGGGTCATGAATCAAACGGATGCTCCTCGACCCCTAAACTGGACCATCCGGAAGCTGTGCCACGCAGCCTTCCTCCCGTCTGTCAGACTTCTGAAGGTACTGTAACTTGCTGCTTTGAGAAATGGCTCTGATTGTGCTTGTGAGGTCTCCACACCCAACTTCGCACGTGGTGGTGGGCCAGGACACATATTTTGGGGAGCAGCAATGCATGCAGTTCTGCATGACTCTGTGGCCCATGGCCTGAAAGAGGTTCTCAGGGGCCCCCAGCCCATGGTGTCAGGGGCGAGAAGGTGGTCTGAGCCACATTGGAGGATGAGAGGAATGGGCTTCCTGAGTGCTCCCCCACCCCTCCCAAATTACCCCTAAAATAGAATTAATTAACTTCTCTGGGCGGGTGGGAGCAGCAGTGGGAGTGAAATCTTTTACTCCCCTGTGTTTGGCTCCAAGGTGTGTTTTTTCCCTCCCTGGGGAAGCCCTTCGACCCACTTTCGCTTTAGATGGAACCTGAGAGAACAAAGGATTCTCCTCATTATTTAAAAAGTCCTGTGTCCTTAGGCGGGTGCGCAGGTAAAGACAAACAATGAACCTCATCCAATTGTGACTTTTTTTGGTGTGCTCTTGTTCTTTTAAAAAAGCAGCATGATCATTTTAGTCTCCTAACTGAAGTCAGTAGTGAGGAACTATTGTTAAATATATACTGAATGGTGCCTGGAGCGCTCTCTCTCTCTCTCTCTCAAGCTCTGAGTTACACAAAAGAATGGTACTACACCTGAGCGAGGACTGCTGCCATGTGTCTGTAGCTCTCTTCTGTCTAGAAGCAAATGCATTAAAGATACTGAGAAGCCCTCAGAACTCCATAATAACTCACCTTCATCATCTGCCCATGGGGAAATAAGTACAAATACAATATTAAAGGTGCAGAAAGCAAATATATACACACACACACACACACACACACACACACACACACACACACACACATATATATATATATATATATATATATATATATATATATATATATTATATATATTTTACCCCAAAAAGAACATGGCAACATCTATTTGGGAGAAGTGCTAATCTCTGCACGTCCCACAGCATTTGAAGTTAAAAAGGAAAGGCAAAGTTCTTAGTTCTCTTTTCCATATAAATATGGTATTTTTATTTGATGACCACTGGACCTTGAGAACAGTCAGCCATAATGAAATATTAAAGAACTGGCCCTGAATATACTACACTTGCAAGGTGTTTTGTTGTTGTTCTTCTTCTTTCCCAAGGCTGTGTTTTGGATGAGTCAAGTTTGTCAAGGGCAATTAGTTCTGTATGGCTAAGTGGCTTTTCATAAAGGAGTATATATGACCCACCTTCCGAGATTCCCTTATTCTGTTCAACACAAACTGCCCCCCATGTCCTGTACAAAATCCCATTGTATTGTTGTCATGGTGATGGTTTGTTTCCCTAAAGGAGTATTTAGGAGGAAAAGCAGGTTTGGGGATGGGGAGTGGGAGAGAAGCTTTCTTGGATGAAATGCTGTTCCAGTATTGTAACCATGTGTGTGGTAGGGCATGGAAAAGAATGAGACTGGGGAACTAACAAATAAATGAAGGTAAATTTCCCTCCAGAATCACTACTGAATCGAGGCTGTGGGGCAAAGAATGTTTTGGCAAATCCAACTATGATTGTGACAATTGATTCTAGCAATTTGATGTGCAATGAGAAGCATTTCTCGGTTCAAGTTAATCATTGACTTCTCCCCAAAATAATGTTTTTTAACTCACCAAGGAGCTGAACAGGTGTATGTATATTACCCTCAATCTACATTAACTAATTAATATTTTGTTTTTTTAATGGGAAATGTTATTCATCATTTATTTGTCACAAAACAGCAAAGAAGTACCTGTTTGAGGTAGATTATTTTCAGAAGATCTATCATCCTTTTTAATTGAAAGTACTGTCCATGCTATTTATCAGCAGACATTGTCAATTCTACACCATTACTGTTGTTGGCATACAGCTCAATCCTACCACCCTTGATTAATATCCTTTATTAACATGGTGCTGTATAATAACTCATTCAATAAAGTTACGTTAATGAGGATTCTTTCAGTATCCAACAGACAGGATGTATTTTACTAGAGAACTTCTTTTCCAAATGACATCTAGATTTTTGAAAGATCACAGCTATCCCTAGGAGACTTCAGATATTGAGCATATTTCAAGATCTTAAAAAATTAAAGCATTACCAAATTCTTTCAGCAACACTTAGAAAGAAATGAAAACTGCTTTTGTATATGAGTAATTGCAATGTTGACATTCTGGATATGAATGTTATATAATTTCCCCCTTCCCCCAGATTGTTGTTGTATTATCTTTGCTTTGTTAGTCCCTATGTATTCTTGCCTGGCTTTAATATTTCAAGTAAAATGAAAGTTCCTGAATAATCATTTGTGTCTTTTGATCAATATTTTCCCTGGTTTAGTCAGAAGTTAAATATTTAATAACAATAATTCTTACTATTCTTTCCTTACTTTCTGTTCCCTTTCTCCCTTCTCAATCTCTTGTTCTCACTCCCTCAGACTCCCACCCCCATGTTAATTTGATGGATGGATGCTCTGTAGTCCATTGAAATCCTAAGCTAACAAATCAAATTCTCCTATTCAACAGGTATATTTTCTTTTCTATCAAGCATTTCTCTTTACAGTGCCCATGCTGGTAAGTAAGTGCAGTGAAGTCATGATGACACAATCAGATTTAGCTAACCTCAGATCACTCACCATTTCTGAGCTCAAGCCATTTTCCCTCCCTATTTTTTTCCTTTAAAATGTGCGTTTCTTTGCTAACTTTTCTCAGTACCATGCTAATGTTCAGAAATGGTTTCATAATTCTGTTTCCTGTATTTCTCATTTCCCAATAGAAACAGGATACTAAAGAATCAGAGGGGGAAGGCCACTATCTGAAGCACAAATTAAACCTAATGAATGTTGGCATGTACTGCATATTCCTTCTGAAACATCTCATGTGTTGGATTGTCCATCTCAGAGCAAATTTTGAACATGCCAACCAACTCAAATTTCAAATTTGGGATAGCGTTTGGAAATAAGATTTGAAGACAAATTTTTGGACAGGCATATTGTGATGATAGCCAGAAGACAGAAGCTGTTTTCTAACGGCTACATTTCAAAGGGGATTCTTTCCAAACTATTTCTCTTTGGTTGTTTGCTTCATTCTTATGTGTTTCAAGATTTCATCTTACTATTAATCACGCAAAAAGTCAAGTGTATTTCAGTGACAGCATATTTCATATTCATTATCAGATCTGCCTCTGCCATTGTTTTACTTGGGAGATTTTATTCTGGTAACTTGTGTTGAATTTTAAGATTAATTTTAGGGCAGAGAGCTTTCTTTGCATTGAAGGCTTGGTGGACTTATTAAAGGGAAGCTTTGGCCTAACTGGTTTGGCTCAGTGGAAAGAGCGTCAGCCTGTGGACTGAAAGGTCCCAGGTTTGATTCTGGTTAGGGCATGTACTTTGGTTGTGGGCACATCCCCAGTGGGGGGTGTGCAGGAGACAGCTGATCAATGTATCTCTCTCATCTATGTTTCTAACTCTATCCCTCTCCCATTTTTCTCTGTAAAAATCTATAAAATATATTTTAAAAAATAAATGGAAGCCTTTTCAAAAATAGGTTGCATTGGGGGAAAGGAAAGCTCTGTACTTGTAGCAGATTTTGTATGCACATGTTAAAACCAGTTTGTTAATGGAGACCAAAAGATCAGTATGACTTTGGTATTTTCAAAGTTTTATACTAGGAAATAATATAACTTTGCCCACTTTGAGCAATGTTAGAAGGGGATTAAACAAATTACATTCTGGACTGTTGGGCCTAATCACTGGGTCCCAATTCTATTGTGTTCCTAACCAGCTGTGTAACGTAGGGTAGGTTACATAACCTCCCTGTAGCTTGGTGTCCATATCTTTAAAATGAAGAGTTTACATCTCAGCTTGACGTGGAACCAGTGCTGTGATTCCCTGCAATGAAGGCTGCCATGCCTCGTGGGCACCAAAGACCATGCTTTATTGGGGCTAAAAACAATTAAGCTGGATTAGATATTAAAATGGAAGTAGGACTAGAAAAACCATCATGATAGAGGGCCTTTCCAGCTAAACTAAGGCACTTGACCATTATCCTGAAAGCTCCAAGGTGCCAATGAAGAGATTTGAGCAGGGAGGTGACGCCTCAATTCAGATATTAAATAGTGTTTGGGGTGTCATGTCTAGAATGGATGGGAAATGCTGGGACTGAAAGCTAAGAGATGAGACTAGAAGCCTGGAGAATTAGTGAAGACCTGGGCTAAGGCTATAGTAATGGAGCAAAATTAAAAGGGCCTTGTTGAATTGTTTGCCTATGGTGGAACAAAGAATATAGGGTAACTTCCGCATTTGTTTTTGCTGTCTGATTGGATGGTGGATCCACTGTCTGAGAATAAAGATCCTGAGAAGGAAGGACAGAACTTCTCACTTTGTGGTTGGTTCTTTGGCAAGCTAGAAAAGGACTTACTGATTCTAATGAGACTGAGACCAATAGGAATACAATTCTGCAACATTGATGAGTATGAGTCACATTGAATGTTTGATAGAGGACCTGTTGGAAGTAAATCATATACAGTCAGTAATATGACTTCCAATTTTCTTAGATTGTACTTTTGTAACTTATACCCTGGCTTCTTATAAAACTATGCATAGTAAACTCCCCGTATTTTGGAATCCAGTCAAGCAACTCATTTTTGTTTTATTTTTTCTCTGTTCTCTCTTTACGTTACCAAAGAAGGATTAATAAAAGTGAACTGGGTAATACAAGGGAAATAATGGGAAGAGTAGTGATCAAGGTAAGCTACCGGATCACAAATTCTGCCAAGTACCTATCTTGTCTACTTTTGTAATTCCTTATAATAGTAATCAATATCTATTATATTGTCTCTCTTAAGATAGCAAGGTCCTAACAACAAAATGAATTGGATTTGCCTTCTACAGTTGATGCCAGGAATTCTAGAAAATGACTTCCCTTTTGTGTGTTCTTAGAAAGCAATTATATTGAGATTCATTTAAATTTGAGTTTTAAATGTATGACTTTCAAAATCTCTCTTACATTTATAAAATTGTGAGTCTTTACATGGCAAGTAAAATAATATCAGTGAACCACATGCTCGTAGCACTTAAGTTTCTACAGCAAGAGTGGAAACACATATCTGATATATCTTAGACATGCTAGTAAATGGGGGCGAGGAAGATCAGGGAATTTGGTATAACCAATTCCACTAAGTGCCTTAAAGATAGGAAACTTGAAGAATAAATTACTTTTAGGAAAATACACTGTATTGTTAGGCAACATTTTAAAGACCTAATAACAAAGAAACTTTTGTCCCTCCATCTCAGCACATTAGCCTCAGATTCCCTTTAACAAAATGAGAGAAAGAAAAGAAATTGTGCCCAAGCTAAAACCCAGGAGAGAGAAAATGTATCTAGTGTGTTTCAAATGGTGGCTCCGACTCAGAATGCTGAACAGCAGTGACCTTGCAACTTGCCTTTCTGTGAAATGTTCCTCAGGCAACCTGAAGGAAATTCCTAAGGCAACAAAAACCTTCCTGTCTCTAGGGAGAGCTCTGTCTTCGGATGCCCTGTAATGTGGAGGGAAGAATGGGAGTGTGTGGTCCCTGGGGAATGAGGGAGGATGTAGCTGGGAGGTCCAAGTCCAGGGCCACTTGGCTCCGGGATGGCTTTTTGGAGCCACAGTACTATGGGGCAGGGATTGTCTCCAGGGAAAGGAATCTGCCTTCCCATGACTCCAGGCAGGGCAAGAGAACTGCCTCTGCCACGGTGGCTTTTCATCCTCCCCCTCTCTCCTTCCACCAGCTCCCAGCTCATCTGCAGACAAGTAGATCAGACCTCCTTTCCATCCTCTAACATGTAAAAAGAGTTGTGTAAGGACTGTGGCTAACAAAAGTGTTAAGTAACTGCTTATTGAAGAATCAAGGAATGCACAATCACATGAGTGATGTATGCAATCCTAAGGATGCTTATGAATCACTCAGGGAGCTTGTAAACAAAGCAAACATTAAAGCCCTCCCCCTGGGTGCTGACTCAGGAGGGAGGTGGTGGGCTCAGGACTTTGCATCTGAACAAGCTCTCCCAGGGATTCTGTTGTGAACAGCTCTTGGAAACACTGAGAAAAGCTGCTATAGATTGAGCTGAGCTGGAGGGAAACTCCATTAAATGCCCTTTCTTAATGCTGGCATCTGGGCAGAGCAGAGCATGTGTTAGTCAAGTGTGAGAACAAAAGGTTTTAAGTAAACATTTCGTGGGTTTTCAAGATTTAATCATGAAAGATTATTTACAGATAGAGAACGACATTCAGCTGCCCTGTTTTGGTTTGTGGATGGTATAACATCATAATCTGACGTAATGTCTGTCCATATTCTTTTAATTTTTATTTATTTATGTATTTCTATGTATATTTTCATGATTTTTTAAATCATGTGACATACAGTATTAAATTTTTCTATCATATTGAAATCAAATGGAGATATAATTATGAATTAGAGTTTCCAAAGATAGTGTCCATGATCAAGATTCTGCCACATCCTACCTATGCCCCCCTCCCTTTTAAAAAATATTTTTATTGATTTCATAGAGGAATGGAGAGGGAGAGAGAGAGGGGGAAACATCAAATATAAGAGATAATCATTGATCGACTGCCTCCTGCATGCCCCCTACCGGGGATCGAGCCTGTAACCTGGTCATGTGTCCTGATCAGGAATCAAACTGTGATCTCCTGGTTCATGGGTCGACTCTCAACCACTGAGTCAAACCAGCCCCTTTATTTAGCATTACCTATGATGGCCCTTGGGATTGCAATGCTTTCTCAAGTGCATGTCCCTTAAATTCCGATGTTACATGATAGTACTAAGTAAAATGTGGCCAGTCTACTTGGGGGCCAAGGCAAAGCAGCCATTACTGATGCCCACAATAAATGGGAAAGAACACTCCCATTCTTTCCTCCACAATAGAGGGCATCTGAAGACAGAACTCTCCGAGAGACAGGAGGGTTTTGTTGTCTTAGGAATTTCCTTCAGGTTGCCCAAGGAACATTTCACAAAAAAGCAAGTACCAAGCATGTCAAACTCGTGCTGGCAGGCCACATGCCTTGTTTAACTAAAGTTTGACATGCTTGTTCCTGTGGTTGTCAGAAACTAAGGAAGAAGGGGATCTGGAGAGAGGGAGAGTAAGAGAGCATCCAGGGCTTATCAAAGTTAAAAGTAACTTTATAAACCTAAAGTTTAAGCCTGGTTTGGCTTAGTGCATGGAGTGTCAGCCTGTGGACCAAAGGATCCCGGATTTGATTCTGGTAAAGGGCATGTATCTCAGTTACAGCCTCCCTGGCTGGGGTCCTAGTCAGGGCTTGTGCAGGAGGCAACCAATTTATATGCTTCCCTCACATTGATGTTTCTGTCTGTCTTTCCCTCTCTCTTCCACTATCATTTAAAAAAAAAAATCAATGAGAACATATCCTTGGGTGAGAATTTTTTAAAAAGTAACTTTATATTTAAAAAATTAAATAATACCTAGTATTGAATATTAAATATGGAAAATTGAGCTGAACAAAAAAATTTTGGCTCCTGAGCACATAGGAAAGATATAATGCCAGAAATGACTGGGCAGGATGGGGGCAGGTATAACATAATTCCTAGAAGGGGGACATTTAATTCTTATATGTATCACATCAAATGTATGTTCAGAAGCATTTAGGAATTCTGTTCCAACCAATGGCTCTTCTCCACTTCCATTTTCAGAGGTATGTGCATAAGACTTGCATTTTAGGGATAGCATTGCTTCTCCTCCAAATAATTAAAGATTTTTCAATGTTTAGTTAATAGACAAGTAGATGATAGGAAGATAGATAGATATAGGTAGATAGAGGGAGAATTTTGTTGTTTATAAATCCATTAACAGCAGCATATATATTGAACTAGAGGACTGGTGCACAAAAATTTGTGCACTCAGGGGTCCCTCAGCTCTCAGGGAATGTCCAACTGACGGCTTCGGCCCACTCCCCTAAGCCTCAATCTGGCTTCCCTCTGGGGTGTAACTGGAGGGCCAATCAGGGGATGGCCTGGGCGGCTGGCCCTGCCACTGATTGTGCAGTGGCCATCAGTCACCTCCCTCTGCAGGAGGCAACCCTGGCAGGTCTATCTGAGGATGGTGCTGGGCGGCCCTGCCACAAATTGCCCCACTGCTGCTACATGGCCTCTTGCTGTGGGAGGTGATCAGGGGATGGCACTGGTCCCCATTGCCCCACCACTGTTGATCACCATTGCCACCCCATCACCATCCCTCCCTCCTCCCGCTGTCATGTGCCTTAGATGGCCTGGTGACACCTGCTCGCCGGCCCTGCCCCTTGCTGACTGGTCATTCTGCTGTTCAGTCGATTTGCATATTATGTTTTTATCATAGAGGGTTGCTTTACTTGGAGGGAGAGTTATCCACCAAATGAAGGAGTGTTTTTTAAGGTGTGGTCCTACATTTTAACAGGCAACCCAGATGAGTGTTATGCATTGTATTATTTGAGAGGATCTCCTTTAAAGTATGACACTTCAGTAAAGAGACATTGGCTCATTAAAATTATGCCTCTGGCATGACCACATGCAGTATCTGATTTTTATTGTTAAAAATTGAGCACCCAATATCTCTTTATCAATCTATATAGGCTCATAATGTTTCCACATCTTGAAAGTCCCCATACTCACAGAGCATTGAATGACTTCGATAAGTATTATTAAGGGATCATGCAGGAAAGCTAATTTAGGTGATAGGAATGTGTAGTATTGTAGATAGATAATATCCTAGATTAGGAGAAAAGATGGCACATTAGCCTTACATGGTGGTGGCTGAAGGCAGAAAAACAAGTGTTGCAGCAAAGAAAGAGCACTAAGTCTGTCTTCTGTCTTAACTGTTTGACTATTGCTGAACTAAGCAATTTCCCTTCCACTGTTCCTTTTCCTTGATATGTTCTCCCAATTATTAGAATCATCCATCCAACCAACTTGCCCAAATTGGAAAACCTGGGCTACTACCATTGACTTTGTTTGCTTTCATCCCTGTGTAATCAGCCAAATAGTTCCGTCAGTTTCCTCATAAATATGTCTTTGATCCTCTGCCTCTGTCTAGTCCTAGTCTCCAACATCAGTCTCTTTTTTTCCTTGGCCCAAAACACTGCAGCTGTCTAAATTGATCCTTCTCACAGCCACCAGAATGGTTCACTTAAAATGAATGCTCCCATGCTTGACATTCTTCACTTTTCCTCCTTCTGTGGAACAAAATCTAAGCTCCCTGTTATGGTATATAAGACCCTTGGTGGTCTGTCCTCTGCCTAGTACTTCTCTGCCTTCATATTTCATTTTTCCTTTCCTCAAGAAATTCCTTAAAGCTGGGCATTTTACTCGAGCTATTTTAACTGCCTGGAAAAGTCTGAACCACAGCTGCTTCTACATAATCTTGCTCATAATATAGTACTCCACACAGGTGAGTGGATGAATTAAGGAAAAATTTCCCTGAATCTCCAGAACCAGATGAAGTTCTTTTTATTGTATATGCATGCTCATAAGAGTCAGTGGGTATTTTGCCTTAGCCAGCTTGAATCAGTGGATAGAGCTTTGACCTGTGGACTACAGGGTCCCTGGTTCAATTCTGGCAAGGGCACGCCCATACCTCAGTTGCAGTCACAGTCACTGGCCTTCCTCTGACTAGCTCATGTAGTTGTTACTGGTACCCAGGAAGTACAGCAGCCTTCGACACCCATTTAACACTTGGCTCACTGGTCATTCACCTCTCAGTCCCCCTATTCATGGTAAGAAGGAAGCATAGAGACCCTAATGGGGGGGGGGAGAAGAAAAAAAAAGTCAGTGTGTGTTTATTTCTTTGATTTTAGCATGTTATAGTATTATTAGCTCTTTACTTTATCTGAATATCTTCTTAAAATGAGAATATTATATCTTAGGCAAGTTTGTGTGTGTGCAGCTTTCAGCAGAGAGCCTAAGATATTTTGAGTATTAGATGAATTACACTAGAATAGGTAAGTGCTGAAGGAAATGGATAATTGTGCTCTTGATGCAGTGCTCCGAAGTCACTACTTAGAAGAATCAAGTGGTGTTATAAGGGTCTTGGCATTTTTGTATAATTAAATGATAGCTGAACTTGAGTTAATACACAGGGTGGAATGAAAATAGACTTATAGTTGTTTTATGGAAAAGAAGACAATAATTGATAAATAATAAGACAAGAATGAACTCTGTGTTTCATAGACTCACAAATGTAAACCTACGTTGCCTCACTCTGCACTTCATATGTTCCCCAAATTGAAAAATGAGTTAAGGAATTGAACCAATAATTATTACTCAGTAAAAGTGATGCAAAATGAAATACGTACTCAAAGAAGAAACTATAAGTAGGTAGCACCAGATATCTGCTTTGAAAATATTTAGGAAAAGAGATTGAAATTACCTCATCTATTAATTATGTTGGTTGAAAGGTTATTCCTTAATTTAGTGCTCTAAGAGAGTTTATTATATTACCTTTAATAATGGTGTTGGCTGGGTTACACTGTGAAGTAGAGAAAATACTACTAAAAGAAAAACTATACTTGCTGAGCCTTTCTTGTTTCATCCTTTAAATATGCCTTTTGCAAATGTCTAGAGATAACCATGTAGACACAGTCCTATAGAAGTATCTTGGCATTTCCATTTTAGGATAAATATGTCTTAGGATGTTTTTATGTTTTAGCATTAGATTATTTTGCTATATCAGGTATCATGGATAGAAGTCTTAGTTTATTATGTTCCCATTGGGAAGAAAATTGACCATAGTCAAAATAAATTTCTTATGGAAGAAATCAGAATCACTAGAAACTTATCTTACTATATGTTGGTTAAGATTTATAATAAATATGACTGGAAAAAGTAAATAATTATTTTTGGCATAATCTCACGCTTATTCATCTCCTTACCAGAAGAAAGAAATAAACAAAAATATTTAAAAGAATGAACTGTCATACAAACATCCATAAAAAAAATATTTGCTTAATTGTTCTAGTTCACGAATTAATGATGGCTAGAACACTTAGGATCCGATGGTTTAATTTGTAGAGTTTTACAACTTCAGCACTACTGACATTTTGAACTGAATAAATATTTGTTGTGGGGCTGTCTTGTGCATTGTAGTTCATTAATACTATCTTTGGACTTGATCCACTAGACACCAGGAGTGCCTCCCTGCCTTCTCCCATTAAGATAACCAAAAATGTCTCAAGACCTCGATAAATGCCCTTTTGGGGGCAAAATCACCCCCAGTTGAGAACCAGTGCTTTAAGCATTTCTCTTAAAGATGTATTTTAAGACGTTGGTAGGTAATTGATTTTACTGGAAACCCAATACAGACTCCCTAATGATGTGTGCCTGTAGACACAGTTACTATTTTTTATTTTACAAAAGACTGAAATTTAACATACATTTGTTCACTAACCACAGAAAGACTAAAGGATTATTTCTTATCTTATTCTCAATCATCTCTTATAAGAAAATTGAATGGGGCCAATTTGCCTGAAAGTATTTGACTGATATATTTTTGCTTTGTGAATTAAAGCACAGAATATGTTTATTTGATTGATATATCAAGTGACATATTCAATTTTTACCAGTATTTTTTCTATAATTTCTATTTAGAACTATTAAAGAATAATACAGTATAAATTCATTTTAATGAAAATATTTTACTTTATCAAATTGAATCTTTTGTATGACATTACCTTATGTAAGCAAAGATTTTAAGGTAAATCCAGTAATTAGCACAAAGAGACTATATATTTTAATTTAAAAATTAATATAACTAAAGCTAACTTTTATTAAATTCAGCATAATTTGAACAGAAATGATGCCAAGCAAATAAACAGAATTCAAGACATCTTTTGTAATAATTTGAACTTAGGGACTATGTTGTATTTATGTACAACTAATTATATTTTATAGTTAATATAGATTGTATTAGGGTTCTGAAGAGAAACAGAACCAATAAAATTTTTTGTTTATATACTGGTATGAACATAAATAAATCAAGAGATTTATTTAAGCAATTGGCTCACATGAATGTGGAGGTTTGGCAAGTCTAGAATCTGATGGTGTAGATGGCAGGCTGGAGACTCAAGAAAGAGTGGCAGAGACCAGAGGTAGTCTGCTGTAGAACCAGGAACAACCACTGTTGCAGGTGAAGTCAAAGGCAGTTTTCTGGAGAATTTCTGCCTGCTCCTGTGAGGGACAACCTTTTTTTCCAACTAATTAATTGAGGCTTACCCACATTATCAAGGGCAATCTGCTTTATTCAAAGAACCACTAATTTAAAGGCAAATCTCATTCAGATATACCCACCACGAAATAACCAGAATAATGCTCAGCCAAATAGCTGGGCACTGTGGCCTAGACAAGCTGACATATAAAATTAGCCATAGATCATTATTACAGTTATATGAAAATTACTGTTTTAAATGTAAGTTTGTTTGCAAATGAAATACAATCATGCTAACTTAAATAAAAGTTTTCGTCTAAGACTAATCTTTTGGATACCCAGCAACTGGAATGGAAATACAGGCAGACAACACAGGAATCCAGATTTCTGTTAGGGGTCCCTGGAGTCTCTTGGCTCATCTCCTCTGTACTGTTGTTTTTCTTTGTAGACCATCTTCCTCTATGACTGTATTTCACCGACACCGTCACAGTGTCTAGTTCTCTATGATCTTGCAGTTGCATTCCTTACATCTCACCAATGTGTCTCTGCCATACTCTTAAGAAATCTCATTTAGTTGGGTTTGGTCAGATATCCACTCTTGCCTGCATAGCTAAGGTCAGGGAAATTGAATCACCAGATAGAGATATGGCCACCAAGACCCATTTGTAGGTAATGTGGATGGGAGCAGATTCTTTTAGCAAGAATATAGGCACCGTGCTTCCCTAATTCAATTAGCATGAATCCCCTAGACACACATAGCTTAATGGTTCTGGAAGCCACCCAGACCTAAAAGGTACTGCAAGTAATCCAAAGCTAAGTAAGTAACAAATTAGTGTGCACCCTTTGCTAATGTATAATATAACAGGAAGGAAATGGACTCTAACGGCAAAACCTGATTTTAAGGTACTATAAGATAATATTTCTGACAGGAGGCATAGAGGCCCTGAAAAACTAGTAGGCTCTCCTCCATTCAGTAGGAACCCACTGAGATCCAGAGGAAATGCTTTTAGAGTTCCACTCCAAGAAGATAGTGGAACTACCTCCAATGTCCCCTTAAATGCCTCCTTGAGTTCCCCCACTGTTTATGGTTTTACCACCGCTGAGAGGTCCTGTGAAGCTTTTAATGGGTTTTGTCAACTCTTCTGGCTGAATGAAACCGCACCATTCCAACTTTAAGTTCCCGAGAAAATAATGCAAAATAGCACATTGTTTAGAAGTAGTAACTTTGATAGTAACCTGGATATGAGAAAAATTTTATGGTTTTTTAAAAAAGTAACCATGCTTAGAGGAGTTCCATATAAGAGATTGTTTTAATCAGAATAATCCTGTTTCTGTCTATGTCCTTTCGAAAGGGAAAAGTTCATATATATTAATGCTGTCAAAAAAAGTATTGTTTTATTTTTAGTTGTACAATAATACACAAATCAAAACAGGAATATATAGTTAGCCTTTCCTCCACATTCATTTATTCATTCTCCATACACTTATTTGTTCTACCATCATCTATAAACAGTGCACAGGTGCTAGAAATTGAAAGACGAAAATAGTAGGCCTCCAATCAAAAGGAGCTAATAATAGACTTAGGGAAACAGACAAGCAAATTAGTAATGGCAGGATGGCTTGATAAATGTTTTCAGGCTGGTGAGCATAGATAAGGGTGACCAAAGTACAATAGCCTGGAAGTTACTAAAAAGGTAACTTTTTATCTGAATGTTGAAGGCAATACCTCTGGGAAGCTGAGGTAGAAATAATATTCCAGATAAATAGAGCGGCATTTATAAAAGCTAGGAGGCATCCTGGAGAGTATAGCTCATGGAGAAAGTCCCATGAGGGAAGCTGCATTATCAGTGTAAGGGGAAAGTTGTGGCGAGCAGTGGTTGAGGAGAGTGATGTGAAGCAAGGACTGTTTCTGGTGTGAGTGTGGGTGTATATATGTATGTATTATTCTGGTGTACAGCTCGTACTCAACAGTCTGCCCAGTTTAGGCTGCTCCAGTTGAAGTATAATGCTGCCGCCTCCTCACCCTCTGCCTCAAAGCTCTGGAGATGGCACCACTGGCCACAGCTGTGCAAGTGCAGAGGCGAACCCAGATTTATTAGTCATTTAGGAATTGTTCAGCAGCTGCAGAATGTTCTGTGAAGAGGGTTACACTATAGGAGGGATGTGTGTCTCCCCCCCCCCCCCCCCCCCGCTTTTTCATTCTTTTTCTTTTTTATGCCTCTGGCAAACTCATTTTTCATATTCAAACAACTTTGTAAACTGCCTCATTATGGAGAAATGTTTTCTACATTTAAAAATGCCCTCATCCAGGGGATAATGGCCTTATGAGAATTATAGTATACAAAAGCTCTAGAGAAAGACTTCCTTTTGCTTTGGATTGCTGCAAAATGTTAGGCAAAGGGAATCATGAGCTTACTTCTCAATTGTCATTATGACATATCCTTGGATGAAGGAGTAGGTGTGCATTCAGATCTGTCCCCATTCAACTAACAAATGAACTTTAAACATCAAGACAGTTTCTCTAGGATGGTCATCCTCACAATCTTATAAAAGGCTCTACTAGGTAAACTACTCAAGTGAACTGTTGAACATCATCAAGAAAACTTCCTTACCCTTTGGTAGACTTACATACTTTAAAATTCATGAGTTTTAACTATAAGCTTTATTATTTTTTAAATCCTTATCGGAGGGTATGCTTATTAATTTCAGAGAGAGAATCGGAGAGCGAGAGGAAAAGAGAGAGATCAAAATAAGAAAAGCATTGATCAGTTGCCTTCCATATCTACTCTGATAGGGTATCATATCCAAAATAAGGGTATGTGCTCTGAGCAAGAATTGAACTCACCACCTTTTGGTGTATGGGTGACACTCCAACCAAATGAGTCACCAGCCATGGCAGTTCTATGACTTTTAAGAAATGGAGTCACCTATGTGACCAATACATATATCAAGTCATGCTAATATGCATCAACCTAAAGAGTTCCCTGCTGCCCTTTCCCAGTTGATATCACCACCACCCAAGGTAACCACTGTCAGGCTTTTATCACTTGATACTACTTTTGTCTGAGTTATAATTTTGAATAGAGGGAATTGCACAGTATGTACTCTGGTGTCTGGCTTCTTCCATTCAACATAATATTTCTGTGATTTATTCATTTTGTTTTGTCTATCATTTTGTATAATATCACGTTGTATGAGCATATCATACTGTTTATCTTCTTTCCTGTTGAGGATATTTGCGATATTTCCCATTTTGTGCTCCTATGAATAAAGATGCTATGAAATTTCTTGTAAATATATGCACTCACTGTTTTGTTACAGACCAGAGATGGGATTGCTGCATTAGAGTGTAGGCATATGTTTGACCTCAGCAGAAACTGACAAAGAGTTTTTTTAAGTGGTCATATCATTTTATATACCCCATAATACAATATAGGAGAATTTCAATTGTTTCATATTTTCACCAAAAATTGTAATTGTCTTTATTTTAATTTTAGCCATTATGATGGGTGTATTTTATTGTTATAATTTCCCTGATGAGTAATGTGATCTTAAATTTCATGTGCAAAAATATTTGTAAAAATAGTAACAATAGCAAAAAATGTATGGGTAAAGCTGAGAAAAGAAAGTGAACTTTTATTGAGCTGTTATTGTAGCTAGAAACCAATATTCTTGATTTATATCCTGTCAATCTTTAATAATGAGGCAATATTATCTCCAGTTTGCAGATGAGGAATTGTAATTGAAAGATGTTCAATAAAGTAAAGATAATAATGATACTAATTACTTTTTATATAGTTGGGAGAAACAAATGAGTTTAACATGAGGAAATTCAATGAAATATTGGCTATATCACTAGGGATGGATCCATATTATTGGTGATGGAAACCCTGGAAAAGTTGGTAAATGAGTCTAAATATCGATGGAGCTTGATTTGGGTAGACAGTGTCTACATTTCAGAAAGAGGACATAGCCTGTCATTAACTGAGTGATGGATGAATTCACTGTTTCTATCAAACTTTTCAGATATAGCCTATGCATGAGGTGTCATAGTGAGTGCTGGAAATGCAAACTTGCATAGTGATTATTGTCAGCTTTCATGGCACTGAAGAGAAGAAAAGAATATCTTTGTGAGTGTACTCTATCCTCTCAAACCATTATATCTAGTTCCTTAATCATTTAAACTTTGACCACACAGGGTGCTTTTGAAGACTTACTGGCTTCCATTTCTCTACAATTAGCAAGATCTTTTAAGTTTGGAACAAGGTTTTTTGTTTGTTGTTTGTTTTTTTGAGGTCCCTTGCAAGTAAATTTAAAAGATTACAGTGACACAAATTACTATGCCAGTATTTCATAATTATTATTATTTTTTTACAACTTTGGCTTCTGAAACCTCAGACTTTATTTGGCAGGCTTCTCAAATACATAGTCATATTTTGACCTCATTGACTTGACTCATTTTCACAGAATATTCAGGTGATAGAGAGAATATACTCCTCTCTATGTTTTAAGGTTCCTATTTCACTTCTAATTTTTAATAATTTTTATTTTATAATAGAAAATTTAATAGGGGCATTTACTTTGGCTACAATCAGAATTCAATAGAGAAATTCAGCATGTGATTTATAAGGAATAGGTATTTTTTAATAACCAAAGTTGTTGTTCACTTCACTTATTTACATCCTTCTTATGTCAAAGAGGACTTGACTTGAGGTCGTATCTTTTTTAAAACTAAAAAACAATTTCTTTGATTAGTTAAATTTTTTTACAATACCTCAGAATTCTGTTAAATTACAAATTTGGGGAGAGCGTAAGTACTGGCTTATTAGAAAGCAGTGAAGCACAGGTGCTGGACTGAGACCCATAAATCAGTTTAATTCAATAAATATTTTTTAACATTTCCTGTGTTTCAATAAAGATTTAGCAATACCAAATGAAAATGACATAATCTATACATTCAAGGATCTGACCAACTGTTGGGAGATATTGACCTGAACAATTAATCATAATGTTTCCTAATAAAAATGTGATAGAGCCGAAACTGGTTTGGCTGAGTGGATAGAGCATTGGCCTGTGGACTGAGAGGTCCCAGGTTTGATTCTGGTCAAGGGCATGTATTATACATTGGTTGTGGGCACATCCCCAGTAGTGGGTGTACAGGAGGCAGCTGGTCGATGTCCCTCTCTCATTGATGCTTCTAGCTCTTTATCCCTCTCCCTTCCTCTCTGTAAACAATCAATAAAATAAATATATTTTTTTAATGTGATAGAAACATATTCCAGATATTATAAGAGAAGTGTATGAAATAACTAATTTTGCTTGAGGGAAACGGAGCCATAAAATCTGTATTTAGATTGTACAAATCCTAAAAGATGATTCAGCAATAAAAGAATGAGGAAAACGACAGTCCAGGTGGAAAACTGTGTGTAAAAGCACTATGGTGTGAAAGAGCATGGCCTATTGGGTGATTCGGAGTTGGTCAGTGTAGCTAAGTAGGCTTGAGGGAAAGAGGGCAATGTGGCAGCAGCTAGCATAGGAAATAAGAGCCTCATTTGCAATGGTCAATACTTTGAATCTTACATCTTAAATTGTTTTCTAAGATGTTCTTAGGGGGGGGGGATGCATTCAATAAATATTTACAGAAATCAGCTATGTGGTAGTCAGAATTAGGGACTAGGAACACAATAATGAATAAAAATGTATTTCCAGCTCTCCAAAATCTCAAGACTAGCATGGAAATAAAGGACTGGTGGTTCTCTTTATTTAATGGAAAGGGAGTGGAGAGTATAAGGGAGAGGCCTTCGTTTCCCTTTGTCTTTAAAAGACCACATTTCATTTACTGCCAAGATAAAATTACTCCAGTTGGGAACCAAAAATTTACTGTATCTCTAATGTCATTTTTTTTTTCCTTTGGTATGGAGGGACTACTTGGCAATATATTTGAAGAGAAAAATTCATGCTAGAACTTGACTCACAGATTTGTTGTTCAAAGCATACACATATCCTTCTAAAAGGAGTTAGTCTTGATTTAATTACTGCTTCTGAGCAGCCCAGAGAGAAAGCTGTTGGAGTTTGCAGGCCTTTACCAGTTTTGTTATCAATAATACAAGACGTGGATGTTTAAATGTAGCTTTCGCACAGGGGAATTGCTGTCACAGGAGCCAGTGACCTAAATTATCTTTTGAACATCAAACTTCCTAAAGGGAAAAGGACACATCTGCCCGTTGAATATTAAACTAGTGACTAAACTGGGTCAGAAAGGCTACAAAGAGCTCATTTGCAATGTTCTGTTCACTTCCTCCCAGGAAGTGATGTCTTTAGTGTTCATTACTTTGAAGAAATTAGTTGTATTTTCTGTGCAAATTGCTTCTGATGGATGATGTGCTTTATGATATTTATCTTTAAAAATATATTGTAAAACTGTGCCTATTTTTAGGTTTCCTTAACAGTTTAAACTGATTCTTTGGGAATTAATCTTCCCATCCTACCTGTGCTTCTCCACTTTTCTCCTCTATATCTGTCTTCAATTATACACAAACACACAATTCAAGCCCTCCTTTAGTTGTTAGAAACAGTCTTAACAACTGTTTGAAACCACTTCAGCAGATTTTCTTACATTAGCTTCCTTGGTTGAAGAAAGTCAGTAAGGACCAAGACTCGAGTTGAGTGACACAGAGGATCAATGTGACTAAATAAAGAGCTATGGTAGGGTGATCAAGGAACAAAAATACCCAAGACTATCTCAAGAGCAGAGATCATATTTTGTTCCTATTTTACTCCATATCACATACAATGAAGTTCTAGCTAGATGCTTGTATGTTTCCTGAATGGATAAGTAAATGAGTAGGTAGGAAGTGACGGCAATGGGTATACTATTTCAAGAAGATAAACATTGGAGGAGAAGAAACGTAATGGGTTAGCTTCAGATGGTTACAAGGTCCCAGAGGAAAGGTATACAGATGCTCCTCACTTTACAATGGGGTTATGTCTGATCCCCATTGTAAATTAAAATATACATTGAAAATGCATTTAATACACCTAACCTACCTCATATCATAGCTCATCCTCATGTACTTTAAATGTGTTTAGAATACTTGAATTATTGGGATGTAACCCCTAGATAAGTTAAGGAGCATCTATTGATATAATTGCCTTCCTCTTCTTGTTGTCACCAGAAGCAAGAGACACAGATGGGGGCATTTTGTAGACATAATGGATGCAAAACACAATATTAAAAAAAAAAATGCTGGCAACACAGTGCAATGTAGGGTGCTGGGAGCTGTGGCTCATGGCCATAGCTCAGCATCATGACAGAGTATTGTGCCACATATTGCTAGCCCTAGAAAAGATCAAAATTCAAATTTCGAAGTACAGTTTCTATTTCACGTGCATTGCTTTTGTACCATTGTAAATTGCAAAAATTAAATGTTGAACATAAGTTGAATGCCATCTGTATTTAGCTTTTAGACACATAAGAAAAAGCATAGAGAAAAGATTTAAAATTCAAACACGACTTCAAGGAGGGAAAAAGATCATTCAAAATCAGAGGCAAGGAGTTTTCTTTGGGAAGGAGAAATATACCAGTGGGCATACAATAAATATTTGTGGAATAAGAAATGTCACTTCATCTTCTAAAACAGAAATAAGATGGTCTAACAGAACACATTTTGATGCAGAGGAAAAGGAAGTTGGAAGCACTTATGCTTTATTTAAGACAATTGTAGTAAAGATTTAGGAAATGACTGCTATGTATCAGGTATCATTTTACCTACATATTTCATTTCATCTAATCCTTGCCATAAATGTACAAGACAGTGGAGGGTAGTATTCTGGTCATTTATAGTTGGGGGAACAAGGCTAAATTTTACAGTGACCTAGACTAGACGAATGATTATACCTGAGCTAAGGTTTGCCAGATAGTAAAGAAACAAGGCTAGAGGCTTGAGAAATGTTTCCTTCTAATTTTCCAATGTTGCTTATTTTCTGAGTCTAATGCTATGTGAATTATATACTCATTAAGCTGAAAACATTGACTTGGTGTCTTTTTTTTCCTCAATGGCTAACAGAATGCTTGCCTCATTGTAGGCAATTGCATATTTGTTTGTCAACTGAAGTTTGGAGCATGAAAATGATTTGTAAATCTGAACGGAATTAATTTTTTAGAAAACATAATGCAACAAATATATTAATCTCTCTGTAAAGGAAACGATGATACCTCCTTCCTAGGGTTGTTATTAAGATCAAATAAAGTAACTCACAAAGAGCATTTAAAGACCTACAGATAGTAAATGCTCAATAAATATTAGCTCTTGTTATTTGATGTTGAATGAAGGAAAGGGAGCTTAGACTAATAATACAAATGCAGCGTAAATCTTAGGTGAAGCCTAAGTTGCATTTTCTATCCCTGACATGTGCTTGCCCTAGGCTTCTTGGGAAAGAACTTTTCTAAAGTACAATCACACATAAGCTTGGATCATTATAAATGGCCAATGTGGTATATAGCATTATACATTTCAGGAGGCAGGGATTATGCATTAAATATAGTAGGGAGAAGGAAGAGCTCTTTTCCTTTAAAGTTCCTGAGATATTGAAAGTACCACCTAACATTGCTTTGGGTAATAGTTCCTGAATGGTGGACCTTGAGGTAGTGATACTTCTGAGATGCCGTCAGAGGCTCACTGGCCATTGAAATCTCCAGAGGACCCCAAGACATCTATGGACAAAATTTTAGGAGGATTATTGAGGTTAGAGACAGAGAACTCATATTTTCCATGCCAGAGCAGTCAGGAGAGCAGAAATCATATAGAATTCTAGAGAACTGGTCATCTGGTCCAACTTTATTCCTTAACCTGTGGTCCAGATTTTCTAAGTGATGCTCCTAAAATCACCTGCAATAAAAATCTGTCTAACAGTTTGAGTGACAGGGGAGCATTCACCACTGGATAGGCCCATGGCCTACCAACATAACGGAAAGTTTCACTGAGCTGAATAATATGTAAAAGTGGTCTCATTAAACCAGAAAACATTAGTATGAACAACCAGGAAGCTTGCTTTGTTTCCCCACACAAAGCCTGCTCCTTTATCTCTCCTTAAGGGTTGCTAGTTAATTGATGACAAGAAACAGACTTTCTTAACTCCTACATACTAAATCAACTAATGTTGAGAAGTCACTAGGTTCACACTAAGAACCATTGATTTCTAATCCTTATTTTTAGTTGTTGCTGGATTTTTCTTTTCATTGTTTTTAGTTTGGGATTGTGTTAAAATGTGAGAATATCTGACATGATCCATAGGCCTTATAGAGGCGTTAATGGGAGGTTAACAAACATTTTATATAACCCCAATGTTGACCACAGAGCAATCGTTATGCAGTGGTATACTCTCTTGGTATGAGCAATCACCAGAGAAACCAGGCTAGTACTGGGTGGATTTTTGCATCCTCTTTTCTGCTGCTGTATAGCAGGATGTTCATGAGTGTCCTAAAAAGGGGTTAAGGAGCTTTGCTATGTGCATCTTTCTTTTACTGTACTGATCTAATCATATATCCTTTACTTTCCCCATATTTCTAACTTCATGCCATCTGTGATATTTGGCAATGCTAGTTAAATTCAAACTGCCCCCTGGCCCCTACATCTACCATTAGAGGTGAAGCTGGAAATACTTCATTTGTTGGCAATGTTTTTTCAAAACCATAATTGGATTTTTTCTTACTGATGATGTGGGGATAATCATCTCATTTCTATATGGCCCTCTTGTCACTTAGACCTATGATTATAGCTCATTTTAGACTCTAAAATGTGGAACCACATAAGCTTGAATAATGGGAAACTTGTTTTTCCTTAGAGTGTATATTTGGTTCTAGGAGAAATCAGTGGGGCCAAAAAGAATAAGGAGACCACAAAGTTTGAAGGCTCAGAAAGATCTGTTTTAAGTTCAGAAAAATTTGAAAAGAGACCAGAACCTAAAAAATATATATGTGTATGTATTTGTGTGTATTTATATATTAGTATATTTTGTGTGCATAATAGCATAATATTAAGTGTAAATATTGTACAGATGTGTAAATTATACATATCCTAACTTACATTACATATACATGTATATAGGTATGCATGTGCATGTTAGCCAGTTTATATATATTTATATATATAGTTAAAACTGTATTAGTATAGGACACTAGAGGACATTAGTATAGTGCACCTTGAAAAGAACTGTCGGCCACAAGGCTGCATTAGGTACAGGGACAGGTCTCAGCCCATCCTCTGCTCCAATACCAGGCCCCTCCCACCACGGCCCCCAGTTCCCTGTCTACTGGTAACCTCACTCCCGCCACTGCCGCTCCCACATGCTGATTGGCACCAGTCCCACTTGCATCTGCTGAGGGTGTGGAGCGATTGGGGCCAGCACCAGCAGTGGGTGCAAGTGGGGCCAGCGCTATCAGCAGGTGTGAGCAGAGGCTGCTGCCCCAATTGCCCTTCAGGAGCAGGGGGAAGTGGAGAAGCCCTCAGGGGCTATCAGGGTGCTGAGTGATTGGTACTAGTGCTAGGCACTAGTAGAGGGTGTGAGTGGCGGCCCCAGCACCAGCTTGAGGGTGAGAGTGGGGCCAGTGCCAGCAGCAGGTGTGAGCGCTAGGTGGGACTGCGGCATTCAGGAGCAAAGAATTTTCAGTAACCACCAGAGGCTCACATTGATGATAGTGACCAGCGCCTTGCCTTGGTCTGGTGCCCGCTCATCTGCTTCACCATCCCACCACAGCCAACGGTCAGTGCACATCATAGCGACTGGTTGTTCGGTTGTTCTGCCATTCAGTCTATTTGCATATTAGCCTTTTATTATATAGGATAATTACAGATAATTTATATATTTTGAGATTTTCATCTCTCTCCTCGCCCCCACCCCCCCAATAAGCATGGAGCCCTTTTATAAAAAGGAACAAACATTGTTAAGCAAATATTAATATATGCTTGAGTCTTTTTGACAACAAACCATAAAAACTGCCAGAGTCAGGAAGGACACAGAAATTGTTAATGTTGTCTGGGCTCTGGCCAAATAGGTCACAGGAATTTGTTCCTCATCCCTCCCACCTCCAGCTTCATTCTCTGAAGCACTAACCGCTTGGAGCCAAATGATATATATGATTAATCAAATGACTGCTATGATAGAACTAAACAAATTACTTCAGCAACCATTCTAGAGTTAGTCTGATTTCGTATGAATTCTAAGTTTGTATTTTCTCTCAAATAGTTCCTGATAGTGTCTTCCCACTCATACAGATTGCAGAAACATAAATTAAGTTGACCACCAGCTGATCTGAAAGTATTTTAATTATGAAAGACTACTTGTTTACACCTAATGATTACAGCATTTCAGGTAAGTAAAATCTGCCAGGGCCATGTTAGGTTCCTGTACTTCTTTCACCATTTTATTCTGTTAGGTGTATGTGTGCACAGATGATAAGGACTTCAGTATTAGCTGGTGATCCCATGAGCTTCTCACCTATTGGATTTCATTCTCACTCTCCAACTCTGAAAGTTTCCACAGCACCTAGAGGCAGTGTTGTGTGTACTTTGCTTCTTCATAAATTTCTTCACTCGGATTATTCTAATGATATTCTTCCTTCAAATCCTAGCAGGGTAGTTACAGCAATTTTCTTAATGGTTAAAGAAAGAGAAAAGCAACTAGATATAAGAATCGATTGCAGTAAAAGACTACTACACTCAATTCTGTTTTGATTCTGAGTAGGAACATAACATTTTGGACGTTATTTTGAGTTCTGTTTTTTCTGATCACTGATCTATTTTTAGATGAGAATCATGAACTTTCTTTGGAAACATTAACTTAAGTTAAAATCAAATTTGGTTCTCCAGAAGCAAGAAAGCTAATCTTGTAAAGTTATTCTGCTTGAATGTATATACTTGTGTTTAACTCTTAACTGGCTAAACCTATGGCGGTCTTTAGAAAAGAAGACCACATACCTTTATGACTGATCTCTCTGGAATTGGAAAAAGGAGAAATTGTAATTCCTTGAGAAGTTATTCTAATGAAAATATCAGGTGTCCATGCATTTCTAGTAGTGGTCTAAGTGAACAATAGAAATATCCTCATAACTATTAGAAGAGAATAAACTTAATGGAAAATTCTCAAATTCCTCCTGTGTTGGAAGAGTTAACTTTGTCTTCTACCTGTGTTAACTTGTGTTTAAGAGCTCACAAGAGCCCACCCAACATGGCTCAGTGTGATTGAGCATTGACCTATGAACCAGGAGGTCACAGTTCAATTCCCAGTCAGGGCACATACAGGTGCACAAATTTGTGCACC
Organism: Pipistrellus kuhlii; assembly: GCF_014108245.1. Taxonomy (NCBI): domain Eukaryota; kingdom Metazoa; phylum Chordata; class Mammalia; order Chiroptera; family Vespertilionidae; genus Pipistrellus; species Pipistrellus kuhlii. The sequence continues at coordinate 29,547,877 of NW_023425427.1, forward strand.
TTGAAGGGAACTGTGGGTTGCAGGCTCTACCCCCAGTGTGAAGTGTGCAGGAGGCAGCTGATCAATGATCCTCTCTCATCATTGATGTTTCTATCTCTCTCTCACTTCCCCTTCTTCTCTGAAATCAATAAAAATATACTTAAAAAAGAGCTCATGAGAGACAGTTAAAGAATATAAATAAAGGCTTCTCCTTTTGGGTTCTTTGTCATTCCCCTCTCCACCCCTATTCCACATTTTTTCACGAGAGAGGAAAAAAGAAGGGAATATGGAAAATGCTTTTATCTCTTACACATGGCAGTGGAGTCAGTTTGACCCCTTCTGTATTCATTTGATAAGCAAATCTTTTGTTACTGAAAACAGAAGAGTTTTTGTTCACATACATTTTAACAGCCAAATGTAATCAGAAACTCAGTCTGAAAAGCAAAAGGGAAATAGTAGTATGTTCTTTGAGCCCTACTTCAGATAAAAGCCAAGCCATTTCCCAGGGCTTGGATTACGGTCCATTTTGTAGATAGTCATCTGTTGAGATGATATGATTCCTCTTCTAAATACAAAGGAGTTGTTTAGAATGGAGTGTGCTTAGAGGACTTAAGGCCTTCCTCCAGCTGTGTGTATTTCCACAGCTGGAGAGCTTCATGGCTGTTCTTTTCCTGACCCTCCCTATAAATGGTGACTGTATCTCATGAGATCCATGTTATAATGCTGAGTTGAAAGTCGGTATTTTATTCTGAGAATGGATTTTTTCTTTAATGTTATAAGTGATTAAACCAAAGGCAAATTTTGATTTTTAGAATGTTGCCTGTATAATAATATTTAAAATAGCACAGAACAACTATGGTGTGATAGACATTGTGTTTATTACCTTCACACATTTATCTCATTCATCTTCCCAACAACCCTATGTGACATAAGAGCACCCTAACTAACACAGTCTATGCCCATAATTGCTAACTGATTTAATCTCCTGTGCTCTTCTGTCTCTTCCTTGGAATATTAGAGATTCTCTTAAAACAGTAAAGCATAGCACATAGAAATGGAAGAGAGACAGAGAAGCAGTCAAGCTAACAAAATGTGAATGTAACAGGACAGGAAGAAGATTCAATTTCCAATCCTACATGTCTGTCAGAAGTAGTTTCAACAAGAAGAAGGACTTGGTTTATTCTTTTCATTTTTGCATTCTTAGCACAGGGCTTATCAAAGAGGAGCAACCAAATATTTTAAAAAATGTTTATGTTCTACCATCTGTAATGTTTAATGTAGAAGATACATTATAATAACAATCAGCTGAGACCAGTTTGGTTCAGTGGATAGAGCGTCGGCCTGGGGACTGAAAGGTCCCGGGTTTGATTCCGGTCAAGGGCATGTACCTTGGTTGCAGGCACATCCCTGGTGGGGAGTGTGCAAGAGGCAGCTGATTGATGATTCTCTCTCATCGATGTTTCTAACTCTCTGTCCCTTTCTCTTCCTCTGTGAAAAATCAATAAAATATATTTTTAAAAAAGAGATACATTATAATAACAATCAGAGCAGAGGACCTTGAGTTTGCCATTTCAAATGAATGCTGCCATATTTGTCTTAAATATTAAGAAATTTAGAATAATTTTCTAAAGAAGAATATAAATGACATTATTTAAACTAGAGGCCCAGTGCATGAAATTGGTCACGGGGTTGGGGGGAGGTGTCCTCAGCCCAGCCTGCACCCTCTCCTATATCTCTCACAATCCTGGACCACTGGCTTCTAATCACTTACCTGTCTGCCTGCCTGATCGTCTCTAATTGCCCCCCCCCCCCCCACTGGCCTCATTATCCCTCACTGCCTCTGTATGTTGGCCTGATCGCCCCTAACTGTCCCTCCTTCCAGCCTAATTGCCCCTAACTGTCCCCCACTCCCCCCCTGCTGACTTGATTGCCCTCAACTACCCCCCTCTACCAGCTTGGTCATCCTTAACTGTCCCCCCTGCCTGTCTGGTCACCCCACACAGCCTGCTGTTCAGTTGTTTGGTCATCCCTCACTAACCCCTCTGCCGGCCTGGTTGCCCCATACAGCCTGCTTATTCAGGCCTTTGGTCGTCCCCCACTAACCCCCCTGCCGGCCCTGGTTGTAGGCAGCCATCTTGTGAGGATGTGAGGGTCAATTTGCATATTACCTCTTTATTATATAAGATACCTGGCTTTCAACTATGAGAAGAGGCTTGGAAACTGTTTGTCCCCTCCTCCCCCTAGGGTTTATATCCTTGATTTTCTTTAGCAATATATGTCACTAATGATTTCATTTGTATTAGCTATGGTTCTTTGTGAGCTGGAAATGATAGAAAATATAATCCAAACCAGTTTAAAGCGCACAGTAAATGTGCTGGGTCCTGTAACTGGAAACCCCAGGCAGGACTTGTCTGGCTTCTAGTAGATAACATTGCTGGTATTCAGTTTCACTTGTTTCATCTTTTTATTATACTTTCTCTGGGTGGTTTCTTTTCTCAGTCATGATCTCATCTTGTGGCTTACAGTGACTACAGCAACTCTAAACTCATTTCATCATGTTTCAAAGGCACTGATAATATCCTATGGCAAATCCAACCAACAGCTGTTGTAAGGGGAGTGTGATGCTCTGATGAGATTAGATCTAGGTACCTGCTCCAACCCTGAACTGGTGGATTCTCTAACTGAACCTGAGAAAGGTGTTCCTCAGAAGTTTGAGTTTAAATTACCACAAGTGGGGTGACAGGGATTCTGGGTAGCAGGAGCAACAGATGTCAATTACAGAGGCCACAAGGAGAAAATTAACAGTCTTTATTCATAACCACAATCAGCACTTTTGTAATAAAAGCTTCTATGTGCCAAAGAATAAGATGTCCTATCTCCAAGGGAGTGGCAAAAATAGCATTTTCAAATTTACATGTTTCAATATGTTTCTTAAAGAGCTAGAGTCGAAAGGTAGGTAGGGTAGATAGTCATTAAGCAAAAATGAATTTAGAATGTAGAAAATGATAGTAAATTGTTATGAATTGTTAAAGGAAAAAAGGGTGAGGAGAGAGTTAAAAATATTTCCAGTGGTAAATATGAATCAAGTATCTGAAAGTTTATTGGAGTTTTAAAAATCATTACGTATGATTGCACTAGTAATAGTACCTAACATTTATTAGGCATTTGCTGTATGCCTAGTATTATACCAAATACTGGCCCCACGGAATAGGTAGTTGTTATCCTCATTTTACAAATGAGGGCACTGAGTCTTGGGGAAGTGAAATAATGGGTTTAAGATCACAGTGCGAGTGCATAATAGAGCTAGGCTTAAGCTTCAGTGCAGTTTGAGAGACAGCGACAGTGATCTGTGCTCTCAGCCTCCTCTATTAACAGAAACAACACACAGCAAGAAAAGCAGTGCTCTCACTGCCTTTGTCCCAGTCAGGGCAAAAAGAGCAGTGAGATAGTCTGAGAAGCTTATTTTAGGGGAGACTTTGAAAACATGAGCGCATGGTGTGGAGGATGGCCAAGATGGCAATGAATTCTGGAAATTGGCAGAAGAGAAGGATCATGTCAAGGAAAAAGACATAACTTTTCCTATGTCTTAGTCCAGGCTGTTCAAACAAGTTACAACTGGGTGGCTTCAGCAACAAACATCTCTTTCTCACAGTTCTAGAGTCTGGAAATCTGAGATCAGGGTGCCAGAGGGTTTTGCTGAGGATCTTCTTCCTCCAGCCTGAATGGCAGTCTTCTTCCTGGGTCCTCACTTTGCAGAGAGCAGAGAGGAAGCATGCTGTGGTTTCTCTCATAAAGGCACTAATTCCATCATGAGGGCTCCACCCTCATAGCCTAATTGCCATGCAAAGGCCTCTATCTCCAAATACCATCACATTGGGATTAGGTTTTCATATATGAATTCTTGGGGCACACCATCATTCATCCTACCTGTGAAACTGTCTTGTATATTTGGAATTATACTTACCCTGCATTCGATGTTTCAAAGAGACAGCAGCTGAAGAAAGACTTTTTAGCTATCACCCTTTGGCATATGCCATTCCTTCTCTTTAGAATGCTTCTCCATTCTTTTTACATGTCTAAATACAGATCACTCTTGACAATTTAAAATGCCGTTTATTCCATGAGGCCCTGCTTGATTTCCCTTTACCACTTCCATCAAGTGGGTTACCTCCTTTCAGTAACTCCCAAAGCACTGAGATGCTGCTGTTCCTAAGATACCACCACTGCCTTGTGCCATCTCCTATTAATGCAGAGACCACACCTCTGACTCCAGCCCATAAGCTGTTTGAGGACATGTGCTTTCCCAAATTCATCCATGAATCTCACCTGAGTGTTCTGTTCAGCTTTCACATAGCAGGTGCTCAGGATACCTGCTGAAGTAACCTGACTAGTGAGACACTGAGCTCCTATGTGTTTTTTTTTTCTTTCTTTCTTTTGTTTGTTTTGTTTGTTTGTTTGTTTGTTTTCAACAGACAACTAAAAACCATGGTTATAGAGGTAAAGTCCTGCATCAGGTGAAGGTACATTATATGACTTCCAAGACTCCATTACATTCTAAAATTCTATGATATCATTGTTCAAATATTTTATGCATTTGACAAAATAAAAACACCATCAACTCTAAATGAATCTCTCTGAAGTATTTAGATCTCTAGCTAGACATAAATACTTTCAGGTGATATAAAGGAAGATACAGATAATATAGACATAGACTCAGTTCTATCTCTTATCTGTTAAAGAGACACTCTATACAAGTTTTATAGAATTAGAAATTCTATTTGAAGAAAAATATATATTGTATGTATGCATTTTTGCATGTACGCTATATTCTTTATATATTTGGAGTTGTAACACATTTCAAAAGTTATTTCATTTTGTAGTTACATAGGAACTATATATATATATATACATACAAGCAAATGTTTATATGTATAGCACAATATATAACCGTATGTGCACATGTTATAGATGCAGAAATGTATATATACAATGCTTATCTATGTATATAAAAGCCTAATATTCAAAGTGTCCCTTTGGAAGTTTGACCTACCAGGAGTTCGATTGCTTGCTATTACATGCACTGACCACTGGGGGTGGCACAGAATGAAGAAAGGCCCCAGCTGGCAGCTGCTAGGGACCCTACCTGTGCACAAATTTCATGCTCGGGGCCTCTAGTATTTAAATATTCTACACACATATGTATACACACTTATAGTGATTTATAAGCTTTGCTTGATGTTTGAGGTTGCCTTTTATCCTGGAGCATAGCTATGGTAGTGCCAGGATTACTTTTCAGAGGGAATGAACTGGAGAAAAAGGAGACCAATATATCAGAAGCTTCCTCTTTCCCCTTCAAGTCTCCATTGCACCTTCTCCCTACTCTATTTTCACCTCTCTACTTATCATCCTGTCTTAATATACAAGTGCAAATAACAAGTTTTGGTGGAGTGACTTTCAAATTCAAAAGAAATGAAGAATCTTCTAAGAGAGGAAAATTTGGTGAAGTGGTGTTACAGGATTTTAGAACTGGAAACAACGTCACCAAATTCACATACAATTATGTTATCTTGGACTAATTAAGAATGAGAAAACCTCATTATACCTTTGGAATTCTGCTGTTTATACTGAGAAATGTTGATTGGCTTTTGATTATCATAGACAACTTTGGGCTTTCTAACATTAAGTTATGATAGTTAGCTTGAGTCTAGAACCAGAGAGAAATATTGTAGATATATTTAGAAACATTTTGGTAGCAATAATTTAATTTGTACAGCAACCTATCACTAACTTGTATTTATAGATTATGTTGACTTGCAAAGGTATTTTATATCTTAAAATTTTAATGGATCTTATATTAAATCATTCTGAATTCCATATATTTTTGTTTCCACTTCAAAGAATGCAGTTCCTCTCTTGCCATCTGAACAAATCCCACTCAACCTTCAAAATTTGTTCAAATAGTTTCCATCTTGAAATCCATTTTCTGTTTTCTGGTATAACCAATGTTCTGTCCTCTGTATAATTGGGGTTCATAAATGCTTCTCTACCAATGTCTTCTCTTCTTATGTTGGCTATGGAGTCACTATAACCTGATAGGTATAATTTATTTCATTGTTAACAATACCTCACTGAAAGAAAATGTTTTTGTGTTTTTTTTTTAAATCTTTGTCCTTCTTTAGCTAGCTCCAAGCACAGAGAAGTATAGTAAACTTGATTAAAGAATGAATAGCACTGTAAGTGTTAAGGCAGATGGACTGCCATAGTAGATGCAATTTCTCCCTGTCAACATTTGAATCCAAAGAACATCATGTTCAAAATTTTTTTAGCTTTTAAAATATTTGGGTTTCCAAGACTTATTTGCTTTGTATTCATGCAGATTGTAATTTTCAAAATACAATTACAGCATGTACTCACCCTGAAGTCATTTATTAGTTATAAGGGTTTTCCTAGTCTTTATATTCAGTAGAATTGGCCTAAACTTGCAAAAAACTAGGTTTAAAATCTAATTTGCTGATTAAAGAAGGAAATGAGCTTGCATTTGCTCTCCTCAAAAGTTTATTTATCCATACTTACTTTACTAGAGAATGTGCCCAATCATGCAGAGAGGTGCAAATATATCGAGGGCCCACTATGTGCAGCTCATTGCTGGGTTCTATGGAACAGAAAAAAACACAATGGACTCTTCCCTCCAGGAGTCCAAAGGGTAGTCACATAACAGACATAATTGCAAATAACGTGTTTTTTTTTTCGTTTTTTTTTTTTTTTTTTTTTTTTTTTTTTTTAATAAAAGGAGCACTGAGATACATGCTCTCTCAATATTGTGAACAAAGAGAGTGGTAAACAAGAAAAAAATTAATTCTAATGAGTGGTATTAGAAAAGGTTCCATTGGGCTTTTAATGAATGGCATACACATTGTACAGTACAAGCAATAGAGAGAGAGACCTTCCAAGAGGAAGACATATCATGATCAAAAGGCTGGAAGCAACCAGTTAAAAGCTTTTATTTGGCACAGAGGGGAAATAGGAGTGGAGATGGGTTATGAAATGCAGGAGATGACATTGTAGCCATTTGTCAGCACTCCCCACCCCCCAGCTCCCAACTCCATGTGAGATAAGGGTGGAAAGTCAGCTCAGCTTTGAGTCAAAAGTTCTTGGTAAGAGGTAAGAATCTGGCTTTAGTTCCCCAGGCAGCAGGAAGATAAAGTTTCTGAAGCAAGAAAAATAAAAGATAACCATGGTGTTCAAAATTTTTCAAGATCAGAGTGAATTTATAAACAGGAGAAAGTTTAGTAATTTCATAACTCTCCTCTTCTTGACTAAGGACTGGGATTGAGGAAAAGCATGTGAGGGGCATGGGTATAAATTTAAGGGAAGCATTCACACTTAGAATCATGAAAATGCATGAAATGGTACCTCACTCACCATAACCTAGTCCTGGCCCTCCCTAGAATATTGTTAGCATCACTGTAAAGGATATTCATAACATTTCCAATCTCTCTTTCTATGGTTCTCAAAGTAGTCACCTAGATTCTTTTCTTGGGCCACACTTTTTAATTTCTCCATGGGAGAGAAAGGCTATTTTGCATAAAAGAGTTACATTATAATGAAATATTGCAATGAACCAGGCCCATTAGCAAAAGACCTTACTCTCCATGAACTTGAAGATCCTACTTGTGCATATCCTGACAGGATATGCATAATGTCTTTGTCACTTTGACTGCTTTCAGTTAGGTTTTCAGCCTGGGATAGTGGAAAACACTTGTCCGACTGATTAGTGATGAGCATCTAACTCTGAGCAGTGAATCCATGTCAGCGTTTCGTAATGATAACCCAGCCTTACTGCTTATTTTTAAGGTATCCATGAGAAGAGGAGGAAAAAAAAATAGAATGAATCTCTTTTAAAACCAAAAAGTAGTTGTCACAGAACATTAGCTCATTCCTGGTCTTCATGTTAATACCAATTCATCATTGATTACCTATGTGAAGTCATATATAATCACAGGTTCTTAGAGCAGTTTTTAAGCTAAATATACACTGTGTGGTCCATTGTTAAAATTAGTGTACACTATATATGACTATCTATTCAAGAATATCTATTCAACTATAGTCTGCCAGGCTGTTTCTCACCCTTGTAAAATAAAGGAGCTTTCAGGAAGCACCTAGGCCAACATCAGCATGTTGTGGGTCCTCATTCAAATTGATTCACTTGATTCCCTTCTTTGAAAAATTTCCTTCCTCTGTAAAATCACTCTCTCCCCCATGGACTGGGTCTATGTAACTTAACTTTAAGATAAAACTCCCAAGATAATTCTTCTAAAGTATTTTTTGAACATCTTATATCAGGAAATTGACTTGTTTTTATATATATATATACATATATATATATATATACATATACATATATGTATATATATATATATTTTATATATATATATATATTTTATTGATTTTATACAGAGAGGAAGGGAGAGAGATAGAGAGCTAGAAACATCGATGAGAGAGTCATCAATCAGCTGCCTCTTGCACCCCCGCCACTGGGGATATGCCCGCAACCAAGGTACATGCCCTTGACCAGAATCGAACCTGGGACCTTTCAGTCCCCAAGCCGACGCTGTATCCATTGAGCCAAAATGTTTTCGGCTGTTTTAATATATTTTACCACCATTTGGAAGGAAACGTTGGTTAAAGATCATATATACCTATATATACTAAATATATAAAAATAAAAATATATACAAACCGGTATATACATATGGTAGTGATATATTGTGTGATATATATATCTATATCCTTTGATGAATGGATTTACTAATTTTTAAAACTAATACTGCGATGAAACCGGTTTGGCTCAGTGGAAGGTCCCAGACTGAAAGGTCCCAGGTTTGATTCCGGTCAAGGGCATGTACATTGGTTGTGGGCACATCCCTGGTAGGTCCATGTTTCTCCCTCATCGACGTTTCTAGCTCTTTATCCCTCTCCCTTTCTCTCTGTGGAAAATCAATAAAATATTTTTTTTTTAAAGAAGGAACTTTAAAAACAAAAACAAACAAAAAACTAATAATGCATGAAGTAATAGTCATTAAAAATAAGGAATAAATGTACTACTTTTCTTTTTACTTCCCCATCCATCGGAACAGTGCGGGGTACAGTAGTCTCAGTATTATGGTGTTTACAGTGTCAGAATATGTGCCTCTTAGGATTGACTCACCCAATAATATGCCAAGAGGGGCAGGATGGAAGATGGGAAAGAGTATGTGTGGGCTTTCAATCAGTAAGGTTTGGGTTTCATTCTCCCATTTATCAGCCCTGTGATCTTGAGCAGGTTGCTTACATTTCTGCACATTTGTTCCAGGTATAAATTGTCCCCCTATGTAAGCATTAGATTAGATGTTGTATGTCAATTATCCAGCATAATTCCTGATCCAGGGTAGATACTCAATAAATGGTATATATTATTATCAGACTGACATTGATTATAATTTTATGAAATTATTTCTACCTCACACGATAACTCAGCCACTTTAGTTCTGTATGATCTAAGGGATTTACTTGGAATTCAGACTCACACCTCCTTTAAGTGTTCAATGGATTATGTGAAATGCATTATCTGTCATATTGCATCATCTAAATGAAGCTATCTCTTGGAAAACAAGCACAGAGAAATTTGAAATATTTCCCTATTCAGGACAAGCTAAAAATCTCCATATGAAACCACATTTTCTTCTAAGATTTTATCTGCCCTGTTCCTGCCTTTTAGGTTTGTTTCTGCCATCCCAAAGTCTCTTACTATAGAAGTGAAATTGAGTATCTTATTTCGTTTTTATATGAATCTTCTTGCTTCTACTACCGCAGAGATACTCTTTCTGGTAAGCCCACTATCTTGGTTATGTTATTAACCTCTTGACTTCCTTTTTCTGGCATCAATCATTTAAATTCCAATGACAACCAGTTCCTTAATTTGACAGGGGATCAGGCTGTATAAAGTCACCTAATCCGCTGGGGATAGATTTGAAGACTATTGAAGATAGAGGGCATTTTATAGAGTATTTAATTCACTTTGTTCTTTATACACAGGATGAAAGGAGAGTTCTGAGAAGTTAAGGCACCTTTTGAATGGTCTGGGACTGATGTCTTGAAACCAAACATAGAGTTTCTTTACTTACCTAAATTAAACTAGAACACAGATCTAATTTACCTTATGGGCATCCTCTCTTTGCTCCTTCTGTTATAGGTATTACATGAAAATTGCAGAATGGCCGAAGGCGGTTTGGCTCAGTGGCAGAGTGTCGGTCTGCGGACTGAAAGGTCCCGGGTTTGATTCTGGTCAAGGGCATGTACCTTGGTTGCAGGCACATTCCCGGTAGGGGGTGTGCAAGAGGCAGCTGGTCGATGTTACTCTCTCATCAACGTTTCTAGCTCTTTATCTCTCCCTTCCTCTCTGTAAAAAAAAACACAATAAAATATATTTTAAAAAATTGCAGAACAGTAAAATTAAATGCCTTATTAATAAGATAGCATTCCATCAATGTTAGGAAAACTGGCAATGTATGAATGGTTTCCTGACTTTTATTTTCAACATCAGCTGTGCATATACTCAAAGGAATGAGTACTCATAATTAAATCCAGAGCAACCAAATGATCATCAGTAAACCTCAAGGAAATCACCCTCAGCATATTTGATATATTTCCATGACCCTTGAGATTGGTGCTGGGGATAGTCAGGAATACACATCTATTCACTGAACTCACAGTTAACTAAATTGGTATTTTAGGAACCATGTCTATTACATGTAATAGTCAGATAGATGCACTTTTTATGCATTATTTCCAATAGTATTTACTTTAAAAGATCAAATGATGTTGTTATATCTGTGCAAGGGCATAGGATTCTGCTAATAAAAAAATTAAAAGGTTGGTGTATAGGCAGATGTGGCTTTTATCTTAGAATTATCCTAAACCGTAACTCCAGCAAGTTGATGTGGCAGTGTAGCTAAGGAAAGAGCCAGAATATAAGACAGATGTTTGCACACTTCCATTAGAACTACTTAGATTGGAAAAATCAAGATCTGTGAGGTTGGAAAATACTACCAACAGCAATCATTTCAGAAATAAAAGCATGTGGTGTTCGGGTGCGCGAGTGCGCACGCTCGTGTGTGTGTGTGTGTGTGTGTGTGTGTGTGTGTGTTTTCAAATAATGACATAAAGCATTTTTTAAAAATATATATTTTATTGATTTTTTACAGAGAGGAGGAGAGAGGAATAGAGAGTTAGAAACATTGGTGAGAGAGAATCATCAATCAGCTGCCTCTTGCACACCCCCTACCAGGGATGTGCCCGCAACCAAGGTACATGCCCTTGACCGGAATTGAACCTGGGACCTTTCAGTCTGAAGGCTAACACTCTATCCACTGAGCCAAACCGGTTTCGGCGACATAAAGCATTTTTAACTAGATTTTCTACCAGAGATCTGTCTTAATGAAAACTTTTATATTAAGCTCACAATTGCTTTCTTAGCAATGCCATATAAATTTTCAACAAGAGACGAGTGTCTTGGTACCTTGCACATCTTTCACTGATTACCCTGACACTCAAAAACTCCCTTCCTCGCACCCTTATATTTAACATTAATTAAAGCATTTTTATACGCTGGGCACTGTTCTAAGCATTTAGTCCTTTCAACAGTTACTAGGGGAGCTACTCTTATAATCCTATTTTTAAAGATGAGAACACTAAAATACAGAGGTCACCTTGTCCAAAGGCGTGGAGCTAGTGAGGCATTAGCCAGGAGTGGAATCTAAGCACAGTCTTCCTTGAGAAGCCATCTTCCTAACTACTGTCATATATTGCCTCACACGTTCGCTGTTAATTACCATTCTAGGTGACTGTATCCTCTCCTTTCAGGTAGTTTGTTAATATAATATAGGCATTGCTCCTCTTTATATCCTTAAAGGCAGAGTTCATTTTGCTTTGATAAAAACAGTTTATCTTCACATCCAAAAAGGTGAGGCAGAGGAAGTGTCCTGGAAGTGCGCAGACCCGAGCTGGAAGGGATAGTCCCACCTCCAACAAATCTGGCATTTCTCTCCTCTCCCCACACTCTCTGCTGCTCTTTGTTCTGTTCTTGGCAGGAGCTGGATTGGCTCCAGAATGTGCATACATGGAAGGGCTTTAGGATCAGCCGTTCCTGTGAAAGGAGGGATTCCAGGGACTTCCATGTCTATTGTGTATACACAAAACTAGCTACATAACTTGCTCGGCCTAGTACAGCATAAAAAGATGGGGACCCTTATTCAGAAAGCAGGGGGAAAAGTTTCTTTCTCCTGTGGTCTCCCTTTCCATTTGCTATGGTGATTCTTATTTGCAGTTATGCTCCCTCAGGCATGGGGATACTCACTAGACAAATGCACCTGGGACTCTGCAGGAGGGAAGGGGAGAGCAGTTGCTGGGAGGAGTTGGGATGACTAGAATCCACCCAGGGAGACAGCGGGAGATGGGACTGTTGTTCACTCTAGGCCACAAGCCCCAGCACATCCTCCACTGTTTCATCGAACCTCACCTATAGAATGCTAATTTAAATAAAATTACTAAGAATTTCAAGATGGAAAATTTCAGAGTATTCAACCCTAAAAGCAGGCCTCCCTTCTGAATATGAAGCCAGTGCAGTACACTGGGTATGAGAGCGCAAAGCTGGCTTTTTTTTTTTTTTTTTTTTTTTAATCCTCACTGGAGAATATTTTTCCATTGATTTTAGAGAGAGGGAAAGACAGAAATATTGATATGAGAGAAACATATTAATAAGTTGTCTTCTGCATGTACCTCATTCAGGGCCTAGGCCAGGGAGGTGCCTGCAACCAAGGTACATGCTCTTAACCGTAATCAAACCCAGGACCTTTCAGTCCACAGGCCAAAGCTCTATCCACTGAGCCAAAGTGACTAGGGCGAAGCTGGCTCTTTACACAAATTTACTTTGCTTGACTTAAGGGTCAGCTATGGTGTATTGTAGAATATGATTAAAGCCCCAGTAAGCTATGTCTTGCTCCTGTCACTGTTAGTATGATAGTATCCTTTGAGGTGTTTGTTATTTTCTCTCTCCAATGACTAGATTATAGATCTTAGAGAGCAAAGTGTCATGATGTGCTTGCAAACTCTCCCAAGGTGATTCAAGAACCACTAGGGTGTTACGTGGGCAATGTGGAAAGTCCATTCAGGATGGTCTAGGCCAGTGGTCGGCAAACTGTGGCTCACGAGCCACATGCGGCTCTTTGGCCCCTTGCATTTTTAGAAAAGGCCAGCTTAGGAGTACCCTAATTAAGTTAATAACAATGTACTTACCTATGTAGTTTAAGTTTAAAAACTGGCTCTCAAAAGAAATTTCAATCATTGTACTGTTGATATTTGGTTCTGTTGACTAATGAGTTTGCCGACCACTGATCTAGGCTTCCCAGTGACAGGAGGACTCCCACCACCTTGTGATGGCAGGGAGTCTCTGTGTTCATCAGACTCTGAGAAACACTGACTCGTAGCAAGCTGGAGAAGCAGCAGCCAGATGCACTCTGCATAACCAAACATTTTGTTTCCTTGGAACAACTCAAATACGTTTTAAGTAAAGATCTACTTACTTCCCAGCTTACTTTTAAATGGTACAGTTGTGAATGTACTAGCTGAAAGGGATATTGGAAATCATCCCATCAATATACTTATACCAAGAGAAAAATGAGGCTGGGGAGGTGACTTGACTTTACCTAAGGTCACACACCTCCAGAGATGAAAGTTTTATTTGGCCTGGTTTTTAATCATAGCACACCTTTTCCTTGGAACTCTGCACAAATTCCTTGGGATGGAAGCCAACCTGAGGCCAAAATAATGGTGCCCAGTGCTAATGCAAAAGTTAGATTTTTAACAAAATATATGTATTTTATTGATTTTTTTTTTTACAGAGAAGAAGAGAGAGGGATAGAGAGAAACATCTATGAGAGAGAATCATCCATCAACTGCCTCTTGCACACCCCCTACTGGGGATGTGCCCGCAACCAAGGTACATGCCCCTGAGGGGAATGGAACCTGTGACCTTTCAGTCCGCAGGCCGACGCTCTATCCACTGAGCCAAACCAGTTTTGGCCAAAGTTAGATTTTTAAGTCCATCCTCCAGACCCCAGCTTGTCACTCACTGCCCATAGACCATACAGGCACACGTTCTCCTTCTTTTGCATCTTGTGCATCATTCAAGTAGGTTATGCAAGTACCAGCCCCCAAGTCTGATGGGCACGGCCAAACATTTTCTCTCTCTTTGCAGATATTTGAATTGTGCAAACAGAACCCTAGCCAGGTCAGCACAGAGGCTTCCCCTCTCTGTTGCCCCAGGAACCCAAGGCAAGTGCAAGGGCACAACCTGAGAGGGTACACCACAGTTTCGAGTTAATGTGGAAAAAAAAATGTTTCTTAGTCTACTCAGCCGCTCATTGCTTTGTTCTGTAATAGACATTTACTCTGGATCTGTTCCTGGATTTATTATGCTGCAAATTGAAATGTTATTAGAAAATGTTAGAGTTGAAATTCTGTGCTCATAGACTAAATTGCATAACAGTCTCCTCCATGAGGCCTCGCCAGCAGAAATTATCTCTTACTCTTTGAAGAAGCAAGATTATAGATCTTGCTTGGGGGAAGATGCTTTTGCTAATCCCTTTAACACTGCAAACTCTATTTAACAAAATATTATGCCTACACTTAAACTATCTTGTGTATTTTTTTTAATTATGGTGACTTCTGTTTTTTATTTTTTTACATTTTAATTAATTAATTTTTTATTTTTTTTTTTTTTTTTTTTTTTTTTTTTTTTTTTTTTTTTTTAGAGAGGAAGGGAAAGGGAGAGAGAGTTAGAAACATTGATGAGAGATAAACATCAATTAGCTGCCTCCTGCACACCCCCTACTGGGGATGTGTCTACAACTCAGGTACATGCCCTTGACTGGAATCGAACCTGGGACCTTTCAGTCTGCAGGCCGATGCTCTCTCCACTGAGCCAAACCGGTTAGGGCAACTTCGGTTTTTTTAATTGAAGACGTAATATAGGCCATGGCAAAATTTTTTTAAAGTACAAGAAAACATTCAATGAAAACTATGACATCTCATCACTGATAAATAATTCCAAATTATCCCTCCCAAAAGGCAGTTACTATTAAAAATGCCTTCTAAATTTTTCTAGAAATTTCTGTATATAAACAAATTGTGTGTTTGTATACATAGGAAGATGCATTACATATTTTACATCTTTTTTATGTAAAATTATATCTAGGAGACAGTTATAAATAAGCACAAATAGATCTCTCTCATTTTTTAGCATCTACATATATTTCCATTTCAAAGGTGTTTCTTAATATATGTAAAAAGTCATCTCAAAAAATGATTTCTAGTTTTTTTTACAATTACAAACACTGTAAAAAAAAAAAAAAAAATCTTGTGCCAAAACCGGTTTGGCTCAATGGTAGAGCATCGGTCTGCAGACTGAAAGGTCCCAGGTTCGATTCTGGTCAAGGGCATGTACATTGGTTGCGGGCACATCCCTGGTAGGGGGTGTGCAAGAGGCAGCTGGTCAATGTTTCTCTCTCATCGACTTTTCTAGCTCTCTATCTCTCTCCTTTCCTCTCTGTAAAAAATCAATAAAATATATTTTTTTAAAAATCTAGTGGGCCCTGCTGATGACTCATTGGTTGGAGCATTGTCCCATGCACTAAAATGGTTGCAGGTCCAATTCCCAGTCAGGGCTCATATGGGAGGCAAGCAGTTGATGTTTCTCTCTCTTGCCCCCTCTCTAATATGAATAAAATCCTCAGGTGATGATTAAAAACAATTTCATGAATGTGCTTTTGCCTACCACATATACACAAACATAGATAATATTATTTTTTAGAGGTGGAGTTACTGGCTGAAAAGATACATGCAATTAAAAATTTTGATAAGTATTTCTACACTATACTAGTACTCCAAGGAGCTTGTGTGATTGGCTAGCATTTGAGAAACTGTGATGGGATAGAAAAATAAAGACAAATATAGAACAAAACAGATGACTATGAGTTGAATTAATGTGTTATAACATGCTGAGAGCATGAAGGAAATGGTAATTTAAGTGGAGTATAAAAACAATAAATAACTTATTTCAGTCTATCAAACACTAGTACCTATTGTGTTCTGAGGAGTAAGGTGGACACAGTGAGTTTGGCTGAATGTGGTCTTACCCTAAGTCTCTAGTGCAGACAGTTTTTGGTGAATATACAGGTGTTCCAGAAACAGGTTTAAAAGCTTTAATAGATATGCTGTTGTGGAGAAGCTCATTTCCTATTTTTCTTTGTACCTTTTTGTTTTAGCCCATAACATTTATGTACAATTCAAGAACTGATATTCAGGCTGTCCCTTTTTAGCTATGGATTAAATCTCCAAAAGTTTGATTTTTAAGTCCATTTAATACATTTCCTCACTGAAACATAGCCATTGTTTTTCCAATTTTTAGACCTTCACATAAAAGCATATCTTACCCACAATGCAGCAGGAAAAAACATACATCTGTGCTTAAAGAAGTCAATAATATTGTAGAAAACATACATAATTAAGCAAAAGATAAAAAACAATCCATTTAAATAAGTAGCTTACCATTCACACCTGCATTTGAAGACTAGCTAGAGGAGGTTTAGTGAGAGGAGGATGGAAAGGTCTGTGGGGATTCTGAAGGGCACTGGCTGTTTCTCTGGAAACTCTTAGGAGCTTTAGAAGTTACTGATCTATCCTAATTTCTACTCTTTTTCCTGTGCACTGCCTTTATTTTCTGAATGGAAATGGATCAGAAGGAGAGGTTTTCCTAAAGTGAAAAGGAAAGAGTTGGAAGAAAGATTAGAAAGAAAAATGACTTTGAATAAGGTGTGTATAACATGGGAAAGAGGTGTCCTGAAATTGAATTGAGGACTGTATGGTGAATAGTCAGGTGATGAAGCTTTGAGTCAGACAGTTCTGCAAACTACCCAATGGGTCATGATGTTGGTCCCAAACCCCATGGCTGATCTTTAGAGGAAGGCTGGGCTTCGGTTGAGTTTGCTTTCAATCCATAGTTCTCCAACCCAGAAGTGCTCAGAGTCCCTTGGAAACGCAGATTCCTGGCACCAAAACGGGAGATTTGATATAGGAAGTTGGGGGTGGAGCCAAAGGAATTGTATTTCCGTGTCCAAATGCAAAAGTTTCCAGGTGAGTTTTCATACACAGACAGGATTAAAAACCGCTACAGGGTTGGACTACATAGCTTTGGGTGAAAAGGAAGGAAGACTATATGTACCCTGTTCATGGTATAAGCAACATTTGTTTAGGCCAAGTGATGGTAATGAATGGAATGCTTGTTCGCATCTCAGAAAAGTGAATTCTACTCTTTTTGGAAAAGTGTGGGGTTTGAATCTACTGTTCCTGGAGACAGGGTGATGATAAACAAGGCAGGTCCCTGCTGTCTTTGAGTTTATATTCTGCTTTCGCTCTATTCAGTGATCCTGATAAGTGATTCTCAATGGCACTGCACCTAATGCCTCCTCAGATATGATTCCCTGGTTTCAGGAGGGCTTCAAACATTGATGTCTTCTTAAAGCTCCCTGGGAGATCCTTTAGAGCTGAAGTCTTGAGATTTGTGTGCAGTTGAAGGGGAATAATAACCTCCCTCTAGCTTTCCTCCTCTCCCATCTCAGCTCCCCTCTGCTCCTTGATTTTTCCTATAGGGAGACATGCTAGTATTGTCAACAGTTTTTGAGATGGAGAAAAGGGAATATGTGGTCCATTGTGCTAAGAAGTGGCTAGTGCTAAGAGCAGCAGAACCGTGATCTTCAGTGACTCCCAGAGGTATTTCCCGTGTGTGTGTGTGTGTGTGTGTGTGTGTGTGTGTGTGTGTGTGTGTGGTAGCCCTCCCTTTCTCAGCAGATGACTGCAGCAGAGAACTCTCCACCCAGTCCAGGAATCTGAGAGCAGATAAAAGCTTTTCTCCTCTTCCCAAGGATGGCTGCTTGATCCCTCAGCAAATTGGCCTATTGTTTTTAATTATAAGATTCAGTGACGTGCTAGTGAATGGTTAATAACCCACTCTGGAAAAAAACATCAGAATCTCTGACTGGTAGTGCTTGCTAACTTCATGGTGTAAATACTCTCCCATGGATGGTTGTAAACTGACAGCAGTTTAACTCCTGGCTTGCAAGGTTCCTGAAAATTGAGGAATTAGCTCCAGCACAGAGCTAGATGTCTCTTTCCTCAGCCCCACATTTTAATCATCTGTGGTTTTTGATAATTTCCTTCCCATGAATGTGTAGTTGGCACTTGGTTGTATATAAGTGATATCGCAATTAAACAATGAGATAAAAACCAAAATGAAGGATTGAGGCTTAAGTTTCATTCCTTTAACCATTCCTTTAACAATTATTTCCATCTTCTGTTTGATGTTCATTTATAGGGACACTTTATCTTGTTGCTTGTTAATATGTTCTCTTAAGTCTCTTCATTGGCATGATCACAGTTAAAAATAATGTATAGTATTTGTGTTCTGAGAGGCCCTATTATAAAACTTATGCCGAAAGAGTTACAGTCTTCCTCAAAGCAGAAAAAATTACTTGTTTAATATTTTGTTTATTCAATATTTAAATAAAAGGCCCAGATATCTATTATTTATGGTTTATTCATGATCCATAAGCAACTCAGATGACTTTATGAAGTTGACTCATGATGTGGAAGTTTTACTAGACTTGCAAAGTTAAAATAGATGTATATTAAATTAAATCTATCAAGTCATATAAGAGGAGGAATGTTTTTTTTTCTGAGCATTTATTGCCCAAATCCCTATGAAAGTAAGGTTGACAAAGGACTTGTATACATGCATATAAGTACAACCAATGGACATAAAACTCTGGGGAGGGAGAGTATGTATGGGAGGGAGAAAGAGGGGCAAAAAAAAATCAATAAAATATATTTACAAAAAAGACATAATATATTTTATATATAATCTCAACTAGAAAAAATATGCATAGAACTATGTTGGCAGTAATAATGACTGGGTGATGATGGAATTGTGATTGGAAGGATAGCTAAAATAAATCAGTAATTCTAATTAAAAAAAAAAAAGAAAGTAAGGTTGAATAGGGAAGCAAAGAAGACCATATGATAAAGATATTAACAAATGAACTAACTAGTTCAAAAATTAGCCTCCATTACAACAGTTCTCTCCACTTTACATCTTATCTGTTTAAACACTATACAAAATGCAGTGCGAAATGCAAACTGAGTTCAAAAGGAAATTAGAAATTCTTGAATATGTGGAATTTCATTGAAGGCAATATTGATGAACAGTTTGAATCATTTGCAAACTCATAAGCAAATGATGATCTGTTGAGTTAGCTGAGTCAAGAATTGAAAAAGAAAATAAATCTGATGCAGAAGACAGGATAGGTTTCTTCAGGAGTAAATTATTTAAATACCAAAATATTGAGAGAAATCTTTGCAAAAATTGTTATATATTTTTGCCAAAATGGCTATCTTTATAATGGCATCACAAAGTATCATGCTTTTTTTGTTAGGAAAGTTAGCTACATTCTCATCCATCAAAAACAAACAAAAATAGTAGATCCCATTTGTTCTTAGAAACCATAGGCTAATTCTAAGGATCAGTATATAATTCCTTTTTTTTTTTTTTTTTGAGATGTAAAAGTCACTTTCATAATTCAATTCCTTTTTTTTGGATTGTCTCATTCAAACTTTTGTCCCCACTATTTCTAATGAAATGTTTTTCTTGCTCTAAATAGGGTCATTTTAAGTTAGTCTTTTCTTGGTGACAGTTGTCCTTACATAACCACAATGATGTGCTGCTGAATTCTATCCACAACTTACCAGGTCCCTACTTTTATTAGCAGTAATGACATCAATAATAATTATTGAGAACCTACCATGTACTCGTCTAGTCTGACTGTGGTTACAACCATCCTGTGTAATAGAAACATCATTATCATAAGTTTAGACGTTAATTAACTAAACTTGGAGGATGATAAGTAATTTGCCAAGGAGGAGAGACAAAGGTCACCTGATGCTAGAGCCTGTGGTAAGTATTTACCAGTGACACATAACAGGGCCAAGAAATACCAGAACTCTCAACTCCTCACAATGTGATGGTGAAGTGACCAAAGTCATACTCTTCTCTACTTTAAAACATAAAATAAATATATTAACAGGAATAAACAAGTGTCCTCTAACTAGGAACTGGTTTGTTCAGATGCTAATCAGTGTAAAACACCCTGCGAGGAATAGCTGCACAGACTGCTTGCCTCATATGCCGGAAAATATTGCACACTGTTTGGACAATAATTTAAGTAAGTGTTAACTCTATACATGCTACTTGTTTCTAGTAGTTCCTAAAAGAGAATTAATTGCAGGCTGATAAATTGTATTGGTGTCTCTTGCCTGTTAGTCAAATGGAGGAAAGAAGCATATGGTAACTCTTGAAGTTGTTGTTGTTGTTGTTGTTGTTGTTATTATTATTATTATTATTATTTACAAGCCCCAAATTAGTAGAGTTAAAAGGTCTCATCTTTATAGAAAAGAAAACTGGTCAAGCAAAGAAAGTTGAATTTAGAATAAATTTATATGATAGAAGTATATTTTTTTCCTTTGACTAGTGACTTTCCAGCTTTTTAATAGCTATTTAGGGAAATAAAATCAAAATAATCATAAATGCCTTTGGATCACTATAACATCATCATTCCTTTTTTAGGATTATTGCATCAATCTTTTTCTGGGTTTTTAAAAGTTAAATAATATTTAATTCATGTGTCATGAGGTTCTGTCATATATAAGCATCCAATTTGAAAGCAAAGCTCTTTGCTTTAGTATTATGGGACACATAATAATTGGTTTATGGTTCACTGATAATCTGGGAGTGGAATGGGGAAACACATTACAGCTTGCTTTAAAATCCCATTCAAAAAAATATCAGTGGACATATTAGGACAGGGCATTAATTAAAGCTACATCTTTGGCCAGCAAAATTAAAGCAATTAGGCCATGTCAGGGGCTAATTACTGATGATATCTCTGTGTTTTCTCAAGCTTAGAATTGGGAAAGTAAGTGAGAGGCTGGAAATACAGTATGATTTGGTATGTTCTCCTTGCAACTAGTAGTTCTACTTTTATCCTATAGTGAGAACCATGCTACATACCTTTTCTTTCTCCTCCTCCTCCTCCTCTTTTTATTTTTTTCTTGTGTGTGGGTTTTTTGTTTTTCCGCCCCAATTTTCAGGAAACTCAGAGGCACAATTTGGCTTACCATTAGGATCTTACATTAAGCCTATATTTTCAAATGCTAAATTTCACCCATCCTCCACCCCAACCTTCCCATCCTCATCCTTATTACTTGAATTTCCTTTTTCAGTCTTTTGTTCATGTTTTAATTTTTTTCTTGTTTCTGTGCATTATGCTGGGTATTGTTTTAGTTTTTGCAAATTATGTGGAGTCCTTGAAGAGACAGTGTAACTGCACAGGCTCTGTAGTGAGACTGCCTGGTCCAGATCTTAACTCTGCCTCTCAAGAGCTGTGTGATTTCAAGCCAACAGATAGATCCATCTGTTATTTTCTTCTTCTGTAGAATGAGGTAATAATGGCACCTGCCTCCTAGGGTTAGTGTAAAGATTAAATGATGAAAGACATGTTAAGTGCTTTCAGAGATGGCCTGACACATGGTAAGGTCTCAACAAGTATTAGCTATTGAAGATATGGCTGGGCAGACAGACATGCCTGGAGAGGGAGGTAAGAAAAATAGGCAAATATAAGATAAAATTCTTTGTAGACATGATGATTGGTTTAACTGCCTTAGTCAGCAGTTAAACCTGATGATAGGTTTAACTGCCTTAACTTAAAAAAACAAAAACAAAAACAAAAAAAATAAAAACAAACAAACAAAAAAAAAACCTGCTGACCACCATGAAAGAAAAATGTGTTCCTGATAGTTACCAACTATAGTTGTAATAGAAAATCTCAAACAATGCAGAAGTTGTCATCAAAGAAGGCATTTCATAGATTCCTAGCAACTAGATCTGAAATGTTGGGTTTTCTTATTTAAAAAATCAGATGGACATGTGGTTTTTTTCACGTTAGTTTCAATTTAGTTTCTCTCTGAAATTATGTCTTACAGTTCTGGCTCTAGTAATGCTAAGATTCCTACCTACTTAAGAAATTTGATTTTTTAAAAATCAGAATTCTATTCCCTACTCTTCCTCTTACCTCTTTCTTACTTGCTCTCCTGCCACTAAGATGTCTGTGGTGTCCCTCAAAAGGAGTAGAAGAGAGATAAACACACCTAACATTTGTTTATTCCCAGTGCATGGACCATATTCTCTGCTAGAAACTCTCACTCTCATTCTCATGCCATAACCAGGTATTAATATCCTTACTTACATTACAGGTTCAGGGGAGTTACTTACATTTAGTGAGTGACAGAGTTGGACTTACACTCTGGTCTATATGGTGCTAAAGCCTATTTTCTTATAGATACATCCTATTCACTAGCTCTACCACAGAGTCTATGGATAAAAATACAGCTATATTGTATTAATTCAGACATTCTTAGTTATCAATCTATATAATCCCTTGATATAAATTTTTGAAGAGTTTTCCTGTAGCTTAATCTCATTCATTTCATTGTCATGATTCTAGTCCTGTGGCTATAATTTGTAACAACCTCTCATCCTATACTCTCAGTGAACCTATCTTTTCTTGATTATCCACAGCTAAGCTAATTTCTAAATCAAGCCATCTTTATTATTTAAGGAACAGGCTATGCTTTTATAACCCAAACACCCCAAAATACAGTGACTCAAACAAGAAAGAACTTTCTCTCTCTCTCACACCTGTAATAGTCAGGACTAGTAAGCATCTCTGCTATCCTCCAAACATGGCTTTGAATATTGCATTTTTCAAAGAAGTGAGAAGAGGTGGGCCAGGTCAAGGAGATGACCCAGAAATGACACACATTACTGTCACTGACATCTCATTGGCCCAAACAGACTCATACAATAAAACTAGTGAATGCTTTAATCAAGTGGCTCCAGGGATAGAGGTTCTCCTGCTAACAGAAAGAAAGGAAAACACATACTGGGGCACAATCAGTGATATTTGACTCATTTCTCCCAAACTGAAGACCCTCTAACATTCCCACTGTCTCTTCAGTTGAAGCTGGCCTAGGTTCCAGTGTCCTTTATGATGCGGCCCCACTTTGCCCATTCATTTTTTTCTCTAGAGCCTCACCAATATAGGATTATATCAATTTTAGAGCTAAGATGAAATCTTTATTTAGAAAAACAGTTATAGTCTTGACATATAGAAAAGCCTATATATTATAAGCCCATCAGCTGAGTTGGACAACTCTCCAGGCCTTCTCCAGGATAGAGTTCTGGATGTGTGGTGAGGAAAAAGAATTAGATTCCTGTTTATTCTATCTAGAGGCAGAGGTTTACATTTGTATTATAAAAGCCAATGACTGCACTGAAAAGATAATTTCCACATACCTATTATTATCTTCTGTCCCTTTCTAGACCTCATCATAAAAAAAAATAGTGAATGTGTTGTTATTTGCATGGATATTAGTTAACATTGATTATCCAGTAACTCAGAATTTTGAAGATGTTGTTCTTCAAAAATATCTTGCTATGATTTTATTTTGATTTTTTAAAAAGGATAATGCATCTGATAAGGAATAAGGCCCAAGAGAATTTAGGGAACAAAGCTCACAGAAATTGCAGTGGATTTGTTCCACATGCTGGTGCGAAGCTAAAAGCAAGATGAAGCATGTTCCCTTGCTCTGTAAGAGGTTTCAGTCATCAGTGGAAAGCCATATAGCTGAGCTTCTTGTAGCACCATGCACCATCCATGGCCTGTTGCAGTGGGCAAAGTGCATCACAGCCAGTGCAGAAATCTCACTGCACAAACAAGTTCACCAGTAGCTTACAGACTTCTCTTTTATTTTCTGCTGATCAAGGACATTTGCCAATCCCATTTCAAGGGGCAAATTATTGATACCTTTTAATAATAACACTTCATCCAGATATGCTCCCCTTCATCTGCAAGTTGATTTGGGTGATGAACAGTTTTGGCAAACTGTTAGAGTAAAATATAATTTCATGGTCAACACTGGTTAAAATCTAAGTGAAACAGAAGAAGAATATGGCATATTCACTTACTCAACAGGTGGCTTTAAATCCACTGTTCTTTGCTTAGAATAAATTTATGTTAGGGGAAGAGGCTAAAGGGTATGCTTTCTTAAAAATGTAACTTGGATATAAAGGTCCTTCTGTCCTTACATAACTACTTCTCCCCATCATGTGACCCCTATATAAAACATTTTTATTACTTTCTTTATGCAATTACATATAAATGCAAATACCTCTTCTTATTTCCCTGGCTTTTTTTTTACATAAAAGGTATTATATAAGGTACTGTATATACTGCTGTAGACTTTGTTTTCTCATGTAAAATATCTTGGAGAACTTTTGATATGAATACATATGCAACTAAGTTATTCTTTTATAGAGCTGCATACTTTTCTATCTGTCAGGATTTATTGAACCATCTAAGGGACATTATTTCATCAAATCCCCAACTGCTCATTATTGTCCTGGATTTGCAAAGAAAACCAAAGCTCTGCAGTGCTGGGAGCTTCTACAGGGCTGCCATGGTGATCTCTATCTTCTAGGCAGGGTCTGGTAGATTGGTTTACAGTATGCCACTGGAATGAATACTTGCAGTTCTTAAATACTGGATATTCTTAAGAAAATCTCCTTTCTCTACATACTCACAAGTAAGTTTTTCTATGCCAGAGATTCTCAACTTCAAAATACAAAAGAAACATTTGATACCTTTAAAAATGCAGATTTCTTGGCTTCACTCTCATAAGATCTCATTACTGTGTCTGAGGTTAGTTGCTGGAGCACAGGCATCCCAGGTACATCATTGTTGTTCACATAGAATGGAACATAGAGGTCCTGCTGGGCAATCATCACTTGGAGCATACTCCCTGGATGATTTGGGAGCAGTGATCCTTGGTCCACACGTTAACACACAGCTGTAGACAGTCTCTAGTGGCACATATTATCTCTGTAGGGCAACATGCTTGATAGGCAGCAGCATTCCCTGAATCCATTGGACCGTAATTTGTTCTCCTGGCTGTGTACAGGCTGTCTTAGATTAGAGAGGATGCAGCAAGGCATGAGGCTGAATCTTTTTTTTTAAATATATTTTTTAAAGCTTTATTATTGAGAGTATTACAGATGCTCCTCTTTTCCACTCTTCCTCCCACTATTACCCACCTCAACCCAGTTTCCACCTCACCCCAGGCCTTCACCACCCTATTGTCTGTGTCCATAGTTATAGATATATGTATACAGGTATGTATATACAAATATGCATATGCATATATGTATTATATATCTGTGTTTACATGCTTGCATTATATGTATATGCATATGTATATATGGGTTGAGGGGGGTAAAGGGGCGGGGAAGAGGGTCATTTATAATAGGCTCAACAATAAAGCCTTGGTTAATCTCTTCACACCCCACACCCTTCGTCCCTCTAAAATTCATCAGTCTGTTCCATGTTTCCATGCTTCTAATTCTATTTTATTTATCAATTTATTTTATTTGATTTTTGTTCATTTATTTTTATTTTTAGATTAAAATGTTGATAGATATGTATTTATTGCCATTTTATTGGCAATAAATCATATTTTTATCATCATCTTCCTCTTCCTTCTTCTCTTCTTCTTAAAGAATACCCTCAACATTTCATGCTGGTTTAGTGCTGATAGACTCCTTTAGCTTTTTCTTGTCTATGAAACTGTTTATCTGACCTTCAATTATAAAGGATAGCTTTGCTAAGTAGAGTAATCTTGGTTGTAGGTCCTTGCTATTCATCGCTTTGAATATTTCTTACAACTCCCTTCTGGTCTGTAAAGTTTCTGTTGAGAAATCAGCTGACAGTGCCGAAACCGGTTTGGCTCAGTGGTAGAGAAATCAGCTGACAGTATGGGCATTCTCTTGTAGGTAATTAACTGCTTTTCTCTTGCTGTTTTTAAGATTAACTCTTTGTCTTCACCCCTTGGCATTTTAATTATGAAGTGTCTTGGTATGTGGCATTGGTTAATAAAATTATGTAGGTTTCAGGTATACAGTTCTATAATACATCATTTGTATATGGCACTGTGTGTTCACCACTCCAAGTCAAGTCTCCTTCCATCATTATTTGTTCCCCTTTACCCTCTTCTATCTCCCCCTACCCTCTATTCTCTCTGTTAATAATCATACTGTTGTCTGTGGGTTTTTTATTTGTTTAATACCTTCACTTTTTTCACCCAGACCCCCAACACTTTTCCCCTCTAACAGCTGTCAGTCTGTTCTCTACTATCTATGACTTTGTTTCTCTTTTGTTAGTTTATTTTGTTCATTAGATTCCACATATAACATTATGTAAATGTACTACTGCTTTCTTATCCACTCATCTATTTCTGGACACTTAGGTGCTTCCAAATCTTAGCTGTTGTAAATAATGCTGCAATGAACATAGGGGTGCATATATTCCTTTGAATTAGTGGTTTGAGTTTCTTGGATAAATTTTCAGAAGTGGAATTGCTAGATCATAAAGCAGTTATATTTTTTTGCATACTGCTTTTTACAGTGTCTGTGCCAATCTGCATTCCTACCAACAGTGCACCAGGATTCCCTTTTCACCACATCCTCACCAACACTTCATTGTGGGTTTTTGTTTTAAATTTATCTTTATTGTTGAAAGTATTATAAATATCTTCCTCCTCCCCGTCATTAACCTCCTCCACCCAGCTCCTGCCCCCACCCCTACCCCTGGTTTTAATTTGTATTTTTCTGATGATAGTGCTGTTGAGAATGTTTTCATATGGCTATTGGCCATCTGTTCTTCTCTTTGGAGACTGTCTATTCAGATTCTTTTCCTAGTCTTTAAATTAGATTTCTGTTTTGTTTTGGGGTGTTGAGTTTTGTAAGTCCTTTATAAATTTGGGATATTAGGATTGAGAAAGACAACAGCTCTGTAACAAATTAGCATATAAATAAGTGCTGTTGAATTCCCAAAACCTGAGTGCACCAGAAGTTGAAAGCACTTATGTGCAAGGGATTTAAATAGGAAACTTTTACAATCTCCAGTAACAGAAATCAGTGAGTTCTTTAGTGAGTAAGAATTGCTTCCTGAACTTAAGTATTATCTCTTTCTTAGTTTCCACCATAATCAGATCAGGAATCATAAAAGTTGAACCATATGCGAAACCGGTTTGGCTCAGTGGATAGAGCTTTGGCCTGCGGACTGAAGAGTCCCAAATTCGATTCTGGTCAGGGGAATGTACCTTGGTTGCGGGCACATCTCCAGTAGGGGGGTGTGCAAGAGGCAGCTGATCAATGATTCTCTCTCATCGATATTTCTAACTATCCCTCTTCCTCTGTTAAAAATTAATAAAATATATATTTTTTTAAAATTGAACCATTCCAGTGGAATGGAACACCACAGAATGTTAGAACTTGAGTAACCCATCAGAGATCATAAAGCATGAAGATTCTTAACCTGTGGTCCCTATAACAGACCTCTTAACTTCCAAGGGACAGTAGACCTCCAGAAATTATAACCAAAGTGCTGTGTCAAAAGAGTTTCTGAGCTCCTTAAAATGATTAACTACCATAATACAACCTAGCACCCTATTTTACCAATGATGAAACAATGATCAAAGGAGTGCAATGATTTACCAAGGTCACAGAATTATTTGAGGCAGGGATGGGGCCAGAATATGGGCATCTTACTATTTTGTAACTGATTTCCTCATGACGGAAATAATATATGAAGTTGGCCTAATATGAGACTTTGAAAATGGATGTACCATTGCCAGGATCTATAATCTTCATAATAGAAAATGTTAATTGACCATTTACTGTGTGCTAGACACTATTCTGAATACTTTATATACTCACTTAACTCTCATAATGACTCCAATAAGTGGTATTAATATTATTATTATCATCCGCATTTTATTTATGAGGAAAATAAAGTACAAGGTAATTAATTAAAATGGCCAGAACTTATTAATTCAAAATCCAGCAGTTTGGTTCCATAACCTGTGCTTTCATCATTATGCTATCCCATTTCTTTTTATGAAATGATGATTGATGTCAACTAGAAGAATGACAACCAAAGCTTTTACAAATCCACATTTTCACAAAACACAAGAGAACATAACCTTGGCTCTCTTCCTGCTAATTTCTGCATTTGAACACCATGAGCCCTAAAATGAAGAAACACTACTGAGCTGTTTTAATTATAAAAGACAAATGTCAAGAGTGGTTATGGATCATGCAGTAAGTACAATTTTATTTTTACTTTGTGCTTTTCTGTCCTTCAAATGTTTTACAAAATACATCTTCTGTTTTGTTAGTCAAAAAGAAACATTATTTTTTTAAAACACTGTACACAGAATAATTAACCTAGAAGTTCATTGCCTTCAGTTTTTTCGCAGGCCACTGGAAGGAATCCTTGACCTCTACTGATATTTACTGTCAGGTTCTAAGCCTCTGAGGTGTGCGCTCAGTCTATCTTCAGAGTGCTTTTGTACAGTAGGAATTTTAAGGGCTGACAGGACTGCTTTAATGCTTCCATAGGTTGAAATATGGCACCCTAGCACCAACCCTTAAAATCAACTGAAGGAAAGAGTTTCTCCAAAGTTTATCTGTAGAACACCATGGATGGATGGATTATAGTAGTTAATGTGGGGGTACAGAGAGGTGAATAAAGGCTGGACACTGTGGTGATATGAAATAAAAGGGGGAACAGAGGCCAGGAGAGAATGGCAGGGGGTGAAGCTTTAGAATGGACTACATATAGGAATAGATGATTTGAAGAATAAATTATGTTCAGTGGTAATTTCCCCCTCTTATAAAAAAAAAAGTAATTTAGTAGGCAACAGCCTACTAATCAGCAATGACTTATCAGTGTTTGTCTTTTTTTGCCCAAACTCCAAGTTGTTAATTAGACAACAGCATCAAATGTGACTCTGCTGTACATGTAAGGCCTTGGGGGAGGCTACTCTGCCCCCTGTTGTCACACACAATATCAGCAACAACTTAAAGAGGCCACCCATCTGCCAAGACCCATTTATAAACATTTGCAGAGAGTCTGTTATTTATGTCTGGGAAGGCCTGTGTCATGGAGTTTGTTTCCATTTCAAAGCTCAAGTTAATAGGAAATTTCTTGGAAGAGTCTGTGCAGAATTCATTTCTTAGAACTGTGTCTCCTGGTATGAAGATGCTACCACACCTTATTTCTCAGGAAACGTAGGGTTCCGCGAACTAAGTGCCAAGCTCTGCCATAGGCATGTTTGCAACGTTTTGAATAATAAAAGTCACAAAGTCAAGCCTTGTTTCGATATTATTGTCATCAGGTCATAAAATACTATACTTCAGTGAATTTTTTTTCACAAGATTGAGTTTTATAATTTTAAAATGTCAAAGTTTATTTTCTCTAATTTGAAACACATGGGTAGGAATATTTCTCAAATATGTGACACAATTCTGTCCCTTTTGAAGCAAAGCATTGTTCTCTAGGTACTAGGGGGTCACCACTGAGCATGAGAGAAGTGTTGATGTGTATGCAGCATGTCTCCTACACTTAAGTCCCAGACTCTGTGCTTGGTCAGGTTTTGTGTCTGCACTTACATTTTTTACCTTTTCCCTTACTGTCCCTCTTCTAGATATCATGTCTTACCTTTTCCAGTGTGCCAGTCGCAGGCAGGCTATGTGAATTTTGGTTACTTTTCTTATTTTCCTGGGTTCCAGAATAGCTTCAGGTAATTGAGGTGATTACATGAATGTTTTTTAGATAAGAGACATTTTGCTATGAGCAATAATAGATGTTTTTAGTGTGTGTGTGTGTGTGTGTGTGTGTGTGTGTGTGTGTGTGTTTAATGAATTCACTAAATTTAATGATATACCTCCTAAGTATTTAGGATAGCTTAGAAATATTTTGAAATGTAAGATGAATGACTGGGTCAGAGTGCTGTGATTGCATAGGCCATCAGACTATGACTTAGCCAGTTGGTATGAGTCTATTAGTGTCAGCACAGACATTCTTCTAATCTCCATGTCCAGAGCTCTCACTCACCCATTCATTGGTTCATTCACTCATCGAAGTGGTATGTAAGAGGGATTCATTTTGTACTTGTAAGCAGCAAGATTTCTAGTTTATGGAGACTTAAGAGGGAACAGGACTTCAAAAAATATAAGCCTGAAATTTTTTAAACCAGTTAAAGGCATGTTTAATAATTTAGCACAAAAGGTCTCCTTTACTTAACAATCCTATTTAAGCATGATTTCTTCATCCATTAGCTTGGCGATTCTTTGGGGGTGATATACACTTACAATAAAACCTAGTTTTATGACAGGGATCATTATTACAGAGATTGGGACAAATGTCACCCATAAAGTATCATAAAAGATCTGATATACCAATTGCTTACAAGCCCTAACACAGTAAGGGTTGTTACAAATAAGCAACCTTTGCTAGACATTTTGCTTCTAATTCATCTTGTTTAAAAGTAGATTTATCATTTTTCTCAAACTAGCTCCACTTCTTAATATACTTACATATTAATTCCAGTTTTTGAACAATTGCCACACCCTACCCTAGGCACTTGATTCCAGACTGCAAATTGTTATGGGCTAGAAAAGAATGACAGTAAATCAGTCATTACACTAAGGATCATTTTGTTTGGGTTATGTTAAAGGTTATGACTCAGAAACTCAGCACTTTATGCAGGTGTATTAAAACTAATTTTTAAAAGTTTCTTTGTGGGAGCTCCATTTTCATGTTTACGGCTGTAGCCTCATTTTGCTCATCATTACCTACCTTTGCCTCCCTTCTTATCTTTTCAACCCAGTTTGAGCTCTTCTCATTTCAGTGGGTATGCTGTGCTGCCCTTCCATTTCAGATCTTCCCTTGATCTGTATTCAGTGACTTACAGCTCTTCCACAACTCTCCCATTTTGTCCTTATCACTCCTCCAGATTAAGCATCCACAATGTTGGCTTGAAAGAATGTCTCTGGTGATCCTGCCAGAGGAATGCCAACCATCCTGCACTGCACTGAGGCTACCCTCAGCCTCGCTCCAGCCTACCTGCCCAGCCTTATCTTGAACTATTTCCTTAAACACACCCTCTCTTGAGCTATCGTACTCTATTCATTGTCTCCTCAGTGTACATTTGTGCACATTATTAATTCTGTCAGAAATGCTCTATTATCTCAGAGCACTGAATACCAATAATTCTCATATTTCAATGTAGGTCATTCCTGTACAGTTGTTTAGATCCACAAAGGTTTTTTTTTCCCTTTCTAACATCATGATATTAATTTGTATTTCTTAACAATACAGTTATCACTTCATTGTATTGCAACATGCAATTACACACCTAAGGCTGACAGTTTCTGGATATCAAAGACTAGGTCACCTTCAGGATATGGCACATGCCTTGCATGAATAATATTTATTGATTAGTAATAATATTTATTGATTTCACAAACTAATTCTAACTGTACACAGCAAAAGTGAAGACATTTTATTGATTCAACTCAGTGAGACTGTCCATAAGAATAGAATGCCAGGCTTCCCAGAGATGTCAAGTTTGAGAGTGGTAGTAGTTTCCCAAGTGGCAGTTCATGGGACAGAGTAAGTGCTGTGTGATAGGAATTAAGACATGCTTCGATAATATGACCAGAATGGCTGGGTTCCAGAGCTAGAAGACCAGTAGAATTGTTTGATTCTGTGCCAGTTCTATTTTTTGTGTGCGTGCCAGTTTTTATCATCAATATTTCATTGCTGTTTTTCTCTCTGGGAACATCAGAGTAAGTATATTGAATCTTCATTTACTCAAAAAAATGAAAGAATTTAGTAACCAAAATTGATAGTTTTAATCATTGTTCCACCTGGCTATAGTGAAGCTGCCATAAGCTTTATAAAATTCACTTTTATGTAGTTTTCTAGTATGTTTATATTGATAATTCTTGTACTTAGCAGAATATAAAATATTAAGAAATGACTATTTTTTGCCTGGTCTTGAATAATAGTTGAAAGCATAAAAAAAAAAAAAAAAAAAAAAAAAAAAAAAAAAAAAAAAAAGACCATTCTAACCAGAACTTTGACTGGCTTAGCATAAAGATATAAAACTGAAATGCCCTTAAGACTACCTTATTAGACTTATACAATCTGCATTTTAATAAAGGGCACATAGATTTAAACTGTAGAGCAGTACAAAGTTGGCTTACTGAACTCCTAAAGGTAAGATGGCAAGTACAGAGCAGTAGCACTAGGGATCCCAGTGACTACTAAATATTTATTATGAATCCTCATCGAAAGTTGGTGTATGTCTTTATATTTTCACTAGAGGCCTACTGCATGAAATTCATGCACTTGCCCTCTCGCAGTCTGGGAGCCCTTGCCAGCGCTTGCCAACCATAAGCCAGGCTTCTGGCTAAGCAGTGTTCTCTCTGTGGGAGCACACTGACCACCAGGGGCAGCTCCTGCATTTAGCATCTGCCCCCTTGTGGTCAGTGCATGTCATAGCAACGGTTCTTTCCACTGTTCGGTTGATTTGCATATTAGCCTTTTATTATATAGGATTATCTAGCTGTGGATCACAGTGCACATTTCTAGACCTTAGAGTAGTGAAGCAACTGCAGAGGCAAGAATTCCCCAGAAGCAGGGAATCCATTCCAGTCCATCCTTGTAAACCTCCTGTGGTCAGAGGGGAAGCTTTGATGCCATGGGCCTCCCCTGGCTTTTGGATCACAAGGTTGTACACCCTGGATCAGGGGTCCCCAAACAACCCCCACCCCAATGATTCATTAAGAACATACATAAGACTCTTAGAATCATGCTAATGGCTAAGATTTATTACAGAGAAGGACACAAAGGAAAACAGCAACAGGCAAGTTGCATGGAGTAAAGTCTGAAGGAAACCAAGTATAAACTTCCCTGAGTTCTCCCAATGGAGTCAAGGAGAATAGGCTTATCCCTCCAGCAATGAGTTGTAGCAATATGTGTGAAGTGTCTACCAGGAAAGCTCATTAGGCACTCAGTATCTATGGTTTCTATTGGGGATTGGTCACATAGACATCCTCTGCTGAGCACAAACCAAAATTCCCAACTCCTAAAGAGAAAAAAAGGTGCTCCACATAAACTTTATTATTTTCTCAAACAGTTTAGGCACAGAGAGCCATTCGTATTGGTCCTGGGATTGGTAGGAACATTCTCATTTTCCAGGTGTCCTGATGCCATCCAGGGATGAACCTTGCAAAGAAGACTTTCTAGGGATGGCCATCTCAGGTCTGCTATGCTGACTCTTCCACACACTGCCCCAACCCCAGGTGCAGTTGCATTTCAGGATTATGTGATTGGGATGTCCTAAGACACCAAGTTATCCCTATCCTTATTCATTTAAGAAGATAACTCATTCTACATGGCCCTGCACGTCATGGCCTCTGTCTGCCTTCTCCAGCCGATCTTATGACCCTGCCCTCCTGTTAACAGGAGGTCAGCCGCACTGGCCTTCCTTCATTTCTTCCAATTAAGTGGTTGTTATAGTTCTGGACCACATTGTACACTGCACCTAGCTGAGCCCTATGCATCCTTCAGCTCCTACCCTGGCAATCACGGATTAAGAAATATCTTCCTTGACCCTTCAGAGGACATAAGGACCCATTTGTTTCTTTCAGAATAATTGGTTCTCCTTCTCAGCATCAATGCAGTTGTAATTAGATACTTATCAGTACCTTTTAATTTCATCCTTGTCTTCCCTTTAGATTTAAGTTTCTTCATAGGACCAGGATTGTGTCTGTCTTTTCTTCAACTGATTCCTATGGCCAACCAGTACTTTTTTTTTTTTTAATGAGAGAATATGTTTCATTCACTTTCAGTGCGTTGACAAATAAAGCATGGCCCCATCATAGATAAATTTACTACCTTGAACTGAAGGCAGATACACAAATATGTAATTAGAATACATGTGCTAAGGGTCGTGGTTCATGCTCGTGATTTCGAATCTTACTATCACAGTGTAAGAATTGTGTTTCCACAGAGTTGCCTCCTAACACAGTGGCTCCCCAGGAGAGCGTAGGGAGTCAGATGGACCTGGGATTGAAACCTAGCTTTGAAATTAACTTATTGAATGATGTTGGACCAGTTACTGACCTTCCAGGAGCCTTCTTTTTTTCTGTATTTAAAATAAGGATACTAAGCCCATCTTAGGAGTTGAAAGAATGGTGCAGTAAAATCAAACATATGAAGTACTGAGCACAGTGCCTGGCACATAGGAAGTATGCAGCAAATGGTAGCCATGGTCATGGAACTGGCAAGCTGGATGGGTGCTTCGAGGTCACACTCTTTTCTCTCACCTAATCAGGGAGTCTCTTTTATAATTTCCTTCCTCTCATCAGAGTTCTGTTAGGAAGCCAGTTCCGGGGAGCTCACTTCTAGAAGGAGCTGATCCAGCTCCAATGGTGAGTGAGCTCTTGCATGTATTGATCTCCATTCTTGCCTGCTGTGACTTCAAACCTTAGGTGTCAGTTCCGTTTTCTGAGGCAGCTCAGTACAAGTCTGATCCCTCATCTACGTTTCAGACCTTTAAATGTCTGAAGACAGTTGTCAGGTCACACTTAGACTCCCTTCTTCTAGGCTAAATATCTCCGGTACCTCAACCAACCCTCCCATACTATAGTTTCCAGACCCTTCTGTTTTTTGGACTCCTTGCTATCTTAACTACATCCCTCTACACATGCTCCATTTGGGTAGTGAATCAGCCAGGATTCTTCAGAGAAGCAGAACCAAAATTATATATAGATAAAAATTTTTCAGGAATTTGTGTATGTGATTGCCAGTACTGGCAGTCTAAAACCTATAGGGCAGGCCCTGGCAGACTGGAAACTCCAGCAGGAGTTGATGCTGTGGTCTTGAGACAGAATTTCTTCTTCTTGGGAGACCAGTTTTTGCTCTTAAGGGCTTTACTCCATTCAGTAAATCCCACTGACCTATGTGATCAATGATCAATTTCTCAAAGTCAACTGATTGTAGATGCTAATCACATCTACAAAATATGTTCACAATCATACTCAAGTTAGTGGTGGATGAAATTCTGGGTTAATATAGTCTAGCCAAGTTGACATAAAACTGTCACCGGCAGGATACTTAACCTATGAGGCTATGACTATGCACAAAGTTTTTATCTTTTTTTAAAATATATTTTATTGATTTTTTACAGAGAGGAAGAGAGAGGGATAGAGAGCTAGAAATATCGATGAGAGAGAATCATCGATCAGCTGCCTCTTGCACACCCCATACTGGGGATGTGCCCGCAACCAAGGTACATGCCCTTGATCGGAATGGAACCCGGGACCTTTCAGTCTGCAGGCTGACACTATCCACTGAGCCAAACCGGTTTTAGCAAAGTTTTTATTTTTAATATTAGCTAATATTAGCTCCTTCAATCTGAGAACAACTTTTATTAACCTTTAAGAAATATCCAGACCACACCACTTATTTTAATTGTATATATATTTAATGTATTTGCCAGCAGAAGGCCTGAACCTGCTACAGAAGCTCCTGATCAGGTGAGAGGGTGCCTGACAACAAAGAAAAACCCAGATTGGAGGAAGGGGTGGGAGTGGAAAGGACTCTGTCAAGGACCCTGAAGGGAGGGCAGGAGACAGTTTTCTCTGACAGGCTCCTGCTTTGTTTTCAGAGCAGCTAACATACGCCTCCCCATCCCCAGTCCAGGGCTTTTGTTCGCATGTCCCTAACTGCCACCTAAACACAAGCTACAAGCATAGTACTAGTTAATAATGACTCCCAGTGTTACTTCTCCTATAAGATATTTACAGCCTAACAGGTGACTCTTGAAATCTGAAAACCATGTCATAGAAATATATTTATTGCAGCAAAACTTTAGATTTTTAAAGACAAGCAGGGAGAGGGCTATTTTTGGAAACTGGCACAAGATTCACCAGGTGGACCAGCTGTGCCCGGCTCTCCATTCCTGAAATCGGTGCACTGTGCCTGTCCAGAGACTGACCTCTCCCAGAACTGCTGATGCTCCATTAGCCTGCAGGGCCAGCCCTCCTACCTCTAGGCAGCTGTGCTGCCTCTGTCCCTGATTTGGTTTGCTGATTCCTGCATTAATATCAAGAGGGATTGAGCAGCTGAAAACCAGCAGGAGAAAACAAAAAGAATGGTGTATGTGACTTCAATAAGAGTGTAAGCCTGCAACACCCATCAGTCAAGTCTATAGATTTGAAGATGCTGCCAGGTGGCTGCACAACTTGCTTAAAATACATATCTAGTAACTTCTGGGAAAACACTCGGGTTTGTGCTGGGCTGTGCTTTGGGTTCATTCTGTCCATAAGTAGTATCAGTTTGTAGTGAAGTGTTTCACAGTGTAGGCTTTCCATACCATTGGTGACTCACAAGATAATTTTAGGTGCCATGTGGATGGTGCTAATTTATTTTAGTGCATATGCTTGTAAGGTGTGACATAAATTTGTATTTATTTTAATGCATATTTTAAAAGTATAACTTGCATTAAGTTATATAAAAGTATAATCTTTGCATACTGCTTAAGGCAATGCAAAAGTAAAAATTTGACTCTAAAGAAAAATGCTAAGTAAATGACAGACAGTAGGGAGACATGGTAAAAGTTCTGACAATGACTTGAGAATGACTACAATTAGAGATTACATATCCAATGACAAAAAGCTGGGCTTTATTATCATAACTTACTTTAAATTTCAGCCCCATTATGGCCTCTTTAAGGTCTTACTGTTTCCATCCATAAAATGGAAATGATAGTATTTAACTTTGAGGATAGGTTTGAAGATTAGAGTTAATAATATGAAGTAGTAACAGGAACATTATAGGCACTTCATAAATAGCAAATCAGTACTTTAGATCTATTAGAAGAAAGTAGCATACATATAAAAAATAAAAAAAGAGAGGGAGAGAGAAAACAAAGTGTAGAGACCTAGCAGTAAGACATAAAGATGGAAAACTATTCTGTGAGTCTATATTAGTGTAATTAAGCAGTAATTTAGCTAACCCTGTTTAGGGTAATTCATTATCTGACATTAGCTTCAAATACAAAAGCAGAATGAAGCCTGGCCATGTGTCTCAGTGGTTGAACATCCACCTATGAACCAGGAGGTCACAGTTGGATTCCTGGTCAGGGCACATGCCTGGGTTGTGAACTCTACCTCCAGTAGGGGGCGGACAGGAGGCAGCCAATCAATGATTCTCTCTCATTGTTGACGTTTCTGCCTCTCTCCCCTTATCCCTTTCTCTCTCTGAAGTCAATATAAACATTTTTTAAGCAAAATGAGAATACAACAGTCAGGGTAAGGCCACTAGACCCCACCAAAAGTAGATTCAGTGGTATCAAAAGATTCATTTAAAGATGCAGAGAGGAGGGGCTGACAGCCCCTGGCCCTTCAGATATGGACTCCTGCTTAAGTAGAAGTACTGAGAGGGCCATGGAAATGCCATCCTGTGTCAAGGGTCTCATGAGCCCATTGCATGGGTGTTTGGAGACTTAATAAAATGAAAGTGACATTCAAGACTGAATTGTTGATCCCCTTTATTTTGTTGAAATCTAAAAGAAAACACTCAGATCTTGTCAATAAGTTCTCAAGCTTCCAAAGTATTTCTTCTCATCCTTCATCCATCTCGGTCAATACACTGATAGCTTTCCTCACCCAGTTCTGGAATGTGGATGAATCCAATCACCTAGGGCTGCCACAACAAAGTACCACAAACTGGGTGGCCTAGAAAAAGACTTATTTTCTTGCTCTTCTGGATGATAGAGGCGTCTGCAAGGCTGGTTTCCTCTGAAGTCTCTCTCCTTAGTTTACATATGGTGCCTCTTCCTGGATATTCACTCTGTGTCCATCTGTGTCCAAATTTTCCTTCTTTTAAGGACACCAGTCATATTGTTTTAGGACCCTCCATCATGAACTCATTTTAATTTAATCATATCTGTAAGACCCTATCTTCAACATGTAGTCACATTCTGTGGTACTGAGGGTTAGGACTTTAACATGTGAATTTGGGGGTACAAAACTTGGCCCATACATATGTCCATGAACCACTCTTGGAAAGAAAGTATTCACATTGTGACCCGCTAATTAGACAACAAGCTTCACCTTTATCTCAGTGAACAGTGTTTAGCCTCCATATAATTGTAGTGTATCCTAAGGATTAGAGTCAAATTATCCTTCTCTGAAGTTTTGAAATTAATAAAACTAGATTTTATTTGAACAGATTATAAAAAGATTGTGACAAGAGGCAGCACACTGTGATTGATGTGTCAATTGCCATTCACTGCTAATGAGTGCTTTGTAAACACTGAAGTATAATAATGTATTCTTCCTCAGTTTTTCTAGCTCAATTCCAGTTCCAAACATCCTATTTTAATACTCCTTTAAGCTTGATTTGAGTCATGGCTCTGCCACTGGCTACTTGAGTGGTTATGGGCAAGTTTGCCCATCTAGGTCTCAGTCCATTCTTGAGTAAAATGGGGATAATAATTACCTGATTGGGAGGCTAAGGGATGATACAATATATGACTTTGAAGTACTATGTACAACACCTCAATACATGGAACAGGCACTCAATACATGCAAGGTGATATGATAAGGCTTATTTGTATACAGAGTATATGGAAAAGAGGGTGGCTTCTTAGATGTTGGATTGGGAAGCAGGGAAAAGGAAGGGATGGCCCCCATCAATTCATATTCTCTGTCAGGAGCAGAAACTATTCTAGATTATTCCCTAGTCATACTTTAAATCAACTTTCATTTATGAGCTCAGAAGGACACACTCATCACACTCATATTGAGCCCCAGCCCATGTAATACTGTCTTCAAATAATTCACATTAAAATGTGACCTCTTCTGACTTTTATAGACATCATCATTTCCTTTCAGAGAGCTAGCAGAAAGACTGGGGATTCTATTTTATATATATATATATATATATATATATATATATATATATATATATATATATATATATATTTCAAGGCAAAAAGCATGAAGTACAAAGTGATATTGCCAGGATATACATTCATTTGAATTCTGATCCAGCTGAAGCTGCCCTTTTGGCAGGGTGGGTGTTCACTTGAATATTTTCTAGCCACTCACAAGGCCTGGCTATAAAGATATATAAGTGAAAAGTAAGAAACTGGACACTTTTTCTTTCCCCTCTTGATTCTGTTGGTCATCTTGAATACTTTTCTAGGCATTGTATTAGAATTATTTAAAAAAAATTCTTGTTTAAAATATTACATATAGTGTTATATATGCCTCCTTTTTTCCTCCATTGACCTCTCCCTAGCCCCCCCACGCCCCCGGCACATGCCCTCTCCCCCCCTCACTCCCCCAGTGCCTGTGTACATTGGTTATGCTTATATGCATGCATATAAGTCCCTTTGGTTGATCTCTTACTACCGCTCCTCTTTCTCCGCCCCCCACCCCCACCCCCCAAACTGCCGCCTTCCCTCTTTCCCTCTGTTTGATGCTTCTCTTTCTCTGAATCTGTATTCTGTATTTGAAATCTTAGGGATACATGTTATTTCTTCTATTTGATTCTCTATTGCCAATGGTGTCTATCTTTAGACTGCTTCTTGAATGTATCTATATCTCTGTTGCATTGACTTTACCTTAAGTTCCCACTAACCTTACCAAGATTATTATTTTTAAATCTAGTTTCCTTGACATCATTCTCTCTCCTCTCCAGTCCAACCACTTCCCTGATTAAGTTTCTAAAAATGTAACTCTGTTCAACCCACCACTTGAAATAGCAAATATTTAGTCAGCAGACTGCCTCTCAAATGGTTTAAGCACAACTGAAATCTGGCTTCCACATAACTAAATAGAACTCTACCGCCTCAGTTGTGTTGCAAATGATCCGGAATCTCTGCTTAAACTACAAATGTAGTCAAAATGTATTGAGTGCTCACTAGCTGCCAAATATTGTGCAGAGTGCTTTATTTGCATCATCTCTTAAAATCGTTATAATATCTCTATACGAAATTGCTCATAGAATGGAAGGGGGGGGATGAGAAGGTTAAGGGGTTTTCCCAATGTCACACAATGGGAGCCACAGAGCTGGGTTTTTACTGTGACTACAAAGCCATCCTCTGCCCCAATCTGTGTTTGTTCAAATCATCAGGCTTTTAAGGTACATCTGAAACATCTCCTCTAGTAAAACTGCAAGCTCCTTTATTATTGGGACCATGGAAATGCTAACCACGTATGTTTTTATTACTCATACAATTTAGCATAGTGTTAGCTTCACAGTAGGTACTGTAGGTACTCAATAAATGTTTGATAAATGAATGGATGGAGCAGATGGTTTCAGCTGAAGCACAAAATAAAGGTAACAAGC
The DNA here is from genome assembly GCF_014108245.1 of Pipistrellus kuhlii. NCBI lineage: Eukaryota > Metazoa > Chordata > Mammalia > Chiroptera > Vespertilionidae > Pipistrellus > Pipistrellus kuhlii. The sequence goes on from NW_023425427.1 coordinate 29,588,391, forward strand.
AAAGTGGTACCTAATGCTACTGTATGGACTTATATAAAAAAAAGCTGAGCTAAAGTAAATTTCATTTTACTTCACGATGACCTCAGTCTACCTCAGGGGCAGAATAAACAGGTTCTGTGAATTTTATGAGTTCAGACCCATAAAAGAACGTTACTGATATGTGTCCTCCTATAAGAGGGGGTAGAATTTCAAAGCTGGCATCCTGAATAATCAAGATGGAAAAACCCTGCATGTGGGGGGGAAAATCGCAAGCCAGTCAACAAAACCAGGCTGCCACTCTCATGGGGACCATTATGTTTGCTTAGCATCCACACAACTTCCTTAATTCTCTTGGGCATACCACTTCACTTCTTCCAACCCAGTTTTTCATCTTTAATGCAAAGAGGCTAGTGACAATAATAAGAATTAACACCATTTAGATGCCAGATATTATTAAAGACTTACATATGTCAACTGTGGATACACAGCTAGTATGAGGCAGAGGTATGCTTTAAACCTGCTAAGTGAATTTAAAGCCTTAACATTACCATTTTAAAACCCTTTTCAGCTCTAAAATTCAATGATTCTCCCTTAAGTTCTCTGTGATTCTAAAGCGCTTGAGTTGGCTGGAGGCTCTTACACATCAGTGTCTGAAGCTCCTTCATCCTGCTTTGTGATGTTTGGCCAATAGTAAGCATTAATTATTTTTGTACTTCTAGCCTTTGGGGAACCTTCTGGAGAGATCTGAGGCATTGTGTAGCCTGGTCTAGCTCACATCTGCTAAGGGCATGCTGGCCATGACTATGAGGAGGCAGAGCAGACACCAGAAAGAAGCTTCTGTTGCCAACTCCATATCACTGAGACACAATTTGATACTTAACAGAGCTGAAATAACACACTTTTGTCAAAATTAGGTAGTGGATTTGTAGGTGTTTTATATACAATATACAATGAGCAAATTGGCATTCATCCCCTGTGACCATATCCTTGGGAGACCTTAAGGTTTGAGGGCTACAACCTCTTTGTGCGTGTTTATTAATATTTTCATTTCTGGAACAATACTAAAATGTATTTTAATTTTTATTTATTTGGATGACATTAATAAAATTATATAGGTTTCCAATAGATAATTTTATAATATATTGTCTGTAAATGGTATTTTGTGCTCATCCCCAAAATCAAGTCTCCTTCCTTCACCATTTATCTCCCCTAACCCCTCTTCTACCTGTCCCTACCTCTGTTTCACTCTGGATAGTAACATGCTATTGTCTGTGTATGTAAGGTTGTGTTTTCTTCTTGTTTTTTATGTGTTATTTTTTTTGTTTGTTTGTTTGTTTTTTGCTTAATCTCTTTACTTTTTTCACCCAGCCCTACAATCTCCCTCTGCTCTGACTGTTGTCAGTCTGTTCTCTGTATCTATGAGTCTGTTTTGTTTTGTTTTTCCATTAGATTTCACATACAGGTGAAATCATATAGTATTTATCTTTCTTTACCTGGATTATTTCACTTAGTATAATACTCTTCAGGTCCATTCATACTATCACAAAAGGGAAGATTTTATTCATTTTTTATGTCCAAGTAGTATTTCATATATATGTGCATACCACTGGTTTTTTATCCACCCATTTACTGATAGGTACTTGGCTATTCTAAACAACACTGCAGTGAACAGAGGGGTGCATATATTCTTTTGAATTAGTGTTTCGGGGTTTTCAGGTATATTCCTAGAAGTTGAATCGCTGAGTCATAAGGCAGTTCCTTTTTAAATGTTTTTAAGCAACTCCATGCTGATGAGCAATACACATATGAAAAGATGTTCAACATCACTAATCATCAGATAAATGCAAATTAAAACCACAATGACATATTACCTCACATCAGTTAGAATGGCTATCATCAATAAATCAATAAGCTATTTTGGGACACAAGAAGCACTTAAATGAATGTGATGGGAAATGAGATGAGATAGCGCTGTATACTCGAGGATAATGAGGTGGGGTGAGTTAGCTTGAAAGACCCAGCATTGCACAAATATCTGCAAAGGTCAGTGTGGCTCAGGCTTCAACCACACTCTTCTTCTGCAGGAAGTTGACATAGATGACCCTCAGGTCCCTTCTAGGTTGCTCATTGCAAGATTCTGAAAATATACTGCTAGGCGAGACGACAATTTTCCTTATTTCTCTCTTTCAATTTTTTTTTCATAGTATGGTTCTATAAAGAGATATATTTATTGATTATGAAACTTCACATTCATCACTAGTGTGAAGAGAATTACTGAGATCCACTCTGAATAGGTGTAAATGTTGCTTCGTCACTTGATTTTTTTAATGCAAAAGTATAGTTTTTATTACACATGGATGTATGAGAAGTTCAAATTATGTGGTGAAAATAAGTTATGCTTTGCTTGTGCACTGAAGAAAGCAAATGATGGTACCTTGGCAGTTTGCTTCAAACTCCTTGATACCAGGAGTTGTAAGGTTTTATAGAAGGTTATATGTTTTTTGGTTCAACTAGTGAGTAGAGGTGGAAGCAAGCTCTTGGTATGGCTTTCATGTTTAAAGTTTTCTATAAAATAATTGTAATGAGCATTAGTTATTTTCTTATTTCAGTATTTAAAGGTCATAAAACATAGAGTGCTCATGTCCCCAGTCCCACCTGCACTCCCTTTGCAGAGATATAACTAAGTGGACATGTGACTCTTTCCTATTGACTTGGGTTAAATCCTTGGAATCCTTTCTTGATACAGCCAATCAGGAAGCTATACCAGCTAATAAGTATTAATACCCAAGCCGAGACCAGTTTGGCTCAGCGGATAGAGTGTCGGCCTGCGGACTGAAAGTTCCCAGGTTCGATTCTGGTCAAGGGCATGTACCTTGGTTGCGGGCACATTCCCAGTAGGGGGTGTGCAGGAGGCAGCTGGTTGATGTTTCTCTCTCATTGACATTTCTAACTCTCTATCCCTCTCAATTCCTCTCTGTGTAAAATCAATAAAATATATTTTTAAAAAAGAATTAATACCCAAAACCCTATTGCTGTTCCAAGATTCATCCCTGTGGAGATCCAAGAAATAGATAGGGGATCTATATACAGCACATTGAATTTTGTATGATTTGGATTAATGATCTCTTACCTCTTTTGCTTACTTTTACTGTACCTTTACCAGCTACTTTGGAGACACTCTCTATGTAACCTTGGTCAAGTTTCTTACTTTATCTCATTCCTCTAGTATGAAATATGGCTCATTAACATGAAGCAAAATTGCGCTGTACATTTTCCTGTCCCCTCAACCCCCATGATATAGATCCAACCACCAGTGATAAAATAGTGTTGTCTTTATACTTTCTCCTTTACCCTGCCCAGCTTTCTTCTCATTCTGACTTGATTATTCCATTGTCAGGAATAGATTTCATTAAGACATGTAGTATAGGAGCAGGTGAGATATGCTGATTTGAGCACTAATAGGGATGAAATGAAATGATAATTAATTTTCCTCCTATTCTCTTAATGATATGACTGAAATTAACACTAAAATTATGTCCTGTAATACTCCATGGTGACAGGGAAAAAAAGCCAAATATTATATTGGCCTCAATACTCAGAGCACATTTGACTAAAGATCCCCCGTTTTCCTTACTGTTCAGTATAGTTTTAACAGAAGAGTCTCCTATGTGAGGCAGTGGGTGATGGGGTGGGGGGGAACACTGAACTTAGGATCAGAATACTTTTGCTTATGTGTCAGATTCATAACTGACTACCTGTGTATCATTGGGTACATGGCTTACTGTTACAGTCTCAGCTTCCTAACCTTTAAAATGGAGGAGAATGATAGTATCGACCTCACAGCAATGTTAAAATGAGATAGTGAATGAGACTTAGTAATGCATTGAATAAATTGCAAAACACTTACACATGTTTTATAGTCTTAAAAGAGATTGAATAAAGAAGATGTAGTACATATATACAATGGACTACTCAGCCTAAAAAGAAGAAATATTGCCATTTGTGACAACATGGATGGATCTTGAAAGTATTATTCTGAGTGAAATAAATCAGTGATAGAGGACAACAACCATATGATTTCACTCATACGCTGAATATAAAACACAAAGTACCACATGAACAAGTAAAACAAACTCATAGGTATAGACAACAGTATGGTGGTTGCCTGAGGGGAAGGGGGGTGAAAGGAGGATAAAGAGGGTGAAGGGGATCATGTGTGGTGTCAGAAGGAGACTACACTTTGGGTGGTGAGAGCACAATAGTGTATACAGATGTCATATTATAAAGTTGTACACCTGAAATCTATATAATGTTACCAACCAATGTTACCCCAGTAAATTTAACTAAAAAAACAAAAAACAAAAAAAAAAACTGGCCAGAGTCGCTGATTGAATGCAAACCAATTAAGTGGTAGAGGCTGACACCACTTACCTAGTAAATAGAGTGTACTTTGTTCAAAGAAAATCTTATGGTAGAAAGCCAACAATTAAAACATTTAAAAAGAAGCTGCCCAGGTTAAAGAGGAGGATACCCAAAGCCCAATCCAGTTACAACCCACCTTATCCCTGCATCTCCCTCGGCTACTAAGACCCAGAGAGAGAGGCAGTTTTCTCAGACTCTCACAGCTGGAAAGAGGAAGGAATGGGATTTTTAACCTCAGCTGCTGGAACACCGATTCACTCTTCCATTATACCACAGAGTGGCAGTTCAGCAGGGCCAATCCAATATGCCTGTAACGACAGGCAAATGAAAACTGGCCAAGTGCCAATCGCTTCAACCTACCCAACTTGTTCACTTCTTCCCTTCCTCCCCAAACTCAGGCAACATGTAAGCCCTCTTACTGTCCTGGGCTCGGTGGAGCTGTCCCTTCCCCCCTCCTTTCATGAACAAAACAAGAATTGGTTCATTTGTTTTCTGCACAAGTATAAAATGATATTTTAGGAATTAAAACTCACAGTTCAGATACGGAGAATGTGAGGACATTGTTATCCAGAGGTTCCCATGCTCTGAAAGTTGAGTACTGACCTCTATGGCCCTGATGCTGAGCATTGTGGCTGGTGTGGCTATCATTGGTGCAAGTCCAGAGCCATACTTCTAGAAGAGGATCGAGTTGCTAAGGCAAGTCAGAACAGCTTTGGGTGAGGACGTCAGTGTGTGCCTAGTGATAAAAAAAAAAAAGAGAGAGAGAGAGAAGTGAGATGGAGCCATTTATAATGCCTGTGAAACATGAGCAAGAATGGTGCCAAAGATGTCAGTGCAGCAAGATGTGGTGGAGAGAGCGAGGGTCCTCAGCCTGCTCTGTGGGAAGGCTCACGTGTCATGTTTCCCTGGAAGTGAACGAGCGTGGCAAAGCTGTCTTATGAGACAGAATTTAAGAATGTTAGTTTGAAGGGAATGGATAATTTTCCGATGCTTTCATCTCGTAATGGTTAGCATCGGCCAGAATGAAGCCAACGCTCAAGCTCCTGATGAAAAATCATATGTCGGCATTACATTAGCAATGAGTGGCTTCCAGTTGCTTTAGTTATTTAATACCCCATGGAAATCCATCTTGGCATGCCTCTCGTATCAGCATCAAAGTGAGATTTTTCCTCTCTGAGGCAGTCTCAAAAATTGGACACTGTTTTCCAGTCCCCTGCAGTTTCTAGGCAGGGGTGTGATGGTCTGCAATTGCTCATCCCCTTTCAGGGCAAGACTCAGATTCTAACTCCCACATAAAGCCCAGTAGATTCAAATTACAGAATCAAATGAGGTTAGCAAGACAATCCCTTCTCTCCCCCTCTCTGGGAGCAATAAATAGCGTGCCTAGAGAGGAAACAGAACCAATGGGAATTCTCCTGATTTATTTGGTAAGAACTATAGGATTGTTGCTGAAAGCGCACACTGCCCAGCATGCCTGCTTGAGGAGGTTGGGCATTGCAGGGATGGCCAGTGAGTAAAGTTTTTAAAACTTCAAGGATGTGAGGCCAGTCAGGCTGCCCCTAGGTGAAGGCTGACCTTCTGGGCAGTTTTGCCTAAACTAGTTACATAGTTTTTTGACATAAAATGAGGTAGGAAATTAATAACTTGATGCACTAAAAAGGTAAAAGGTAGTTTGAGTCATCCTTTCATTTAACAAATATCTTGAGTACCTATTCTCAGTATAAAACTAATCTAGATTGTGTGTAGATGGGCTGATAAAAATATTGCTGCTTACCTTTATAAAAAAGTGTTAATAACATACCAGATTAAATGTCTATACTAGAATTGAATAGTGATGTGACTGGAGAAAAGATGGGATCATTCACTCAACAAATGCTTATTAAACACCTACTGGGTGCCAGGCACTCTACAAAAATGTTTGAGAATGTGAGAATCATTTTTTTTTTCTTTTTTGCTTTTAACACACTTTTGTTCTATAGGGATGCAGCTAATAGACTTGCATTTGAGAGGCAATAGTTTTCTCCAGCTATTGCATATGTGAAACTTGCAGTTGTACAGTTCTGACTATATGGCAGATTTAGCAATTGCTACCTTTCACTGATAATGAAGGAATGAGTTCTTGCATATGGTGACCCAGCAGCCCAGGGCATGTCTTTTTTAGATAGTGTTCAAGTAAAAGAAGGGAATAAGCCATGTGTTTATACTAGAAGCCTGGTGCATGAAATTTGTGCATGTGTAGTGTATGTAGGCCTGGCTGGCGATCAGGGCTGATTGGGGCCTTCCTGCTGCTGGCCAGGGCCTTTCTTCTGGCTGCCTGATGGGATCTTTCTTTTTCTGTGCCGTCCTCTGGTGGCCAGTGCATGTCATAGCAAGCGATTGAACTCCTGGTCAATCTCCTGAGGGGACACTTTGCATATTAGCCTTTTATATGTATAGATTATCTAATAGATAGCCAAAGTTGCAGACGTTTTGGGCAGGATCCTTCCTACCAGAAGATTTTATTCCCTACATAAAAGCAACCTATTAATTGAATTTGTTTTTACACTATTTGTGCCATGTCTAGATTTCTTAATAATACATCCTGATTCTGTGGTGCTTAAGTAAAATATTTTATAACTAGAGACCTAGTGCATGGATTCATACACCAGTGGGATCCTTCAGCCTGGCCTGTAGGGGTCAGGCTGAAATAAGCTCTCCAACATCCCCTGAGGGGTCTTGGATTGTGAGAGGGTAGTTCTTGGGTGATGTACCCTAGAATTGGGCTTCGATCTCTTGGGTTCCAGTTGTGTCACCTGAGAACCACAGCTGCCAAGTCACTGCAGCTTGGCAGCTTCTGTATTGAGCGGCTGTCCCCTGGTGGTCATTGTGTATCATAGCTACTGGTCGGATGATTGAATGGTCAGATGGTCACTTAGGTTTTTGTATATATAGATGATTTCAGGAAGAAAAGTATTAAAGTTTTCTTACCTTATGCTCAGTTAAAGCTAGAATATTTGGATGTTTATAGAAAAACTGGACTAATATTTTAAAAATGAAGGTCCACAAATGATTAACAAGCACTATATTTATACATCTAGACAAATATAGATATATAAAAGTAAATGTATATGTATGGCATTCTTTATAGTAATTAATGTGCATAGTAATTCCTACTAGTCACTAATTATCTTGATGCCAAATTGCCTGGATGATAGCCATGTATGAACTTCTTTTTCCGATTAATTTGAGACCCATTCCATCTATTGGAAAAACATTTTATTAAATTGATTTTTACACACACACACACACACACACACACCCCACATGAAATTTTCTTTCCCTAAAAGAGTAGTCCTGAGGAATTCATCTTCATAAAACTCTATAAATGCAGCTTATATTTTACCTTCAAGATATTATGAGGGTTAGTTTTTAGGGATTACAAGAATACAACTATTTTGGCATATGTATGAAACTCATGTGATACTTGGTGTCTACTACTATAAAGTATTATTTTGAGCATTTCTTAAGTAAATGTCATGACATTTAGAAAAAAAATGTACCACAACTATGAAATAGCAAAGGCCAGATAGAATATTAACTCCATCCCATTCAGATCTGTCTCTTATTCTGTACCTCTAGGTAAAAAGCTATTCAATATATATGTGGCTTTAGCAACACCTTCAAGTCATGGTAAATTTACTTTAAATTATAAAGACCTGACAGTAGTGTGTGTAGTTACTTTTCTTTTTCCCACCTTTCTTAGATTACTAAGAGGATACCTCCAGGGGGGAAAAAAGTCTCACAAAGTGAGAACTTGTGGTCAAGGATAAAACTAGAAACAGACAACAAATTACTAATAGTCTGGGAAGTTCTCTTGGGAGAGGGGAATGTGGACCCGATAACAATATTTAGATGCTTGAAATAGAAGTGCCCTTTCTTTGCCATTTTATGGGCCAACTAATTTACTTTTTTCATCTCTAAGGTAGTGAACATTAAATTTGCCTTTAGTTTCTTATTTAAAATCTTACAGAATATTAAACTGCAGAGAGACATTTCTGCAGTGTTTCCCACTTTGGGTTCCTCAAAAAAAAAAAAAATTCCTACAGGATGCTCTGAAATAAAACAGTGTGAGGTCATGCAAGTGCAGGAGATATCACAGGCTACAGACCCTCCTGGAAAGTCACATATTAGTAAATGGGAAGATCTAGAAAGTGGTATAATGAATCCTGTTCATTTTTGTTTGTCAGATTTCCCTCAGTTATGTGACCACAGAACCCCTGATATTATCGACTGTAACAGCTGTTCACTTCATCAGAACTAATGTTGCACAGTACATTGAGCTCTGCGGGAAGCACCCCTTCAAGTGTTCTTCCCTAATGGCCCCTTCGCCTGCACTTAGAACTCTTCACAATTGAAAACAATCCCACATTGCTTTCTTAAATCCCTGTCCTAGGAAAACTCCAGTCCTTGTTTCTCAGTCCTAAGATCTCTTATCTGCTTGTTTTAGGTTCCATCTGTGTGTTTGTTTGTTTTTTTCTTTTTCTCCCTTCTTAATTGCTGCTTTTCTTATGAGACCCATCTACCCTCTCATAAGCAAACTACAGACAATTTTATTTATTCAGCACATAAATATTAAGCATCTGTAATGTGACAAATTGTACACTAGGTACTTAGGCACTCAGGTGAGAAAGGAAAATCTCAGTATCTTTCTCCAAGGAGAAAGCATTGTGCATATTGTTACAATAATTTGCAGATGTGTTGCTGCCATAAGAAAAGTGTGAAGGAGTGAAAATGGGGGAAGATAATGTTTAGATTAGGGCCACATTAAAAAGACATATGGAGGAAAATTGAGATGGAATTCCACGTTGGGGGGAAAGCATTGAAAAATAAAACTACAGAAATACTGAAAATAATGAAGCCTAGAAACAATTCAATGGAGAGTCTCCCAGCTTGGCTAGTATATAACGGGAGGCAGTTTGAGATACACTTGGAACAGAAGTTGGGAAATAATCTTATGTGCCAACCTAATGGATAAGGCTTTTATGTGGAAGGCAGAGGCAAATATCAGAGAATCATTGGATGTCTTTAGAGATTAGCTTAGCATTTACTAGGAAAAACCTCAAGTGAAAGATGATTAGAATCTGGGTCTAGGGGGAAGTTGGTGGAAATGCAAAGATTAGATGAACAGATTCAGAAAGACTTGGCAAGTAATCAGTGATGGAATGAATACAAAACAAGGATGAGCCTGAGTCTTTGAACTTTCTTCTAGGAGAATCTAGAGAGAAATGGGAAAGTTGAGATGCAGCTAATTTGGTGGTAACTGAGTATTTGGATTTTGATATATTCCTTTTAAGAGGACATGAAACATAGAGATGGCATTTCTGTGTAAGCAATTAAAAATGCAAACTTGGAGAGTAATAGAGAGACTCGTTAAAATAAAAATTCTAAAACTCCTGTAGGTAAAATGAATAATATTCATTTTTATCAAGGAAATTTATCAGATTCTCACAAGAAAAAGTACAAAGTTATAATGAGGCAAGACTTAACTGGAAAAATTCTAGAAAATGGAAGGAAAGGGCCAATAAAAGCCATAAAGAAATGGTGTGGGGTAAAAAGAGAATCAGGGGAAAATACATATTAAAAAATAATAATAAAGAATAAAATAAAGATTCAGGGTAGTTAAAAACCCATAGGAAACCAGAAAATAAAAGTCACAAGCAGTGCTGGGAATTGGAACAGAGGTAAAGAAGGACCCATTTTGAGGGAAGTCTGCTAGATTTGGTGAGTCTGAGGTCATTACTGAGCTTGGAATGGTGCCAGGAGGACAGCAGTTAGGACTGGAGTTTGCCCTGGGATTCCACGGAGGGCTTGCCAAATCCAAGCCGCAGGTCAGTTCTCTTCCTTAATGCCTTCCCAAAGATTCTGAGCCTGGAGATCTATAATAAGGCCAGAAAATTTCCACTTCCAACAGATTCCCAGCTGATGCTGATAATGCTAATGTTAATGTGGCTAGTCCAGGAACCTACTTTGAGAACCATTGTAAAAGAGTGATGGGAAATTGTAGCAAATGCAAAAGAACAAGGAAATAAAGGATAATGTGGATGTGTATACAGCAAATGGAGGCAAGTTCAAATATTTGCTTATGAAAAGAAGTTGTGAAAAGGTTGTAGTCCTGGGGACTGAATTCTCCTCCCATAGCTCAGATATAGTAGGTACTCAGGGGCTTATATACATTGAAGATATCCAATAGCCATTTTTCCCCCTCCTTGCTCTGATAGAGAAGACTTCTTAAATGTAGACACCTTTCCTAAACTCCTCCATCTCTTTTTTCCCTAGGCTTACCCAAAATTTTATCTTATAACTAAAATATACCACCAGTGTGACAATCGTCCTCCTACTACCAAAGTTGGGATATAGGAAAGTATGAGGCTGTTTGCAGAGTTTTGTAATTAAAAGGAGCAGAAGGATATGTCAAAAAATTACCTCAGCCTTGCAAATGCAGCAGTGTGTGCATTTTAACATTTATGTGCTTAAAGCTCAAGATCTGTTTTGCAAAGATATCAGAATTTCTACTTTCTCATAAAACTGCAAGAACTTGGCAGAAAGTGTTGCTTTTCCCCAAAATGCAGTTATGCTCATGTGTAATCCCAGGAAATATGAATTAATGCTACTCTTGCAGTTTAGAAAAAAGCCATTTCAAAGTCTGTGTAGTGGTTTTCTTCATGACACTATGATTTTATTGCCTATAATTTAGCAAACCCTGGTGCTTCCTGATGAACTGTTTATGGCCCTTACATTTTTTCCCAAGTGCCAGGTATAGAATATTTATTTAAATTAAAATGTTTTCTCTTATTCAAAATTTTTTAAGGATCCTGCTCTTGGCATAATTGACTCTTAACTTGGGTAAGAAGAGAATGGAGTGGCACAAATGTAATCAAAGGCTGGCAGAAGGCTGAAGCTTCTATTAATGACTAGAAGTCAGCTTCAGGACATCAAAAGGTTACTTAGTTGATATGTAAATGTTAGCTTTTTATGGGAAATTGGAGGAATAAAAATTCAAGTAGAATTAAGGAATACTATAAGAAGAAAAGGGACTGTAGAGGAGGCTTAGTGTGTCCCTGCCAGTAATCATGGTGTGTTTATTGAATACCTACTATGTGCCTGACATATGAAGGAAACTAAAGTATCAGGTGCATGCCATGTTTCAAGTAAATACTATCTACTTGGGTAATAAGACAAAATTACATAGAATAGCAGCAAACAAATATTTTTAAATGGCTGTTGAATGGCATAGTACATATTAAATGCTGCATTAATGCATCAACGTTGAAGAATGGTAACATAAACTAGCACAGAAAAGACTAATTTAATTAATTGATTTCATTTAATGCTGCATATCCCACATGTATTTGACCATTATATTCCTTCTCTTTTTTTTCAAATAACAACTTCAATATTCTAATGCGGCATATACTTTAGGAAGCGAGAATGGGAGGGCAAAGCCAAACAACTAACTAATTATCTTATCTTTCGTTCTAAATTTCCCAAGCTCTAAAATTAAAATAATATTGGCTATCCCATAGAATACATAGGGATTAAATTAGATTGTGTGTGTTTGTGTGTGTGTGTGTGTGTGTGTGTGTGTGTGTGTTTAGGAATTACAGATAAATCTTAAATCTTTATCTCAATGTATTCTCCTGGTCTTCCCTTGTCTTTCATGACCTTGATGCTGTTAAAGAGTGTGTGTGTATCTGTGTGTGTGTTTGTGTGTGTGTGTGTGTATAATTTCTGAGAGGAAGGGAGAGGGAGAGAGAAACATCAATGGTGAGAGAGAATCACTGATCAGCTGCCTCCTGTATGCCTCCCACTGGGAATCAAGCCTGCAACCCAGGTACATGCCCCCAACCAGAATCAAACCCAGGACCCTTCAGTCTGCAGGCTGATACTCTATCCACTGAGCCAACCCAGCTAGGGCTGGGACAATTATTTTTGACAACTCTCTCAGTATTTGAATTTGTCTGATATCCCCTCATGATTACATTCAGGTTATGGATTTTTGCCAAAGAAGTATTTGTGACCTTCCCAGTGCTTCATATCTGAAGCACCTGGTGTCTGTGTCTCATCGCTGGTGATGTTAGATTTCATCACTAGGTTAAGGTGGTACTCACTAGGTTTCTCCTGTTCTCCTCTGTTTCATTCTATAATTATGTAAATATCACATTACTAATAAAAAATTTTCCTACTTGTTTTAGCATCATTGATGACTTTTTTTTTCTGAACTGGTTACAAACATGATGGTTGCCAAATGATGACATGAAATTCCAAGTCAAACGCAGTTTTTAAAAATCATGTGTTCGGAAAAATGCTACTCTGTGTGAATGACTTGAGTTTACAAAATGCTCCTCTGAAGTAAACTGTTCTATATACAACAGGAGAAAACATTGCTAACACCCCGCTGTGACTCTAATGGAGCCAGGCTCTCCTGCAAAGGTCTGGGAGGCAATTCAGGCTAATGAGCAGCTATGCATTTCAAAACTTCTATTAGAGACAAAGCTTTGTCCACTAATGATTTCTTTAAAGCATTGAGAAATTGTTTGTGCTTGGAATAAACTATTTTTATGAAGAAATTCAGGTCTGGCCAGCAGGACTTGGTTCTGCTTAAAGACATGAAGAATTTTGGCAGGGGTGTGGGGGTAGTGGTGGTGGTTTGTATTTGTTTTGTTTTGTTTTTGCTTTTACTGAAGCAATAATCTTGTTTGTATGTGACTGAAAGCAGATTATAAGCCTTTAAAATAGGCTTGTTTGAAATAGCCACAGGGTTTCTCTTCCCTGTGTAGGGACACTAGCTAGCTCCTTTTTCCCCTTCCTTGAAAATTATGGCCAAAAATTAATTCTCATAACAACTATGAGATGTATTGGATTAAAAAAAAAAAGTTTAGCCACTTTTTAGAAATTATTGTTCTTATTAAAATTATTGAGTATTAAAATCAAGCATTGTATTTTAAAATAAGAACTTGCAAATCATAGAATAAAATGTATAACATGAACATATCACTTCTTTTGTTCTAGGTTTAGGATATCTATCTATCAAATCCTGATTGGTTGACCAGTTGCTATGACACACTCTTACCACCAGGGGCAGATGCTCAATGCAGGAGCTGCCCTCTGGTGGTCAGTGCTCTTGCTCAGCTGACCAATGGGCACCAGATGCCAGACTCATAGCTGGTGAACACAGCTGCTATGACACAAGCCTCTCTCGCCTCCAGGGCAGCACTACTAAGGGGCAGGCGCAGCATGGTGGGATAAGCAGGAGTGATGCAGTGCCCAGCCTGGCTCAGGCTCTTCCCTGGCTGCCTGCTGCTTCCTGCACTACTACATCCCTCGGGAAATGTCAGACTGCCAGTTTCGGCCCGATCCTCACAGCCAACTGGCAGTCCGATATCCCCCAAGGGGTCCTGGATTGTGAGAGGGACTCCATTGATGCACGAATCCATGCACTGAGCCTCTAGTACCTATACAATAGTCTATATATTCTCAGTGAATCTAAAACCACCTTGTGAGGTATTTTCCTGATTTACAGAACACAAACTGAGACAGAGAGGAGCTGTGTTCTTCATTCATTTCTAGTGTTTATGAGTTCTACTTATAAGTGATGGGAATTAGAACATGTTTTTGTTTATCTATGTTAATGAGAATAATATTGAGACTGAATTGAGCATGCCTATGGCTCAAGAGGCTCATAAATATTTTCTACTTTTGTGTCCACATGTGGCATTTTGGGACCCAATATGTTCACCTGACATATTTCATCCCTAGAGAGTATAGATTTAACTTCCTATAAGTCCATTGATATTATTAAAGAGCATCTACTGATATTATAATTTAAAACTTACTTTTTAAATGTTCCCTACTGGCCAGCCAGCGTCACTCAGTGGTTGAGCATTGGCCTGGGAATCAGGAGGCCACAGTTTGATTCCAAATCAGGGCATATGCCAGAGTTGCAGGCTCAATCCCCAGTAGGGGCATGCAGTAGGCAGCTGATTGATGCTTTTCTCTCATCATTGATATTTCTTTCTCTCTCCCTCTCTTTCCTCCTCTAAAATCAATAAAAATATATTAAAAATAAAAAGTTGTATACATTTATACTCACTTATTGAGTATTTGTTGTGCCTGGCACTGTACTGGACTCTACACTTATAACCTCTGTTTCCATGCCTTTTAGATAGGAATTTTGAATTCTGATTCTATACATCAGGAAGCTGATGCTTAGAGGTAGATTCGCTCAAGACCAAAGCACCGGAAAGTGCAGAGTTAGGACTACATTCGGTGTTTGGTCTGATTTCAGAGTACATAATCCATCTACCATGCTGACCATACTGGCTTTCACAAGGATGCAGGGATGTGTGAGTAAGAAAAAGACTATCATGCATGGTTACAGTACAGTGTCTTAACATAAATAGAAGACACATTTTCCTGTGTATGTTTTTAAGTTTACTTCAAAATGTGTATTCATGACTTATTAGTGCAAAGTTTAAATATTATATAAGAATGAAAATAGTTTAGAGGGAATTTGGGGCTGGAGATTGGGGCCATAACATCGAGGATATAGTCAAGTAATAATACTCTTTTGTCATTGCCTGGTGTATCAGTTCTGCTGAGACCCCCTCCATGCCAACGGATTCTTCTAGCAGCTTTCTGTTGTGGTGTAATAGCACAAACTACTTCCTCTGCCTGGGATGTTATATTGCCCCATTCTATGAGGCTGTCTCCTACTCATCCTTCAGGTCTCAATGCAAATATGACTTCCTCACCTGCCCACACCCCTTACTAAATTTTAAGTTCCCTGAGGCCAGACATCCATCTGAATCCCTAGTTACTAAAATTATGTCTGGCACATAATAGATATTCAGTACACAATTGTTAAACAAATGGATGGGTGGGGAGATGAAAATGAAAGAAAAAAGGGAAGGAGACAAGGGGAGAGAGAAGAGAAAAGAGACAACAAGGAGGGGAAGAAGAGAGGGAAAAAGAAAGGTAGAGAGGAGGAGAAAGACAAATTCTCAGCCAGGTTATAAAACAAACATACAGGAGTGGGCAAAGTAGGTTAAATTACCAGCCATCGTTACCTAAAAGATAAACCATTAAGTAAGGATATGAAATAAGCAACAGTAATAATAAGACAAAAAATATAAATAAGTATGGTAATTAATAAATAATACATGAATAAACTGTGTTTTGCATAAACCTTATTTGCCAGTCCCTGTATTGTAATGCAAAAAAAAAAAAAATTACCCAACCTAAAGGCCAGTAAAAATGAGTTCAGCTGTCCATTTATTCATTTGTTCTATATTATTGAACAAATTATTTCTCCTCTATGAACCTCTAATTTCTTATCAGTAAAAGAGCATTTGAACTTGAAGAGGCATCTCAGATATCGTAAAACTCTATTATTCTCCAGAACTATAATTGTCAGGAGACACATGTTCTCAAATGCCTAATATGCATTTCTCCACTTCTCCAACTTCCAAAGGAAAATACAACCCATGGCCTGAAACAATGCAAATCTGTTTGAAAATACTGTTCTCTATCACTCCAGCTTTTATCTCCCAAAACTAAAGCTAAATAGAGTCATTAAACTCAATTCTTGGACCTTTGTTCCCTTGTAATCAGTAAGGACTACTATATTTTGACTGAAAGAGACAGATAAAAGCATGTAAGAGCCTGAGCAGCAAGAATGATAGGCTGCACCATTTATTTGGCTGCATGGATGTCATTTTCTAAAAAGAGTGAGGTTACCCAGGTTTTTCTTGATTAGGATTTTCCGGTGGCATCCACACTTGATGGAACTGTGAGTAGTCAGGAAGGAAGAACAGCAAAATAGTGTGTATTACACAGCTAGTGGGCTCTGGCACATTACTGATTTGGTTTGATATGATGCATCTCACAGAGAGGCTTCTGCACGTGACTACGTTACCAATGTTCTGCAGAGTGTTAGCTGAGAAATGAAGTGAATTGTAGTCAACTACAATGAGAAGGCTTGAAGAAGCCAGAAGTGCTGCCTTGTAACTCCAACATGAAAGAGTTGTGCTGAGTGGATGGGCAAGGACCTTTCTGAACACACATACATATAAGCTTCTCCCATTTGAAGCTATACAGTACACACACACACACACACACACACACACACACACACACACAAATGTTCATAAATACATGTAACTCCATTGAGTTTTAGGAAACTTTTGGATTCCACCCAGTAAAGTCAAACACAGTTAAAGCACTGGATTTGTGTTATATATTCAAACCTTAAATGTGTTATTTCCTAGGATACCAAGACTTACTCTGATTTTTAAGGGGTAACTGTTAATTAAACTAGGGTAGTTTATAGTTTAAAATCTAAGTGTTGAAACCATCCTATTAAAAATTGGAAATAATCATAATAAAAATCTAACAGGATACAGTTAATTCTTAATACCCATACGAGGGAAAAAGTAAATGTAGAGTTTATGTGTAATATATTAATAGTACTATGCCTTTACATATGCCTTTACATATAGTATGCCTTTTTAAAGCTTTAGATTATTGCTGATGCTTCTCTTGCTAGTATTGCTATTGGTCATAAGCTAATTGAGTGTGGCAGCTATGTCTCATATTTCTTGGTATCTCAGTCATAGATTCCAAGAATTAAATGCTCCATTAACATGTTGTGGCAGATTGTCTTGGATTTTGCATAGTTTAAAAATGACCAATTTGTGTTTGTCTTTGAAATGTGCATTTTACTCATATTTGGGTGTCTATTGCTTTTCAACTCCCATTGAACTGACCTGTGACATCTCCAGGGTACGGAGGAATTGTCTAGTTTCCCATGCTGCCATTCTTACAAGTTGCTTCATTATGGTAGACATACTTTTCTTCAGACTAATGCAAACTTAATCTTCTTTCAAAACTCTCACTTCAGGTAAGGGACCAAAAAGTTATTTTTCATGTTCCTCTCTGGTGAAGTGAATTGAGGGACTTCCCTCCTGTATGCACCTATTCCTTTAAATATGTGCCAACCAATGTGTAATAAAGCTTTTTCAATGTCAAGTTTTCAGTGAATGCCCAGCAAGTGAAAAATAAATAATTCAATGAACTGGGGTCTATGGATAAACCAGGAAGCAGTGTCAATAATATACCCACAAATAAGTGAAAGTTGGTTGCATCGAGTTTACATGGTTTTACTAAAAACCATGTCAGGTGCCTGAAACATAAGTGCCTTCTCAAGAAAATTGAAGAGGCATAATTTAAAGAGATGTGGCCTGGTGCTCCATGCTTCATGCATCCTAATCAAGTAAAGCGGTCACTGAAATTGCTTTTTGTCATCTGGATAAGAAGCAATTACAGTTACACTTCAGGTTGCTGGTTTGAGTTAGGGAATAAGACAGTCTATTTAGTGGACTCCTACAATCAACTGAGGGTTAATGAATGTGCATAGCTGTGAAAATGTAGTGCAGCAAAGAGGAAAATCTCTTAACTGCTTAGAAGGTGGAAACTTTACAAATCCAATATAATACCTTCCCTTTCCAGATTATACTGTTAGGATTGGTGATAATTTTTTGTTTTGTTTGCTTCTTACTAAAATTGGGAAAATATCTCCAAATTATTTCTTAAAAAAACCATATTTTCATTATAAAGTTGAGTTTTAACATGGTAGACAATAAATTTAGTTAGAATAGATTTCTTCATAAAATGTCCTCTATCTCAATTAATAAATACTGCAATATAATTTATAATCTGATCCCAATGATATGGTGGGTTCCTCAATAATTTTTTGAGACATCCATTTATAATAGGTCTCCAAAATGTTTGTTGGAGTACATTTTTATATTATGTTTTACGCATTGGATGAATTGGAAAATTTGTCTCCTGGTGCTTATTCTTGATGTACTAGAAGTCTGTAAAAGTAGTGTCTGGCTTGTTATTGTTGTTAGAAGATTTTTCTGGGAAGATTGAAGAGTTTGCGTCAATTGGTACTTTTGGTAGTTTTACCTTCACCTTCCTGATCAATCTACACTCTATAAATTGCTACTTACTTAATGGGTATAGTAAGCTGAGTTGTTGTTAACCAAGTTTTTACTATTCAAAAAAAACAAATGATCTCTGACCAGTGTGGCTCAGTTAGTTGAAGCATCATCCCCTATACTGAAAGGTTTCAAGTTCACTCTCTGATCTCTGTTAGGGACACCTACAGAAGACAACCAATTGATATTCTCTTCCCTCCTTCCCTCTCTCTCCCTCTCCCTCTCCCCCTCCCTCTCCCTCTCCCCCTCTCTCTCC
This sequence comes from Pipistrellus kuhlii, assembly GCF_014108245.1. Classification (NCBI taxonomy): domain Eukaryota; kingdom Metazoa; phylum Chordata; class Mammalia; order Chiroptera; family Vespertilionidae; genus Pipistrellus; species Pipistrellus kuhlii. The sequence continues at coordinate 29,607,087 of NW_023425427.1, forward strand.
CTTCCTCCCTCCCTCCCTCCTTCTCTTCCTCCCTCCCTCTCTTCCTCCCTCCCTCCCTCTCTTTCCATCCCTCCCTTTCTCCCTCTCCCTTCCCTTCTCTCTAAAATCAATAAACATTGAAGATTAAAATAGGAATAAAGAAAAAGAAAACAATTGAGATTAAATGGGAAAGCTTTCAGAATAATTCTAACTATTGAATACAACAAAATGTTTGGCCTACAGAAGGAAGGAATTGGGCTGGAATTACTAACAGGTGGAGATTAGTCTACTTTTATCAGTTTCTTACTGTAAAAAATGAATAAGTGCAAAGTGATTTTGCACATGCTAAGCCATATATCTGGTCATTTTTAAAGGCATGGGCTAGCTAGAGTAAGATTTTAAGTTATTTCAGTTAAATTTCCACAATGACTTCATGCACACAGAGTGGTGTGCTAATATGTTAAACCCAACAACCTTCTGGGGGAAAAACTACAAATGGACAGATTTGTAGTATTGTTGATTCCATGGTATTAAGACTTCTATCATGGCTGATTTCTAGCTATGAAGATGATGTTATCAAGTGTAGAGTTGGGAAGATCTATGTACAATTAGCTCTTATCCTGAGACAAACAAGCCCAAGCAAACTGTTGCACGCCCCACCCCATATACTATTTAGCCTCTAATATCTCAGGTATTTAATTTTGTAAATAATACATAGAGGTAACTCAAAATCCAGTATAAAATGATCTAATCTGGTTAAATGAAATATTCATCTTTCTTTTCCCTGGGTTTTAGTCGATTAAATAGAACAATGAGGCTTGTCTCTTATTGGAAATAAGCACTATTTAGTAAAACACATTCTGATGATAAATATTATTTATATGCATGGAGTCTTCACTAAACCTTTTATCATTTTGCCAATGACCCGGACTTACTGAGAAAGCTCAGTGATGCCTGGATTCTACTCTTCCAAGCAGAACTGTAGCATAGCCACTATGAGAATCAGAAAGGGCAGCTTCAAAGTACTCTCTTTGAATATATTAAAGTCAGCTGTGTCCTGGGGATCTTACTATCAGCACAATATGCTTCTTAGAACAACTCACTCTGGCTGTTTGGCTTCTCTAGAGTTCAGGACCCCTTCTCTCCCCCCCCCTCCCCCCCACACTTTCCTGCTTGATTCAGAGACTGCAAACCCCAACCTGCTTGAGCTGGAGAGATGACTTATCAATAGAATATCAGATGGGTGCCAAACGAGTCAGGTAGAAAGAGTATCTGGTTGTTTAACTGAACTTGATAATAAACTAGAGGTCCAGTACACAAAATTCTTGCATAGATAAATCCTTAGCAGCTGTCAGGGGACTTCCTTTGTTCTGTGCCTCCACCTGGTGGTCAATGCATGTCATAGTGAGCAATCGAACTCCTGGTCTCCAGGTCTAACTCCCAAGGGAACACTTTGCATATTAGGCTTTTATATATATACTAGAGAACCAGTGCACAAATTGGTGCACTTTGAAAGGAACTGTGAGCTGCAAGGCTGTGGTGGGCACAGGGGTGGGTCTCAGCAGGATCCCTCTGGAATCTGGGGATTGGGCCAAAACCAGCAGTCTGACTTTCCTGAGGGGTCCCGGAGTGTGAGAGGGCACTCTGCAAAGTTGCTGTCACTCGGCAGCTCCTGCATTGAGTGTCTTCCCCCTGGTGGTCAGTGCACATCATACCTACCGGCTGATTGGCCAGTCAACCAATCACTTAGTCTTTTATATATATATAGATGCTTCTAAGAGGAAGGAAAAGTCCTTTCTTACAGATTCTGGAAATTTTATTAATGAATACATACTGAGAATCCTAGATGATATAAATAGCCGTGTACCATATAGTATAACATATAGCATGATTTTGGAACTCTAGAAATTGTTTACCACTAATCAATAAATCTCTCCCAAATCTACACAATTACATCATTATTGAAATCAATTAAAAGCATAAATGTGCATTCCTCCCTGATGGAATTTTATAATATAAAATCAATATCTGAGCAATCCAGTATGCCTCCTCTTATAATGAAATTGAATACTTCATTTTTTCCCAAAATCCACTGACAAAATACTAATGCTAATAGTAGGAATCATCATGATAAAACTGCTATAAAAAGATTTGGAAAACATACCTTCAGTGGTGTGGTAGGAAAAATAAATGCCTACATTTTCAGACTTAAGGTTAATTGGACACACGGGTTGCTTTTTCAATTTACTAGTCTAGATATTTACATCATGCACTCTTATTATATCAGCCAGAGTTAATAAAATGTTATTACACTTTCGTAAATTTATAATTACTGTCTTCTTAGCCTCACCCTCACTTCTGCAATCTTTTTTTTCTTTTGTACTCTTGACCTATTAGTTTGTTACACTTCTGTAATATTCAGACTGTATTTCTATAATATGTTGAAATTAATAATGGGTTTATAACCCAATACTTACTTTAATATCAAGTTATAAATCCTGATACTAGTAAATACATCAAGAATAGGTTCCAATATCTCCTGCTTAGGTCAGTTACTAGTGGAGGTTTCAAATTTCAGTGGTTTTAAAATTATTTTTTAAAATGTATTTTACGAAAGAATCAGTGGCCAAACACATTAGTCTGGGATTGATCCAGTGTCTCCAGCCTTGACCTTCAAGTTGAGATTTTTACATACTAAAAAGGAGAGTGTGAAATCTCCCATGATCATAGAAACTGGAAATTCCAAGGCCCTAGTGGATTATAACTTGACATAATATTTTTTAATATTGCTAAAAATACCAACCACCACAAAAGTAATAAAGTTTATTTTGCTTTTTAAAATATCTACTTTGTGCCACTCTACTAGGTATATCATAGATATGGCATCCATTCTTGATAGCAACTTGACAAAGGAGTGTTCACTACCTTGTTTTTAATAAATAAAGAAATTGAAATTTTAAAAAGTTTAGAGAAAAATATGAGGTGGAACCAATATTCAAACTCAGATCAAGCTGACCCAAGTTCTCTTGTGCCACTAAGGCCACCCGAGTTTTAGTTCTGAAAGGGCAGAGACCATGTTGGTCATGCTCATCTTTCTAATTCCAGAGCCTAATAGTTTGCTTGGCATTCACGGTATATATGTGACTTGAAAGAATAAATGAACATCTATTCTAAGTTCTTGTTAGCTGTCTTATTAAAGTTAGAATTATAAACGTTAATTTTTTTCTTAAATTTTCAGACATCTAATGAGATCATGTGATGTATAATGGTTGTAGCATTTTCATTCCTCAGAATGTAACAGTGGGGAGTAGTTGGAGCCCCAGATAAAATCTAACAAAGACTAGAGAGATGCTTAAATAATTATAAAATTGTCATTAGTTCAACAATTCAACATTTGATTCAAACAATGTTATTGGTGACCAATAAATACCTTGTGCCTAAGCAATTTCTTTTTAAATGTTCCATGTGATTATCAGCATAATAAATGCAAGAAATAAGATATTTAGGAGAAATATATTCAGTCTTTGTAACCCAGGTAAAACTACCAAATAGTATTGACTACATCCTGGGTTTTGAATTCATGAATTTTCTATTATAACTTAATATATTTGTCATTTATGTCCAAGCCAGCATTACTGCACTAGATTCCAAAATTAATGATCTTGCTTATACTAAAATAATGTTTTGTGTTCTTAAAATGTCGTTTAGCCTGATTAGTCAAGGAAAACCTGCATGTCATTTGAGCAATCTTGAAGCTTCATTAAAATGAAGAATTTTGTCATAAGAGAGACATAGAACTCTTCTTACCAAGTGAGGTTTTTCTGTTATCTCTAAAAACAAATGATGGAAAATTATTTTTAAATAACTTTCCCTAACTATGAATAACATATGTTCATTGAACAAACTTTAGAAAATATAATCAAAAATAAGAAATTAAATGTATCTCCTGAGCCTAAGATAACCATAGTGAACATTCATTAACATGTGTTATGTATGCTAACAGACTTTATACTTTATTTATAGATATGTGAGTCAGTAGGAAGGGAATGTGAATCAGACTTTCTTCTCTTTATACAAACCTTCAGCATGTCATTTCAGGTATTTGGATCGCTGGAGTTGTGCCCTTAGCTAAGAGACAAGTCTCTATCCTGGAACATGACTCCAATGAAAAGGGTAACCCACCAAAGCAATGTCATAGCCCTGTTCTATTCTAATTTTCTACTAAATACTCTTTCCTGTATCTATATAAGAACGTGGAATGATTTAATATGGTTTGTTGTTAAAGGTTTATCTCATAAAATATTGTTACATACCTTGATTCATAAATATTTTATAATGCCAGAAGGACTATTCTTCAGAATTCGTACATTTAAAAATCTATTTTCTTCTTTATATCATAAGCTTAGATGATCTAATCTTCATTATGGAATGTATTTTTCTTTAGCATATCTTTACATAGTAGTTGAATTCAGAATAGGTAAATCTTGAACTTTTTATTTATACAACATTTACATCTTAATTTGCTGTCATTTTATATTTTGGTAGTCTTTCAATGTGTAACGTTTACTCCATACTGAAGTTTGTATATCCTTGGCACTAGAAATCTGTGAGTACATAGAACATAATTCCTCTTATTACTGTTAAGCTGACTCCTTTAGTATTTTATTTATTTGATCTCTTTTTTCATTTCAAAACTAATAGGTTTTAATTTTATTTTTTGACTAGAGGCCCATTGCATGAAGATTCATGCAATAGGCCTTCCTTCCCCTGGCTGCTGATACCAGTTTTCCTTTGGCACCCAGGACCCAGGCCTTCGCTCTTGCCACCGCTTTCTGTCTTTGCTCTGGCTGGAACTTCTAGTCTTTTCTCCCGCTGGAGCGCCACTCCTTTAGCTCCCTCCACCCCCGCCCTCCTCCTCATATCAGGCGTCCTGACCGACCTGACCAAATTCTGGAATCTAGAACGTAAAGGGGTTTGATTAAAAAATAAATAAATAAATAAAATAAATGGTAGAATCAGCATACACAGCAAGTGATAAACCTGGATCTGGTCATCTCCAAAGGTGATATTTGTTAATATAAGCAAAAAAAAGGGAGCTCAAAACAGTTAAGTGTGTAAATGGTAGCTTTCTAAGGGGATTTTATTAAGGGGGAGTAGAAGTGATAAACTTACATGCTTGAACTCCTGAAGTAACTTACAAGAGAGGCCAACCATTGCTTGTGATGAAATATCCTTTAACAGAAGGCACGCAGTGGACTGCATTCTGATGTTCCTACTGTGTGCATGTTATGTGTTTCTTTGGCTGCATGTGATGTTTGGTGCACCAACTGTGATGACTGCTAAGTCCGAAGAAACGTGCCTGTACTTAACTACCAACATGGTATTCTCCTTAGGCATGATCGTGCTATGGCTCATTAGAAAATAGGAGTCTCATGTTTCTCATGCCCAAAAATGTAGGACATACTTGTTTCTTGTCCATTAACCATGTATTCTGGCCAGCAAAGCTCCGACTCTCGCTGGGTGGAATTCTCAGGGCTGTCATCTGTGAGCTCCAGGACTGCTTCTGCAGCTACTTCTGCGCCACTCTGCCAGCAAGGCAAGCCTACCTGCAAGGGATTTAGAGCCGACAACTCCAGTCTAGATCATTACTGTCTGTTCATCCTCATCAGTCAAGAGGGTTGCAAAATAAGGGGGGGAAATGATCAGCAGGGCTGGAAAGGATGATTATGGTGTCTCATTATCTGAAGTGAGTTGTGCTCTGGCCCAGAATAAATAGGTTGTGTGGGGTGAGAGGGTGAAGAAACTGCAGAAGTATCTCTAATTGGTGCTGGATTCACAAAACAAAGGTATGTTGGAAATCAGAGGCCCCCAAGAGGAGGACAGGATTGAGTGAGATGTATTGAGAAGCTGATTTTTCCCCCTCTCCAAGTAATATTGTGTGTTCCTGGATGGGTAAGCTGCCACCTACACAATACTGTTTTTCTTTTGGCCTGCTTTCAAATGACTTTAGAAATTAGAGATAAAGAGGCATCAGTACCCCTAGATACTGTGGGATGAGCAGATAGTAGAAGCATCAAGACAATACACAGTGAGAAAAAAATAAATGCCCTACTATCAGATAATGACAAAGTTAGCTAAGACTGGCTATATGTCAGATACTTTTCTAAGGTTTTTATGTACATTAACTTATTAAGTCCTCATAATAACTGTACGGGATCCATGTATTCTGAGATCCTGAGGCATAGAGAAATTTGAATAAATTGCCCAGGGTCATACTGCTAATAATTGGCAAGAATTCAATTTTAGAGATGATACTGAATAATTACACTCTACTATATATTTTGGGTGATGATATTCTGTTCAAGAAGACACCATGATATAACTTCCCTGGGTTTTCATCCCTGGGTAGGTAGGAACTTGCCAATTCTTTTTTTCTTCTTTTTTCTTTTAAACTTTTATCATTGAAACTATTACATAAGTTCCCATTCCAGCCCCCCCTTACCCTCGACCTCTTCTAATCCAACTCCAGTTGCAATTTTACTCAGTATTTCTACCTCACTGATACAATTCTATCCAATTTTTTCTTTCTTTTCCAGAACCTGATAATGGTTCTGCCTCTCTCCTAATATATGTGTGTGTACCTATAGCTATATACCTTTATATCTACTTACATACACATATATTCATTCTGTGAGTTTATTAAAGAGATTTTTTGGTGTTTATTGAAACTTCTTTGTTTTGGAATAAATCTAATTTTACATATGGTTGTGAAAACATACAGAAGGATGTCACGTATCCTTTACCCTGTTTCCCCCAGTAGTAACATGTTGCAAAACCATATTGTAATATCACAATCAGGACATTGACATTGGACAATCAGTCAATTTCACTTGGATTTCCCAAGTTTTACTTGTACTCATTTGTGTGTGTGCATGTTTGGTTCTATACAGTTTATTATATGTGTATGTTTCCGTGTCCACATTCCAGTCAAAACACTGAAGGGTTCCAGGACCACAAAAGTCCCTTGTGTTGCCCTTTTTATAACTACACCATGTCCCACACCTCTCCTCTGTCTCTAACCCTGGCAATAACTAGCCTGTCCCCACTGCTAAAAGTTTGTCCTTCTATATGCTTAATATAAATAAAATCACACAGTATTTGTTTTTCTCAGCTTAATGCCCTGAAGGCTCTTCCAAGATATTGTATGAATCAAAAATATGTTCCTTTTTATTATTGGGTAGTATTTCACAGTGTTTTAACAATTCACTATTGAAGGACATCTGGGTTATTTTCACTTTGGAGTTATTATGAATTAGGTTGCTATTAACATTCGTGCAGATTTTTTTGTTAACAAAAATTTTCATTTCTCTAAGATAAATGCCCCAGCGTATAATTGTTAGATTATATGGTAGTTGATGTTTAGTTTTATAAGAACCTGCCAAACTGTTTCTTACAGAACTAGAATGGCTATTATTTATACTGCCACCAACAATATATGAATAATACAGGTTTTTCCCCGTCCTCTCCAGCATTTAGTACAGTGACTATTTTTTTGTTTTGGCCCTACTAATAGGTGCATAGTGATAGCTCATTGTGCTTTTCATTTGCATTTTTCTGATGTCTAATGATATTGAACATCTTATATGCTTATTTTTGCCTTAAGACCTGTTTTCTTTTATATTAGCTCATCTTTCTTTGCTTCATCTTTACCTAGTATATTTTCCACCTTTTTTATTTTAAGCCTTTTGGTATTCTTATATATGTTTCTTAAAATCAGTATGTAATGTTTCTTTGTTGTTTGGGAATACTTTGGTTGTTATTTGTCATTTTCTGGTACAGCATACCCTTTAACTAAGCACATTAATTTTTGTCCATTGAGTTTTTATATACTAATTTGAATATTTTGGTTCAAATGTACAATCTTACTATTTGTCTTGTATTAGCCCCATATTTTTTATTTACCTTTTTTCTCTCTTTTCTTGTTTTCTTTTATTACTAAAGTTAATTTATTTAAGAAGGTCAGAAACCTAACAGAGCAGAGTTATGTTATAGCTGCCTTTCTAAGTCTCCTTGGGCACATTTTGTAAAGTTTCTTTGGTGTATTTACACAAGAAGTAGATGAACTGGTTTGCAATATGCAGTAAATGTGAAAAGTTTTATAAGAGTTTATAACACAATATCTAGTACATAGTGGGACAATATCTACTCAGTTGGTTGAATATGAGTCTTGTATTCATAACTAAATAATTTAATATAAGTACAAAAGGCAAGTTCCACAATGAGATGCCAGTTCATACTCATTGGGGTGGCTATAATTAAATAAAAATAATAAAGTGTTGGTGAGAGTGTGGTGAAATTGGAACAGTTTTGCACTGTTGATGGGATGAATTAATGAATATGCAAAATGTGGTATATACCTCCAATGCAGTATTTTCAGCCTTTAAAAGGAAGGAAATTCTGACACATGGTGCAACATGGATGAACCTTGAAGACATATGCTTAGTGAAACAAACCATCTCCAAAGGACAAAAACAGTATGCTACTACTTATAAGAAGTACCTAGAATGGGTAAATTCATAAAGAATAGAAGCAGAGTGGTGATTGCCAGGGACTGGTGGTAGAGCTGGGGGAAGAGGGAGTTATTATTTACTGAGAACAGGGTTTTAGTTTGGAAAGATGGAAATTTTCTGGAGATGATGGTTTTAGGAGAGTGTCACTATACACTTAATAATGGTTAAAAAGTTAAACTTTATGTTGTGTATATTTCATCACAGTTTTAAAAAGGGATATTAATGAGGTTTATAATATATTCACAGAAAATAATGTCTCCAGAATATTTTTACCTCTCGTGATTTATTATTAGGCTAAAGATAACTCTTATCTAGGGAATTTCTCAAAACCTGCTCCTCAGTGTGACACATGAATATTCCATTCAAAACAATATGTCTAAAATCTTCAGGGAATTAAATAAATCAATTCTGATTCATTGGCTTTCTTTTTGTTTAGCCTGTTTTCACAAGGAAAGCTTTGTTTTTAGAGTTTGAAAACATAGAACAAATGTGAGAAGTCCCAAGAGATAAAATTCAACGTGTCATGATAAAGGGGACACTCTTTTATAATAGCAATGGTTAAACACCATAAAACAAAGACAATTTAAAAATTGTTAAAGCTACTTTGCACAACTCTATGCAAATAAATTTGAAAATCTAGTTGAGATGGATACTTTTCTAGGATAACACAATTTACCAAATCTGGCCTTTAAGAGATTAAAAAAAAAAATCTTAAACCTATTTCCATAGGATAGAAATAGTTACCAAAATATCACCTCACAAAAGAACATCCCTTACATAGTTTCATAAGCAAATTCCACCCAACCTGCAGAGGCTTAACCATCTCAAACATACTTAAATTGTTTCATAGCACAGAAATGTAAAAAACAGAAGCTTCCAAAGTATTCGTATGAAACAAGTATGCCTTAATTTCTAAAATATTGGGGGAAAAGGAGAGAAAGCAATAGCTTTGTTTCACATATGGTTATAAATGTAAAATTCATAAATAAACACTAGCAACAAGTTAAAATTTTTGGAACAAGCAAGACTATCTTATTCCAGAAATTCAAGAATGGTTTAATAACAGGATAGTCACTAATATAATTTATCATAGTAATATATATCTAAGGAGAAAAATCATATCATTATCTCCACTAAAAAAAAAGGCATTTAATAAAATGTATTACCTGTTCCTGACATAGCAATCAACAAAACAAAGATTAATTGATTTTTCCTCAATAGGACTCATTCTCTTTTTCTCCTCTCTCTTTCTTATCCTCATTCTCGCTCATATGTAGAGCTGTGTTGTGAATACATGTACATACATATGCATATTTATTATATATGTACATGTGTGTATTTGGCTTGAAAACTCAGCATTATTAAGAGCACACAAGGTATTCATATTATGGTCAGGAACTAAGGGGGAGATGGCCTGTAACTTACAATAGTTTAATATTGCATTGAATATATTAGCCAATGAAGTAAAACAAGAGTAAATATATAGAGTTATAAGAATTTGGAAAGAAGTGCCTATTTTTATTAATACTATGATATCTAAAAAAAATCTTAGAGTCTTGTTAATGAAATCACATCATAAAATAATTCAGTAAAATATAAAGTACACTTATAAATATTAACTTTCATGCATATATACAAAAACATATATACAAAAGAAAACTTCATATATACAAAAGAAAACTTCACTTTAAGAAATGTGCCAAACCCTTATCAGAAAAACTTCAAAGCACTCATAAAAGACACAAAAGTAGAGATGAACAAGTTACTATATAAATGTAATACTTGCCTACTAACCACAGTATGTTTTGTTTCTCCTGGAGATAGACAATTTGATTTTAAGTTTATATGGAAAAATTAATGTGTAATAATAGCTAACAAAATGCTTAAAAGGACAAGTAGTAAAAGAAGGAATGGCCATACTAGATATGAAAGCAAACTATAAAGCTCTTGTACTATTTAAGCGTTGTAGGCCTAGCATAAGGATAAATAGGAAAACCGAAAAATGGAATAGAAAATCAAGAAACAAACTCACGTACATATAGAAGTGTAGGACATGAAAAAGTAGCATCTATAATCACTGTGGTAAAGATGGTCTTTTTAAATAAATAGTGTTACCATTGTATGGTTATTTCAACTCCAAAGCAGATTTGAGATTATTCAAATAAGAAGTTGAGGGCAAAAGTGATGTCCAGGATAAAAGATTATTTAAATTAGAACTATCCCTTTTACTTATTTTATAATTTATTAGAATTTGGGTGTGCATGTTAATGTTAAAAAGCAATAAATTGGTTATCCTAACCAAATAAACATTTATTGAATGCCTGTTGCTTGTTATATGTTAAAAAAAAAAGTAATCTAGTGGGGTTTTTAGAGAATAGACATCTCTAGTGGAGGGGTGAGGAGTCAAAGGAGAAAAATGAGCAACATGCTGGATGAAGCTTATTGAAAATAGCAGTGTAGAATAATGGTGTGTCTAAAAGTTGGTCTTTCATTTCCTCTGAGAGCTCTCATTCAAAAGAAATGATGGTTTCATGGAGACTGACTTTCCTCTTTAAAGTTCAAAAGCTAAAAACACTGCTCCAGTTATAATCTAGAGACATACTTCTAGAAACTGATGAAAACAGCGAAAGAAGAATAAAAAGAAACAGGATGCAAATTCCCCCCACCTCCCACTTGCTTAATGTGTATTGGCATTTCAACCACAGTGGGGTATGAAAGATGTGATACCTGTTCTGTGGCCTGTGTGCCAACCCAAAGGTATTTCTTCTGTTCCTTAGGGGTGTTCACAGCCATCCTGGGCAGCTTCCATCACTTTCACTCTGTTTGCCCTTGCCAACTGAGCAGCAAAGGCGAAACAGAAGTCATTAAGTCCCAACTTACTACCACGTGGCTCCAGCATTGAATTCCCATACACCAAAGGGTTGTAGGTTTGATCCACGGTTGGGGCACATTCAGGAGGCATCTGATTAATGTTTTTCACATTGATGTATCTCTCTCTCCTTTCCTTTCTCTAAAATAAAATTTTTAAAAGGTATCCTCAGGAGAGTATAAAAAGAAAACATTTGCCTGAACACATATGGATCAACAGTGACATCCTCCTTCCATTAAAAGGGCTTTTTTGCTTTGGGTTCAACATCAAAAAGGCTATTATTTCATGGTTAGGGATTTGCTGTCTTTACAGTGTCTGGTGGTTTGTTTTTTTTTTTTTTTTTTTTTTTTTTTTTTTTTTGGTTTTTACACTGTCTCTATTGTTCCTGGCTTGTTTTTTGGTGTGTGTTTTTAAATGGACATTTAGAAAGCATTCAAAAGCAATTCAGCAAGCCTGTTGGGAATGCATTTGGATCAGTAGGAACATTGTAACTTCTGATACTGGAACTATAAGGTAGCAAAAGTCCCTTAATACAAGAACAAATATGTTAACAACCGAGGAGTAGTGATGCTGTTCCTGTATCCCAGGTATTATAAATTATATCAGAAACCACAGTGACACAGAATAAGCCCAGTAGAGTAGATGTCTCTAAGACATCACCCCTCTGTTGGGCTTACTGTTGGGAAGGCCCAAGTGTTCTCCCACAGCCTGTACTCCTTGTCCCCAGGAATGGAGTGACCTGAAATTGGCTTTGGGTACCAAAAACATGAATAATCAGAATTCATTCAATCATCCATCCACCAACCACTACTCAGATATGTTCTATACCGATCTTCCATCTCTTAGATGGAAGGGTGATCAGGTAGAACTGAGGCAATTTACCAGGGCCAATGCATTTTGTTTTCTGCGTGTAATTTGTTGAGACTCTTCTAATAAGAAAATGTGCTTTATTTGTTTCCTAGCTAGCATTATGTTTACATGAATAAAATTTACCACACTTATACCAGTTTCCTTTATGGGAGTAACAGGACTAATATATTAGAAAATGGAGTGGTTGCACTTTATGTTGATTTGCTGATGATTTTTTATTCTTTGCATACTAATGAAAAAAATGGAGAAACATTCCACCTTACTTTTCAGAATATATCAACCCTGTGGGCTAAAGAGCAGATAAACATTTTTATTGTCAGAGTCTTCTTAACTATGTGAGGGGTCTTGTCTAATGAAGTAAAGGGCAAGATCCCTTTCCTTTGTGATGGCGGAGAGTTGTTATTTTATCAGCAAATGCTGCTCTAAAGGTAATAACACTAGATAAAGTTGACTATTAAGTGCCAGAGAAAAGTCAAATAAATTAAAAAGCAACACTTAAATTCCTCTGTATTTCAATCAGATTGAGAAAAAATTTCTTCTTTGTATGTATACACTTCAAAATTTTTCTTTCATTGAACACCACACCCCAGGGGGCAGTTTTTGCACCAGGAAAGCCTGCTAATGGATTTGAAATCCAATTTAGTACTTTCTGTATTTTATTTCCCAAACTTAGCAGTACTTGAGAAATGGCTAAAGAAGAAATAATGACCAAAAAAAAAAAAAGAAAGGGAATTCAACCCTTTAACCTCAGTGTTTGGCCAAACAGAGTCTTAAGGCTTTGAATTGGAAACTCCTCATTCCATTTGACTTGATTTTAGGGTCACATTGAGCCGCCAAACCGAACTTATGTGTCTTAAATTCACTGCTTTGAACTGAGAAGTTAAACTGCTTCCTTGCTCCCAATGGGAATACATTATGCTGAAAGATGGCTTCCTGTTTGTCCTACAGGGATTTCTCTTCCCTGAAAGAAGCCATAATTTGGGTCAGCTGTCTCTGCAACGGCCCTCCCTGACAGCTTTCTATGCTGAGTGAGATCAGAAAAGGTTGCAATATATGAAACGAAGGGCTTGGCAAAGCCCCTCCTCTTGCAGAGGGATGGCTGTGCCACTTAAAATGGCCTGCATGCTGAAGTCTGAGAAAAAGAACATCCCACACTGCACCCCACACCTCCAGGGTCTCATCCAGAACCTCACTGTGCGTTGTTTCAGATGTTCCCAAAAGCCCTGTGGGTATTGGATGGTCTGCAGGAGTGCCTAGAAAGAGGTGCACCTTCCCCCCCCCCCCTTTTTTTTTCTTTTTTTTTTTCCCTGAGGTGACACTGGGAGGCGCTAGAAAACATAAATCATCCTGAATCCACATCTGAGTCACATGCTGTATTTACCCATCCTGCAGTCAGGGAATAAACCTTGAACATGCCACCTTGCCAAAAATAACGCATGATTAAAGTATGCCAAACTTGACACTATGCATCCCCGCCAGGTGTTCTCAGGAAGTCTCATTATGGAACAATAATTATATGAGTTTCCAGTCACTGATCTTCCCTGATATTACCTACTGATCTTTTACCCTTTTGCATTTGAAAACAGGTGAATGTTTCTTTTCCTCTTTGGGATTCATCCAGGGCAATATCTCCACTTCACTTACTATTTCTGTCACCATCTGATCAAGGAGCTATTGTGCCCTGTCCTGATAAATTCTAAGTATGATGCTGATTTCTGGCATGAGCCATTGCCTGAAGGAGTCCCAACAAGAAAGTGTGGGCATTCAAAGTATATGCCACTCACACAGCCTGCAATATCAACTCAATTGAAAGCACACCTGCACTTGACTTTGGGTGGCACGGCCAGCCTGTCACCATTGCCTTCATCCCTTTCTTTCCAGCGAGATCCTGTAGGACAGTGGTTGGCAAACTGCAGCTCACGAGCCACATGTATCTCTTTAGCCCTTTGAGTGTGGCTCTTCCACAAAATACCACGGCCTAGGCAAGTGAATTTTGAAGAAGTGGTATTAGAAGAAGTTTAAGTTTAAAAAATTTGGCTCTCAAAAGAAATTTCAATCATTGTACTGTTGATATTTGGCTCTGTTGACTAAAGAGTTTGCCGACCACTGCTGTAGTATTATAGATAGGCCCACTACTCTGACTCATCTTTGCTGAATGCTTTCATTCTAGCATGTCCCCTTTCCAAAAAGGCCAATGGAATTTAATAAGATTAGGAAACTCATCTTGAGGTGAAATTGGAAGGGACCAAGGAACTTATTGAAGGTAGTGATTGCCAGGCAGAGATAGGGGGCTTGTTAGAACCAAGCCTCATAAATTTGTCTACATTTTACACGGTGCCTTCTGTATAGCAAGAATGCTACAGCACATTGTAGAAAGTATGAAAATAATGAGTTGCTCTTTAGTATTACACAGAATAGGAGGCTAGAAAGTAAAAGTTCAGAGAGCATGCATACAAAGATCATTATTTTAAAATAAGTGGAAATGCAGTTCTAGGGTTTCTAAACAGCACCAGTGAAATTGTGTATTACAGTGTTGTAATTCTCAAGGTAAATAATGCATCCTTCTCATGGGAAAAATGTAAATAGAGCAAGGGTGGAGGGAAGCAGGGAGAGAAAGGGGGTAGGGTAAGGAGGAACATTCAAAAATAATTAAAAATATGGTGATAGCAAAACAAATAAAAAACAGTAAGGAGGGTTACATCAGAATAAGGGAAAACTAAAACTAAGAAATACAATTGGAGCACAATTTATGCAGTATATAAATAGAAAATAAAATTAAAAACAGATTTTTTTCAGCTACAGCCACAACCCAAGAACAATAGGAACAGATTTGAAGGCATATGGACAAGGTATTTCTTGTTGCGCTGTGGGTTGTGGAATATTCTATTGTGAGGCTTTGAAAGATCTTGTTGGGCACTGTGTACGTGGATATTGAAGGAGCATTGAGAGTTTGTAGGGATTATCAGTTCAGAGAAGGTAGGCACACAAGCAGATCAGAAAGGCCATAACAGTTCACCTAAGAAATGTAAAAAATGATTTAAAAATTAGTAGAAATATACAACAAAATTAACATTGATACTCAAATATTGAACATGGAAGAGTCTGTCAAATCAGATACAGAGTGTGTGTTTATGAAGGTCATCTGGAACTAGACATTAGTGATGTGCTCTTTAGAGGAAACCAGTCTCCCTGTTTAAGGTGAAGGTCAAAGAGTTTGGGAATTCCTCTAATATACTAGATTCCAAAATAAATTGGCAATGGTAAACCAGGAAAAAATATGGGGAAGTCAGATTTTTTAAAAGTGGAAGGAAACCAAAAAAAGTACTGAGATGAGAAAATATAAAAATGTGATACAGAAAGAGGGAAGAAAAGAAATTTATTGCTGAAGTTATAAAACAGTTTTGAGGTCTATCGTTGGGAATTGTGTTGTTCACATAGCCCTTCTTAGATGCAGTCAGACTCAATACAGCATTAAAAAGAATTAGGGCAGCCCTAACTGGTTTAGCTCAGTGGATAGAGTATCGGCCTGCAGACTGAAGGGTTCTTGGTTTGAGTTTGATCAAGAGCACATGCCTGGGTTGTGGGCTCAATCCCCAGTAGAGGGCATGAAGGAGGCAGCCAAACAATGATTTCTGTTATCGTTGATGTTTCTATCTCTCTCTCTCTCCCTCTCCCTTCCTCTCTGAAATCAATAAAAATATTTTTAAAAACTTAAAAAAAGAATTAATACAGAAGAAGCCCTAATACCTCCCACAGGAGGAAAAAAAAATGGGAGTCATAAACCCTTATTGAAGTGATATCTATGACTGATTAGAAGTTTACTCTCATTTGTGAAAAAATAATGGCAAGCCTTCCAAAGACTCCTGAGACCCAAAAACGTTTTATCTATATCTACCAGGTCATAAGCACCAAATGGCATCAGAAGAAATGTAATCAATACTTCTAGCTACTTTGAATTACTAGGTAATAAATGTTAATGCTTTGGAGGAAATTTAAACAAATAATTACCGAACCCAACAAAAGAACACTTGAAGCTACTGTTAAACTGAAAAGAAAAAAAGTAATTCCAAGTAAACTATCAAATGTAATATTCAGTATATTAGAAATGACCCAGTGACTCAAACTAAAAGTGAGAAATTAATATGATTTAATACTGTGACTCAGCCAATAATCTGCTATTAACCTTGGATATAATATAAGGGCTGTGGCCCTGGGATGTAAATGTTTGGTGGGGCCATATGTTTTCCCTCCTAGTTTGCTCAATCCTTCATGAGCCAATTTAATAATGCTTTGGGTTATCTTGTTCACTTGGTTTGACTTTCAAGATTTGTTTACCATAGGTGACCCAAATCCTTTGGTGTTATTGTTGAGCAGAGAACCAGAGGAGACCATTTCTTTATGAGATTCCCCATGAGATCTAATGATATTGGGCCCATGCATTTGGCTACCTAAGACTTCTCCATCTGTACAGACTGAACAAGATGAGTTCATGTCTGTAGGTAAAAGTTCTTAACTCATCAAAATGATAGAATTGTGTTTCCATAACAGTTGTTTTAAAGAGAGAATATCATTGACCATTCATTGGAAAAGGGTAAGAAAGACCTTTCCTTATGTCCACTATATAGTGTCTTCACTATGTTTTAGACACTATATCTGTGATTATAAAAGCTAGTAAGACAGTAATTGCCCTGAAGCAGTTCTCAGTCCCCTGCGCTAAAGACACCCCAGCTGATTTTAAAAAATGCATTCTACATTACAGTAAAGAGACACAGAGCTAATGGATCCAAGGAATTACAGAGGAAAAGTGACCAGATTTTCCTCCCAAAATTGACTGCAATTGTGGCAATTAGGGACCCAAATTGGGGCAGCAAAGCAAGACAGCTAAGTAAATAAGTCCAGAAACATAGCATGTGTGAGAATTGATATTTATGGGGACAGACAGCAGCTGGGTTTTGCAGGGCTTATTTTTTTAGTGATTAGTTTTTATAAGAGCCTGGAATGCTGAGTTTATTCGTCATTGTGCCCGCACATGTGGAAAGATGCTAAGAACCTCTGACATAGCTAATTAAAACGAATGGCTTTTGGTGCGGGGTTATGAATGGCTAGGCAAGCAATATTTCACTCTTCTTTGGCAGGTTCTGCCACAGATTAATGGAAGAAAAATGTCAAAAAGTCCTACCAGATGTCTTTCCTAATTGATCTGACAATTGATGTGCAGGGATGACAAATGCCAAAATGAAAGGAGGTACAGAGAAAAATAGATCCAGCATGTTGGTTTTGAAGAGTAAATGGATGGATTTTTTAAAGAAGTGTATCACCTAACATGCACACCTAAAGAAAGATAAGAGTTAAAAGTAGCAAGTGATTCATCTTTTTTCTATTTCTTTTCTGCTCTGACCTGGATAAAATTTTCTTGAGCGGTTGATTTAAATGCATTTTTGAATGAATTCTTTTAGGAGACTCTAATGAGGACAGTTCAAATAAAGTTAATTAAATTATCTAACCTTAGAATGTTCTGTCTGTTTAAAATATGGTGGGCACCCCTGTGTTGCACTACAAAGACTCCTAGACTAATTTTCAGCCAAGTGTAAAGCAGGAAAATGCTTATGAGATTTTGCATATTTTACACACACACACACACACACACACACGTGCCCTGGAGATGGTTACTCATTAGGAATGTCCACCAATGAGTCACTTGGGCAAATACAAAGTGAAAGGGAGACCACACTTTGCAAGAAACAAAGTGAATTTTGGAGATAATCATGCTGATCTGGGCCCATGTTTCTAATTGATCAGCAGGGATAAATAAATCCCCTGCCATCTCTTTGTTTCTCGGGTCCAAAGTGGCTGGAGTCTTATTAAATAGACTGCACAGCAAAGCAGAGTCAGCAGGAATCTAACTCAACTCGTGTCTAACTGTAGATTAGGACAGAGCAGTGCTTGGTGCCTGGCTGGTGAGCTCTGGCTGCTGAGCAAGCTGGCCAGGTTACCTTGTGGAATAGGATGGGCGGGGAGGAGGAAGGCAGGAAACAATGAAGGAAAGAGTTTCCCTGAGCTTGTAGTTGAGAGGTAAGATTGTATGCTTTCCTTCCGGAGAGCAGAAGGAAGAGCCAATATCAGGAAGTAGCACATTTCAATTTTTAAAAAATAAGCTAAATTTTAAAAATTATTTTTAGGGAACATTAGAGAAGTAAGCATACCTACAATGTTCTGGGAACCTTTGCCCAAAGTAAGTACAAAGAGCTCCCAGACTTATAAGCCCTTAAAATCAAGGGACCTATACATAGACAACTATGATGTCCCTTGTTAAGTGCTAACAAAGGTATAAAGTATTCAGGAGGGAAGCAAAGAGACCAGTGCTTGTCCTGAATCTGGAAGGGATAAAGAGTCGATATGTCACTCAGAGAAGGGACTTTGAGCTGGTATCATAGGATGAATAAGAATTTATCAGCAGTCAATCAGGAAGGGACATTTTCAGGATCCAGTTTGTCACCTTTCAAGATTTATTTATCTCATAACTTAAACTGAGTGTCTATCTTGTTATAAATCTTAACCCGTACTGTCTTTTCTGTGGTGTCTTATTGAATGTTCTAGGCTCCAGACAGAAGTGTCAAAATAGGTCTTCTTAGTCTTCATATTTATTGCAGGGGTGAAGGAGAAGGAAAAGCTTGGACTCAGTTGCTGGTTTTCAGATGTTTCCTTGTTTCAATGCCTCCTGCATCCCCTGCTGAACATTGCACTTTGCTTGCAGAAGATTTGTGGACCGAGAGAAATAATACATCTTGTGTCAGAATTTTATAGGCATTAAACTGGAGCACCAGAATTTCTGGGTTCCTGACTCTTCCAACTATTAACTTGTTGAAGTTGTTAATTTCTTGGGCAACTTACTTAAATACTCTGGTTTATTCATTGACAAAAAGCAGGAGGATAGAACTTATGGTATCTTTCTCAAAGAGTTAAATTGATGCACTTAAAGTGCTTACAACAGGGTTTGGCATTTAAGTGCTTATTAAACATTAGGGTTTATTATTATTATTATCTAGTACATGGGACAGGCTTCCTACAAAGTAGAAATTCCTATATATAGTTGCTTTCAGTTATACAAAGGGCAAAAGAGATCATTATGCTTCTATTAGACATGACCTTTCTGAGGCTGGTGACATGATTTATTTTTATTTGAAACACACCAGAAGATAGAGTTTGGATAAATGTCCAAGTTCCCAGTCTAAACAATCCAAACCAACTGGGATTTAGCTTGAAAAATATATAAAGCTTGCGCTGATCTTCCTGAAGTCCTGAGATTCTCAAAGAAGAGCAAAAAGCACCAACCCCTTTCTCCCAGCCATTTAGAAGGACTAAGAAAAAGAAAAGTCCACAGCAGTAATAAGAGAGAAAGCTCTTTACAGTTGTAAACCTTTGGGGATTGCTGCTTTTCCAAGTTAAAAGTTCAGCTGCTTTAGCTTCTGGGCTCTTAGCTAAGCCTGTGGGCAAGAGGGGAAGGTTACTGCCCTGGAGGGAATTTATAACAAACTAAAGGAGATGGAGTGAAAGAGATGTGCATTTAAGTAGTCCTTGGTGATATGTCCTAAGAGTGGATGTGCTGTTTTTCCTACTATCTGTCCCTCAAAAGGTAAGAACTGTCATTTCTTGTTTATGTTATAGAGATACGCATAGGTGTGTGAGTGGCGGAAAAGAAAAGAGGAGGAATTTGTTCTCTGAATAATGTTTCTTCTTAAAAAACCTTATCCTACAATCATATGCACATGCTTATATGTTTCCTATTGCTGTATAACAAATTATCACCAACTTGGAGACTTAAAACAACATCCATTTGGTACTTCACAGTTCTGTGTGTCAGAAGCCTTGAACAGCATGACTGTATTCAGGGCGTGGCAAGGTTGAAATCAAGATGTCAGCCAGCTGCATCCTCATAAGGAGACCCAAGGAGGGAGAGATCACCCTGTAAGCTCCCTCTAGTTGTTGCAGGTTTTATTCTTTTCCTTGCAGTTGTAAAGCATCTTAGGTCACCCAGCTAGAAAATGGCAAGGCCACATTTCAAACTCTCAAGTATCCGGATTCAAGATCTGCACATTATACTCCGTACTGGTGGTTCTCAAACATTAGGGTGCAGTTGAATTGATGGAGAACTTATTAAAGATGCTAATTTCTAGAACTCTTCCCTCCCTCACCCCCAGACTTCGTGATTCCTGGTTCGGGATTTATGTGAAGTCACAGTCTAGGTATAGCTATTTGAGAAATCTTGCTCTGTAGCAGTGTTTTGCAGAGATTGCAAAGAATCTCAGTGGCTACTAGTAACATAAGCCTGCCTGCTTCAAAACAGGTATTTTAGCACCAAAAAGTTTAGAGCAACATAATTACAGAATGAAAGGCAATCTTTTATGTTCTTATTTTTCTTCTCTCTAAAATGATAACAAATTTGTCATGGGATACTCTCATTCCAGATTTTCAAAAGGCCGCTTTCTGAATTATTTTTCGATAGGTCTAAGGGAGAATTTCCAAAGCAAGCACATTTTGAAAATGAGATAAGGTTGTTTTGAGAGATGCCAGTGATCATATAAGCAACATTTATTCTGTGCTGACAGTTTACAGAGCATTACTAGACCTGGAAAAGAGGGGTTACAAGCAATACTGTGAGGGGGACTCATGAGTCTGGAACTGTGCAAGGGTTTGAACTGTGGGTAGAGCTATTATTTTGGGGAAAACTTTCTAAGGATTTGCCTGGAAGTAAAGGAAGGATTTAATATGGAAAAGAGGAGAACCCACCATAGTAGTATCAAGTACTCAGTTAGACCCTGTACACAAATCATGGCAAATTGCTAGAACCTGAATTGTCCCGTTGCAGAGCAAAAAACTAACTTCCCAGGGTCTTACAGCTCAACAGGAATAGGAGCAGGGCTTACTCTGGGGTCTATCTAACTCTAAAGCCCATATGCCTTTTACTACTCTGCTATGTAGTCACTAGGGAGTAAAATGTGTATGTTTTGTGTAGTCAAAGACTATTTTAGGGAATAAAAGTGCAAAATTGACAACCCCATTCTTTTGAATATGGGGTGGGGAAGAATGAATGATCTGCCACACATGTATGTCAAACTAGAAAAGAAATGTCTATCTTGTTGAGATCATGCTAACAATGTATAGTAAATTCAGGGAAGGAAGAAACCTTCTATGAAAGAACATAACAAAAGAACTTGATCTGAACAGGGGTTTTGGTGAAAACTCCCTTGAACATACCATGCTTTGGCTAAAGAATGAGTAAGAGTGAATTCAGAAAAGGAGGGAAGGTCGGTTGGGATGAAATGCATGTAGGAACAGCATGTTAAAGGTCCTGGGGTGGGAAGGAGCAAAGTTTACTCTGGGAACTGAAATAAGGCAAGCATGGTTGGAGTACAGGGAGCAAGGGAAAGATTAATGGAGGATGTGGCAGAAACACTTAGCATGACGGCCATGGAGGATTGTTGTAGGACATGCTAAAGATTATTATCCCAAGAGCAAAGGCAGTAAGAGATTTTAATTGGGTGGAAAGAGAAAGATAGGTTTACTATATGATCAGATTAGCAATGGCATACTTCTACATCAGTGGTACTCAACCTTTCTAATGCCGCAACCCTTTAATACAGTTCCTCATGTTGTGGTGACCCCCAACCATAAAATTATTTTTGTTGCTACTTCATAACTGTAATTTTGCTACTGTTAATGAATCGTAATGTAAATATCTGTTTTCCGATGGTCTTAGGCTCTACAACAGCGGTTTTCAACCTGTGGATCATGACTGCTAGCAGGGTCTCCATTAGAAAGGTTGAGAACCACTGTTCTACATAGTCCAGAAGAAAGATTATGTAACTGATAGTGAGGACAGAGAAAAGATATCACTGATATTGAGGGGGAAAATACAACTTAATATTGTTAAGTGTTATACTTTATATTAAAAGGTCAGTGGACAGGTCATTTTTAAGAGGATTCCTTTGGAAAATTTAGATTTTTTTTTTTTTTTTTTTTTTTTTTTTTTTTTTTTTTTGTAACATGAAGTGCGATTAGAAATGTTTCAAATAGTCATTGTAGAAATTAGAGATATTTTATGAGGGGAGTGATGGGAATAATGCCAGGTATAGTTGAAGGCCCATTTGAGGTTTATAATCTTGATTCTATTGTTATGTCAGTAAATTGACACAAGAATGCGAGCTTGTACATTACAATCGATGTTGAGAAATAAAGTCACCAGAGAGGTGCCAGGCTAGGCTGAGATGAAAAAGAGAACATTCGTGATAGATGAGGTGAAATTGCTTGGAGAGTGGATATAACCCAGGATTGATGTTGGTGAGGTTCAGATGGATAAATAGCCCTAGTCCACCAAGGTTTTAGAAGGAGCAGAAAGCTCTGCAAGGTTTGCTTGAGTCATAGCAGAATACTGACACACTTCAGCACAGTCCTCTTGGAATCATTTCCTGTCTCCTAGGAATAGTTTTAGTGCATTATTGGATTGAGTCCAATTTGTTTTGGGGTAATATTTTGAAAGACTAAAATGCTTTTCTATTGCATTTTTGAATTTTGTATTATATGTGTCTTTGAAGCAAAAGCTTCAGTCTGGAATGTGCAAAAAGATGCTCTCATCTTTACATAATTATAATCATTAGCATTGGTTGAATACTTAGAATAAGTGAAATACTTTGCCAAATGTTTGCCTACATTACCTCATGTCATCCTCCAAACAACCACATAAATTAAATACTATCATTATCTCCATCTTATTATCAATGAAGCTAAGGTTGATAGAGGGTAGGTGATTTGCTGGAAAGTAATGGAACCAAGACCAGAATCCTGGACTTTCTCATGCAAAATTGTGATATAGCAGAAGTGATCTTCAGAAACTTCTTTTTGCAATTGTCTCCCTTTACACTTTACTTTCTCAGACCTTGCCTGACACTCCTGTCTCTGCCAGACAGCACATCTCCTCTCTCCTTTCTAAGGCAATAAAAAAATTCTTCCTAATGGGTTAATCATGTACTCCCAGACATCTTATTCATAATTTATTAGGAAAATTTCTAGAGACAGTGGCCTAAATCAAAGAGACAGCTCTAATGGTGCTTTTACTATCCCATTTCCAAGCCACTGTGCTACAGAACTGCCAAAGAGTTGGCAGTACTCTTTTCATACACTGGAGCTCTAAAAATCAAGTATAAAGCTCTGGACCAAACCATGTTGTCATCTTTCTCAGTGGAAGTGAGCACATCTGGGGGTGGGGAGAACAGAGAATTGACAGATTACAGATTCATTGAAGCTCATGTTAATAAGGAAGCAACTTCTTTAATGTGACCCTTGAGCTTCCCAATCACCCAAGAAAAGAGCCATTCTTGTGTGTGCATGCACGTAAATGTGTGCACTCAAGTGTGTATATTAAAACTGCTTTAGGTTTCTTTTTTGTGTGTTGTAAGATTTTTAAAATGTTTTTATATATATATCTCAAATACTAGAGGCCCTGTGCACAAAACTTGTGCATGGGGGTGTGTGTTCCTCAGCCCAACCTGCACCCTCTCTAATCTGGAACCCCTTGAAGGATGTCTGACTGCCCATTTAGGCCCTATCCACAGAGGATTGGGCCTAAACAGGCAGTCATTTTTAACCACATGGGGCAGCTATCTTGTGTATTAGAGTGATGGTCAATTTGCATATTACTCTTTTAATTAGATAGGACAGAGGCCTGGTACACAGGTGGGGGCCAGCTGGTTTGTCTTAAAGGGTGTCCCGGATCAGGTTGGGGGTTCCCTTGGGGTGTGGGGCAGCTTGGGCAAGGGGCCTGTGGTGGTTTGCAGGCTGGCTACACATTCCAGTGATCCAAGTGGAGGCCCTGGTATTTGGGATTTATTTATCCTCTATAATTGAGACTTTGTAGCCTTGAGCAGAGCCAAGCCTCCTCCTAGCTTTGTGGTCACAGCCATTTTTGTTGTGATTTATTTATCTTCTATATTTGAAACTTTGCAGCCTTGAGCAGAGGCTGAGGCAGGCCAGGGTGTGTGGGAAATTAGGCTTCCTCCATCGCCAGGGGAAACCCAAGCTCCTGATCGCTCTGTGGTAGCAGCCATCTTGGTTGGATTAATTTGCATACCCATTCCTGATTGGTTGGTGGGTATGGCTTATGGGTATAGTGGAGGTATGGTCAATTTGCATATTCCTCTTTTATTATATAGGATGTATGAATGTATAGATATGGATATATAATTCCCCATCTAGTTAACACACATCAACTCACATATTTTTGTGAACATAGATTTCTTAAAATAAATGAATATAATGCACCTTCTCCTAATACATAGGCAACAATGGAAAAAGGAAACAGGAGGCCATAGCAGTGTGCCTATCTCTACAATACCACAATATTTACTTTATAAGGTCAGGCACAGACAGCACAAAACATTCAAAGATTGAGTTCTTGCATTTAAAATAATAGTTCAGTTGATTTTTAATCACCTCTGTCCAATTTTTAAAAGAGAAGTTCAAGGCAAGGCAGTTGAACAGGGATGAGGGTAATATGTTGACAGAGGCTGGGATGCTATTGAACAAATAAATAGGGGATGGGAAGCAAAAGGAGGTATAAATCAAATGAGTGAGTTTGAAGAGATGAGCAAATCAGTCAGCTTGGATAGGGACTGGAGCAAAATAAGAACATGAAGCAGATGTCTTAGAACACCCCGCATAGTGTGAGATGTGACAGTAGAGGGAGAGTATTTAGGAAGCAATTAATGTTCAATGAGATCAGAAGGTTAGAGCCCTAATCTGGTAGAACTGTGGCCTTATGAGAAGAGGAAGAGAGATGTCCCACCCCTCCCAAAGTAACTTCCATTTCCTGTCAGCATCTGAGGACACAGCATGATGGTTGCTGTTTACAAAGCCAAGAAGAGAGCACTCACTACAAAATGAACCCTGCTGACACCCTGATCTTGAACTTTTCAGTCTCCAAATTGTGAGAAAACAAATTTCTATTGTTTGACCCACCCAGACTGTGATATTTTGTTAACAGCCAGAATAGTCCATGACAGTTCGTGTGGGTGGGAGCTGGCGGCAATTGTGAAGAGTGTTGGTTAAATTTAGGTCATCCCTTTTAGAATTAAACTCCCACAAGGCTAAGATTATCCATTTAACTGTATTTATAATAAGGAGCACACACAGTGTTTATGTAAAGCAAGTGTCTAATAAGTACCAGTACATTTTGCTATTTATTTTAATATTCATGTGTGTCCTGCTGTTTTGCTTTATGAATCCAGTTGGCTTTTCTTTCCCCTCTGCCTCCACCAAACTTCCATTTTCCTGACACCAGAAATTGGGATGTAGCAATTACTGCAAGTTCTAGATTGGAAAGACAAGTTTGGAGTAGAGTTAGGTAATAACCCGGAGAGTGGAGAGGCTATGCCAGTTTCCTGCAGCTCTTTCACATGCTTTAGCATTTCTGTTCAACTAAAGCTGGGAACATAGTAATGTGTAGAATTTAACTCAGATAAACTCTTTCAAGTAAGGATACCTACAGTGTTCAAGAAGTAGGCATTCTATGATAGTGTAGCCAAAAAAGCACTTTTCTCACAGCTTTCATCATCATGTTGAAAAACTGTCTAGGAGAAGCCTGGATGTAATTAGATGCCATTAAGAAGTGGGGGAGGGCAAGCCTTCCTTCTCCCTGGGACAGCACACCCACTGCGTAGTTTACACCTTCCCTCTGACTCAGGAGAGGGTGGTCTTATGGGGCTCCTCCTCTTGTGGTGAGTAACTAGTGCCCCCACAGATCTACCCTCTTTAACCATTAGATGTTCCAGTCTAGCAACATGGACCTCAGAAAAGAATATTTGCAATATTGACAGAGCTAGTGTGTGCCCTCTCTAAGGCCTCAGAGCCAGCTTAGAGAATAAAATGGTAGTGGCCATCTAAAAGAAAGATTAATTCTGGTTCCGTTTTCATTATGAGGGAAGGAACAGGGTCGGGGGGATGTGTATTGAGATGTTTTATTTTTGGAACCTTTTTTTCCTACATTATACAACACCCCAAAATTCTTTCTTATTCCTGATTTTGTATTGCATATATCAAGCAAGGCTGACTGCTAATTCTTGCAGGGGTGCTGGCCAGTTAAAGATAGGGGAAAAGAGTCCACCTGTTCCATCTTCATCTTTACCTTCATTTCCCTATTCCCCCCCCCCCAAAACAACAACAACAACAACAACAACAACAACAACAAAAAAGAGGCCATGAGGTCAGAAACCAGGAGCACAGATCCTCCTAACCCATATCACTCTCTCCTATTCACAGCACTACAACCGGGTGGGATTAAGACAACTGAGGTCCTAAACCCAGAAACCATTATATAACCACATGTAAGTCCAAAATGTAAATAAGCCTAAATGGAATGGACATATGATATACCTTCCAAACCTGGGCACTTTTGAAGATGAAGAATTAGTGACAAATGCCAGGACAACAGGATAAACCAGGAATGTCCTGAGCAAATCATGTATGATTACCCTAATTCAACACCATACAAAATGTATAAGAAAGTTCATTTTTCATGATACCTAATTTGATTTGGAAATACCAGATTAAAAACAAATATTTTCTCTCCAATGATATTTGGTTGGCTAGCTGTTAAATTCAGTGTTTCTCAAGTGTAGTCTCTGGACCACTAGCATCAGAATCATCTGGGAACATAAGAAATAGAAACACTCAGCCAACCCACACGGCTAAAAGCGGGGACCAGCAGCTTGTGTTCAGCACACGTTCTAGGCAATTCAGATATACACTAACGTCTGGAACCACCGGGCAAGTCATTTTAATCCTAAAGGCAGCTCGTTAAGGGGATTCATCAGGAATTTGTTGACAGTGCCTTCCTAGCCAGTGGGGGAGGAAAATGCCTGGGTGAGCATAACCAGCATGCGTGAATAACTGATAACCCACTGTAACCACTTCCACTTAAGCCTAGTTGCCTAACCAAACCTTCCCCTGTTGGCTAGCTGCCTGGTTCTGAAGGGGGCAGCATCTGCACAAGCCACATGCAGGGTTCTCTAAAATGCCTTTAGTCCCTTGGGAATAGGCCTCAATTTAAAGCGTGCAAATACATTGTTTGACATTCAGCCCATTGGACTTTCGGCACACTTGCAGAATTCAGTATGTGTGATAGTAGAGAAACGTCCGGACTTCCTGGTTGTGTGGCATTGGGCAAGCAATTTCTCCACCTTCCACATATCAGTCAGAGTAGCTTAGGAGATGCGGTGCTATCAAATTACTCCAAAATCTCAGTGGCTTAGGACAAGGCCTATTTCTGCTCATGCTTTTGTGTGTTGTAGTTTTGTGGGGTGGGAGTGTTTGGGAGGCTCTGCTCACTGGGGTAACTCAAGGACCAATGTCGCCATCCACAAACACCGCTGACCTCCGTACAGAGGACAAGAGTTTCAGAGTGTCTCACAGCAACCCATAAGTACCTTAACCTGCGGGTGACACATTCCACTTCTCACAGCTCATTGGCTGGAGCCAGTTACATGGCACAACCCATGGGCCATCAGATACTGAGCAAAAGGTGAAAAATGAGTTATATAGTATGTAAGAAAGAGGTGAGTGTGATGGAGAAAGAAAACAGATCAGGTGAGAAAGATTGGGTGTGCTAGGAGAATGAGAAAGGAGAGAGGGTCAGGGAGAATGTGACTTTTCAGCAAAGACTTAAAAGAACTGCAGCAGTTGGCCTTGAAGGCAGGAGGGGGAAGAGCATCCGAGGCAATGAACAGAGGGAAAAGCTAATGCAAGTACAACTCCCCTGAGCTTGGAGCACACCTGGCATGCTCAGGTGTGACCTGAAAAGAGGCTGCTGGCATAACAACGTAGAGTGAGTGACAGGAGGCGTAGTAGGAGGCGAGGCAGGAAAGGTAAGTGGGACAGACCTCAGCCTTTATAAGGCCTTGGCTTTTACTCTGAGTGCAGTCGTGGTGACCTATTAAAAGCATTTGGGAAGAGGACTGCCACGATGTGACTTGAATTTTAAACTGATGGCTCGGGTTGCCTTATTAAAAATAGCTTTTAAGAGGGCCAAGGCAGAAGGAGGGAACCCTTATAAGAAGTGACTGTCATAATCTGGGCACGAGATGGTAGTTTGAACCAGGGAGGCAGCAGACAGGTGGGGAGCAGAGATCGGATTCTAGATACATTTGGAAGGCAGAGACAAGCAGGATTTCCTGACAGACTGTACCTGAGGTGTGAGAGAAAGGAAACAGTCAGGGACCCACTTCACGGTGTAAGTCCAAGGAATTGGAACAATAGAGTGACTGTCAATGGAGATGGGGAAGGTTGGCCGGGAAGGGGCAGGTTTATGGAGGGAAGACTGAGTTTATTTTAGTGTGAGATGTGAGAGAATCTTTAAACATCAAAAGAGAAGTAAGATCCACATTTTATCACAGATTAGCTTTCTTGATTTTAACAATCCCAGTTAAATATAAAAGAGACCTGGAACAATTCTTCAGACCAAAAGCTATGACTTTCCTAGTTATTACATGTTTTATGGAAATTCTTCAAATGGTAGTAGAATGACTGAAGTTAAAATTAGAAAGCTAACAATCATTATATAGTACTCTCCCTTACCCACAATTTTACTTTCTGAGGTTTCAGTTACCTGCAGTCAACCATGGTGTGAAAATACTCAATGAAAAATTCCAGAAGCAAACCATTCTTAAGTTTTAAGTTGTGCATTCTGAGTAGCATGATGAAATTTCACAAGGTCCTGCTCTGCCCCTCCCGGACATGCATGAATCATCCCTTTGTCCAGATCTCCACGCCCTGTGACACTCCCTGCCCCTCAGTCACACAGCAACAGATGGACCGCAGTGCTTGTATTCAAGTTACTTTTATTATTTTATTTTTATTTTTATTTTTTTAATATATTTATTATTCTTAACTAGAGGCTCAGTGCACAAAATTCGAGCAAGGGGCTCAGCCCTCACAGCCTCGGCATCTTGCCTCAGCCCTTGCAGCCCCAGCTTCGTCCGGAAGGTCATCCGGAAGGACATTTGGAAGGTTGTTTGGCTGTCCAGTCTAATTAGCATATTACACTCTTATTATTATAGATAATGTCTCATTCACCTCACTTCATGTCATCACATAGGCATTTTATCATCTTACATTACCATAAGAAAAAAGGTGACTACTATATTTAGAGAGACCACATTTACAGAACTTTATCACAGTACATTTTTATAATTATTCTGCTTTGTTATTAGTTATTGTTCATCTTTTATTATGCCTAATTTATATATTAAAATTTATTATAGGTATGAATGTACAGGAAAGAACATGATATATATAGGGATTGGTACCACTTTGTTAAGGGAGAACTACTGTATTCATCTTTTTACCCATCATTGGTATATATTTGATAAATGAGTAAATAAAATTAACATCCTCTCACCCCCAAACAAACATCTCCCCTAGTCTGTTGGTATTATAATAATAAGCAATGGCATGGCAAATGGAGATGTATAACAGGAGATAAGGAAAACCAATCGAAAAGTGTGGGCTTGCAAAGAAGAAACATTTGGCTCAAGGGGGACTTTGCATATAGACCTATCATTGGCATAAAAAAAGCAGTACACAACCTGGCCAGTGTGTCTTAGTGGTTGAGTGTCCTTCCAGGAACCAAGAGGTCACCAGTTTGATTCCTAGTCAGGGCACATACCTGAGTTGCAGGTTCATTCCCCAGTAGCAACCGTGCAGGAGGCAGCCAATCTCAGGAGGCAGCCAATCTCAGGAGGCAGCTGATCAGTGATGATGATTGTGTTCCTCTCTCATCAATATTTCTTTCTCTCTCCCTTCCTCTCTAAAAATCAGTAAAAACATATAAGTATAAAAAAAAACAAAACTGTGCATAACCTAGCCTTAGAAGTTGTATCGATATTAGTCATTGGGAATTCTTTTTCTGCTCTAGAAAAGATGACTTATTTTAAGATATTTGCCAGGAAAATAACACTGAATCTTCTGATTTTCTTTCTTCTCATTGCATCTTGTTTTTCTTATTTTTTATTATGTTGTTGTTTTTTTCTGGCATTTGTGGAAATGATATGAGCGTGGCATTTTGGAACAGTTTTGCTCATTTCCCTGGGATGTGGGTGGTGTCCAAATGTTTTGTGTTGAAGACACTGGCAGGGCACCCAGGGAGCAGGGAGCCACATGACACCCTTCCTCACATAAAACAGAGCCTTCTACCACAAGACAAATGTATTTGCATTTAATACCACTTATGTTTTATAAAGTTGTTTATATTATACTGATGGCAAATTAACACTACGCTAAATGCCTTATCCTAGGATGGGATCTGCAGTATTTCCTTGTGGAGGCAGTGTTTCAGAAATTTATGTTGCAAACAAGTCACTGGAAATAACTTGAATGCTGATGTCCCGGATCTGCCAAAAGCATCTCTATTATAGATACAGTGAATAAATAAGGTTGTTGCTGGAAAAAGAGAAAGAACTCAAGTTTTGAAAAGGGAGAAACCCGTAAAGGCATTTTCTGAGCAATGTCAACTGACTAAAAAAGTAAAATATATCATATTGAAGATAGTGGGGTAGATGTGGCACTGTTTTTTTTTTACATTCAGTGCACTGAACTGCATATGGTTTGGTCACTCTCTCTATATATAAACAGTGCTCCTGTAAAGTATCCAAGACACTTTTCATTTTACATGTCACATTAGTCAGAGCTGCACTATAGATGACCGTGGCCGACACCCCACTCCCCTCTTCCCCAACACATAGAACATGCCCCAACACATAGGCAGTCTGTGCACTGATTAAGGGGATGGAATCTGAGAGCCAGATTGTTCAGAGAATCTCACTATGGATAGTCTTCTTCCCACTGGGAGGAGACTTATTCTTACTAAATAATTGCAGTGAAAGTGTGTGCTGGATACAGTGAAATGGGATCCCTCAGATCTGTCTCAGGCTGAGAATGAAGATTGAATTTGGGGGATGGATAGAAGGGAAAATAAAATATATACCCTGGGCACTATGCTTGATCATTTGGGTAAGTAGTCTTCAAGGAACCTGTTATCTATTCTTATAGATGAAGATTCTGGGCTCAGAGAAGTTCAATAACATGCTCAAGATTGTACAGCTAAAAGATGACAGACTTAGAATTCAACTCTAGCTTATCTGATTTCAAAGAATCCATTTCTTCCATAATACCATGCTGAGTACTGACAGGAAGGCGGCCAACACAGAGCAAGTAGTTAGCCAGAGTAAGCTCCTCAATGATCCTAACACTACAGAATGCACCATCTTTATCCATTTCCAGGGCACAAATGTGTGTGCTTATCCTACTCCCGTGGTCGGCAAACTGTGGCTTATGAGCCACATGCGGCTCTTTGGCCCCTTGAGTGTGGCTCTTTCACAAAATACCACGGCCTGGGTGAGTCTATTTCGAAGGATTGGCATTAGA
The DNA here is from genome assembly GCF_014108245.1 of Pipistrellus kuhlii. Lineage (NCBI taxonomy): Eukaryota > Metazoa > Chordata > Mammalia > Chiroptera > Vespertilionidae > Pipistrellus > Pipistrellus kuhlii. The sequence continues at coordinate 29,638,845 of NW_023425427.1, forward strand.
AGAAGTTTTAAGTTTAAAAAATTTGGCTCTCCAAAGATATTTCAATCTTGTATTGTTGATATTTGGCTCTGTTGGCTAATGAGTTTGCCGACCACTGTCCTAGTCCATGCATGTCAAACTCGTGGCCCACGGGCCACATGACTCCTTTATTTGGCCCATGTTAGCCTTTGAATTTGACATGCTTATTCTAGTCCCTGGCAAAGACTCATGTACTTTCTGTCTTTGTTGATTTGTCTAATCTGAACATTTCCTATAAATGGAATCATACTATTTATGGCCTTTTATGTCTGGCTTCTTTCACTTTACCATACATTTTCAAGATTTATTCGTGTTATATGATGTACCACAACTTCAATCCTTTTTATGGCCGAGTAATATTTTGTTGTATAATATACTACATCAGTTGATAAGCATTTGGATTGTTTCCTTTTTACAGTGAATAATACTGGTATGCCCATCCAGGTATGTTTTTATGTGACTATACACCTTCAATTCCCTTAGGCATGCACCTAAGGAAGGAAATGCTGGGTCATATAGTAGCTCTATTTAATATTTTGAGAAACTGCCTCCAATGCACTATTTAAATCCCTACCAACAGTGTTTGAGAATTCTAACTTATCCTCATCTTTGCCATCAATTGTATTGCTGTCTTTCTCCTTCTAACCACCCTAATGTGTGTGACACCTCTCTTCTGTAGTTTTGATTTGTATTTCGCTAATAACTAATGATATTGAGCAGCTTACCATGTACTTATTGGCTATTTGTATGTTCTCTTAGGAGAATTGTCTATTCAAATACTTTTATTATATTTTAACCTGGTTTTTTATTATTGAGATATGTGTTCTTTATATATTATGGATATACGTTTCTTATCAACTATATGATTTGCAAATACTTTTCCTCATTCTGTGTGTGTCTTTTCACTGTCTTGGCAGTGGTGTTTGGTGCACAGAAGTTTTTAATTTGTTGAAATGTAGTTTATCTAGTTTTCCTTTTGTTATCCATGCTTTAGTTACCACATGTAAGAAACTATTGCATAACCAAGGTCACAAAGAACAACTTCTACTTTTCTTCTAAGAGTTTTGGGTGTTGAGGCCTTGGATCCATTTTGAGATGATTTTTTTAAAAATATATTTTATTGATTTTACACAGAGAGGAATTGAGAGGGACAGAGAGTTAGAAACATCGATGAGAGAGAATCATCGATCAGCTGCCTCTTGCACACCCCCTACTGGGGATGTGCCCGCAACCAAGGTACATGCCCTTGACCGGAATCGAACCCGGGACCTTTCAGTCCACAGGCCAACGCTCTATCCACTGAGCCAAACCGGTCCCGGCAATTTTGAGATGATTTTTATATCTGCTGTGGCATTGATGCTTTTATGGTCCCTCTACCTTTTGGGCTCCTCCCGCATAGTATTTTTGTTCTCACATTGACACACAGGAAAACCAAGTTCTTCCTTCATTTCTGTACATACAGAGATACCTACACATACAGCCAAACTCTTCTTTCATAAAGTGTCCATGAGATAGTAGACTTCACAAGAAATTTTAGTGGTCACAGCATTTATCAGGCAAACAACCTAAAATTACATTTTAGGCAACCCTAACCTTCAAAAATCTTTTAGCCAGGAATAGTTCACTGTTTATTCTCTCCCTCCCCTCCCCCCTCTACACACACAAATTCATTTTCTCAATGATTTTTGTCCTCTGTCTTTTCCCTGCTCTTTTCCCCAGGCCCTCTTGAGTAATAAAACAATTTTCTCATGCAGCACAGCTTATTTTTCTCATTTCTTTACTTGAGTTCCTCATGGTTTCTCACATTCTTTCCTAAAGGAAGCATTCCCCCTCCCCCCACTACCAAATAGTATACTCCTTAAGGGAATTCTGGCATCATTTTTCACACCATTATGTTAGGAATATTTCAATAGGGTATTGAAAGGAGTGGTCCTAGGAGTGAATAGAAAAATCTATATAATTAAACTGCAAAAAAATGAGAATAAAAAAAAGAAGACAACAATACCTGTGATGATGATCATCAACAATTTCAATGCACTGCTAATGGGTAAGGTAGCAGAAAGGGCCTTATAGGTCAGCTCAATATGATGGGCGTGGGGGTTGTGAAGAGATTAGTTAGTGGAAGGAGAAAGAAACCTGTTTTTAAGTAAACAAAGCTATCATGTTTTGATTATAAAGATCCACAATTCTTTGGAGCTAGATATGTTTTGCAATTAAGTATTTTTCAGATTTTAGAAAAGTAATACTACTGTAGATAATCCAGTTATGTCTTACAGAATACTATGGTAGGGTCTGAGGCAGCATCCCGTAATCAAACACAGAATCAAATTCATATAACACTAAGGGGCATGGACACTCTAAATAGCTATATATCAGTTTAGGTCTGTTTTTATTGCCAAATGAGTTAAAGAAAAAAACTTTCTCCTTTCAGTTTAGTTTTCATTTTAGGTATGAAAGTCATATTGTGAACCTATATCGTTGAAATACAGCAGCTATAGGTGATAAATCATTCTTCGAACGTTCCCTTTTGCTGCGATAGCTCAGCGAGTCTAGAAGTGCTGAAGACAAAGATGAGGATGTTTCCCAAATGCCAGTCTTTCTGGCTGATGCACCACTTGCTGTTGATTTGCCTTGCAGATCAGCCTGGCTGTTTAGAAGCATTCACTAGCCTTGTCTCATCCCAGCTTTCTTTTTAGCTCTTCTATAGTTTACTGCAGTGGATATAACCAGAACATAAGATGATGGACAAATGATATTTAGGACAATACTGTGAGCTCAAAGGGAGTAGCAGGGGGAAAAGAGAATAGATCAAAACAACATTAGGGGATTACTACTGATCCACTCTCACCCCAAAGGGGGGGGAGGGGGAAAGGCCCATCAGCCATGCCAACTCTGTTTGGAACACTTTGAATGATAATAAATGAGCACAGGGACCTAGGAGGAGAGCTTGGCAGCCTTTATAAACTTAACTGAGACTTATAGGCAAGTAATCTTAATTTGCCTTTTTCCTAACGGGATTCTGATGCAGCTTTGACATAGTAGAAGACAAGCAAGATTTGGATTCAGGATCCTGGGGTCTACCCCAATACTCTTGATATGACCCTAACAAGCTTCATTTATTTTTATTAGTGAAAATTACCATTTTGTAAGAGTCACATGATAGGAACATTTTATATACATTAGCTCTAATTTTCATGACAGCCTTATGCTACAGGTCCTAACATCCCCATATAAATCATGAGGAAATTGAGCTTTGGAGAGGTTAACTAGGCATTCAGTAAATGATTGGTTTCACTGGGATTAGACACAGCTCTCTCTGATGATAAAGCTCAAATTGCTCAGGGCACATCTTGGATACCCTGGTTTTACCATTTTCCACATAGATACTGATTTTACTGTACAGTGTAGAGATCTACAGACCTGGTTTCAAGACTAAGCTATAACATGTGCTAGCTGTGTTACCTTAGAATAGAAATAGTTGCCATTAAATATCTATCAAACACTATTCCGAAAAATTATATGTATAAATAAATACTAGTGACCCAGTGCATAAAATTGCGCGAGACCCGGGACCCTGCCTCTGATCTGCCACGGCCCTGAGTCCCGGAGTCTGACCTAGGGACTCCCTCATGCACCTCCTGGTCAAGTCCCTGCCATCGCCCACGCAGATGCAACATCAGTTCCCCACCCATCCACATATGCCTGTCACACAAGCAGTTTCCTACTGATTGGTTTTTACAGCGTGATGGTGTAATGACCACAAGCTTTATATATATAATTAGATAGATAGATAGATAGATAGATAGATAGATAGATAGATAGATAGATATGGGATACATATATATAATACTAGCTTGGTTTTTGTGGAGTTCACATGACATAAGGTGAATCAGTGTTTCTCACAGCACATTGTGGAAACTTTGACTTGTCCGAAGAGAAGATTTATGCTACAAGGCATTTGAATATATCCCCCTTGTGGAGATTCTCAGTGCACATTTGTATCATAATGATGCTGAGAAGTATTTGAGGCTAAAAAGGAACGGTTATTTAATAAGGGGTTTTCCCAAATATTTTGACCATAGAACCTCTTTATTTAGAGTTTACCTGTTAGCATCTGAAGCTTCCCATAGAACGCACGTTGAGAAATGTTAATACACATGAAGTCCTTCATTTAGAGTGGTGTGATGACTCACATTTGTATAATCATAGTAAAAGTGCAGAAAGTTTCTTTGAGTCAAAAAAATGTGTTTAACTTCTCATTCTACACAAGGGCTTTGCCTACTTGTGTATATTTTTTAAAATAAAAGGCATTTTTAGAGTTTTGTCTTACCATCCACATTCGACCTACTCAAATCCAGGTCAAGGTTTCTCTCACAGTCTTCCCCATCCTCAGTCTCCTCCTGCCCACAGGGATCCCTCTGTTCTCTGGCCTGCCTTGTACTGACTGTCCCCAAGGAACTGGGGCTTCTGGAGTCGTCTCTAAGAAACAGGGATTATACAGAATTAAAATGTCCCACATTTGACTGAGTTGAATAGGTCTGGAGTAAAATTTGTGAGAAAACCACCATTTTAAAAGAAAAGCCACATTTTCTCATTGAAATTTCAGGAGAAACAGTTTTATTTCTTTTTACTCCCCTTTGTTTTTCTTCTCTCTTTTTTTTTCTTTTGTGATCCAATCCTGGATTCACAATTACAAAAAATTTATTTGTCCAAAACAGGTATTAAGTTTGAGTCTTCTAAATTGGGACATAGACTTACATTTAAATTTCTTACATAACTTTTTTTAAAACAATACAACTGCAAAAAAAAAAAAAAGTACTCTCCTTCCTGTGTGTCTAGATAGTTTTTAAACTTAGCACATTATTTATTATCAGGGACTCCTTATTAAAGTAGGTTTTAGTACAGTGTTTACTCAATTTAAAATATCATAAATATGCTCAGTGATGCTCTTGCAAATGACTATAGCACCAATGGAAATACTTTATGTTCTAAAGGAAACCTTGCAGAAGCCACTTTACTGTGAATTTCAAAAATAAATCAATAAAGAATTGTGTGAGACTATGATACTGTAGCTGTCCTTGGATAAGCTGGAGCTGAATAGAAGAGGATAAGTTAGACTAGAGTAATGAGATCACCAACAATGGGTATGGGTACAAAGAGATTGTACCAGCTACTTGTTCATTGACTTAGAAACTACCACAAGCTTAACATGGTGCTCATTATGATACAGACAGAATTAAAATTAGGCAAAGATACATAGGTTGCTGTTAATTTCTGCTGTTTCATCTAATAGGAAAGGGTTAGACATCCTCATGATTGTCAAAAATAGACCTAGACACCTCAGTAGAATCTTTGGAATGCAAAAGGTGGTTGATTTGAAACCCTGTGGTTAATCATTATTCAAATCCCAGTGTGATTTATAAAAAGTAGTGAAGGATAGGAATTATACCTGTGTCTCTGATTCAAAATTATTTATCATAATTCACATCCATTCAGAAAATGACTAGAAATTTGTATATGAGCTCTTTAACCAGAATATTATTTCTATCTTATGCACAGGGTCCTAAATTTAGTGTTATCACAAGGAAAACAGCAAGGATGGTAAGATTGACCAAAATGCCTCTGTCATTTACCAATAGTTTTTTAAACTCTTGTTACTCTATTTCCTCTCTGTTAACTTATTCATTAATTTAAGCATTCATTCACTCAAGCCACTTTGAGCCTATTCTCTGTTTCAGGTACCAGGTATACACTCTCTAATCCTAGGATTTATAGATTAGGAGATACAGAAAAATATATATAATCATAATTAGAATAAATAATAAGAATAAAAAATAATGATGGCATATACTTGGGAAGACTATACTACTTCAGAGTGACACCACTAGGTGAATAGAAATTTCATTTTTCTTTGAGAAATCACTGTATTCACTGATTTGCCAAAAAGCACTGTGATATTTAAAACAGGTCAGAAACCTCTTAACCCAAAGAAGAAACTACCAGAGAATATCTATATATAGGCTGATGAATTATCACCAAAAGAAATCTGCATAGTCACCACCCAAATCAAGGCATGGACCATTCCTGGGTCACCAGAATCCCCTCCTGGGCCTCCCCCAATCACCTCTCCTCCAGAGTAGCTACTCTCTCGACTTCCAACACTACAGTTAAGTCTTGAACCCTCTTTATACTTATGGGATCAAATCATATGTATTGTTTGGTGTCTGTCTTCTTTCACTGAGATGCGTTTCTTTATCTGTAAAATGGGGGAAATGCCCATTGTACCGTGTGGTTGTGATCATGACGCTGGAGTTATGGGGCCCAACCATTTACCAGGAAAGGTGACTGTTTTATCCTACCTAGTTTGGTGGGCCCAAGCAGTGTGTACATACACGGAAATGCTGGTGGCAACAAATGGAATGAATCTGGGGACCTTTAATAGACCTGACTTTGCCTTGAGGTCTGTGGTTTAAAATGGCCCATAACCCTGGCGTTTAAATCTTCTCTTCTCTATGCTATTTTCTACCGTGGAGTGGAGAGCAGTTCCTTTATTCATTTCCAAGAAGGCTCCATTGGTTTGTGCCCCAAAAGATCCCAGAGGTGACCCAAGCAGGTTTTCAGAGATAATAATTACAACTAATCTTTTCTGAGGGCTCATTACATGGCAGGCATTCTACTTAACACCTCACATACATTAGCTCATTGACTTGTCATTACAGTCGAATGAGGAAGATATCATATTATCCCCATTGTAGAGATGAGCCAGAAAGGCTTGAAATTTTACCCCACCAAGAAGAGATGGTGTGAGGATTCCAACCTGGGCATTTGTCTCCAGAACAACAGGATTGTTAACTGCCGATGTGGAGTCACCTGATGCAGGCAGATCCTAGCCTCTCTTACTGTAGTTCTGTAGGAAAGCTTATCACTTATAGATTTCAACTTGCCATTGGAGAGGTTCTTGGCTTAAAAAAATAATAGTCAAGTCTATTAACACTCTCCCCTCCAAACTTACTAGGAAATGTCCTCAGTGTCTATTTTTTTAATAGAGTTTGGAGGACATAGGCCACAAAAATGCCTCATTAAAAGCACTAAAATTTAAAACCCAAATCTATCTTATTGATGTTACATGTGCACTTGAGCATGTCATGTTATCTGGGAAAATGCCTTAGGGGACTTTAGTGCCCTCTCTAGTTCTACTGCCATCTCTTTTTATTTTTACCTATTTTATTATTTTCCATTATTGTCCAATAATCACAGCCCTCTAGAATCATCCTATGATGCTCCTTCAGAAATCTAGAGAGGCTCTATGTAAAACCTCTGTCAAGTTTAATCCTGAGAATGCTGGTAAGAGGAGCTATTTGGATTATTACATATAATAAATCCTCTTATATAGCATTTTTGAGTATTTCTCAGTTTACAAAAACCAAACCAACAAATACTTATTTAGTGCCTTTTTCCCACACCATGCTAGGGACTGTGGATAAAACAAGAAAATGATATGACATCAATCCCTTTCTCAGAGTACTTGAAATTTACTTGGGGTGGAGGACAAAAATGTAACCACAGAAAGTTAAATATTAGTTCAAAGTAGCAGAAATGTCATAATACTGCCTGTGAGTAAGAGGATCTAAGGTGGTCTTGACTAATTACTAGAGCTTCCAGAGAAAGCAGAAACTGCTTGGTCAGAAAAGAGGTGGGACCAAAGGCACTCCTGGAGGATGAACAGGGTCTGCAGAGTTGACTGAAACACCCTGGCTGAGAAAACATGGCTTTCACCAAGAATTCAAAAGATGAGGACACATAGGTTAGAGGTGAATGTGTTGGTTTCCTATGGCTGCTGTAACAAATTACCACCAATTTAGTGGCTTAAGACAACACATATCCATTATCTAGTAGTTCTGTAGGTCAGAAGTCCAGAATGGGGCTTAGGGGCTAAAATCAAGGAGTCGGCAGAGCTCTGGGGGAGAATCTCACCTAAACTTTCCCAGCTTCCAGAGGCCACCTGCATTCCTTGGCCCATGGCCCCATTCTTCATCTTCAGAGCACATCACTGCAATCTCTGCTTATATCTAATCGTCTTATTCTCAGATCCTCCTGTCTTCCTTTTATAAGGGCTCTGTGATTATATTGGCCTCACTGGAATAAGCAATAGTTCTTTTTCTCATCTCTAAACTAACTTAATTACATCTGCAAAGTCCCTTCCGCCAGGTAAGGTAACATAGTCACAGGTTCTGGGGAATTAGAAGCTGGTCATCTGTGGGGATACATGATTCTGTAAACTTCAAGTCAGCACTATATTGAGGAGTGTAGACTTTGAGGTTTATCCTGCACAACATGAGACCATTGACCATTTCAGTCTGAAGAGTGACATGAGCAAAGCATGAAGTAAAAGACAGAGCAATGGTCAGAAAAGTATAGATGGAAGGGGACCTGTGTGTGTGTGTGTGTGTGTGTGTGTGTGTGTGTGTGTGTGAGAGAGAGAGAGAGAGAGAGAGAGAGAGAGAGAGAGAGAGAGAGAAAGAGAGAGAAGAGAGAGAGAGAGAGAGAGAGAGAGAGAGAGAGAGAGAGAGAGAGAGAAAGAGAGAGAGAGAGAGAGAGAGAGACCACCCACATGCCCACCCACATTTGTACTTGGGGATATGGCCTCAGTTTGTTCTACGTAGTTATTTGCTTAGCCATGGGGAAGCAGCCACCTGAAGAGGCCCAAGAGTTTCCTGCCACCCAGGGTTCCTGATGAGCAGGTGTAATATGGAAGTGTTTTGGTTTCTGAGGAATCAGTATCAGGCCTTGGGAGAACTGGGAACTACCTCTCCAGACAACCTTCTAGGTGTCCCAAAGGAGTCTCCATTCTTAAGGAGATGAAAAAAAAAGTAATCTGTGATGGGCAATTATGCAAGTGGCACTGAGCTTTAGAAACTGTTACTAAGGATGTCAGGGACCATCATGTGGGAGCAGCCAGGAGAAGTGATTTGATTAACAACAGGCCTGAGTGGTGTGCAGAGCAGAGTTGAGATGCTGTCCATTAACTCTTCCTCTCTGTCGTTTGCCCTTTCCACAGTGTTCAGAATTTGAAATATCTGTCACACACAGTGGTTCAGACACTACTTTACTGGAAGTAGGTGTAGCTATGGTTCAACATGGGTGTAAAATTAGGAGGGTGGAAAAGATGGAAGCCCAAGCATCAAATGAGTTAGCAGATTTGCAGTGGACCAAGATATTTTTTAGGGGAGTTCTCATGAATATACAGGCGAAGGCTGGAGTTGCCTCTCTGGAAAAACAAATTCAGATAGTTCAGGAGAGAGCAAGGCCAAATGGTTTAGCAACTCATCTGGGGGTCCTGTCATCTGTAGAATTGCTTATCTGGCATATAGTTGCTTATCTAGGGTAAAGCAACCAAGACGGATCAGATGGCTGCCTACTAAGACTTGATTGCATGGGATTTTCAGAAAAGTACGTGTTTTCTACATTGGGAGAGAAAAGTATCATGTTGGTGTTCAGACTCTGAGGACTTACAACACAGTCTGAAGGGATGCGCATTATGAAATGAAATATTTCCCTGTTTCCAAGGCAAAAGGTGTGATTTTGGTGGTGTTTTAACTATATGATGTTCAGCAAAGACAGAGCCCCAGAAATGAGCCCAGAAGTCTCTGAGGGAAAACATAAATATTCAGCTGTGCTTTTAAACACTTGCTATTTTCTTTCTTAATTCTGTTTACCTTTTAAGCAACAACAAACAGAAGCCAAAAACTTGGCAGAGGGCTGTCTTTTCTGGGAGAATGTGTTCTTTGACTGCCAACTGAACATGCCTCTCTTTTTTACTTAGTTCTTTTCACTTTTTTTTTTTTCATTAGAAAGTAACACTTCCCATTTCATTCATTCAAGAACATTGTGCCCGTCAGCCATCAAGAGTACCCAGACTTCGGAAGGGGAGGGTCCCAAAGAGGACAAGTCAAGTCTGTGTTTATTACTATCATCATCATTATTATATCATAGCATTAAATCTCTGTTGACAAAAGCAGGCAATTCAGGGGATGGAGCATCAGAAATACACTATATTGAGAGAAACATATGCATAAAAAGTAATGACTATGCAATATAATAAGGCATTTGTACTTAAAAATATTAGAGTATTTTTATTATCAAAGGAGATAACCTCTAATGAATTTGTACTCATGTTTGGTACCTTTAAAGAGTCCCTCACCCATTCAGAAAACTGAGCAGTCTGCAAAGCAGTAGCAGCCTATGCTTTTTGAACACGTTTTCCATGCTTGGGACCCTGGAGTCACATAGTAGTTACGGTGGTAATCGGGGGGAGATCCCAAGAGGAAGATGACTTCATGTCAGTGATCTCCTGCCACCTGATGTCCCTTCTGTACTTTGGAAGACACAAGGCTCCATGTCTAGTTAGGTGTCTCATGCATGCTGTTCCTGATCTCTGGTTGTTAAACCCTCTTCCCTATGCACCCAGAGAATATCTCTGGGGAAGAGAATTTTAAAGGTGAAGCACGATCTTTTTTACACAACATTCCTTTACAGAGCCAAAAGCTTGGCAAGAGCCTAGAGAACTGGAGGGGGACTTTTATATTAAAGCCTGTTTCCTAAATGTAAAATGTTCCACCTCTTCTTATTGATGATGTTTGTCTAAACACCACAGACAAGATGAAGTTGTGGAAAATTAGAGGAAAGGTGAGCAGGCCAGCTACTTCAAGGTTTAGAGAAACTGAGAGGAATGAGTAATTATTGACCAACTGTGAATCAGACACTCTGCTAAGTAATTTAAATACTTAGCAGGAGTTTCAAGAACAGACATAAGAATTAGACTATTCCATTTGTCATATTCTTCAAAATCAAGTGTGAAAAGGAAGGATTTGCAAGATATTACCCCAAAACATAATTGTTGCACAACCACTAAGTGGCGAAGCTGGAGTTTGAATTCAGCCCTTTTGACCCCAGAACACTTTCCACCTCAGTGAAGAGAATCCCTAAGCAGGCAGATGCTTCATTAATGCTTATTAGATCTAAACGGGTCAAGTGTTCTGCTCTTAAGTTGACTTTATCACTGCATTTACTCACAAGTGTGGTTTAAGCCTAATGAATAAAATTAACAATGGACAAAATAGATCCAGAGACATAGAATCATGGAACAGACTGACAAATCTCAGAGGGAAGGCAGGAGTCAGGCAGTGAACCAAAGAACTTATATACATATATTCATAATCCATGGATACAGACAATAGTAGTGTGGTGAAGACCTGGGAGAGGACAGGTTGGAGGGGATCAATGGGGCGGACAAAAAGGGAACATCTGTAATACTTTCAGTTATAAAGATAAATTTAAAAATAAATAAAAAGCATTTGCGTTAAAAGTAAAACTTCAATCCTAACTTGCCATGCCACACCTGGGGACATGGCATAGGAGGCAGGTGACGTGGAAGATGGGCAGCTTTCGGACTTGGATTTGACATGAGATTCTGCCCAGGGACAGCCTAATGCAGGTGCCAAAAGCACTAGGTGGGGACAGGGAAGCAAGGCCCTTCCAAGGCCCTGCAGCAGCCTGTGCCCCAGCATCACAATGCCGTCCTATGGAAGGCGTGGACTCAGGAGAAGAGAGAGTTTTTCCGATTCAGATGATACCATCAACAGAAATGTGTTAAACTCCCCTCTCAAACCAGAGCCTTTTCCATTTGGTCAGAGCAGCCAGAAATGGCCTTTCTTCTGGAGGGGAGAAGGTTAACAACATGTGGGGTGCTTGCTGCAGGAGCAGAATCAAGATGCAGTCGTTGCTAAACTTGGTATCTTGGAAATGGAAGGCACTATTGACAAAAGCAGGCACTCAGAGACCTACAGTTACTTGTTAAGAAACTCAAGAGGGAGTTTCAAGAACAGACATAAGAATTAGACAAAGAGATAGATGAATATATGTGTGGTGGCAAGAAAAATGGGCTCTAAGGAAGAGGGAAATGGGCAAGGTCACCAAGAGGAAATGACCTGACAAAGTCAGACTCGGAGACAGACTAGAAATGAACTATAAAAGCCAGAATGAGATCACAGAGGACGATTCTCTGGGAGAAAGTGGCTGATGAAATTTCTTTCAGGTTGTAGGATCTAAAGAAAGATCTGATAGCCGAGTAGTGAGTATAATTGGGAACAAAAAGGCAATTGAACTTCTGATGGAAACTGCTGGAGTTGAACAGAATGGTGGCTTTTTTATAATGAACTAGAGGTCTGATGCACAAAATTCACGTACTTGGAGGATTCCAAACGTTACATCAGAGGTATTTGAGAGTGGGAAATGAGACTTTATTCCTGTATTCTGGTATGTTATCCTGTTTCCACAGTTTAAAGATTTCAGTGATTAGGAGTTGCAATATTAATAAATAAGTCCTTCAAAATACACAAAAGGTACATGTCAAAAGTAGACTTGCCCCTTAATCACTATTGATAATAATGTAAAGATCAGTCTTAAGAAAATATGTTCCTGCAATTTAGGGGGTCCTAGTAAAAGGAAGTTGGAAATCCTCATTTTCAATCAGTGTGCCACAAAATAATTTAAAAACATGTAATACTTGACTAGTCAGAGACATTGACCGCTTTCCCCTTTTTCCCGTTAAAAAATGACAACAGCCAACCCAACAATAGCCATCTGGTGTGAATGAATCAAAATTGTACCTATGTATGTCATATTGGCAAAACATATATTTTTTAATGTGCCACAGAATTTTAGTAACTAGTTGATGTGTACCATAAAATGAAAAAGGTTGAAAATTGCTGCTCTATGCATTTATATCTTCGCTTTAAAAAATTGGGTAAAAATTAAGGCATTTCACTCTTATCAACAAAGAGGCCTGGTGGACATGCTTACAGATATTATATTGGTCGCTGAGTTATAGGGGTGATGGAGTGTTTCATTGTCCACAGCACAGAAGGAAGGGGGAAGACAGACTGTCACAGTCTCTCTCTTTACATGGACTTCCTTATAATATACTAAGCAGGAGTAGCTCACTTTGTTTTCTTTCGGTTTCTTCTGCTCCCTTCTGACCTTTGTACTCAGAGTGGAAGTGGTTCACTTCTTTCTGGAAGAAATGTGGTCTCTTATTGGTATTTCTTTTGGGGGATGCTATTTCTTCAGGGATGTTCCTGATGCCTTGGCCTCAGAAGACCTATGAAGAAGGCATTGCAGAAAAGGTTGTTTCTTTAGACTTCCTCTGAGCTCTCAGCTGACTTTGGATGACAACTTTGGAGTAGCATGCTGAGATCAGAGATTTGGGCTTGGCCACCGTGGCCCCTCAGTTGGCTCTGGCTCTAGATCTTTTTCCATGGATCCTTTTAGGCCAGAAGGGTTCTACCTGGGCCCCTGCCCAGTTCCCTGGAGAGTTCTGCATTGGAGTTTAGGGTGTAAATGTATGATTTCCTTTGAGATTTGGTGAAGGGCAATGGCCAGTATATGACCTAAACTCTTGGGTTCTTATCCAAATTCTGTAGTAATCTTGCTTTGTTTTGAATAATACCATTATTGTTGCCTACAAAATATATCCTAAAAATTAGCATAAAATCCATGTTGAGCAGTGAGCATATATTGTCTACTATTGGGAGAAATCTGCACACTGCTGCCCACTGCATCTTGGTATTGGAGTCACCAAGGAAAAGAGTGTGATCAAACACTGGATGGAATAGCGCTTTACTCACAGAGGGAAGAAACAGAGCAAGACCAGCCTCAGTAATAGATGCCAGTTGCCCATAGCCAGCAGCCACATGCTGGCCTCCATGCACTCCAGTTGTGCCACAGAACAAAGGACCCCGTCCCCTCCCAACAAGGGACAGATATAGCAATGGAGTTGGCCAGTTGCCATATGAAGCATATACTTACGCAGAACAAAGGAGTATACATTGAGCCTGAAACAAAGACATTTCCACACAAGGTTATAAGTCCTCCACAGGCTATGGGCACTTCTAATTTCCTTTTTGGTAAGAAAGTACGCTAGGCCCAAGGCCCGTTCTTATGCTGCTGAGAGTGGGTTGGAAAACTGCATGCATAATTAGGATTCTAAAACAAAATAGATTTTCTGTTTCTAAAGAAAATCTTTATGTGCTCATGAGAAACAATTTTAAAAAGCTTGACAATTTCAGATTCTTTCTGGAAATGATATCATATTGTTACTTTAATTGAGGTGTTTTTTGGTTTGTTTGTTTGTTTGTTTGTTTGTTGTTTTTCCGGGTTTTGTTCGGTATTTTGAAACTAGAAGATTCCCACAATAATCTTCTCCAGGGCTGACTGGTTCATTCTGATGTAGGTTTCATTTTGAAAGAATGTCTGCAGATACCATGTCTCCGTCACAGATGCTAACATGGTAGCTTCTCATCAGAGCCTCACCTGTTTAGGTGACCCTGAGAAGTGGGAACACTGAAAGAGAAAGACCATTACATGAAACATTCTCGGGCAAACTCCTAACCATAGGCAAATAAAAGAGAATGGCGGGGTATCTCCGAAACCTTGTTTTTCATTTGTGCTATGTGAGTTCTACTGAGTAGCAACGAAACATCTTGGGTCCTACAGCTGTAGACCACCATTCAAATTTTGCCACTCTACTCTCTTCACCAGAAAAGAAGCATCTAATTTTGAGGCTGTTTCCATGTTATTTGGGTCTGTAGAGAAATCATTTTCCAGCACGTGGCAGAGTTGCAGGGGGGAAAAAAATGGTGTGAATGCCTTATCACTTGTCACTTCCTGGCTTGAAAGTTTCTTTAATGGTTCACCCTTACTTTCTGGATAAAGTCCAACGTTTTTCACATCGTTGTACTAGGCCTCTCAGCAACTGGTTACAGACTCACCTCCAATGATATACCACAGGCTTTCTTCATTGCAGCCTCAGAGAGCTATTGCCATTTTCCCCAATAATGATGCTCCCTGCATGGCCTCAGATCTTTCCCTTTTCCTCCTCACTCCCTTATTCAATCTTTCAGATGAATTTCTACTCAACCTTAAAGGGAATAGATTTTAAGCATTTCCAGAAATTGGCCATGTCTTATTCATGTTCAAATTTCAGTGCCCATCAGAAAGCTAGAACATGAGAGGAGTTCAAAAACAATCTGACAATCAGAGTGTCTGAAATGAACATGATAATTGTACATTTTCCTTATTATCTTTATCCTAATGTCAAGTCTTCTGCTTGTGTAATGTGAGCAATCATTAGAAATTGTTCATTTCATTTCTGTGAAATCTCACCAGCAAGAGTCTTTGTGGCCATTACAAAAGTCCCTAGTTAGAGCTATATTATGAATTCCACACTAAAAGCTGTCCTATGTGACATTTAGGAATTCAACATAATTGCAGTTATAGGAGCAAGACCATCCCCTGTCTATAGCTTCAGGCTGTAAGATGAGCAATGAAAATTGGCTACTAAAGAAAAATAAGCTTTCATGAGTGCCACAAGTTCATCAGAGATTAAAGTCTTAATTGAAAGACAATAAGCAAATCTTTTAAGGAAGAAGTTTGGGCTCATTGGTGGTTAGGAAAATGGTGCTTTTCTGTTCCTGGCATTGCATTTGTTTTCCTGAGGTGGAATCAAGCCTTCTTGGATCCTGGATACCAGGGAACTGCATGACCTTGAACATTGTGGTCTGCCGGGAACAGCCATTTTCAGGACAGAGGCAGCCTTGGAGTTTAGAGTAAAGCTTTGTTGAACTGATCACAAATTCCAGAAGGCTGAAATGCAGTGAAACAAGTGATGGCTCATTTGAATGTTTATTAGTAGGTTGGTTTGTTTAAATAGAATTCCATTATCATTACCAAAACACTTGTCATGTAGAACCATAATAGGATGCAGGAAAACAACAAGCAGGCTTTCCAGAAGAAATTCCTTTTGCTCTGCAAAATCTGTATTTTCCTGAAAGTTACTTCAGAGACATAAGAACAGACTGTAACAGAAATATTACCAATAAGCTTCACTGCCCCTGAGTTATGCAAACAATAATGCTTATGTTCTGTCCTATTTCTGAAATTCTATAAAAGATTATAATGATATGATATGTCTGGTTTATAGAGTGTGTTTAGTGAGGAAGAGCTAGCAATTTAATAGAATTAAATTAAATTGAATGTTATATTTTAATAGAGTTTGTTTACTTCCTAGGGTTGTACCTATTTTTCCCTTGAACTTTTACATACGTAATATATATATCAACATTTATAACAAGCTTCTCTGATCTATAATTTGATTGCTTACAGGATAACAGAGTTCTCTCAAATACTATATATTTTTTAATTACCTTGGTCATTTGGTTTCTTGATTTAGACTTATTATATGGAAATGAAAATTGCCCAAGAAGTTTATCATCATTAATTATTGACATTCTACATATTCTCCCATTGAAACATAATTATTAATTAAACGTGTGAAGGACTGAATCCTAAAATGCAAAATCTATCAGTTGTTACCCACAAGTTAAGTTGATTGAGTCAGAATATTTTCTTATATATTGAAGGAAACTTTGAAGGCTGAATAATTAAAGAACAAATTAAATAAAACCAGGAGTTAGATGTGCTGCAAGAAAAGACTTTGATGCAGTGGGAAGATTGGATACGATTTAATAGACCTTTTCATATTCTTAATTTCAGTGAATTCATAAGGTCATGATGTTAGCCTTTTCCTCTTCTCTTCATTGTGGTTAATGCCTGGTAACCTGTCTGCCCATTAACTGTGGGGTGACCTCCATATCATTGCCTCAACTTGAATTATCTTGTTCCTTAAAATAAATGCATTTTCTGAAGGATTCCCATGTAATCCATGTAATACTAGGTGGTCTAAATTTTATTTGTTCTTAACCCACTTAACTTCTCCTGATGTGCTTCTGTGAGCAGCACACAATTAAATCCATGAAAATGTTGTGGAGGTTTGCCCATCCTTTTATGATAGATCAACAAAAAAATGTACTATAGCCACGTGAAAAATAATACCGTGAGCTTGTGACAGCTCTTTATTAAGAGCAAATAAAGACTTCTGTGAAAGGGTTTTTGAGGCCACAAATCATGAGCTTAAATGTGTGTATACTGTGGCATTACTTAAAAAGAAAGTCATTTTGCTACTTACATGCTTTCTAAGTTGTTTAAATGAGGCAGCTTTAGAGGGGTTTGCTTGAAATTGCAATACCATATAGACTTTGCCATCTCAATTGAAGAGAAAAATCATGACCACACCAGGAGCCTTTCAAATCTATTTTTTTTTTATCTTTAAATTTTGGTAAACAAGATATAGACATCTTATCAGTCATGCCAAAATGAATTGCTTTAGCATTCTTCAAAACCGTAGTGCCAAATTAACATTCGAGGGGCTTCCAGGTTTCATATGGATCTATAATAGAAATCACTTTGCCCATGGCTCCACTCTAGATTGGCCAGGCGGTGACTCCCATGTCTCAGATGAAAGAGGATTCCTACCATGAAATGAAAGAATGTTGAATTTCTTCCAGAAACCTGTATCATTCTTTTTAATAACTCATTCGAATACAAATTTCATTATTATCATATATCTTCTTAAAATTCCTCATTGGTTTCTCATTCATTTTCTTCAGGATTAAGTTCAATCCTCCGGACATAACAGAGAAGTCCTTCCAGAAAATCAGTCTCTCCAACATCTTCAGTCTCACTTCCTCCCTCTAATCTAAGCTGCAGTCCTGTGGACATCCCCTGCTGTCCACACACAGCAACATTGTTTAGGACAGCAACTTTCAACCTTTTCATCCATGGGTCACATGAGCTAATTACTAAACTTCTGTAGCACACAAAAAATGTATTTTTTTGTGGATCTGACAAAAAATAAGTATAAATTTGATTCATTCACACTGGACAATTATTGTTATGTTGGCTGTTGTCTTTTTATCTTTTCTAATTTTTTTTTTATAGTCTAAAGAGGGAAAAGAGGTCAGTGCTCCTGATTAAGTAGGATATTACATGTTTTAAAAATTCTTGTGGGCCTGACTGGTGTGGGTCAGTGATTCAGCATTGACCCATGAACCAGGAGGTCACAGTTTGATTCCTCTAAGAGCATATGTCTGGGTTGCAGGCTCCATCCCCAGTTGTGGGAATATGCAGGAGGCAGCTGATCAATGATTCTCTCTCATCATTGGTATTTTCTCTCTTTCCTTCTCCCTTCCTCTCTCTCAGCCTATAAGAAAGTACTTTTTAATGTTGAATGAAACAGTAAGGAGGAGAATCCATGAAAAGAAATGACCTTATTTTATTGCCTCTATATTCTGTATAATATGCTTTCTGTAAAAAACAGGCTTTGAACTCACTTTACTGGAAGACTTTAGGAATGGAAGCACAGAAATGAGCTTTTATAAAAGGGAAGTTGCTTTATTAGTTATCTGACTTCCAAAGTAATACAGGCTAATTGTAGAATTGCAATGCAAATAATACAAAAAAAATTAAATTAAAATCATCAGCCAGATATGAACACCATTAAGACTATCTATTATATTGTGTCATTTTTATGTAGGAGGATTTTTTAAAGATATGTTAGACGTACTATTTGTATAGTTGTATCGCCTTTATTTTAGAATTCACAATGGCCAGCTTTCTCAGTTAACAAATATAGATGATAATGACAATAATATTATTTCATCAACAAAGAACCTTTTCCTAGTCCTTTACATATATTAATCCATGCAAATCTCAAAATAGCCCTCTCTTTTATTGTCTTCATTTTACAGATAAAATAACTAAAGTGTAGAGATGTCATACAGTTTGCCCAAGGTTGCACAGCTGCAAAGTGGCTGAACCTCAGTATGAGCCTGGGCAGTTTTTCTCCAGAATCTACATTCAGAAACACTAGACATTACTACCATCCCTTTCTATCTTATTTTTAATAAGTGCACACTTTTCAATTGTAAGCATGAACCTTAATTTAACAATCCCCTATTGTTAGACATGTAGGCTATTTTTCCAGCTTTTAAGTATCATAAACAACATCTTGATAAATAGCTCAGTGCAATCATTTTGTGTGCTGTCCAGTTACCATGTTATGATAAGTCCTTATTTTCAACTTGTTTTTCTCTTCCCTTTTGAATGCTATGCTTCGGCTACATGTGGTTCTTATCAGTTCTGCAAAGTCAGAAAGCCCTTCCCTGACCACTCTATCTATTCTAATTGGATCCCTAGCTTTAGTATTCACTATCACTGCATGTCATGTATTTTCTTTAAAGCACCGACGTTCTGGTAAAATGTACATCTGATAGGCTACCGTTTCTTGCCACCTCCTACACCTCTGGCCTGTGAGCTCCGTGAATCCATAGGCTATGTCTATTTTATAGACCATGATTTCCCCAGGGCTCAGCCTATAGTAAGTATTTAAATTCTAACTGAATGAACAAACAAACATCACTATAATTGCTGAGTCAAGGAGATGTCATGAAAATTTAAGCTGAGGACATTACACTCTCTCTCCCTAGCAACACAACGTAGAGAAAATTCCAGCATCAGCACAGCATCAGGCCTGTGTGTAGTAAGAATGTAATATAACCAAACCTGGGGAGCAAAATAGTTAGCATCCCCCTGCATGGATTCCTACTCTTGGCAATAGCACAAATGGCTTCAGTAGCTCAGGAACAGCTGTCCAGGTGATTCCAGCCCCAGCGTTATGCTGGGAGTGCACCAGGAGCAGAGACTGCTTTGCAGGTTGGCCACCTACAGTGAATAGTGGCCAGAATAACAGATGCTGTGAGCAGTGGAAGTTCTGTTTGCTGATTCTAAATCCCTAACAAGGGTGAGGTTTGCTTAATAGGCTCTCCACTACCCTAGCCATGTTTCAGAAGACAATCTCTTCAATTGTGAATAGACTCATTGATCTTTAACCTACAGCCCAGTTGCTGTAGGTTAAATTCTTGTAGCTGTAACAAAACAGAGGGCATGTTAGCCTCCAAAAACATGGCAGTCCTTAAGGGGCTCTTTGTTTTTAAAGCTTAGTGTGTCAATGGAGAGGAAGACAAGGAAAGATCAGAAGAGGGCTGACTGCCTGGAGTTAGAACCTTTAACATGTATTTTGTTTGCAGCAGTGTTCAAATTGGCACAGGTGATCCAAACTGTATCTTCCTACTCAACTCTTCCAAACTAAAAAAAAAATAATGATTTCAAAAAATATATATTTGAGAAAGCTTCTTAAGGAAGGAATTCCTTTCAAATCCAGGGGAAGAAAAGCTGTGTGCTTTGAACATAAGCCAAAAAGATATATTCATAGCTGCAACTCTATTTGTGGGAATTAAGAGAAGTTTAGTGTTCTACCAGAAAGGCAAGAAAATTTTTAAAAATTAAGAAATTAAAATGTGTATCCTGAATGATAAAAAAAAATCTGTTGTTTATAAATTCAAATTATTTTAAGGGATTGGGTGATATTCCTGTGAACCCTCATAAATAGAAAAGCAGGAACAATTTAAGTGTTTTACAAGTGATATAACTTATAATAGTAACCTTTTCTACTTAGTTTCACTACAAAAAATTTTGGAGGAAGTATAGAAACTGGTACATTTGTATGAGTTAACAGTGCAAGTAAAACTTACAAGTCTTAAAACTATGTTATGTTTCCCAATATATTGTAGAATACTCACAGACTTTCTGTATTGTCATTATTTTCACACATATACCCAGCCTTCCTCCTCCTTTCTCTCCCCCCTCCCGCCCCTTACCCCTCCACACACACACCTGGCTGAGTTTCAGATCTGAATGCCTTGAAAGCACCTGCAGTCACTGTAAATGGTGTCATGGAGCCTCCAGAAGTAGGTCAGCTTTCTTCATTGTTTCCCCTCCTCCATCCTCTGAGGTCTGAGCTGGCCTGCGGAGCCAAGATAAGTTTTTAATCTCACTTTGAATGGCAACAAAAGGAAAAACAAAAATGTTTTTTATGTAAACCCCCTTTGTCCCCTGGATTACCAGATGATAATTATCTAAATTACAAAAGAAAAAGTGTATACAAATAAAAATAGTGAATACCTTTGGTTCCTAAATTAGGACTTGCAATACCGTGAAAAGATTTGGGGAAAGACAGTTTTTGGGAGTTTTGTTTTTGTTTTTAAAGTAGAGATAGATAGATAGAGAACACACTTTTGAGCTAGAAAAACTATTGGTGTTACTTACTGAAGAAGATATGCAAATGCCCAATAAACAGGTTAATTTAATTAATTGCCAAGAAAATTCACAGTAAAACCACAGTGAAATATCTTTCTATACCTCCTCAAAACAGTAAAAAAGACACAAAAAGTGAAATCCCATACTTTGCCAATGAGAGTATTTATTCTACAACTGTTTTCTGTTTTATGCTATATTCTGAAATCAACTATATTCATACCTGATGAACCAGAAATTTCACTTACAGGTATATACCAAATAAAAATGAGTATACATGCTCACCAACAGCGTTGGCTGAATGTTTTAGCAGTTCTATTGTTAAAAGCTTAAATCTAGGAACTACTCAAATGTCTCTCATCAGTAGATAGAATATATAAATTGTGGTAAATTTACAAATGGAATACCCTACAACAATGAGAATAAAGGATTTTTATCTACACACAGCAACATGAATAGATTTCATAGATGCAATGTTGAGCGGAAGAAGTCAGATACAATAAGTTCTAGATTGGCCGAAACCGGTTTGGCTCAGTGGATAGAGTGTCAGCCTGCAGACTGAAAGGTCCTGGGTTCGATTCAGGTAAAGGGTATGTACCTTGGTTGCAGGTACATCCCCAGTAGGGGGTGTGCAGGAGGCTGCTGATGGATGATTCTCTCTCATCGATGTTTCTAACTCTATCCCTCTCTCTTCCTCTCTGTAAAAAATCAATAAAATGTATTTTTTTTAAGTTCTAGATTGTATGATACCTTTTACATAAACTACAAAATCCAGAAAGGCTATTCTATTGTTAGAAGTCAGACTTTTCAGAGGAGGTGAGGATATGACTGGAAGCAGGTATGAGGGGAGCTTCTAAGTACTGGTTAAAATTATATTTCATTGTCTGGATTCTGGTTACATGAATGTGTTCAGTGTGTGGAAATCTATCAAGATATATGTAGCTGAAACTGATTTCTCTCAGTGAATAGAGCGTCGGCCTGCAGACTGAGGAGTCCCGGGTTCAATTCCGGTCAAAGGCATGTACATTGGTTGTGGGCACATCCCCAGTGGGGTGTGTGCAGGAGGCAGCTGATCGATGATTCTCTCTCATCAATGTTTCTAACTCTCTATTCCTCTCTCTTCCTCTCTGTAAAAAATCAATAAAATATATTTTAAAAATATTTTTAAAAGATATATTTATAAACTTTTAATAGCTTTAAAAATTCTGGTTTCCCCATCACTGTGTAGTATCCTCATTTATGATTAGTTTCCACTCTATGCCAGTATTCTAAGCACTATGTTGATAGTTATTCATTTAATCATCCTAACAACCCTAACGCATAGTTACAGTTTTTTTTTTTATCATCCCTGAAGCTGATGCATGGAGAGGAACTGCCCGAGGTCCCATGGCTAGTCCCTATTGGAACAAGGTTTCTAACTCACCTGCCTCTCCATGGATTCAGTGTCCTTATCGCTATGCTGTGATGCTTCCCTGGGAACTTAACACCTGTGAATTACCATTCTCTCTCTAATAAAACAAGAATAATAATAATACATCAAGAATTACCCTAAGGATTAAGTGATATAATATAATATAAGATAGCTGCCTAGTTCACAAGGTACTCACAGTAACTAATGCTGACTAAAAGCATGACTGCTTCATTTTTCTGACCAGAGTTAATCCCAGATCTTCCCAGTTCAGGGTCAACAAAGTTTGTCATTCACAAACTTCTCTCTCTCTTTCTGGTTCCAAACATTCAGTGTCTTTCTGTTTTGTTTTATAGTAATAGAATAACATTTCTAGGCATTTCACTAGAAATGTTATCTACGTTAGTGGACATGATTTTCTTGAAGCATCACAGCAATCTAGAATGGGAGATAGTAGTAGTATTTTGGTTATTGTAAAATGAAAAGTTGATGTTTAATAGATTTGAGTTCATTAATTTGACAAATGTAGAGCAACTATATTGTTCAAAGCTTACTTGAACTTACATTTCTAGGAAAGGAGAGAGGCCATATACAAGTAACATACAAGTATATGAAGATAATTTCAATGGTAGTTAATGCTATGAAAAAAGTAGCAAAACATAATGACAGGAAAGAGACTAGCAGGGTGGGGCAGGGGCTCTTTGGTCCTGAGAAATTAAAGAATCTCCTGTGCTTTCTCACTTCCTTGAAAACAATATAGGT
Source organism: Pipistrellus kuhlii (assembly GCF_014108245.1). Classification (NCBI taxonomy): domain Eukaryota; kingdom Metazoa; phylum Chordata; class Mammalia; order Chiroptera; family Vespertilionidae; genus Pipistrellus; species Pipistrellus kuhlii. The sequence continues at coordinate 29,662,141 of NW_023425427.1, forward strand.
GTGTCCCCAAAAAAATTGAATATACACTTTACAGCTGATAGCTCAACTTTAACCCATTGGAATTAATAGTTATATGAAGTGTACCTACATTTTGGAGGGATACCTTGTGTTTCTCCACTCTGGCTGCACATAAGAATTACCCAAGAGCTTTTGGAAAATACCTATGCCCATGATCTACTCCAAAACAGAATTTTAAGTTAGGCATGTTACCTTTTAAAAGCAAACACACACACACACACACACACACACACACACACACACACACACACTCTGAAAAACAATTGAATGGGGCCCAAACAATGAGCATAAACATGTCCTTGAAAACCACAAAAGATATTTGTTTTGATCTTAAAAGTCAGGAGGTTAATGTTGTCCTTTTGGCCATTTTAATCAAGAAATCTTTGGAAAGACTGAAAGGAAATCTGAGGTGTGTTATATATTTTCCTAGTGTCTCTAAATTAAGTTTCTCCCACTGGTGTAAGCTGTCAGTATGGAGGTAATTGAATTGGTGTCAAATGACACCATCCACGCTTAGCCTATGAAGGTATGAGGGGCATTTGTGGAGAGGGGAAGGCGAAGTCTTTAATGGGAATAACTTTCATTAGAAGTAAAAGAAGTCAGACAAAAAGAGGAGGAGAGAAAGGAATGAGAAAATAAGAGAATTTGGAGGTATGGGAGTGAGGCTCTGTGGTCAAAAGCAGTTGAGCCCACTCAGAGGTCAGAGAACAAAATAAAGGAAACAAAAAACACATGCCTTGCTCCCAGGCTGTCTCTCACTTAGGCTACAGCTTTCTCTTTGCTCATTGATTGCAGGATTTTTTTTAAGCAGGGTGGTCATGAATGATGCTGCTGTTTATTTTCCTTTCTGTGGCTTTCATTCATCCACCTCCATCCCTCCAACACTTCCTCTTTGTACTGCCAGCTAGACCAGAGGCTAGATGAGTTTGCTTCTCTGTGATTTGCATTACCCTATGGAGTCATCAGTTTATGAAAAATTACTTTTAAGCTATTATCAACATAATGACTAATGCATAATAAAATTATTTTAAGCATCCAGCATTTTGGAGACTTTAATGTCTATACTAAATTATCTAAACAAATTGTAAGTTTTTTGTTTTGTTTTGTTTTTAGTTTAATAAAGTGAAAGACTGGCTAAACTCAGAAGCATAGTTCTGTTAACTGTGACCTATGTTTGTGAATACCTAGGAGTTTAGTCAAAAGTTAAGAGGATTTATTCACAATCTATAAAAATAACTTCTAGCCTGGTTGGTGTTGCTCAGTGGTTAAGCATCAACCTATAAAACAGGAGGTCAAATGGTTTTATTCCCAGTCAGGGCACATGCCTGAGTTGCAAGCTCCATCCCAAGTAGGTGGAGTACAGGAGGCAGCCAATGAGTGATTCTCTGCCATCATTGATGTTTCTATCTCTCTTCCTATCCTTTTCTCTCAAAATCAATTAAAAAAAGTATTTTAAAAAATAGTAAAAAGAAATAACTTCTAACCCACTAAAATAACATATTTCTTCAAACCCTTTACAGAAAGTCAACTCAGGTTATTGAATGGATGCAAGAAACCAATAGAGATTTTAAAGTTAGGGCATATAGGCATTATGTGATATGCAATCAAAGCATTTTATGTCAGAAGTTTCACTGAGTGCCATGGGTAAATGCAATTAGCAGTTAAACATTCAATTCCTACACTCAAATATGTAACCCATCAGAAAAGTATTGTGTCTAGAAGTTTCTAAATAGGTAAACAAATTCAAATGTAGGAAGAGATTATATTTCAGCCAACATCTGTCAACCTCATCCTGAGAGCCACCTCATCTATTAAACCCATGACCCCTAGATGTGGTGCATTGCCATCCATATTTAATAAATGGGGACATTGTGGTTTTCACAAGTAAAGTAAATTAGCTGAACTCCCATAGTTAGTAGGTAGTAGAACCCACATGGGAATCCAGGTCTTAGACAAGGAAGACAAACCCTTTTCTATTTTACCACATGATCCTAGTTAGGAAACATTATTTGTACCCAAGTACTTGTTACATTTGCTTATCTTTAATCTCTAGAAGCAGTGGTTCTCAAACTTGGGTGAATATCTTTAATCTCTAGAAGCAGTGGTTCTCAAACTTCGATGATTTCCATAAATAAAAATGCTCAGGCCCTATCTTCCTTTAATGCACTTGATCTTCATGTTCTTTATTAGCTCTCCACTAAAATTTGAGAACCACTGGTCAAAATAATCCATATTACAAATATTCTATAGAGGTTAGTAGTTTGTTCAAAAGCAATGGTGGTGCATTGGTGGAGCTCCAAATAGTGGTACCAGGACTCAACCCAATCTTACCGCAGCTAGTCCTTATTTCTGCATTGGAATTCAATGCCAGGCACATTTCGCATAGGACCAGTGTTTATTACTGAAGAAGATAGAAATAACCATATGATTACTGATAAGGAAGAAAAGAAGCCCTGCCCAGAGAAATGTTCAAAGTTTTGCTCTCTGAGAGCCAAAGTAGATTTGTAAATAACTTGTGCAATAAATGAAGTATCATCAAGACCAGAAGACTGAGGTTAAGCCACTTTGTTGTCTCCATTCCCTACCCATTACCCTGCAATTATGCTGTCTTTATATTCTAACTAGAGACCTAGTGCACAGATTTATACACCAGTGGGATCCCTTGACATGGCCAGCAGGGATCAGGCCCAAACTGGCAGTCCAATGCTGCCTGCCACTCATGCTGTATCTGCCACCACCACTTGGTAGACTCACTGCCACTATGCTGCAGTCTCTGGGCTGCGGTGGCCAGCCATGAGTTCTGTGTCTGATGCCAATTGGTTAGCTGCCACTAGGGGGCAGCTCCTACATTGAGTGCCCCCTGGTGGTCAATGCACAGCATAGTGACTGGTCGACCAGTCGTTTGGTCGCTTAGAGTTTTATATAGAAGGACCAGAAGCCCAGTTCAGGAAATTTGTGCATGGGGGTGTGTGTTCCTCAGCCCAGCCTGCACCTTCTCCAATCTGGAACCTCTCTAGGGATGTCAGACTGCCCATTTAGGCCAGATCCAAGTAGGATCTGGCCTAAATGGGCAGTTAGACATCCCTTTCACAATCCAGGACTGCTGGCTCCCAACTGCTAGCCTGCCTGCATTCCTGATTGCCCCTAACTGCTTCTGCCTGCCAGCCTGATCACCCCCTAAACACTCCCCTGCCAGCCTAATTGATGCCTAACTGCTTCCCTGCCAGCCTGTTTGACCCTAACTGCCTCCCCTGCAGCCCCCCCCCCCCCACTGCTCTCCCTGCAGGCCTGTGTACCCCCCTACTGCTCTTCCCTGCAGGTCCAGTTGCCCCAACTTCCCACCTCTGCCGGCCTGGTCACCCCTAACTGTCATTTCCTTCAGGCTTGATCACCCCCAACTGCCCTCCCTTGCAGGCATGGTCCCTCCTAATTGCTCTCCCCTGATGGTCTGATTGCCCACAACTGCCCTCCCTTGCAGACCTGGTCCCTCCCAACTGCCCTCCTCGGCTGTCCATCTTGTGGTGGCCATCTTGTGTCCACATGAGGGCAATCATCTTTGACCACATAAGGGTATCCATCTTGTGTTGGAGTAATGGTCAATTTGCATATAATTTTATTAAATAGGATGGAACCCTACCTAGTTTTCAAAGAAACTTAAAGAGATGATATAGCATAATAATGAAAAACATAAATTCAAACCCAGCTTTGTCACTTTAGAGGTTTGTGAACTTAGGTAAAAATATGTTATCTTTCTGTGTCTAAATTTTTTCATCTACAATTTGGACCTAATTAAAGGGTTATAAAGAGTCTTAAATACTTCAACACAGATTATACACTTTTTAAAGAGTGACCAGCACATACATTCTGGTGATTATTCCTCAGGAATAGTTTCTAAAACTTCATACAGGGCTCCAGCCCCTGAAAGAATCCCAGTTCACTACAGGAAGCTGGAGCTACCCAACTGAGACTCAGGGCTACTTGGTTTAAATCCTGAGACATCATCTGGCTTCCTCACTTTAGCTTCTTTTTTTAATAGTTTTTATTGATTTCATAGAGAGGAAGGGAAAGGGAGAGAGAGAATCATCTATCGGCTGCCTCCTGCATGTCCCCTACCTGGGGATCAAACCCAAACATGGGCATGTGCCCAGGGAATCACACCATGACCTCCTGGTTCAAGGATTGATGCTCAACCACTGAGCCACACCGGCTGGGCTTTCTCTTCTTAACTTTTGCTGAAAAGTAGTTTAATGTAATTATACTGGAGAATCTGCCTCATCAAGCTGAATTCCAGGGGACTTTAAGTGCTGTATTTTTATGCTATCATTATGCTTTAAGGAACATCTTGTCATTAGCAGGATTAATTAATTCTACCTTAATAGATGGATACATCCAGGAGAAGGGACTCTCCAGGGCCAGAGAAAGAGTGAATAAAGATGTTAGGAGGAGGTTGTAGCAACTCTATTTCATAATTCAGCACTCAGTTCAAAAGATTGAGTTATATCTCCTTTATATTTCCTGTCCTATTTTTCAGTATAAAATTTAATTGGATTTACCTTAGGAAATTCTCTTTTCAATCTTTCACTGGTAAAATCAACCCTTGTGGGTAGGTCTGATTACTATAACCCAATTAGGGATTTGTTCATTTATCTCAAGAAACTGTTCCTTAAAGCGCTAAGTAAATCTCTCTGTTGCTATTCAGATCTTGTATTGCTCTAAGCAATAAGGCTGACTAATATTTGCTCTACTGCTGAAATCAGAGTAAGATATTAATCTTACTGAATCACTAAGATCTATGAGGAAAAGTGAGGGAAGTACTATTGACATATGTGAAGAAGTCTCAGAAACTGTTAGGTAATTATCAGCAATAGCAAATGGAACCTCTTGCTCACTTTGAAAAGTTTTGTCATCAATAAAGACCATAAGCATGGCCAGCGTTGCTCAGTGGTTGAAAGTCAACCTATAAACCAAGAGATCACACTTCAATTCCTGTTGAGGGCACATGCCCAGGTTGCTGGCTCAATCCCCAGTGTGGGGAGGGGGGGGCATGCAGGAGGCAGCCAATCAATGATTCTGATCATTGATGTTTCTGTCCCTCTCTCCCTTATTCTCTGAAATCAATAAAGTATATTTAAATAATAATAATAAAGACAGTAACTTTAGTGAAAATTTTGGTAAAGAGCAAAACCTTAAGTAAAACAGCCACAGAAACAAACCTGATTTTAAATATATTTTTTATTGATTTTTTACAGAGGAAGGGAGAGAGGGAGAGAGATCTAGAGACATCGATGAGAGAGAAACATCGACCAGCTGACTCCTGCACAACCTCCACCAGGGATGTGCCTGCAACCACAATACATGCCCTTGACCGGAATTGAACCTGGGACCCTCCAGTCCGCAGGCCAACGCTCTACTGAGCCAAACCGGTTTTGGCACAAACCTGATTTTAGGTGTTTCCTGCCACCCTTTCAGTTTTCTCTTCCGGTCCTTAGGTGCTTTGAAATAGAGTCATTATCTGCTTTGCCCCAACATTCACGGAGAAGAATGGCTCTACAGAGCAGGTGTATTTTAATAGATTAGTAGTTTTGTAAGATATTCCCTACATTAGGACATTATATTATTAAAAGTGACCTTAAAGAAATGAATATCTAATGGTAGAATGTCAGCTGCTGAGACACTTTGATAGAGGAAGAAAAGAATAACATCACTGATAACTGGCAACTTTTTGTGATGGGAAGGGAACTGAAATGAGCATCACTGTTTAAAGAATGTTCAGAGGACAAAAATCTTCAAGGTCTGAGAAAGAATCATTAGAGAAGTAGAAGGAAAACCAGGATGAAATAGAAACATATTCACCAAATAATAGGGAGTATCAAGGAGGAAAGCTCAGTTAGCATTGGCAAATATGCCAAGGGGTCATCAAAAGATAACACCCTTTGAGTGTGCAGTAGAATGAGCAACAAAGAGTCAATGGTGATCTTAAAAAGAGCAGGCTCAGGGCTCAGCAAACTGAAAAGGGTATATATGGCCTTAAAGAAGTGGAGATGCTTGAATTGGTTCTTGGAAATCTATTCAGATCTCTGTAGTTTTCAAAGTAATCTCACCTAGCAACTCTCAGTACCCCGGGTGGCATAATCCTAAGAACTGAAACTCCTTTACCTCATTATGATGATACAGCCCCATGTACTATTCCCTTGAAGATTTAAAAGTCCTAAAGGTGGCCATTCAACTTCTGCTTACTTACTGGATAAAATATACTGAGACACTGTAAAAAAAGAAGAAAGTTCTCATAGGAAAGTGTCAGATTAAAGAACAAATCTTCAAAACATATTTAACAGGTCAAAATTTAGAACTTTGTTAGATTATAATAGGAGTTATTTAGAAGCAAGCCCCTCCTAAAACATTGCTGGCTTTTGCACTGAGATTCCAGTAAGGGTCACAGCCGTTTTCTGGGGGACCTATTAGAATCACAGGGAATCACAAATCCTTATAGGAGATTTCACAGAGATTGAGATTGCTTTTCAAATGAGATTTCTACACAAAAAAGTCAGTGAAATATGCTACTTTATTTTAACTGAAGAATGGCAGAGAATTAAAAAATTGTGATTGCTTTTTGTCCATAGAAAACTGGTATTATCACAGTAATTTTGGACATTTATTTCTCTGATATGTTGCAAAGTTATTTCAACAAGAATTAAATTACATATTATAAAGCATTGCCATGTTTATTGTTTCCAGTAATAGCATCTTATAAGTTAATCCTTCAGAGGACTGATGTTAGAATCATAAGTAAATATTCTCATTCAGCAGTGGGTACACTGAGGAAGTGGTAGCTAAGAGATTTGCCCAAAGATACCAGTTTGTGACCAACCTGAGAGAGAAACTAAAGAAGGGAGTAAAATCAAAATCTAATTCCAAGCTTGATACCTGTTTCTGTGCCTACATATCTACTCTAGCCACTTTTAAGACATTATTTCATTTTGAAATGTACAATTATGAAAAGAAGTTATCTCATCAATCTCTGCCATGTGGTGAAATTGCACAATACATATAACAAAACAAATTCATTAATTCCTTTTAACACTATATTCAGCAGCTCATGGCACATTTCCTCATTGTGTTAATATTGAACAAAAGGATAAGATAATTGATGCTTCAGGATGATTTGCTTCTGAAGATTTTTGAGATAGAAGAAATTGAAAATTGGTGAGAAGCCATGCATCTTTTGTACGGCCTGGGGATCTGAGAGTCTGAAAGATATTGACAAATACTGTGTATTTTCAGTATAGACAGGCCAAAGGTTAGATATACCTTTGCAGGCAACCTGTGAAGTGTGAACAGCTTTCTGGTTAGCTGGTGTTATTTTCCATTAGATATACATGTTAAATAATTGTGCAAATTAGCCTTGTTATTTTAAATATCCCCAGGATGTATTCTTTACTTCATCCAGCATTTGTTGAACACCATGACAGTCTAGCACCATAGTAGGCACTGACATGGTTCCAAAAATGAATTGGGTCCTTTGCCATAGTGCTCAAAGTCTGGTGGGGAAGGCAAACCAACCCATTAACAGACTAATTATATTCAGCCCAATAAATAACACAGTGCAAGTATGCTTAGCACTTTCAGAGAAGAGATAAAAACTGATTATCTAAAGAGAAAAGACTATTTCAATTGGGTGAGTGAGAGTTAATGTGATATTAAGAGAAGCCAAGGGTGTGGGAAGGGACGGAAGAGGTGGAATGGAGATCATGTGCTATAGTTGCAAAGTATGGCATAGAGAAGTGATGTATGTTGGGGCAATAGATTGAGGCTCAGCTATGAAGAGCTTGGTGGAACTTTGCACTTCATTTTCTGAGAATTTGATACCACGGAAAAGAACTTCTAGGCTGCAAATGTGCCCCCTAGAATTGTATCAGCACATGAGTACCCAGCTCTTTCTTTCTGGTCATTTCATGGGATAATTCATAAAATCCCAGGTTAGATTTTTTCCCTAGCTGTCCTTCAACTGCACACTTACTGAAAACACATGAGTGAAAGAAAAACAACTTTGATTCTGAGTGAGGACATTTTATTGTAATAGGCATTTTAGATACATTATTCTGTTTGACTCTTTCAGCAAGACATTGTGGTAGGTATTATTAATTCCTCATTTGTAGCATGAGGAAGTTGAGAAAACTGATACTTAGAAAGAGTAGGTAACTAGCCCAAAATCACCATCATAATAAATTTACAAGTTACAGTTAATGTATTTCAGGCACTGTGCATATATTATATAACTTCATATATTGTTCGTTGTAATCTTCACAATGCGATCACATTTTATTTCCATTTAGAGATGAGGAAACTGAGGCTAAGCAATGCTAAATAACATGCTTCTGATGGGACTGGGACTTGAACCTAAGTCTAGCTGATTTCAAAACTGTTCTTTTTCTCTGTAATTGCCATTTATGCTCTCAGTTTTCACCGTCCTAATCCTAGAATCATCCAATATGTTTTTCTTGCCAGACCCTCCCATTGTCTTTCCATATTGTAGCCTTATCATCCGTGTCCTCTTTGTCATTCCTGAGTCCACTGGGACTTCGCACACATTGATGCTGTCCTATGCATTCCAAGGATTTTGGTACATCTATAAAAAGATTTTGACAAATACATCTTTTGGCCAGCCAAGAGAAATCCCTTTAACATCCAGCATGTTAGTAAAACAATAGAGGTCAGGGAACACAGTTATGTAGCTTCCATAACTTAAGAAACTAAGTTTAGTAAGAGTTTATGCACTGAGTAGAATGTTTGATTCTATTCTCATTTAGTCTAGAAACACCCTAACATATGTTAGGCAGACTTCCAGATGTACCACAATCTTTCCTTTTTCAAGTTTTGCATGAATACAAAAAGCATTGATGAGAATACTAAAAGGTTTGTCATTAGGAGAAAATACAATCATTTCCCATTGATTTCATTTTTCCATTTCATATCTTTCTATACTTATATCCTTCTATCCTTCTATGTTTTTGTGATATAATATTTATCAAAGAAAACAAAAAGAGTGTAATGGATATCAGTTCTTTCCATTTTTTAAATAAAATGTGTCCTTCAAATTTGACTTTATTGTTCTTACTTGAAAGCTAGTAAGTATACATCTTTGGGTTTAGTTCTATATTCTGGGTTCTGTCTCTAATCAATGTTACCCATCAAGAGCTCACATTTATGAAGCCTTTCTTATTTCTTATTTATGGACTTATTTTATGCATTTTGTACACACTGTCTTAAAATTACATAATTTTTTTCATTTTTTTTATTTTTGTTTCCTGAATGCTGTCAGAAAATACATTTTTAAAATTTACTAAAATTTTTCCAAATGCAATTTACACATTTAAAATCACTCTTAAAACATAATTTGTACATGTAACCTATCTAATAAAAGAGTAATATGCAAATTGACCATCACCCCAACACACAAAATGGCTGCTCTTATGTGGTCAAAGATCCTGCCCCCATGTGGAACAAGATGGCCACCACAAGAGTGCCAGCAAGGGAGGGCAGTTAGGAGGGACCAGGCCTGCAAGGGAGGACAGTTGTGGGTGATCAAGCCTACAGAGGAGGGCAGTTGCGGGGGATCAGGCCTGCAGAGGAGGGAAGTTGGGGGGGACCAGGCCTGTAGGGAAGGGCAGTTTGAGGGGGACCAGGTCTGCAGGGGAGGGCAATTAGGGGTGATCAACCTTGCAGGGGAGGGCAATTAGGGATGACCAGGCCTGCAGGGGAGGGCAGTTAGAGGCCATCATTCTGTCAGGGGAGTGATTAGGAGGTGATCAGGCTGGCAGGCAGAAGTGTTTAAGGGCAAACAGGTGAGCAGTTGGGAACCACCAGTCCTGGATTGTGAAGTGATGTCCAACTGCCTGTTTAGGCAGACATCCCTCGAGGAGTCCCATATTGGAGAGGGTGCAGGCTGAGCTGAGAGACACACACCCCTGTGTACAAATTTTGTGCACTGGGCCTTTAGTATAAGTATATTTACTATAATAATAATTATCATTATGCCAAAAAACCTATGAACATAGTTACTGCAGAATCTGAACATTGTCTACCCAGGTTGCATAGCTTATCGTTATTTTTATATGAGTCATGCAAGGTAAGAAACAATTCTGTTACATTAAAAAACTAAAATCAATTTTTGGTAAAGAGTGAATAGGCTTATTTAATCCAGAGCTTTGGAGATACAGTTATAGAAGCCCTAATGTTTAAAGTTATCTACATTTTCTCAGCATGACTTTTGCATTTGACATATGAATATGTGTACTATATTTTTCCTCCGCTATTTTCTCTTATTTTGCTTCTCCACATCTCTGAAGCCCCACATCTCAACTGAGCACATGATTTTATCTTGTTTTCAATGAAAATTTAAAATGAACAGTATTCTTTTGCCAAGGTGTTCATGGAAACCGCTTTCGATATATAAGTTAATTGTGTTTAAATTGTATCTCATGACACAAAGAGAGCCGTGCAGTCATGTTCCAGGACATCATTGCTTCTTGATGATCCTGCACTTAATTTTGTAGCACCTCCTGACATGACATTATTAAGAATTTACCATGCTCTGCTCTAAGCTTAACTATTTAAGAGTAAAGTACTGTGGCTTACATTTTAATATTTAAATAATTAAAAGAGGTCAGTCAATAATATAAGTGGTACATTTTTAAAACGATGTAAAAAACTGTAATGAAAGATGATAAAAATGAAATATTAAAATTCACCCAGAGAAACATTTCATGGCATTGCTGAATGGCCACATAGGCCCTTCTGAAATCTGCATTAAGTGACAAGGTGGGCAATTTCTTGAACTACAATTTTAAAGAAGGTGATAGTAAGTAGCCCCCATTATTGCATGCTCTCAGTATAAGGCATTATGCATTTTACAAATATGACTATATTTCTATTACTTTATTTTCTCCCACTCTAGCCCCATCCTCCACTGTCTCTGTAGATCTATATTCTTCCCACTCCCACCCTCAAACAAATGGATGTACAAAGGAAAATTCTCTGTTTATGTTCTCTGAGTCTTGGTTGCTGCATAGGTAAAATAGGAATAAAATATTTACTTTACAAAATTTGATCAAGAAAAAATTATATTATGCACATCTGGAAGCTGATACACAGGTTTTTTTCCTCTTCTTTTAGCAGACAGACTGAAGAGCTGAAATGTTGAGGGCTAATTCTAATTCTAGAAAGGAAATAGAGGCTGAAGTGAGGGGTTGCAGAGAAGGACAGTAAAAGGGTCCTTAAAAAGCAAAAAACAAAAACCCCCAAAACAAAAAACCTAAAAATGTTTTTTAAGTATGTTAAAAGTATTTGGAGAAGCTGTTGGTTGAGATAAGGATCCTGTGCCAGCAAGTGTGGGAGAAGCAATTTCTTCCATGACCATGGTAAGGATAGATTGTCCAGTTGTCAACATCAGTTGTAAAGAAATTCAGCCAGGACCCAGGAGAATGTGATTTTGGATAGAATGGTCCTCAAGGGCCATCTAGAACATGTGATTTTGTAAAGCTGACTTTCCCCGTGGCTTAGGCTCCAAAGAATGAAAAAGCCTGAGGAAGAACACACACACACACACACACACACACACACACACACACACACAGGCAGTGTTTGAAGGTCGCTGGAACTTATCAGCCACCACTAAATAAACCAAGAGGCTACATTCCACCCTCTGTGCGTATGGCTAGGAAAACCATGAGAACATAGACTCCTTCCTCCCCTGAATGTATACTGAGTCTTTACTGGTCTGTAGAGGAAGCTAGAGTTGACTGGGAATCATCATAATTCTGATCACACATCATGCTGCCCCCAAAAAGGAATCGAGGCCTTTTCCTACAGACAGCTTGATTACAAAATACAGAAACTCATTTAAGTCAGAGTCTATGGTAGGTGGCTAATTGCCAGGACAACCTCTCAGGTAGCCGCTGGCAGGGAGGAAAGATCAGCCAGGTCTCAAGGTTGTATGATCCTCACTCTATCCTCTCTCTGTACACCCGCTTTGTTTGCCCGCATCTCTCTGCATATCACGTTTCTCAGAGTCTCTTGGTTTCCACTCCTCCAGGCCATCAGTGGCTCAGCTTTGTCCTAACATTTTCTTTGAATCCAATTGAACAAGTTCAGCCATCTGGCACCATGAAGTAAACAGAGGCCAACCGATGTTGATAGTCAGTGTCACAGGGGTTCCAGGGCTCCATAATGTCTCAACTATGTTTTCTGTATGTGTTTTCATTTAAATTCTCAAGAAAGACACCATAATGGGCTCCAGTTAATCTCTAAGTGGGTTCCCTTAGGAGTAGGGAACTGAGTCAGCACTGTGGCCAGAGGGTTGAAATCACCTGTATTAAATCTGGCTGTCCCTACAATCGACCTGGTAGCAGAAATTGAAGAGAAGGCAATTTTTAAAAAGGGGTGAGGAGACATGGTCTAGTATCTGATAGAACTTTAGCCAGCAATCCTGCAGACAGCATTGTCTGCAAGTCACAATTAGGAAACGGAGGCTCCACAATATTTAAAGCTTCGTCTCAGTGTCTCCTACCTAGAAAGTTATAGAACTGACACATGATCCTAGATCAGTGTCTTGGACCCCAGAGTCCATACTCTTCCCATTTTGCCTTCCTAACGAAATACCCAGATGGCCTGCAAAGATAAGGACAATTAGTTTGAAGTCATAAGAACAGAAAGTATTAAGGTCTCCAAAATAGCTTCTACGCTTCCAAGCAGTGTATTCATTTTCTTGAATATAACAGATGTTTTAGGAAAGCTCTTAATAAAAGATAAACAGTGTTTTAAAATGCTATTAAAAATGATTAATTGGTGAAAGGTGAGAAAGCTGTTCCACAGCTGAAACAGACTGTAGGCAGCCTAAATTAGGGGGAGAAAGGACAATATCCAAAGGAAAAGAGACCGGAGTGATTGCATCTAGCTCATTGTTTTGCCCTAAATCACTTCTGCTGGCAGGGTCGAGAAGGTGCTGTGATTTTGCCAAATATCCCTTTTTTTCATACAAAAATGGGGCACCTGAGACTCTGTGCCCAACCTAAGAGGAAGATTGGAAAGAAGAATCCATGAGAAAAATATTCAGAAAGTTATTGCTAATAGCAAAGGTCATTAAACCAACCACTGGAAACTGGCAAGCCAAGAAAATATATAATGGAACATATTTTTTTGTCTCTCCATGAGAAAATATTCATGTACTACTCTAATTTACAGAATTAAATTGGAAGATTTAGATCCCTTTAAGTCTTTCCTAGTTGCATTGAAATTCTTTACCTTTTCTCATGATGTGAATTTCCTAAAATTTTATCCATTGGCCTATATATTGTAGCTTTCTGACGGTTGCTGTGTGGATGGCATTTAACAGTATCATGCAGTGAACAATCAATAGTGTCTTATCTGTAGCTTGATGTGATTTTACCTCCTACATGCAGAACATGATAGCATGAAAGTAAATGGAATTTTCATAAAAAAATATAAGGAGACACTCTCCCTTGAGTTTGTCGAAGAGAACTTTTCTTTAGCCCTCTCAACCTCCCAGGAAAAGAGAAGTAGAGAACAAAAAATTCAGATATCAAGTAATGAAAACAGAAAGACATTTTAATATGTTGGAAATAATGTATCAAACCGTGATAAGTAAGATTGAACCTTTCAACAATGACAGCCATGGCGAATTCTAGAAGAAATTTCCATGTTACTGGAAGAGGAATTTTATAAGATATGGTGCATTTTCAGGTTAGCATTCAAACTTTAAATTGGATTTTTTTTTTTTTTTTTTTTATTGAAACCAGTGTTTGCAGTGGGGAGAACTGTCAACACGAGTCTCCTCTGATTGGAAGGTTGAGTAGAGATGTTCTGAAATGTGGGTTTCTTACAATCTCAAATCTGCAATGTTTCTGACACCTTTGGAAATTTAATCTTTAAAATGCCTTTCTGGAGCACACCAGGTCTGAGATTGCCCACCAGTGATAGTGTGTGTAGGAGCAACACAGCCATGCACACCAGAGGGATATGCAGAAGACTGAGTAAATTGCAACTCATTTCAAAAGCTGCTCAAAAATAATTGGTTACAAAAATGGTTTTGTGAACGTGTAGTATGGAAGCCCTATACTGAGATGTGAGTTGCGCGTTGTTATGTTTTCTGGAGCAGTACTGCTTTGAAGCAGAACGATGTGAAGGAAAAGTTCTGGCTCTTTTCTAGGATGTTTCAATACCTGCCTTTGTTATCTGCCTGCTTCTTTTCCAAATAACCAACACTGCTTTTCTGGGAGAGCCTGCTTTTCAGGTGTGTGTGTGTGTGTGTGTGTGTGTGAGAGAGAGAGAGAGAGAGTATCTCTGTGGAATCATATGTACGATGTGATTTTGCAAGATAAGGATTCATACATTAGTATCTCTGTTTTATGAAACTATAAATTTTTACAAATAAATACATTAATTTAGGCTAGAACTGCAATACTTTACAAAAACTGTGGTGTCTTACTTTGATCTTAGGGGAACTTCACTCTGAAGATCCCATAAGATCACAACCTAGAATTGTAATGTATTTTCATGTCTTGTCAAATTACAAATTTGGGAAGGAAACCATTGCAGGTCATCTACTTGCTGAATTGTTATCTTCACCAGCAGCCCATGGCTTTGTTTTTGGACTTTGTGAAACCTGGATGATTTTCCTTAGTGGATTAATAACAATGGAGATATGCAGATCATAGATTGATTTTAAAGATGCTTTGGGGGGGGGTAGCGGGGAGAAGTTTTGTTTTTCAAACACATTCTTTTCTCTCCTAGTTATGAGTGGATCATAAGATTCCCTCTGCTAAACTGACAGTGTTTCCAGAGAAGTTTGGCTTCAGTTTTACATTGTAAATAGTTTCTGTAGTGAGGCCCTCTTCTCCAAGTCCTAATTGCGTTTAAAGGAACTTTTAACCTTACTGACAATGAGAAATGTATCTCCATTTTTCTGGCTGGAAAGAGATATTGTGCTTCTTCATCTTTTTTTTTTTTTAATTCTTCATCCATCATAAAAAAAGAAGTTATTTTGGAAAATGAGTCACTGCTTATACCCTAGCCATCTAATTCATATTATACTAACATTTGTTTTGTGCTATCTGCCATAGAAAAAAGTTAGAATCTGTGTAATGACTCATCATCATTTTATAATTGCCACGTTTAAGACCTATCTCTGACTCTCAGAGCCTCCCCAAAACATTTACCTCTGTGTCTCTAGAAAAAAAATATCTGGTTTCATACATCTTTGCTATAGGGTAGTGATTCATAATGTATTTGCCCTCAGTACTTAGAAAAATACACTGTTCTCATCAATATTATACAAAGACTGATTTTGTGTTTGAAATGTGCTCTCATTTTCAGTTTGGGGCCTGTGAGCAATTTCAATAACACCAATGTGCAAAGCACACTTCACTGAGCACCTTTAAGCGACCCTATTGAAATCAATCAAAAGTTATCATTTGGGGGTGTAACTGATTTAAATGTTGGAAAAACAGCACCATCTGCTGGAAAGGGGCAGGTAGGGGAATACATGTTAGCGAAGCAGTGGAGCATCAGAAAGCCATTTAAATCCTGGGCTGAAAGTGCTTTGTCCGTGTTCAAGTAATTCACATTATGAGACAATAATTGTGTTGTTTTGATGAAAATTAGGTATTATGGTTCAGTGGCAAGAGCACAGAATGAAGGTATGTTTATGATCTTGATTTAGCCTTCATCTTTTTTTTTTTTTTTTAATCTTAGTAACATTGAGAAAATCACTTCTTCAAAATAGCAGTCTTGGCAGTGAGGTGGGTAATAATACCTGAACTTCCTACCTATCAGTCATCTAAGAGAATGGTTGCCACCATTAAAGAGGTCCTTATATTGCTAATGGGCTTAGTACTCTGTAAATTATCTAGGAGCTCTGGGATATAAGCACTAGTGTTAGCACGTCAAATTTTAACTCAGCAAGATGTAGTAGAAGTAGCACAAGTCTAATGAGTACTCTAGTACACTGTTGGAGAGAATGTTAATTGAGAAAATAATTTGGCAACAAGAGGAAGAGCTTTAAAAACATTCATTTACTTTAAGACAGTAATTGTACTTCTAGGAAATCATTAGCGAAATGGAAATAAATTTATGGTCAAGAAGGTTCATACCAACATTATTTACAATGTTGAAAAATTAGAAATACAGCTGATGATTTTCAGTAAGGAATAAATCACACGATAAAATACTTGCAGCATTAAATGCCATGCTTTGAGGAATCATAATATAAGGAAACTAGAGGCCTGGTGCATGAAATTCATGCATGAGGAGGTATGTTCCTCAGCCCAGTCTGCACCCTCTCCAATCTGGAATCCCTCTCACAGTCCAGGTCTGCTGGCTTTCAACTGGTTGCCTGTCTGCCAGCCTGATCATCTCCTAACCATTCCCCTGCCAGCCTGATTGATGTCTAACTGCTCCCCTGCTGGCCCAATTGCCCCTACCTGCCCTCCCTGCTGTCCTGGTCACCTCTAACTGCCCTCCCCTGCAGGCCTGGTACCCCCCAACTACCCTCCACTGCAGGCCTGGGTCCCTCCCAACTGTTCTCCATTGCAAGCCTGTTCACCCCCAACTGCCCTTCTCTGCCAGCCCGGTCACCCCTAACTGCCCTCTCCTGCAGGCCTGATTGCCCCCTACTGCCCTCCCTTTCAGGCCTTGTCCCCCCTCAGCTGCCCTCCCCTGCCAGCCATCTTGTGGCAGCTATCTTATATCCACATGGGGGTGGCCATCTTGTGTGTTGGAGTGATGGTCAATTTGCATATTACCTTTTTATTATATAGAATAGTGACAATATAGTTATAAGTAAAAAGTATAGATATGTAAATGGATGGTCAGTGTGAATATACTTTTGCAAGGGAAAAGAAAAGAGGGAATCAAGAGAGAAAAAATATATTAATAGACATGCAGCAAAATGCCAACCGGGGTTATCTCTATTGACACTGTCAGCACTGGTGACATTTGGGGCCAGATAATTCTTTGTGTGTTTGTGGGAGGCTGTCCTGCTCATGGGAGAATGGTTAGTAGCTTCCTGGCCTCTATGCACTGAATGTCATACCACATTGTCCTCATCTGACAACCAAATATGCCTCTAGACATTTGCATATGTCCTCTGGGGCCCAAAGCACCTTCAGTTAAAAACCACTGGTTAAAGGAAAGTAGTAAAAAATTAGAGTTATTTCTATGCTGATGGCATTACTAAACCCCAGTTTCATCATTAAGATGGTTATAAGAATCAAGTGGAGAAATTTGAAAGTAACTCACTGGCTCACCAGGGTCTTGCCTAGAGAAGTTCTTAGGAAATGGAGTTAAGATCTGGCAAGAACTCATATGAGATACCCATCTATGCACAGATTGAAGAAAAAAGATTTTTACACAGGACCCTTAGGAATTTAGACATTATTTTTTTGTACTAAATACATTACCTTATAGCCATTTCTTGGCAAAAGAGACTAATTATCATCACTGACAGTTGATGATGAGTAATTTATTGTTTTCTTCTTACTTCTACATTTTTTAATATTTTTCTAAAATTAACATTTATTTGATAAAATTAAAATTAATTTGTTATCAGAAAAATGTTTTAAGAAACCCCTGAAGCAGGTTAGGAAGCAAATGCTCTGATCTTGGCGAGGGTTGTCCTGATGTAATCTGATGGATTTTATCTTCTCTTTGCATCCCTTTCATTATCTTAAATAGGACTAAACCTGCAAACTTGCCATCCATAGTAAATTTGAGCATGTATTGAAAAGTATAAAATGCCATGAAAATGAAAACACATAGTTATCTTAAGTAACATTTACCTAGACTTCTTCCTCATTAACTAGTTTACCCAAATTGTCAAAGAAATTACTAAGCCATACAGTTTACAGGTTTTGGTTTATTATCCCTGGATAGGCACCAGGTTTGTAATAGGGCCAAAAGGTTACTCCTTTTAGAAATCCAAGGTCAGAAAGACCTATGGCTTTTACTTTTGGTGGGCATTATTTTTGATAAGCCATCAATCGCACTGCTGCAGAGGATCTCTTGTGGAACATGTTTACAGAGTCTCTCCTTTTTCCTCAGGCCCCTAGTAGTATATTCTGGTTACCTGCAAAATATCCTTTTGAAAAATAGCCTCTTTGGAGATGCAGGCTCAATATGTGGAGCATAAACGAGCTCGAGACCACTTAGCTGCACAACAATAACTGAAATCAAATAAAAATGAGCAAGCTGTTTCCCTTTCCAATTTTTCAAAATGAAGTTTTCTCACCAGTGGAGGATCAGTGTATGGGGTTTAGCCACAAGCTAAGTTAAAGGAGCTGTAATAAATTCTGAATGCAGTGAGTTAGTGAGGGAGAAGGGATAGTAACCAGAGGTAAATCTTCAAATAGCAGCAGGTAGAGTATCGGTAGAAGACCTGCACAGATGGAAAAAAATGTAATTACTGAATTTTAATTTTTAATTTAATAATTTTAATTTTTTATAATAATTTAATTGAATACTTTGTGGTAATTAAAATCCTTTTTAAAATAGCTTTAATGAAGTGTCACTTATACAACATGAAATTCATTTTAAGAGCACTATTCAATAATTTTTGGTAATGTACAGAACTTTGCAATCAGCACACCAATTGAACTTCTTTTTGACGTTAACATATTCGATTGGCTGAGTCAAACCTTAATAACATAATATAAGAGGACATGTGTGTAAGGTTGAAAACAGAACATAGGTGGTATTTATTCAGAATTCAATCTGTTTTGCCAAGAATGGACTATGAAGGAAAGTAGTTACTACAAAGAGAAAACTGTTGAGGTTCTTAAGAGTCATATTTCTCAACCAAGGGTGATCCCCCACCTCATCTCAGGGTATATTTGACAGTGTCTGGAAATATTCATGGTTATCACAACAGGGGGGGAGGGAGGTGCTAGGGACCTCTGGTGGAGAGAAGTCAGCGATACTGTTGAACATCCCACAAGGCACAGAATATCCTCCCTGACCCACATATAGAACAGAGAATTATCTCTGCTCCAAATGTCAAAAGTCCTGAGCTTGCCGGGACCGGTTTGGCTCAGTGGATAGAGCATCGGCCTGCAGACTGAAAGGTCCCGGGTTCGATTCCAGTCAAGGGCATGTACCTTGGTTGCAGGCACATCCCCAGTAGGGGGGTGTGCAAGAGGCAGCTGATTGAAGATTCTCTCTCATCGATGTTTCTAACTCTCTATCCCTCTCTCTTCCTCTCTGTGAAAAATCAATAAAATATATTAAAAAAAAAAAAAAAGTCTTGAGCTTGAGATACCCTCCAGTAAACTGACATCGTGCATTTGCTAGTCCCCACCATAGACCAAGTATCAGATGGGATTCACATCTCCAAACATCTCATGATAATAAAAAGTCCTATGGTTGCTTTCAAGCACTTAAGGGTCCACTCTAAGCAAATAATCCGGTAATTCTAGTCTCATCTGATTAAATATCAAGAGTACAAGCTCCTTCAGAGGAAACATTTCCCCATGTAGCTCAGGCCAGCTGGAAACCAGTTGGAAAGAGGCATGGCTATCTGAGTCTTCCTTCCTCAGTTGTGCTTTCTGGTCCCTGAGCTGCCATTTCCATGCCCTTTAAGGTCTTGCCCAAGTGGATAGGGAGTTACTGAATGATACAGTTGCAGTTAGCAACAGTGATCGTTTCCTGATCTGGTGACTGTGGTGTGATACTCTTGTGATGCTGGTCAGTGCAGTGAGTGGCAGTTTCCAGTTAGTCATGAGATCACAACCAGTACTCTTCAGTGTATCTATTGTGTTAGGTGATTTTGCCCATCTGTGGGCTAATGTAAGTGTTCTGAGCCCATTTAAGACAGGGTGGGCTAATTTATGATGTTCAGTAGGTTAGGTTTATTAAATTCATTTTTCCAACTTTGGATATTTTCAGCTTACAGTGAATTTACTGGGATGTAAGCCCAACGTAAGTTCAGGAACATCTGTACTCCTATGATTTGATATGATATGAGGTTCATTTGTCAAATAAGTTTTAGAAATGCTGTGTTATATATGTTATATATATAAATCCTTGAAAAAATAGTCCCAATTTACACAATCTTCTGATTAAGGAAAACTTTTCAAGTTATATAATCTAGGGGTTTCTCAACATATTAGGCCACAAAGAACTTTTCAGACATAGTAAATATCATTAACATTCAATAAGGCGGCTCTTATTTTACAGACACATTTCAGAAAAGGGATAATTAATAGAAATTGATATAAACACTTCAAGGAAGGGCATGTATTCTGTTTTCATTGCTGCAGCAAAGTTAAGGACATATTTGAGCCAAAAGGCATCTATGACATTTGGTAGTAATCTGCAGTGGTTAAGAGCTCAGATAGTACTGGTGATTATCCCAAGGGACTTTTCACAGGATAGAAAGAGTAGCTGTATACACTGCTTAGAGCAGTACCTGGCCCATAGTAAATACTCATATGTAGTATTCATTGCTTGGAAATTTCAGTTGCATGTTGTAGCAGAATCTTGATGTCTTAGAGACAAAAGAGTGGGTAGTCAGTGGTAAAGAAATAATCAAAGATTCAGTTTTTATGGCATATCTTTTAATTGATCTTATAATTTTACCAAATTTTATTTTTAATTTTTAATAAAATTTTAAGTTAAAGTATAACAAGTAGAAAAGCACACCAACTCAATCAATTGACACAAAGTGAACAGACCCATGTAATTATCAAGGAGGTCCAGACAACACCTGAAAAGCCCTAATCGTGCCCCTTCCCAGACTCTATCCAGCCCTCCTCCTCAAAGGTAACCATATCCTAACTTCCAACACCATGTTTAATTTCACTTGTTTTTAAACTTTAGATAAATGTAATAATGTATTCTTTTGCATATGACTTATTTTATTATTATGTTGGTGAGAATCACCCATGTGGTTGTATATAATAGTAGTGGTGCTGGTAGTAGTAGATTGTTCTTTCTCACTTCTGTTTACTATTCTGTTGTATGAGCATGACACAATTGATTTATCTACTCTACAATTGATAAAAATGTGGGTTGTTTCCAGTTTGGTACTGTTATGAATAATGATATTATACACATCCAGCTACATGTCTTTTGGTGAAACAGTATCAAACTTCTGTTGATATTTGCCTCGGAGTGGAATTGGTGCATTATAAACTATGCATATATTCAACAATAGTAGAAAAATCCAAGTAATTATGTCAGTTCACACTCAAAATTGTAGCAATTTACTCTCCACCCAGCATTCGAGAGCTTCATTCTCCCATCATCAGCACTTCATATTGTCAGTGTTTTTACTTTTAGCCATTAGGGTGGGAATGTATTGAATACTAGTATTTTATTGTGTTTTTTTATTTTTATTTTCCTGATGAAAAATGTGGTTGAATACATTTAAATATACTTGTTGTCCATTTGGATATATTGAAATGACCTCATCCAGTTTTTTGCCAGCTCTCCCATTTGATTGTGTATTGGGCCTCATTTATATGCCCCTGTGGTTAACTCACTCCTTTAAACCCCTAACTTTGGGGCCCTTAACTACCTGCTTACTGAACAGTTCAAACTACCAATGCTATTGCCTCCTTTCCTAAACCACAGGCTGCCTGGGATTCCCTCAGAATAAGCACTGCCTTTCCATGCCTATCATGTTGGATATGCAGCAGTCCTGGTTCTGAAACACAACCCTACCAGACAACTGTGGGCCTGACTTTCCCACCACCTCTCTAGAGGTTCCTGGAAAAGTCAGGTGACTTACCATAGAAATGTAAAAAAGTTAGTGCCCTAATGTGACAATGAGAGGAGCTAGAAGGAGATCAGCATTCAAGTTCTTCCCCTCCCCTCCTCTTCATACACTTTTCTAGGTTTTTCTCCATGTCCAAACTGAGCAATCAGCTATGTTTTCTTATAAAGCTGTGGGTATCCAGGCATTTATTTTCCTGCCTCTCTTTCTCACTCCCCTCATTCTTGCTGCCCTTGAATTTTTACCTTCAAATAAAGCATCCTGTTAGCTTTGTTTCCAGGTCTATTTTCTAGGGAACCTGGGCTATTTATTTAAATATATATCCTGGTACAGATTCTTAATTAGTTATGTGTATTGCAAATATTTTCTCCCACTATGTGACTTGCCTTTTAATTCTTATATTATAGTTTTTTGGTTAACAGAAGTTTACGTTTTAATATACTACAGTGAATCAGCCTTTTTTGCTTATGGTTCATGTTTTTATGACCTGTCTAAGAATTATTTTCCTACCCCAAATATATAAAGACATTTCACTACTTCTAGAAGCTTTGTTCACATTTGTATCTGTAATGGATTGTTTTTTATAATAGGGATATATATATAATATATATATATATATATATATATAACATAATTACTGTTTACCCTTTATCTGCTGCTCTGAAGTGTCTTTTTAGTTATATATTAACTGTAAAAATATGTATGAGTCTCTTTCTGTATTCTGTTCCATTGTCCATTTGTCTATCCATAAGTCAGTGTCATACTGTCTTAATTACTGTAGCTTTATAAGAATTGTTCAGAAATGCTAGAGTAAACACTCCGAATTTGCTCTTCTTCAAGCTTGTTTTGACTATTTGAAGCCTTGGGATTTTCCTTGAAGTTCCATTGAATACAGAGAAATTTAGGGGAGACCTGATATTTTTGCAATATTGTATCTTTCAATCCATTAATCCATTTGTATAGGTCATCTTTCATTTCTTTCAATATTGCTACCCTCACTTCTATAAAGCTTCCCTCCTCTCCTGGATCTTGGCTCCATAAGTCTTTGTTGGCTTTATAGTTTCCCCCTGTCTTTAAAAGTTTTACTATTTTGTTCAACTCATATAGTTGTTCTTGGTGGGGTACTGGTCTGAAACCAGCTAGCCTGCAATTGTCTGAAGTGAAACTCTCTCAACCTGTCTATTTAAATAATTAAATGTTATTTAATTAAATAATCGATTCTTTTTATTTACAGTAATCATTTCTGTATCTGCTAATCCAGAAACACTGGATTAGCAGATAGGGAATCATTGCCCCTAGGAGAAATCTAGGGTTGGATTCCCATAAGCCTTTGCTCATACATTTTCATCAACTGGTAAACACAAAACCTTGTTATATGTGCATTTAACTCACATTACTAATTCATTAACAGTGACTCACAAAGGCACTATAACTTGTGTCTGAATGAAGCTTATTTAACACATTTGTTTCTCCATAAGGCACATCACAGCCTTCTTGTACTTGTACTCAGGAACAGTAGACAGCACTTTGAAGCATAATGTTTAGGGTAGATTTTGAATAAAGAAATCATCAGCAGAAACTATAAAAATGTGGAAAACATGGCACTAAATAAACCTTGAAAGCTATACAGTATGAGAGCTGAACCAAGAAGGCAAAGCATGACCTCGTTTGACCTCAGCTGGGAACATGCACAGCAGACACCTCGATTTATTTATTTATTTATTTATTTATTTATTTATTTATTTATTTATTTACTGCTCTACACATGTCCATGACTGAGTATTGATTTGGGAATCACAAATAAATTATATGGGGTAGCAAATTCAAAAATACAGAATCAATGATGAACAAGAATCAGTTGTATTATTTAAATGAAGTTAGGTTGTCTTTAATAAACTGTGCTGTAACAAACTGTAAATTAAAGTATTGTAAATTTCAGGATATATTTATATAGCTCTCATACACCTGGGTATGTCTGACTCTATTTAAATCCTTATTTATTCCAGAATCTCCCTATCTTTCCGGTTCTGTTTCCGAACTTTTAAAAAGAATCATTATTATCCCCGTTGACAACATTTCATATCTGCATCTAAATGTTACTCTTCCAGCCTGGAGAATTCTTCCCCAAACTTTCAGGAACTTCCAAAACTCCCCCTGCATTTGCTTCCCTGAGACATAGCAAAGGGTTGGCACTAATAACCTGCTAGAGGTCACCCGCCCTCTTCACCTTTGATTCAGTATTCTCCCTTAAACTCCAGGCCCAGTGAAGGATCATTCAGCTAGCCTCTCTCACAGGCTGACAGCAGAGAATGAAACCCATTCCCAGTGTAAGATATTTTTGGTATCTCTTCATTCCTTTTCTGTAATATATGTAAACTCTAAATCCTTGGCTATTACCTGGGATTCTTTGTATATAGTTGAAATAGTTGTTTCACAAGACTTCTCCTAATGTTATTACAGAAATAAATATTCAGCAACAAAAGAAGGGAATATGATTGTTTAAGTTGTGAAGGAAGAATAAAGTCACTATTTTATTCTGTGTTCTTATGAGCTGTTATTGTTAGTTTGTGACTAACTGAATCAGAGGATTCTCAAACAAGAAATGAATCTCTTATCAGAAGCCAATCAGAGACATGTAAGATGGATGCTAGGTCTATGTAATGATCCTCCCTGGGTATGTTTATTAGTTATAGAGAAGACAAGTGGTTATTCATTGCATTTCTAACTTCCAGGTATTTATAAAGTACTAGAGGCCTGGTGTATGAATACATGCACCAGTGAGATCCTTGGGCCCAGCCTGCAGGATCAGGCTGAAACTGGCTCTCCAACATCCCCTGAGGGTTACCAGATTGCAAGAGGTCACAGGCCAGGCTGAGGGGTCCCACTGGTGCAGGATTGGGGCCAGGGAGAGACGTGGGAGGTTAGCCAGTCAGGGAGGGGCTGCAGGAAGGCTCCAGGGTGTGCCCGGCCCATCTGGCTCAGTTCCAATAGGCCAAACCCCAGCAGCAAGCTAACCTACTAGTCAGGGTGTCTGGACCTTGGTGGTCAGAACATATCATAATGAGCAGTTGAGTGGCCTTAGCATATCATTAGTATATTATGCTTTGATTGGTTGAATGGACAACTGCTCACTTAGCATATTAGGTTTTTATTATAGGATTGATGCTTCTACTTATAGCTATAAATCTTGTTGGCCTTTTGTACAGTGTTATGTTACTCTTCCTAGTAATTAAATATAATGTATTGAGAGGAATTGGTATAATTATAACTAAGTAGAGGTCATTCCCCTCAATTGGTTTTAATGACCCAGTGAAAATTCTAACTCAGGCACTTTGTTATCTTTTGCAAGATGTTAACTGTTGCTACTGGTCTCTACACAAAGGAGAGAAAAACTTTTAATTAGTTTTGGAAATGTTGATTTAAACAATGTTAAACAGCTTTCTTTGCTGCTGTACTCATGCTCTTTAATATGTTAATGTGTATTGTGTGTCTCCAAAAGGAGATTACAGTGTGCTGAAATTTCAAATGAACTTCACTGCAAACCCTTTCAAGCAACATCTTGCAGGAATAATGCCATGAAAGGAACAGATTTGGAAATACTGCTCAAGAATATGACCTACATTCCATTTGTAGGCTTAGAAATGCCAGTGGAGGAAAACAGATGATTAATGATTGACAAGAGCTGCGTCTATTTGTTATTACTGCATCTATCTCCCTAGGTTATCTTGAAACTTGCTAAAACAGTTGAGTTTTTCGCTCACCTACTTTATGAAACCAAACCATGGATGTAGCAGATGTTAGGAGATTCAGGGAACACTACAAAGAAAACTTCCCTAGCCATAAGGAAAATTTAGACTATGGAATATATACAGAACATTTAGAAAAGCTCCTTCCAGGTTGTTAATATCAAAAGGAGCCCATTGCTAATAGACTCTCCTTTAAGTCCTCTTTTTAAATGTCTTTAACATTAGCAAAACTTTATTTCAACACGTTTGAAATAAAATACTCTAAATGGTTATTACCCTGTCTTTTCAAACTGAGTGTCCAAGCCCCATTTAGCCCTTCCCTGCAGGCTGTGTCATTTTGTGACATTTTGTGCTGAAATCGGTGCTGCTCCAGGCTCATTAATATATGTTGGCTGTTCACCCCATCCCTAGAGAGTCCCAGGTTGCTCTTTCTGAAGTTACTTTCTATTCTTATCTCCAAATTCCTTCCTTCTTATCCTTCCTTCCTCACACCTTTCTCTGGGCTGTGTCCAATCTGATGGGCTCTGAGGAACCACATTACTTATTGCACTTGTTAGTATAGGCAGTGAATTGGAGACAGGGGGCCCTGAATGAGCACCTAAGTTGCACTTCTTTGATAAGAGAGAACTAACTTCTTAGAAAAACTTTCTTATTTTTTTCTAACCAGGCAAGTATTCAGTAAACAAATATTATTATGGCTTCACTATGTTATGGGTATTCAGGATTGCCAGAAAAGTGATAAAATTAATATTTTTATTCATTTCAAAATTAAGCATGAATGAAAGAAAAATGGCAGACTAAACCCTTTCTCTTGTTGTATAGTAGTTCTAGCTAATAAAGTTAAACAATATTTTACAGATAAAATTGAACTTAAATCACTCTTTAGTGACATCTTCAATGATATGTGTCCACATAGGTGGACAAGAGTAGATTTACAGTTTTAATGCAAATAAATAATACCATAATAAATAATAATACATGAATAAACTGTTTTTCATACTCACAACTATAAACCTACTTTTGCCAACTCCTGTATATAGTGATATATATATATATATATATATAAATCCTCTATAATAAAAGAATAATATGCAAATTGACCATCACTCCAACACACAAGATGGCCGCTCTCATGTGGTCAAAGATGGTGCCTCCATGTGTACACCAGATGACCACCACAAGATGGCCAGCAGGGGAGGACAGTTGTGCGCAATCAGGCAAGCAAGGGAGGGCAGTTGGGAGGGAACCAGACTTGCAGGGGAGGGCAGTTGGGGGTGACCAGGCTGGCAGGGGATGGAAGTTAAGGGTGACCAGATAGGCAAGGGAGGGCAGTTTAGGCCAATCAGGCTGACAGGGGAGCAGTTAGGTAGTTATCAGGCTGGCAGGCAGAAGCAGTTAGGGGCAATCTGGCAGGCGAGCAGTTGGGAGCCTAAAAGGGCAGGCAGACATCCTTTGAGGGGTCCCAGATTGGAGAAAGTGCAGGCTGGGCTGAGGGACACTCCCCCTCCCCCCATGCATGAATTTCATGCACCCGGCCTCTAGTACATTTATATTCAGTATTTTGCTTTTCCGTTTTCTTTATGATAAACTTAACAAAAAAGCAAATTTTGTCTTTCATTTTTTTACTAAAAAAAGAACAAACAAAAAACATAGTACATTGATTCATAATTGGAATATCTTTCTTTTTACCCATTTCTATTTATTTATTTATGTTTTTATTGATTTCAGAGAGAGAGAAGGGAGAGGAAGGGATAATCATCAATCGACTGACTTCTGGGAATGGAGCCCGCAACCTGGGCATGTGCCCTGACTAGGACTGGTAATCAAACTGTAACCTAGTGGTTCGTGGGTAGTGCTCTACTACTGAGCCACACCAGTCAGGACCTTTTAATTTTTTAATAATACCCCAAGAACACTTTTAATAGAGTATTTTAAGGGAAATTATCACTTTAGGGAGGCAGATGAAAGCCTCCATTCACACTTTAAGAAGTCCAGAACGTTAGTGTGGGAGTGCCAACGTGGCATTTCCCTATAGCAGAGCTAATGTTCACAACCAAACTTGTCATTTCCCTGCATGTCAATGCCTCAGCTCTCATTTCAGCAGCCAGGAAAGCCCAGATCTTTGTTTTAAGCCCTGCTGATGGACCAACTTTGTTCAGGCCTCCGGCACATTGTCAGTGCCTCATGACCTGGAAAAAAAGGCCCATTATATCTGAAAATGTTAACATTTCAACACAGGAGAGGACAGTGGGTACCAACCAACACAGAGTCATCTTTCTTTTGTACTGGATTCGGTTTCTGAATTCCTTCCTGGGAAAGAGTTCCGGCTGTAATTTCCCCCTGGCCAGCGAGGTGGATAACATCTTCACATCTCCCATCCGTTTTGCCTCCTCTTTTACATTTACAGCAGAACACACTATGCCTTGTGTTATGGAATCTTTTGTGTTTGAGGCAACCTCTGTACCAGACTGCAAACTGGAGGCAGGAACAGGGTTATGTTTGTGCACTCTGCTCTTCATGGCATGAAACAGTGAGCTCTTTCAATAGGTTCTCATAAGGTTCAAGCCAACAGTTTTCTCTTCCCCTGAATCATTATTCACAATCATGGGTGAATGATTGACTGATTGATTGATTCATTCATTCATTCAAGATGCATTAGGCATCAGACACTGGTACTTACTTATCAAGATGCCCCAGCATGTAACTCAGTGCCTGGGGCTGAATGTGTCTCCAAAACCTGAATCAGTGAGTGAATGGACTGTGTTTTGCTTATAGGTGACATGATTCTCATCAAATAATCGGTGAAAGATTTGAAGAAAAAACAAACGAATCCTAACTTGTCTCATACAGGTGAAATAAATGTGTGTCTTTTATGCAAAGTCTGAAATCTATATCTCTTCTCCTCCTCTGGATTAAAATAATTAGCCTTTAGAGTAACAAAAATAAACCTCTGCCAGCTCCCCTTCATTCCTCAGCATTTATGGAACATGTACGGTGTCACACACACAGGAAACGAGCCATTCCAGATCTTGAGTGCCATGAAGTCTGGCACAGTCACACCTTCTCCGAGTATGGGGTGTGACTGATGAAGGGGCATGCCCGAACTGGGGCAGAAGCCACGGAGAACCTCATAAGATTTTGCCATTTTATCCTTGGATGTCTCTGATTCTATCTTTGTTATGTGTCATGTGCTTGCAGGGTGGTGAATTCAGTTATTTATCAGCTAGACATGTTGGGGAGAAGCAGGCTTGGTAAAGGAAACTACATAAAAATTGCCATGTATTGCTGTATTGAATATCAGGTATTCAGTGTTGATTCTCATGTTCTATGTAACACTATGCTCAAAAACCAGGAATGTTAGGCATAAAGCTTGCCTTGTGTGGCTACAAGTGTCTGCCATGTCATCTTATCCTAATTGTACAACAAGCACAACATGTGACAATTAGTCAAAACATATGATGCATCATCAGCTGATTTACAGTTTAGAAAGCACTTTCACATATGTGCTCTCTAGTATAAGTCGTCCTCTGTTGTCATTAATTAATGGTAACTCGGCAATTAATAACTTATAAACAAAAAAACTCACCTCTATTATTTTGATATTAAAGCATTTGTAATATCAAAACTTTATATTACAAATGCTTTAAATTTTCAAAGCCTAATGATCATTCCAGCTCCACAAATTGCTGCCCCTCTCTCATTATAAATCACTAAAATTTTATTTTCAATGCATAAAGCTTATTTGCAACTTATTTGGAAATTTATTTATTACATTTATTTCTGAATATAAAATGAAATTTCTGAGTATATGCTTTCCACAATATATTTCAAAATCCATGAAAAGTTTACTACCATGGACATATCTGTCTATCACGTTGCTTACCAAAGTCATGTTTAAACTACCTTGCTAAGAAAAAAATTTTTGATGTTCCATCTTGACAATTTTACTCACACAAAGTAAGCTATTGGATCTAAAATATGCCTCCAGAATGCCCTACTTTTCATATTATTTGGCAGTATTTGGAGATTTCAAGGGGATTTTCCCTTCAAGGACTTACTCTATATTACCTGGAAATGCTTATGGGATCATTAATCTACATGCCCAATAATCAAGGGTATTTCCTTTTATTTTTAAATACACACACACACACACACACACACACACACACACACACACACATATATATATATATATATATATATATATATATATATATATATGTTATTGATTTCAGAGAGTAAGGGAAGGCAGAGAGAGAGATAGTAACATCAATGATGAGAGAAAATCATTGATTGGCTGCCTCCTGCATGCCCCTGCTGGGGATCAAGCCCACAACCCAGCCATGTGCCCTTGACCAGAATCAAACCCAGAGCCCTTCAGTCGCAGATGGACACTCTATCCGCTGAGCCAAACCAGTTAAGGCTCCTTTGATTTTAATTTGTGTTTTCACAGCTATATCCATAACAATTGTGTAGGTCATTACTTTATGCATTTTCACCTGCTTTCTTGATTACATTATACATATGCATCGTTGTGGGTTTTTTTTGTTTTGTTTTGTTTTGTTTTGTTTTTCTTCATGACACTTTCATTTTAGGCTATTCTGTTCCTTTTGAAACAAGGCAGTATATAAATAGCAATGTACCAAAGGACAATGTGCAGGCAAAACCATAAGTTATTTCTGTTGAAAATAAATTGGGGGAATATTGCCCTTTACATCCCTTTGGGAATATCATAGAAAAGAGTTTTGAAATCTCTAGGAACCTTAAAGATACAAACTGAGAAAGTAAGTATTGCCCTTATGAAAGTGTTATGACTGCCTGCCTGTGAGTCCAGACACTGATTCTTCCTCTACACTGACCCTTCTCATCTCATTATCAGTCCTATGCATCTGGGCCATCACCATGATTTAGGACAGAATCGGAAGTCCTACTCTATAGTCAGGTTGTGCAGTAACTTTTGGCTAAGAGGAAAATGAGAAGAGTGCATGTATACAGGTTGATCTAAGTCAGTGGTTCTCAACCTTTCTAATGCCACTACCCTTTAATACAGTTCCTCATGTTGTGGTGACCCCCAACCATAAAATTATTTTGGTTGCTACTTCATAACTGTAATTTTGCTGCTGTTATTAATCATAATGCAAATATCTGTGTTTTCCGATGGTCTTAGGCTCTACAGTCGCAACCCACAGGTTGAGAACTGCTAGCAGGGTCACCTATGACCATTGGAAAACACAGATATTTACATTACAATTCATAACAGTAGCAAAATTACCATTATGAAGTAGCAACCAAAATAATTTTATGGCTGGGGATCACCACAACATAAGGTACTGTATTAAAGGGTCCTAGAATTAGAAAGATTGAGAACCACTGATCTAAGTGAACATTTGTGTTTAGTAGGAAAACACCAGATTTTGTGTTAAGAGATATTTGTCTATACTTCCAAGTTTTGGGCTATAACTTATGTTTTGGAGTTAAAATATGTCCTTACTTGGTTATTTTTTAATTTTAATACCTATTTATGTAATAGTCTGTTCTATACTGTTATTCTATTTTTGTGTGTGTGCCTGGAATTCCAAATTTCATTACTTTTTTTTTTTTTTACATTCGTACTTTCTGTAAGAAGGTTTTAAACCATAGCCCATAATTGTACCTTATTTATTAGATTTTTCTAGAAATTTATGTCTTGGCCTTTAATAAGTTATATTATATTTATATCATATAAGTTATGATTCCCATACTTGGAGCTTGATTTTTTTTTATAAACTTATGTTTATGGGCCTTTTCAACCCTGAGAGTCTCTGGAATATTTCTTTTGTCCAAGCAAGAAAAGGGCAATGAGAATTTATACAGTGCTTACTTTTATATTCTTTATAGATACTTTGAAGCACTTATAATGCTGTAATAGTATATATAAAACCAGTATCTTCAAGTATACATTTATCCAGTTGTTCATTCATTCATTCATTCATTCTTCCAACATTAAGTAACTTTTTAAAAAGGAATTAAACAGCTTTATTGAAATATGATTGATATATCTTAATGCAAGTGCAATGCTAAGAACTATTTCTACAGTGATGAAGCAAAGGAGTTCACAGTCTAGTAGAGATAAACACACAATTAACTATGTGCCATAAGGTGGAATCATTAATATGGTCTAACATCTATGAGGTGCATTGGAGCATAGAAGTGTGAGTGGTCAGTTCTCCTTGAGGTGTAGATATTGAAAATTTTCATAGATGACATAATGATTCAGTTGAGTTTTGCAAGACAGCAGACTCATGAGGGGCCAGAGAGAAGGGAGAAAAGGAGCATTTTGGAGGGAAGAGTACAAGAAAAAACAAAGTACGTGAGCCAATATGAACAGTTTGGGGTCTGGGAAGTAGCTCTCTGGTTCAAATGTGAGGTGTGAACATAGTACGAGATGAGTAAGGAAAGAGATGGAAAAGGGCTCTGGATATCACAGTAAATCTGAACACAAACCTTTAGGCACTGTGAATCTCTTGAAGGATATGAACAGGTTTGTGTGAGAACCATTGCTTTAATAAATAAGCAATAACTGTAAGATTACTACCTCCAGGAATGACAAGTCCTCTTTGTAGTCCACAACACAATATGGTGACAGTTTCCTTGCTATCTCTCAGTCCTTTCCTATTGCCTCCCAGGCCCTGGTCCTTTCTCTCTCTAGCAAAATCGCATTTCATGTTCTCCGAGCACTATTCAGGCACTGGCCTTGGCTTTCGTTCCTTTCACTGACTTTCCCACAGAGGGATAGTACATTTATATCTGTTGTCCAAGCTCCATATTGGTAACAAGCTTGCGAGTTAGGCACACATTTCCCAAAGCCCTTTGGACTGCTTTCATTCCCAGGAAGGGTTTGGATTCAAGAGACTTGTTCAGTCCAAATTTTATCAGAAGCTTCTGCTGTCTCCTCAGGCTGCTCTCACACTGGTAGAAGTGAATAAAAAAGCAAGTACGTCTTTCAAAAAACAGTTTCTTTTACACTTACTGTGATCTGTTCAGTGAGAGTTTAGGCCCCTGTAATGCCAAAATAAAGGCTATTCTCATGAGTTACTCAATATGCAGCACTTGCCAGGAATCAGAGTCAAGCAGGGGTGTCCTCAAAGCTAACAAAAGTCTGGAAATTGGAGTTAATGCTTTATCTTGTCTTGAGCTGTTAATTATCTGTGGTTTGATGATCACTGCTTAGACAGCTTGAGCCTTGCTATATAATATACCAGCCTGACCCTCTTTGACCTTCACAAGAGATGCTATTAAGGATCAGTGAGCTAGTACACAGAAACATAAAGAATTTTCTTTTAGGTTATCAGCATAATTTAGAAACCAATGTTTGTTTAATTTTACCCATTAGCATATTCTGCCTTTTCCCTTCACTAAACAATCGGTTCTTGTCCCAGTTGGAAACACCAACCTACAGATTTTATAACTGTTCTTGGAACTTGCCTTTGGGAAAACAATTTCCTTTCTAAAACTCAGCCTAAACTTTTTTGGAGCTTTTACGAGTACCCCGAGAGTCTTTGGAGCTCTTTGCAGCAACTGTTCAATATAATCAAAGATCTCCGCAAGGAATTATTGGAAAATCAGGTTCTAATTCCAACCTTGATATTCTCTATTCCCTGTGCACCTCGGCTTTCTCACCTGTCAAAAAGATTAGTCAGAAGGCCTGCTTAGCTCTAAAACGTTCCTTGGTGTTAGGCAGTGCTTTGCCCTGCTCTGTCACAGAGAAAACTATTGTAAACTAGAGAAATTGGTTTTAACAAGATATAAATCTCCTGGTTTAGGCATTAGTCCCTACAAATCTCATCATTGTTATTTGGCAGAGGTAATCTTTTAATTAAAATCTGCCTAATCCAATCCAAGAGTGATATACAATGCACATGTTAGATTATCTTCCTGCACAAGGAATATCAGTTGTGATTAAAGAGCTCTATATCTTTGTTTCTTTTTATTATGGGAAGTACTCACTGTCTCCATCCATTCACAAATTGATTAGTACTTTTTGTATAATAATTCATGAACATTCATTTTTAAATTCTTTTGTCTTCCAGCATCTGGTTCTTTATTTTCTGTGACTGCATCTCATAAAAGAAATGGAAGATATGGCAGCTATCTTTTTAATGTAATCAGTATGTGTTGCTAAAGTAGAACATTCATCCAGACCCCAATATATTGTGAAGGGGTTTAACCTTTCAGTGATCAGTTTAGCTAAATACATTTGTAACATTAAATCACTTGTTACCATTAGGCCATGGAGCTATCTGGGTAGCCTATTCCACAAAGGCATGGCAGGCAGATAGAAGTGAACATGTCCCCAACTAGCCACTGTGTAGACACCTTATATAGCAAAAGCACTAACAACGCCTATACTAAACAAAAGGTATATCACCTTAAACCTCTATGAATTGTTACTGTTCTGGTTTCTGTCTCTTTTTCTAGAGACTGAACTTCATCTCATTTCTCTTTCCAAAAGTATTCTTAATCTCTAATGATCTTTCTTGTGCCCCATCGATTGTATTTTTTTATTCCTTCAAACCACCTGCTGTCTGGTCCACTTGACCAGTAATGGACTTGATAAGAGGGGACATTTCCCTGTATGATGAGCTTTCAATGAAGTCACTCTCCCATTAACCTCTGCATTCCTAATTTAAGGTTATCTAATATTTTTAACTTCTCCAATCATATTTGCTCTCTTCCAGATGCAGCGCTTATGAGATTAACCCTTTAGTTTCTAGGGTATTTTGAG
Organism: Pipistrellus kuhlii; assembly: GCF_014108245.1. NCBI lineage: Eukaryota > Metazoa > Chordata > Mammalia > Chiroptera > Vespertilionidae > Pipistrellus > Pipistrellus kuhlii. The sequence continues at coordinate 29,696,453 of NW_023425427.1, forward strand.
AGATAGTTGTGGTCTATCTCTTTTTGTAAGTTATAAATATTTAACTTTCTGAGGCCCTACTCTGTCTATAAAATATAACCTCAGTGCATGTCCCCTCAAAATAGCTTGTAGTGCAGTAAATTAAACGAACATGGTTTTTTTTCAAAAGAGGTATAGATGTTATCATAATTTAAACATACACACAAGTAAATTATTATATTTAGTAACCCCTTGTGTACCCATCACACAGCTCCAGTATTACCAACTTCATTAACTCTAGCACCCACTTTCTTTTCTTGTATATTACATATTTTGAGGCTAGACATGTCACTTCACCCATAAATATTGAGTTTTAAGATATAAATATATAATATGTATTAGAATGTGTAACATTGTAATATATGTAACATATATAAATGAAGTAGAAAATTATCTAAAAATTCTCTTTCCTCATAAATACTGGGAAATTTTTGTAATCCATTTGTCTATTACAGATACTGGGAATTATCACAGGTCATTTTAATTTATCAGTTTATAGTATTAGATAATTCTAATTAGACTATCAGGCATGAAGGAAAAGAAAAATTGGAATTCCATCAGATATTAATTATTGTAATTTCATTTCAAATATCTTGAGCATTTAAGGTATTCCTGTAGGCTTTCAGTGCTGGGTAAGTTTTTTTGTAGATAGACGTGCCTATTCAAAATGCTCCAGGTGGTAGAAAATATTAAGGATTTTAAAAGCCTCTCTGAAAACTTAATAAGTGTCAAACATAGTAACAAAATGTAAGTAGTGTGCATTTGAGAATTCCATAAACAACAGAAAAAGCAGCAGAGGGTCTCTTAAGAGTCTAGCCCTACATGTGTTTGAACTGGCATACAGAGCTGTCATCATGCTGCTAACGTTTGTATAGCACTTGAAACTTTGCAAAGTGCTTTCATGGTTAATATCTCATCTGGTGATAAGTACACCTGAGAGATAGGGACTACTGTTAACTTCCGTGGGCTCACGAAAAAATAGAGGCCCTGAAAAGGTAAAGATCTTCCCAATTCCGACTCCTAATGCCTGGTAGAGCCAGCATACCAAATCATATTGTCTGATTCCAAAATTTGTGCTATTTTATGCATTTCAAATGCACAGACTTAGTAGCAGGGTCCAAGCACTGCAGTGTGTCCTTTTAAAGCAACATAGTGCTAAGACGTAAGCCTTATTGACATAGACCCTCAAGGTTTATTATAAGAAGTAGCACTGTCATGATACTACCGTCATATAGCAAACTGGCAAGTGCTAGACTATAAATGTTAGTAATATGACAATTCTGTATGACAGCCCAAAAAGACACAGGTCTGAGTCCTGGAGCGGCCCAATGCTGCCTTTTCTTTTCTTTACAGAATTCCCAATTGTCCATGATCTTGCATTTCTATTCTCATGCTCAATGTTCTGCAAAGCCAAGTGCCCCAAAACAGTGCCTAGTACAAGATAGGTGCTCAAGGAACATTTGTTGAATAAATAAATGGATGAAAAGTGATAGCAGTAAGTATCCTTGGCCTTTGTACCAAAGGCAGAGGCCTTGCTTTATAGGGAAATGCTCCATGAGATGCAAGCACTGACTGTGTAGCAAACCAGAATGGTGCAGTCCCAGAAAGCCTATGTGATGGCCCTGGTCACTATGGCCCAGGTATCCATTCACCCCACAGCCTAGGGTAAACCTTGGCTGGGTCCTAAACTTCCCTCTGCTCATAGCTAGACAATCGCCCTGAAAATGAACCCTTTATTTCTATAACAAAGTGTTTTCACAGGCATTGCTGTGAGCCTCAAAACAACTCTGAAATGAGAAATCCCAGTCCCTGGCTCCACTCTATAGTCCTTTCCCGCTGAAACCGGTTTGGCTCAGTGAATAGAGCTTCAGCCTGCAGACTGAAAGGTCCCGGGTTTGATTCCAGTCAAGGGCATGTACCTTGGAGGCAGTGGTGGGCACATCCCCAGTAGGGGGTGTGTAAGAGGCAGCTGATAGATAATTCTCTCTCATTGATGTTTCTAACTCTATCCCTCTCTGAAAAAATAAATAAAATATATTTTTAAAAAAATAAAGTCCTTTCCCTTTCTGGTGCTGTGATTCTCAAGAACATACTCTCTCCTCACTTGTAAAATATGGACATTGCACATTGGTCATTAATTACTTCCCAACTTTTAAGCTGTTGTAAAGCAAAATAGACTTTACTATAATAGTTTTCTGTCTGTCTTATTTTTAATTTTTGTTCTAGATCATATTTTTGATTGATGTGTATATGTATGTGTGTGTGGGGGGGCGATTTTATGGCTGTACATCATAAATGACTACTTACCTGCAGACATAGACATGTATCTGTTGCATTTGTACATTACACTGTACAGGAAAAGTTGTATCTTTACAGCTTAACCAGGAGCACACATTAGTGTTGAAATTTGATGGAATGGCTTATGGACACTCATTCATTCTGTCTATTGTTCATGCTCTCCTCCACCTGTCCCAACAAGATTCCCAAGTTCCTGGACATCCATGACCCAATTTGCCTGACAATGTAGTACTATTTCCTTTGTGTGGAGTAAAGCCTTAAGGATGCCATAACTTCTGGTATTTTCTAGTAGGAAAAAATCCTTGCTTAATTCATCATATTTTTCAACTTCTGTTCAAATAACTGAGAGGCTTAGAATGGTTTGCATAAGACTCCTTTTGTGTCCCAGGCCTTCTTTGGGAGGGGGAGAGGGAGGAGAGAAAGAATCCTTTTGATGTAAATCTTTTTTTGATGTAATCCTTTTCTAATATTAATCTTATTCACCCTGTGTCAATCTTTAATTACCATTAGCCCTTAAATCTGACCACATGTGGGATTGGGAAGGGAGGTGCTTTGCTACCATAGTAATATGACTGCATGAATTAGTGTTCGCTTTCCAGTAAATAAAGAGTATAGGGCCATAACTGCCCCATTTCTAAGAGATGCACTTTCAATCCCAAAGTCATTAAGCTCCCTCTATAAATACCTATAGTATACCATGGGCCCTTAGTGGTCACTATGAGGCATCTTGATATTTATGCTATGCTATTATTATTTGTTAGTAATAATATCATTATAACATATTTCTATGTTACTTTATGATTTATTTAAAAATTCCTATATAGTAACCACTCATATTGTTTATTCATTTGAACCTAAGAAAAGCCACAAGGAAGCTAACAGGGCTTCCTTCTATGATTGACAAAATTTTGGCTGGAATTGTTTCAATTATTTGCCCGAGATTCCTTGAGAAAAAGTCAGTTCTTTGACCCTTTCCCCTGGCATGGTCCATGTGATTTCCCTGAGCAAATTTCTATGGCATTGTTATACAGCCCTTCCAATTTAGAGGATCTCTGGGGGAGGGGCAGAGGGGCAGCTGTGGGGGCTAGTTTTATTAGCAAATGTGTTATTGCTCTCTCAGGCAATACCCACACCTAGATATTTTAATAGTAGTCTACAGGAAGAGACTGTCCTTGGGGAAATAGATCATCCATGTTGCCTCTTTGTTAGAATATATTGCATGGAGATGGTGCTGGGTGCTTGTTAAAGTGCCATCTCGTTGCAGCATACTTACAGCCTTGTAAGTAATTACAGTGGACTGTATTTTATCAGTTTTATTCATGAGCATATTTGTCATGCAGTTAAGTGACTTACCTAGACATGTAAAGATAATTAACAAGAATCTGGAAAAAGGAACCTGTCCTATTCTTTTTGTTATTGTTGTTGAAGTTATTTTCTATTCTACCACACACTATGCCTGGAATAAAAATCACCAATGTTAACCACTTACATCCTAGTATTGATTAAGAATTAGAATAGCCTGTTTAATTGAAAACCCTTGACCTAATGCAGAAGCAGATTCTCTTAGAACTGGATTTAACCATCCATGAACATGATCATTTTTCACAAATATTTGTAGACTAATTTGTTGATCTTTTTTTTTTTTAACCAAACAGACAAATACAAAGCTTGATTCCTAAGAAAGAGGAAGAATGTATTAATTTGGAATTATTTTTTATTTCAAAAGCATAACATATTGAAGTGACCAAAGTTGAATTGAATTGAACCACAATATTTATTTTAAGATAATTTTTTTTAAAATAAAAATGTGGCACAGCTTCAGTAAATAGCTAAAATTATTTCCCAGAAAATAATCAAATGACTTTATTTTTAATTTCATAATTCAAGATCTGATCTCATTAATGTAATAGGGGAAATTACACTATATAGGGTACTTACCCTATTTCTAGCTATTCCACCAATTTATGAATGACTGGTTTAATGTTCTGACTATAATAGGGACTTCTTTCTCTGAAAGATGTTTACTATCATTAACTTATTACACTATCAGTCCTGTCTACTATTCTGTTGCCTAAAAAAAGTAAATTCTTCACCCCCATGAATAATTAAATTTTAAATGTAGTCTTCCAACCTTTAAGTCATCAGATGTTGAAACTGTGTGGGTAATACATTCTGATAATAAAAAATCTCAGACTTGCTTCCCCATTTTTTCTTTTTACTTTATTAATATTCCCAGAGAAGGATTAAAGTTATCATCTTGAGGCTCACCTTGCTATGTACCTGAAGGAAGGCTGGCAGAAAAGTGGTGGCCTATGACAACTTCTTGAAATCAAACCTTTTTTTATAAAATTAAATGAATCTTTGGGACATGGTAAGAACACGGAACTCAGATTGAATAAAATTATTAAGTTTTTTTTAGGTAGGGTCTAACTGACTTTGTTAGTCCTCTGACCTTGGGCAACCAAGCCTTTGGCTCTCTGAGGTCGAGGTCTTTATCTGGAATGGAGGGACCATAAAAGGCCTGCCTGGGAGGGTTGTCATTAGGATTAAAATGATGCATAAGAAACTGCCTAACACAGTAGCTCAAAATAGTTAATATATTGCTTGTTTTATGTAACAATCCAGGAGGAGCTGCAAAGATAAGGATCCAAGCTCCTACTCAAATTTTGTTATTGTTGTTGTTAACTTAATTCTTATTACAAAGTTGTTTTTTTTCCACTTAAAAAACCAAATAGCACCACAAGGCCTTTAACACAAAAACTAGAGTCCTTACCCTCCCCTTCTCACTTCACATTCCTGCTTCCCATCCACTTCCTACTCCCTTAGCATCTTCTTCTGGTATTATTTCTCTGTTTGTAAATAGCACACTTACAATTCTACTTTTTTTTTAATTTTTTATAATCAATATTTCTAACTATGAAAGATAGGATTTAACTATTTTACTCTCCTTTCTCAACACACTCTTCTCCTTTATTCCCAATAAAGACTTAGCAGGTGTATGTGTTTGTGTGTGTGTGTGTGTTTTCATTCTATATCCAGTGTTTTCATTTTTTATGACTAAGCAAACTTTGCTCCCTGCTGAGCCACATAATAATATTTTCTCCTCTCCTGAGCAACCTTAGGCTATTTGTTTTTGTTGCTGTTGTTTCCATATGCTGGACTTTCCATCCAGTTTTCTCATACCCTCAGCAGCTCTGTCAAGTATGTTTCAACCCCATGTTCCTATCAGTCTGTCTGCTTCAGTCTGGACCATTCTGCATGGCTGTCTCGTGCAGCACTTGGTCTTTCCGCCCTCCTGTGAATTCCATCTGCCTCTGTTCTGGGCTTGGTTTCCTGTTCTTTGAAAACCAGGTTTCTTCATATCTATGGAAGATATTTTCCATCCTTCCTGCAAAAGGGCACACAGGAGATTAAATTTTGAGATATTTTTGTCCTAAAATTCCTTTATTCTATTCTCACACCTGATTTAGAATTACTTTCCTCTCATAATTTCAAGGTAATTCCCATGGTTTTCTAGATTTTATTGACTCTTCATCTTATTTCTGAAACCTGTTTTCCCTTGTCTGGAAGTTTATGGAATCTTCTCCTTTTCCCAGACCCTTTGGAAATTCTACAAGGTTATTATTTGGTTAGGTCTACCTTCATCAATTGAGCTGAGTATTCAGTGGCTCCTTCTATTTAGAAATTTAAGTTATGCTATTCTGGGAACTTTCCTAATGTCAAGTTTTAATAATTTTTCCTTTGTTCTCTTTTAATACAAATCTTTACTACCGATTCTCTGATTTTCTTATATTGTTTCTCCTTTTTTGGTTCTATTTTCCAAGAAATAACCTCACCTTTATCTTCTGCTACTTATTTTATTTTATTTCTTAATTTTTATTGTTATATCTTTAACTTTCTAATAATCCCTTTTTGTTTGGGTATGCCTTCTGTTATGGTCCTTTTTCTTTCATGCATGAGGTACTTTATTCCTCTGAGACTATTGAATATACCTACTACCCTTGTTCTTGGCACTGTTTTCTTGGTTGTTGATTTTAATAGTCTCTGTCTTTCCTGTTAGAGATTTCCCTCAAGTCCTGGTAACCCTTGGCTTATTATATTTAAAAATAAGGCACTGAATATAAATTGGAAATTCTTTGTGCTGAGTTGGGACTTACCTATTGGTGGTCTTTTCAGTGGGCACCCAATATTTTGTTTGGATACTCCACAAAAGTCAAGATCATTAGCTCTGTTGGGTGCACTTTAGAATTTCCAAAGAACAGTCAGTCCTCCAGTGTTCTGCCTGAAAGTATGTGCAGGGTGGGGTAGGAGTGAACAGGGGTGGTAAGGAGGCTATTTCAACCAAATACCCATGTTCTAGCAGCTGAGGGAAGTAAGGAGCCTACCAGATATCACTGGTCCATTTGTGGACTTTCACTCCATCTTTTTGTTTTCAGTAGAATGCCTCAAGCATTCTTTCATCTGTGGCTTAGAACACAATCCTCTGAGGTTCAAATTTTCAAAAAAATAAACCTCTAGTCTTCTGCCTGGATGGGAGAGGGATGGTTTCCGGTCTTTGTGGGTTGGAAGAAGAATTGTGGTTGCTCCTTTTAAAGGCTTTCAACCCATCATTGCATATGGGCTTGGCCCTACAGCTGCACCTACACCCGCCTTCAAAAAACACCTGTTGTCTCCTCTATTCCTAAACTTGTCTGCAGTTCAACAGAGTGAACCAGCTGGTTTGTTGCTGATTTTCCACTCTTTCCAGTCCCTCAGCTTGGAACAGTCCCCAGTCAGCTACACCAGTTACCACTCATCCACTTGGAAGTTTCCGAATATGTTATTGATATCCCTCATGTAGTTCCACCTTCCCCGTGCTCTTGTCCTTCTAGGCTATGCCTAATTTTGTTTATTTGTTTGCTTACTATCACCTTAGGAGAATATTTGAGAGGAAACACGAAAAATGCATATATTTAATCTTCCATTTTGATCAAAATTTATATTGATTTAGTCCCCTTCCTATTCCAGAACAGACATATCACACTTATCCTAGGCAAAGGTCAGCCTGAAGGGAACTATGACCCCTTCCTATTCTCATCCTCGGCCCCGGAGTCAAGACAGTATGTCTGCTGAGCCAAAGATGCCAAAAGAAACAGTTAGTGAATTATCTCTAACTCAAGGTATTATACAGCCATCCCTTCTAATCACCATGAAAACAATGTAAAATAATATATAATATACATTAACAATGAAGGTAAGACAAAGAGCAAAAGTTGGAAGCAAAACATGTATCTCTCAGTGGCAAAAAACTAAAAACTAAAAACATTACCTGATGAATAAGAGATAAACTTTTCTGAGAAAAGTCTTGGAGAATATATACTGACTGATCATTTCCAATTTTATCTTAATTATTCAGAAAATTTACATCCCAGATTAGATAAGCTACATACAACATAAATACATACCCACACCCAAAACAAAAATACTCTTAATGTCTACTGAGAAATTTTTTAAGTAATTATATTGTGATTTAAAAAAATTCAAGTTTTCAGATACCTACTATGTGCTCAGTGGTTACAACAGTTCAGAGTGAAGACCGAAGCTAAACTTCTTCAAAAAAAGCCTCATTAGAGTGACTTAGGGATAGCCAAATCCAGTTAGTACGCCTTCGTGGTTCTATGGAGCATGCTACAATCTGTGCCAGATGCAATTAAAGAATGGTTCAAATGGCAATCTGTAGAGCTTTGAAGATATCCGTGGGAAATAGGCTGCTTTGCTGTTCATTACTGTTGTAATAAATTAGAAGTGACATTGGTTTAAAAAAAACAAAAAACTTCATCATTCTGGTCTGATTGACCAATTAGGGCATTTACACTTGTCATACTGCAGTTGCACAACAGTTGGCATGATTTTCCATCATGTGATGGTTATGGGAAAGATACACAGTGCTTTGTACTCTTGTAATATCTGTACTTATGACCAAATTTAAGTCTTCATGTATATGTGAGTGTACAAATGTATGCTTATATACATAGGTAGAATGGGACAAACCAGTTTCTGGAGCTAAGGAAGAAAGGGCGGATAGCTGAAAAACAGATGTTGAAAAACACAGATAATCAGATATCAAGAAGATATAAGATTTGTATGGGCTACCTCATTCTCTTGCATATAACAAATTATTAGAAGAATCATAATTTGGAATAAGAAACTTATAGTTGCATGCCAGACGTTTATTCTTGTCATTTCAGATGTCCAAGGAAACTCTCTTCCATAATAATTCATTTAAAAAAAAGTATATTGACATAAATATCATAGTGTAAAATTATATTCATTTATATCCATTTGATTTGCATCACATGATGTTAGAAAGAAAACTACATGGAGATGTGACTCAATTTGGACTTAATAAGATCTGAGACAACCTAAACTAAATCACCTAATCTCATATCCTCAGCCCTCGTTCTTTCTAATCAGGAGCCCTATCAACTAGATGTGTTTACAGAAATCCAAATGACAGGTTAGGTAGTCTATATGTAAGTATTGGCAAACTCTAAGCAGAATGCTATTACAGATATCCACAGAGAAGAATGACCCTCCTCCTTTCAACTCAATCTTTGTTTTTATTTCCTTCCAATTATCAGTTACCTCTAAAAATATTTTTATTGATTTCATAGAAGAAGGGAGAGGGAGAGAGAGAGAAACATCAATGAGAGAGAATCATTGATCGGCCGCCTCCTGCACACCCCCTACTGGGGATCGAACCTGCAATCCAGGCATGTGCCCCTGGCTGAAATCAAACTTTGGACCCTTCAGTCCACAATCAGAAGCTCTATCTATTGAGCTAAACCAGCTAGGGCTAAAGTAATTCTTAAATCCTACATCTCATTGGTTTCCCTTCATAGCATTTCTTCCAAAGATGCTTATATAATGCCTACTTTACAAAAATGACTTGAAGTATAATTTATATTTATTAAAAGAAAGGAAAGACACTAAAGTAAGCATGGCTTATAGGTTTGTTTTGGGGAGTGTTAATTTGGGGTGATTATGAGTAGTTTGGTAAGTTTTTATTTTTTTACTGATTTTAACTTAATTCTGGTTAAGTGCATAACACAAAAGACATAGTCTAAAGTGTTGCTGGCTGATATCCTGGCTTTAAGTATAATGCTGTAAATCAATAACACACATTTAATTTTATTTGCATTATTCTCGGTGAGTCAGTTATAAGATATGGATTTAAAATATTTTTAGTCTCTGTGGTGTGCTTTAAATATCATTTTAAAATTAATTTGCACAAACATTAAGGACCAACTTGTATTTTTCCTACGCTAAGTGCCAGCAACTTGGGCAGAAATAAGTTCTAATCTTTGCAATCAAGGGGAAAAGAGATGGGCAAAAAACTGGTTGCAGGACAAGTCAGAATGAATAAGCTCTGGGTAAAGGCAGAAGTAAATGAGCAGTATACAGGGAAGGAGTGGAGATAATTAGGCAAATCAAGAAAAACTTTGGAGTTTTGAAGTAACCTTTGAAGGAGTCAGGTTTTCCTGGGACAGCAAACAAAAGTAAAATAAAAAGCATACACAAGTTCTGAGGAAAAGCAGAAGCAAATGCCAGGAGGAGAGGCATCAATGGTTACTTGGAAGAGTGGCCTCTTTGGTGAAGAGTGAGGGTCAGTGAGATTAATAGGAGACAAGGCTGGAAATGTGGTTTTTAGGCAACCTGCATGGATAGGTGAACACAATGACAAAACCTTGGGACAATAGAGAAGGAGACTAACCCACTCCATCCTAAAGTTTAAGAACAGTGGTTGTCAACCAGGGTCACTTTGCTCCTAAGGGACTTTTGGCAATGACTAGAGACCAGTTTGGGTTGTCACAACTAGGGCTGGGGTTGCCACTGGTTTTTAGTTGGGTAGAGGCTATGGATGATGCTAAGCATCCTTCAAGGGCAGGACAGCCCACCCACAACAAAGGACTGTTTATCCCCAAATGTCCATAGCACCAAGATTATGAAATCAAGTTTAAGAAGATATTTCTTGTGGCACTGATAAGACAGAGTAAGGACAGGGAGCAGGGGACAGAACAGCCTGTTAGAAAACTGCCATGTTGGAGTAGGATAAGAGCAACTAAACGGAGGCAGTGCAATGGGTTTGATATGTTGCAAGTAAGCATTTGTAGCCAACTTTGAGAAATCCCAGCCAATGATGAAGAGGAAACATGAACACTGTGGCTCAGAGGGTCCTTCAGGGAATTATATTTGATTGTTAATTTTAAAAATGGGATGCTGGAGACCAACTCTCACTTAAAAATCTGTGAGCAAGAGACTATCATGTATTATACATTGTTCATAAACTCCTGGGATAACTCCTAGCAGGATTTTTGCCTCAAGTCACTGATTCCATAGTTGTTTCCTAATATGTCAGGATGCTTATAATTATCTCTAGGATTGTTCTAATACTTTTAATTAGTTTGATTACAAGATTGCATGTCCCTCAGCTCTGTGGTGTAGGGACATACATACATTAGGATGTTGCAAAAACAAAGGAAGAGCTATGTCCCCTGTACACAGGAATTGTTTGTGTATTTATGTAAAATGCCATGTCCCTCCTGCAATAAGGGCACCTTAGCCCATGCTGGGCCATCGCTGTTTCCGCCCTCACATGCCTGGTCAGCACATTCTCAGATGAATGGTTAATTCAGTTCTACATGCTTTCACTGGGTCACTGCATCCCAGAGAGAAATCAGATATTTGGCTTGTAGGCTTCTGGGGCTTCCTACACTTTTCTTCCAGGAACCTTTATGAGCATGTTATCAGAGTTCTGTCTGGGCAGGAGTCAGGGTTAGAGGTAACATATATTTTCTTTCTGTGTAATGCTTTCCCAAAAAGCCCTCCATAAATGAGCACGGCTTTTCTGATAAGGAAAGAATATGCACAATAAATTGTAAACAAGCAACTTGAAGAGTTTGCCTTTGGGCACTGTCCATGCAAGGGATTGTAGTAAACCACACCCTGTTACAGAAAGACACCCTGGGAAGTCCTTCATTATGAACCATGGCAAAGGATGGAGACTGAAAGAGTATGAATTAAAAGTATGTTTGTTTTTTAAAAAATACAACCCAAAAACAACTACCCAAATGTTGAAAATCACTTTGCTTTTCCCATAAAGTGAAACATTGGGACATCCAAGACCCATGGTTCATATGAGCAAATCATATGAGCGAATTGTCTGAGACCCCAATCCAGTTTGAGTTGTTGCTCATAGAATAATAGAGGGGTTTTGTTTTGTTTTGTTTTTTGCTTTGCTTCATTGGTGAAGATTTCCTGGAAGTTTTAGGATATATTCACTTTAATTTTTCCTAGACACTCTGATTTTACTTATATCTCTCACCTTTGCTTTCTCTTCATCCCCCACTACAATAGTAACTTGCTACAGGCTCACTTTGCTGTAGTGTCTAGATCTTTCTGCCACCACAACTACAATTCCCAGCATTCCTGGTGCTCCCCACTCTCTGGGCTTCCCCTTCCAATCCTGGGGCTGCCACCAGAACTACTACTCCCAGAATTCCTGGTGCTCCCCACGCTCTGGGTTTTCCCTTCCTGCTCTGTCTCCATCCCACAACCTCCCATTCTGCCAAGACCTCCAAACCGCTAGCTCTCCTTCTCTGCTCTATGCTTGGTGCCTGTGTATGCAAATTAACCCACCATCTTTGTTGAGTTATTTGCATACTCACTCCTGATTGGCTGGTGAGCATAGCAGAGGTACAGTCAATTTACATGTTTCTCTTTTATTATATAGGATAGGATTTCTTAGCTGTGTTAATGAGAATCACTTAAGTCAATCAGGAAAGGGGAAACTGACTATGATTGGAATAAGAAAATTGTCAGGAAGCAGGGCTACTCTCTTCATCACTCTGTCTTACATAGGCTATTGATTTCTCTGTCATAGACAGCATTTCTGCTTCTACTGTACAGGGGCTACTGAGGACTCTCATAATGCATATATTCCCCCTCTCAATTTCTGCTTATGAATAAGTGTTTTTGGCTGTTTGGAACTTTTCCTACATCAACACTTCTCTGCATCAGTTCCTTATGGTTCATAACTTATTTTCTCTAAATTTCTAAGAAAAATAAGGTGATTCCTCAACTTCTTTTTGGGGGGCCAGTCCATAAGTCAAAGGTAGTGGCCAGTCTATGAATTTTTTGCTCTGGAGTCAAGTGCCACCAGTGGTCTGATGGTCTATTCAGTTATGATCACTCTGGGTGGGTGAGGATGTGGTATCTTAATAAAAATGGCCACATGTGAACAAGCAGGAGCTGACAGATCTCTGGGAAGTACACTGGTTTGAGTATTCTATAACTCCTGGCTTTAGCACACTTACACATATCCCCTTTTGAGGTTTGCTACTACCCTATTATGTATGGAACATTGTCTTGGAAAATGGATCCATGGTTTAAAAAGGTGCCCAATCTAAAACAAAGTCTCCACTCATTCAAATAAAGGGCTAGATTCAGACTTCATTCTCCTTTGTTCTTTTTGATGTTGTGAAGTCATTTGGAATAGTTGCCACAACCTGCAAGCATGCTTGAAAAATCACTTAGTAGAATCTTTAATGGAGAACTTTAAGTAATTCAAGGTAGACTTCATTAGATCAACAGTATGCAGTGAGAGACATGGGAGTGGGAGTCAGTGTAAAACTAATTTTACGGAAGGTGATATATTCCATAATACTCAAAATTCCTGGATAAGTTTGAAATGTGAGTGTTATTTAATTATTATTAAAAAATAATAATAATGTACTTGAAAAGCCAGTAGAGAAAACAGAAACCAGCAAGCAAACCACACCTGTGTCCACACCTGCACTTTTACTGGTGTCCTTAACACCCAAAAATGGAGAGAAGGAAAACCAAGATTGACCTTAAATACTCCCAGCCATTCCAAACTGCTTTGCCATTTCCTGTTAATAATTATTATTTATGTCAGTTCCCCACAGTGTTGCATTTTTCACTGTCAGCTTTGTGACTCGGAAAAATGGCACACCTAAGGATCCCAGGGGAATAGGAACTCTCCAGTCATTGTGCAGTGACACCATTATGCATGTAATCAAATCAACTAAAATCAGGCCGGGCCATCTCAAAACACTAATTTGTTTAGTCACCTGACTTGGGCTGAATACTCTGTGTGGGCAAGAATCTATCAGATAATAAGTCATCATTCATTTTAATCATTATTGCAATCTCTTTTATATCTTGACTCAGTCTTGTGGGTAAGCACAGTAACTTTATAGTCTGCCTGAAACTAACGTCCTAGAACTTAACACTTGGTGATAACGTTATTTTCAGATCATACTTTATGATTATTTAAGAAATGCATCCATATTTAACAAGTTCATTTATTCTTAGGCAAACAGATTTGAGTGCCTCAATGTACCAGGTACTGTACTAATTGATAAGAAATTAGAGGAGAGACATGGTCCCCTACCTTCAAGGTATTTAAAATATGGACAAGGAGAGGGACAGACAATTTCAGAAAACAGTAGAAATGTGACTACGGTAGGGCACCACTTGCACTAAAGTGAATATTTTCATTTGTGGCTTATATTCCATCTGAAAATATCCTAAATCTATTTCTTACAGTGATAGGTTTTTGTGTCACTTGAGAGAGAGGCAGAGAACTCTGAAGGAGGTACTCTAAAGGAAGCTGCAGAAATGCAGAAATGGCCAACGTGCCATTGTCGAGTCCCCTTTTACTAGCCCACAGAGGAGCTGTAATTATTCTCAGTTTTTGTTTGCTATTTGAAAGCAACAAATTAAACTGCACTAATCCACCTCACTGGATGGTTCTTACTGAACCTAAGAGGCTTCAATTATCAGCAGCTTAACAAACGTACTAAGCTACATTAAATGAAATCCTTTGCAAAATCACACTGAAACAATGCTGAAGTCATAATCAGCCTGACTGGTACCGAGAGCCTGCTGTGGCTGAGCCCCAGAACGCCTTGTGTAATCACATTCCAGGTAGCTTAAATCTCAGAAAAGTCCTAATCGTTGGGTGTGTGTGTGTGTATGCGTGAGTGTTAATTTTGGTCACATTAATTCATACAATGCTTTTTTAATTCAAAGAAAATTGACAGTTATAAGTCAAGTGAGAATGTAATTTAAAACTGCTTAAATTCAGCCACCTATTAATACAAAAAGAAAAATTTAAAAGAATGTTTTATTCTGCATACAACAAACCAGCACTTTCTGCTAACAAATCCTCATAGGACACCCAAAGAATCCAGGGCCCTGGTGGGGTGGCACAGTTGGTTGGAGCATTATCTCATACACCAAAAGGTGGTGGGTTCAATTTCAGGGTATATACCCAGGTTGAGGTTTTCATCCCTGATCAAGGCATATTCGGGAGGAAATGGGTTGATGTTTCTCTCTCCCCGCTCTCCCTTTTCCTCCCCTTCTCCTTCCCCCTTTTTCTCTCTCCCTTGCCTAAAATCAATAAAAACATATCTTAAAAGAGAATTTTTAAAAAAATGAATTCAGGGTTGTCATCATGTTATCAATCCAGACCACACTTTCTTGGTGCCTTGTGAGGTAATAAGCATTCTCTAGGTTTGCAAAGGAGAAATGGAGGCAATGGAATGATTCCTCCACATTTGTAGCTGGGAACACAAATAGGTTACCACTTCACCCCTCTTTTCTATTCTCAGGTGTCCATGTAAGAGAGGACTGTATGAACAGAATCACTAACTGGGTGGCTTAGAATTCATATAGATATTCTCCCAATTACTTACTTATATTGATGTTGGGCACAAAAGCTCAAGGTGACAGTAGCAATGCCATGAGGAATTCATCAATTAGATCTTAAATGTTAAATACTGAGCAATACAATGCAGATGAGGGTAGGATTTATGCATATGAGAACACAAAGGTAGTCATTAAATTAAGCTGAACAAAGCATTTCAGGATTTTGTTCTTAATCCTATAGACCGTTTAAACCTGCCCAAGACACACACAACTACACTCACCTGGGAATACCAACTAAAATCCACCCATTTAGGATTCTGCTGACACAATCTTATTTTTTTAATGTAGAAAATACAGAATTTTCTATCTGGGTAAAACAAAAGCTAGCAAGCTAGCAAGGAGCATCATTGAAAAGCCACCTAAGAAATCTAAGTCCTGATCTCTATTATTTTGAATTATGCTGACTACAGTTATTTTTCAGGTCATCTAGACCAGCCTGTATTATTTAAGACTTAAAAATTTTTGCGTGAAGAGGAGTCTTACTGTGATCTAAATTCAGTGGGAAAACATAATTGATGGGCAATTATACTATTTAACAAATGACTGAATTTAAGTAATGACACTGACATTAGGAAAGACTTTGCATGTCTTCAAAACAGCATTTGACAATCTAGAGCTTGCCTAAGATTTTTTTTAGACTGTGAAATATTAATTTGGAGACTCAGGCATTCAAGAATAATAATATGGACCAATTTTTCTTCAAAGAAGCACATATTCTATCATGCCAATAAAGAGAAGAGAGGAAATTTAATACATGTCTTATGTATTTCTCTTCTTTCATTGTCTTCTATGTTTTCTGTAATACAGAATTGGTGAAAACATAACTTGGAGTGAGTGTGTCTACCAGATTCTAACAGAAAAAAATAAAATAAAAGCATGCAGACATGTGAAGTGCAGATGGGCGTGTGACCTAGTGTAATCACTCAGTTAATTTCCTGGCAGTACTTGAAGACAAGCAGGTACAGTTTGCTCAGTGTTTCAAGTCTTTACAGTTCCATCGGTGCAAAACATTTTAGGAAAATAGAAGAGCAAGGTGTTCATTAAAGAGCATCTTTAAGAACGCTCTATCCGCCAAAACCCATTTGGCTCAGTGGATGGAGAGTCCGTCTGCGGACTGGAAGTTCCCAGGTTTGATTCTGGTCAAAGGCACTTGATTGCGAGCATATTCCCAGTAGGGGGTGTGCAGGAGGCAGCTGGTTGATGTTTCTTTCTCATCAATGTTTCTAACTCTCTATCCCTTTCCCTTTCTCTCTGTAAAAAAATCAATAAAATATATTTAAAAAAAGAATGCTCCATCCCCAGTTGAATGTATTATTTTCTTAATGTGCATAATTTTCATTATCTTAACAAGTATTTATTGAGGGTTTACCAGGCACCAGGCAGCTGTGGTTAGGTATAAAGGTAAGTAGATACAGTCCCTGCCCTAACTGAGCTCAGGGTAGAGCATGGCAATATAGGGTAACTGCACACTATTAATTAGGATGGAAATGTTAATAGGTAGAGAAGCAACAAAATATGGAAGCTCAAGGGAGAAAACAATTACTTTACTTTGTAGAGCTGGAAAAAGGAGAAACGAGGAGAAAGGAATGTTTTAAGCTAAACCTTTAAAAGTAGGGAATATTAGCCGAAACCAGTTTGGCTCAGCGGATAGAGCATCGGCTTGGGGACTGAAGGGTCCCGGGTTCGATTCCGGTCAAGGACATGTACCTTGGTTGTGGGCACATCCCCAGTAGGGGGTGTGCAAGAGGCAGCTGATCGATGTTTCTAACTCTCTCTCTCTCCCTTCCTCTCTGTACAAAATCAATAAAAATATATTTTAAAAAAATAAAACAATAATTAAAAAAAAAAGTAGGGAATATGAGAACAGGTAATTATTCTGAAACCACCTCCCTTAAGTTATGGAAATAAAGAAGGGCAAAAGCTATGGAATGCAGATAAATGCAACAAAAGTCATGTAAGTGCCTACTCTAGGCTAAAAGCACCAGCTATGTGCCAGCTCAAATACATCTCCTGGTCAAAACCGACCCTCCCCTCCTCTGAGTCCGCCCATGCTCAGTCCGCCTCTACTTCTCTTATGTCACTTAAGCTATTCTCCATGCCTGTTATTGGCTTCCTGGCTGTGTGACATTGAGCAAGAAGCCCAGCCCCTACTGCCTCACTGCCCTTACCTGCACGAGGAGCATGCTGAAAGCACGCACTTCACGGGTTTGCTATGAGGTTCAAACTAGTTTATAGATGAGCATAATTAATGTATATATAAACCTGTTTGTTGTGATTGCTCTTATTAAACACCATTGTGGTCTTTCATCCATCAGATTGATTTCCCATCAGACAGTGTTTCTCCAGCTCTAAAGTAAAGGAATCACTCGATGATCTTATTAAAATGCAGGTGGAGGTTCAGCAGTTCTGGGATGGGGCTTAAGAATCTGCATTTCTAATGAGTCTCCAAAGGCTGCCCATGCTGCTGGTCCATGGGCCACATATTGAGCGGTGCCTTGTGGTCCATGGACTGCTGCTGGCCCATACACTGTTTATGAACAATGAGAGAAGTGCAAAAATTGAGAATAAGCACTTAGCAGCTTCTGTAGCAATTTACCACTGCCACAAAACCCAACTGCAAAATCATCTTCATGGCATTTACAAACCTCTTAGCTCATAATGGTCTCGGGATTTTCTAAAAAACGATCCTTTACCATGAATCATTTCAGAGGCATTACTGAAGAATACAGCAAAAACTTAAAAGCAGACACAGGGTCTTTGCAAAGTTTCCCACCTCCTCAGCAGCTAAAAGAGCTTTGCACAAGGTTAGTGTTAAAAGGATATTCTTGAATTCTGGTGTGAAATAATCTATAATAATAAAAGCATAATATGCTAATTAGACCAGACAGCTGAACAACCTTCCAGACATCATTCTGGATGTCCTTCATCTAGAAGGGGCTGAAGCAGAGGCAGTTAGGGGTGATCAGGCAGGAAGTCAGGCAGGCAAGTAGTTAGGGGAAATCAGGCAGGCAGGCAGAGACTGTTATAGGCGATCAGGCAGGCAGGCAAGCGGCTAGGGGAAATCAGGCAGGCATGCAAGCAGTTAATGGTGATGAGGCAGGCAGCTGAGCTGTTACGGGTGATCAGGCAGGCAGGTGAGCTGTTAATGGTGATTAGGCAGGCAAGCAAGCAGTTAGGGGTGATCAGGCAGGCAGGCAGAATGGTTAGGGGTGATTAGGTAGACAGGCAGAGGTGGGTAGGCAATCAATCAGGCAGGCAGGCAGGCAAGTGGTTAGGAGCCAGTGGTCCCAGATTGCAAGCGGGTGCAGGCCAGACTGCGGGACCTCTTTCCCCAATCCCCCATGCACAAGTTTCATGCACCGGGCCTTTAGTCCTATATAATAAAAGGCTAATATACAAATCATCAGTGGAATGACCGGTCTCTATGACACACACTGACCACCAGGGGGTAGACGCTCAATGCAGGAGCTGCCCCCTGGTGGTCAGTGTGCTCTCACAAGGGGAGCACTGCTTGGCCAGAAGCCTCTGCAGCAGCGCTAACAATATCCAACTGATGGCTTAGGCCCCCTTAGGGCCTGCAGGGGGCCTAAGCCATCAGTCCGGACATTCCCTGAGGGCTCCTGGACTGCAAGAGCGCACAGGTCAATCTAAAGGATCTCACCACCCCTTCCCCCCACCGCAGTGCAGGAATTTCATGCACTGGGCCTCTATTGAAAAAATAAGTGAATATAGTTGTTAATGGCCATTTTCAAATTCTCTGTGTAATGGCAAGAGCAGGGGCTTCAGGTAGCAGCAACTTTAATGAAGTAAAATTAGCACACCACAGCTAAGCTTTTGTTTACACTTTATTCATTCTTTAAAATATACTTTTATTGATTTCAGAGAAGACAGGGAGGAGGAAGAGAGGGAGAGAAACATCAATGATAAGAATCATTGATTGGCTATCTCCTGCATGTCCCCTACTGAGGATTGAGCCTGCAACCCAGGCACGTGCCCTGACCAGGAATCAAACCATGACCTCCTGGTTCATATGTTGATGTTCAACCACTGAACCAAGACGGCTGGGCTACAGTTTATTCTTAATGATTGCTGAAAGACCTTCTGCATTAGAACTGTAAGCACAGGGAGCTGTTTTCTCTACCTGGTTATTTCCTATGAATACTGGATTTGTACATTTCTAGAAATGCATCTCACTTTTATTGTAATTCCATTTCAAATAACTAAGACTGTGATCAGGAATGAACATAATACCTCCACACATGTGCATAAATATGAGTCTCATATTTTATCATTGTTCATCTACTGCAGCCTCAGGTAGTCAATGTTCAGCAGTAACGTACATATCAGAATGCCTTCTGGCATCCAAAGAGAAAAATAGAATGAAAAAGAAATACCTGTTCATATAAAAGAACCTTATTATTATTTTGGACGGGTGTGTGTGAAAGTCAGCCAGTACCATAGTATATCGTATGTCTTTACTTGCAACGGCGGTTTTAATGAGTGGTCACAAATAGTACTCTTAATGCAGGGCCTAACATCCTAGGGTCTGGAATTTCATGTGTGCTTATGTGTGTTTTATGAGTTTCCCTTGCAGTTAAATCATCAGCTACAATGAAAGTATCATTTACCAGGAAAAAGTCAGGTTTCTATTAAATTTTGGAGAAAGGACCTGAGAACTCTTACAGAGATCGGGTTTAGAGTTTAAATGGATAGATGAGTCAGGATACTAATCTCTGCTCCAGGATTTCCCATGGGTTAATAACTTTACTAATTACTCCCAAAATAGTTATCATACTTATATAGCATGTGCCAAAAAGGACTCTTAGAAAAATATCACATTATCAAATTAAACAAATCTATAGAGAATTGCTACTTATGAAAATTTACATTTGAAACATCAAATCATCCACAGCTACCTCCACCAAGGTCATGAATATTAGTAGTTTGTACACCCTCACAAAGTAATAGTTATTAAAGAATAGCACCCATCATAACACTTTTACTCTTTTATCTTTTTATTTGGAGCAGTTGTAAATTGGAAAGGAGGTTGGTATTGTTGGAGGTAGTGAGTTAGATCAGTTTGGCATAGAAAAAGTTTGGAATCATGAGCTGGGATGTGAACTCTGCCAAGACCTCTGAAACCCGTTAAGGAGTCTAGATTTTATTCTAGAAGTAATAGAAGGTCCCTGAATGATTCTGTGGCGAGAGAGATGGAATGCAGTCAGCTAATTTGTCACTTTAAAGGATTAGCAGTAAGTCCATTCTGTACGACACTGCAGTGTTGGATACATGAGATGATGCTTTAGCAACCCATAGAACTATGTAACCCAGTGAGTAATGTCAACTGTAAATGTGAGTTAGTGATAATGTATCAACATCAGTTTATCAATGGAAACAAACATAGTGCACCAATGCACGATTTTACATAATAGGGGAAGCTGTGGTGAGAGATGGAGGAAGGAGGCATATGAGAACTCTGTTCAGTTTTTCTTTAAACCTAAAATTGCTCTAATAAATAACGTCTATTAAAAGAAGAAAAGAGGGAAGATTACATTTGTTTCTAGGTGGAGAATGAATTGGGACACCTATTAAAAAGCCAGCACAATATGCTTTTTAAAATATATTTATTAGAGTAGCTTCTTAATAGCAATAGGAGACTTGCTATTAGAAATTCACCTGGCATCAAATATTCAAAGATTGGAACTCTTTACATTAAAGGTGAGGTGGTACCTGGCTGGCATAGCTCAGTGGTTGAGAGTGAACCTGTGAACCAGAAGGTCATGGTTCAATTTCCAGTCAGGGCTAATGTCTGGGGTTGTGGGCTTGATTCCCTGTGTGGGGTGTGCAGGAGGCAGCCAATCAATGATTCTCATCATTGATGTTTCTGTCTCTCTATCCCTGTCCCTTCCACCCTGAAATCAATAAAAAAAAAAATATTTTTTTACAAAAGGTGAGTTGGTAAGAAAACAAAGGAGAAAAAAAATCATATTACCATCCAATGGAACACAAATTGGAGTCTGAATGTTTATTTCTGCACTACCTGTTAACAGTTTTTACACCTACTTTTGAATTCATGTTCATTTCTATGTGCATCAAATTTAAATGATTACATTTAGGAAAAGCTAATATATGTATTAGTATTTTCTAGGACCTAAAATCTTCTGGAGATACTTTAAATTAACATACTAAGGTAAAAATAAATTAAAAAAAAAACATGTTTTAGTTATATGCATGTAAGAAAAGATATCAACAATGTTAAAGCTAGGCTTAATAACCTTGAACAACCTTAAAACTGTCACATAACTGGAGGCTGAATTTATGTGAATGGCTATATTTTCTACCTAACAATTTAGTAATTTGAAAGAGAAAAATGACCATCAGATAGAAATACATTTATGCTGCATTAACTTAATACCCAGTAATTTTTCATTTCCAGAGAGTAATAGGAATAGCTTTACAATTATATTGCTGGACCTATCTGCTTATAACTTGCTTCTGATGATAGATATGGTATTGATTTGATCTGGGTCTCTCCAGTTAGTCTTCTTGATTGTTAAGTTAAAAAAAAAGAAAATTTACAAACCATGGACAATCTCTGAATATTCTGACCTGAATGATCCTCAGGATTTAATTTATCAATTGGTGGGGGGTTAGGACAAGAGAACATCAAGTTCTGGTCTCAAAACTCTCTCAATGACAAGTCTAGAAATGCAGAATTATTAATTAATCACAATAATGTCTCAACAATAATTGAAGTCTTATTGAAACAGAATTAGAACCCTACATATGTGCCAGATTGCTAAGCCAGGGGCATTCTTAGGAATGGTTGGAGTCTGGTGAGAATTCTTTCAGGAATTATTGATTAATTCAAATCTCCTTATGCACTTTGTGCTCTGTAGACACTAAACCTTGTGCTCTGCTACATTTATGTTTCTTATCAAAGGAGTAATGGTTTCATGAAATTGTTAAATTAAAATAAACCTCTTATTTTCAAAAAGCTTCTCTACCTGCTTTGTACCCACTAATGAAGGACTGGAAAGCTGTCAGGCTCTGATTCCCAGAATCCTCTAAGAACCAGGATTGACCTTGAAGATCACCAAGATTAAGTCACTCCCCCAAGTTCACAAGCCTAATGGTCAGCAAGCCATGGCTGGGCTGCATATCTTTAGACTCCTCATCAGTCATGCTCTCATCAGGCTCTGCCTTAGAATATATTTCCACGTTTCTCTTCTAAGGAAACATGGAAATATCTTTTTAATTGTTTATAAAAATTCTATAAGGTTAACATTTATATTCATATTAAAAATAGGAGAAGGAAGAAGGGAAGTGTCCTAGGCAAGGCTATAAAATCCTAGTTGTGCTATAATACACCCAAGCACTGGGCATCTGTAGTGGAAATTGGCTGTGAGTGATCATAAACCTGAAATTAAAAAAAATAATAATTTTAATTTTGAAGGGCTTTTCCCCTAATGGAAGTTGGAGCAAGATATAGAGTGGAGCAATAGCTGTGGTGATTCACCTGTCTGGCAGTTTCCAGCCACGTCTTTCAAAGAACATGGTGTTTTGTGCAGAATTTGGAGGAACAACGAGGCATTTTCTAAGTACAGAAAGGAGAACTAGCATTTCAGGCGAGTGGGGCAGCCTGTCCACAGGTTGGGAATGGTGGAACAGCGTGGTGCATTAGGCGAACAACCAATAATCTAGTTGGCTGGAGCATACATGTTTGAAGGTTTGGAGGGAAACGGAAAGATTTAAATAGATGCTTCCAGAGGCAGATCCCGAAGGGCTTCAATACTGAACTGGTCTCCTCTCGCCAGGGAATGGGTGCCACCAATGGGTACTGAGCAGGCGATGGCCTGACTGATTGTTTCAGGAAGAACGTATTGGGTGTCGGTGTGCTCTGGAGGCACCTGGCTCTGTCATGTGTCTCTGGCATTGTTTTACTGTACTGGTCAGAGGCAGCTCGGAACGTGAGAGAACACATTACATTTCTTTTCAGGCATTAGAATAAAAACAAGGAGACTGGAGGACTTTAAAAAAGGATTGAGTCTGTGTTTCCTCAAATTCAGTCACTTTTGTGATAACATCATAACTGTTTTCTTATCTACTAATATAAATCATGTTTAATTGAATTTACTAAAATTTTTTGATGGATTCATTTCTTCACAACTCCAAAAAAAAAAAAATATGCTCCTAAGCAATAGTATTTCTGAAATTGCAGATTTAGCCATTGCTGATACATTATATATTAATATAAATCTAATTGTTGAAATAAAAATGCCCATCCGGGTGCCACCCTAAATTACACTTTAGGAAACAGGAGTCTATCTGATGCCATCATTTTATAGGTGAGGGATTGATATATAAATCAAACAAGGTGTCTAAGCCCCCCATGTTCGCTAACCACGTTCCAAACACAGTTCTAGGTGCTGGGGAGATCGCAGTAATAAAACAAGATCATTGTCGCCAGGAACTCACATTCGAGTCGGGGGACACAGACAGACAACCATCAAACACATGGCATAATGGCAGGTAGTGTGGGGGCTGAGAGGAAAACACAGGGGATTAAGGGAACAGACAACACCCTGCTGTGCTTTTGGGTGGCGTGGTCCAGGAGGCCGCTCAGTGGTCTCATAGGCTGAGAAAATAAGATGTGAGCTGTCTGATGATGGCGCTCTCCAGGTAGAAGAAACAACAGGAGCAAAGACACGTAGTTGGGAGCTTAACCTGACCTGCCTGAGGAAGAGCCAAGGCTAACTAGCGATGGCGCCACGAAAGCCTGATTCTTAGGAAGACCGCCTGCCGCCCCGCCGAGGGCTGGCCAGTGCACATCAGTTCCATCAGCCCAGCACCTGTTTTGTTGGAATGCAGCCCTGCTCGTTTGTTTACATCTCGCCCAAGGTCGCTTCTGTGCTTCCAGCGGCGGAGTTGAATGTTGCAACATAGTCCGTGTGGCCTGTAAAGAGCTTACGTTATTTACCATCCAGCCACTTGCAGGAAATGCTTTGGGCAATCCCATAACATCAAAATCTAGTTTCTACTTGTAGAAAATCTGATTTTATTTTTAAAAACTTAAGTTATGTACCAGTGGAAACTTTTTTTAGTATATCCTATTTTCATGTGATTTTTTTTTTCTTTAATGATGAATTGGAAGAATAAGGTAATCTCTCATTACAAAAAGATAGGAGTAAAGACTAAACACAGTTCACTTTATGCTTATAGTTTTCTCTTGTTAGTATTCAAATTATATTCTCCCTAAAGTACATCAGAAACAGGCCGGGAAGATAGCCTGTGAAAAGTTGCATTGTTGGCTGGGTACACAAGGTTTTTTAAAAGATTCATATGGACAGTGCAGCTCAGAGGTACAAGTCTCTGTGGAACTAATTACCTTCTCAGATCCAAGGGTCTTGAGATCATCCGTGACCTCATATGAAGGAACTGTTGTGCTGAATTTACCTGGGGCTTTTTTTCCCTCTAAAACAGTGTTTATGGTTCTAGGGACAATATTTTTGTCTTTGGTGTAAATAAAGTTCATAGAAGGTGCCTCATATTTTCTCCCTACCAAATATTTCTAGAAAGGAAAATTAAGCAACAAGAAAAATAAAAAACAATAATTAAGACTAGAGAGAGAATAATATAAGAAAAATATATGGACAATATTTAAAAGACTCATTCTGTATATGCTTGAACTCAAGATTTAAAGTAAATTAGATGCATAATTGAAATAGTGGCATTTGATTAATTAATTATTTAATAATTGATTTAATTAGTCTTCCATTGATGGACTTTACTTTGTCCCAAATTTTTTTGTCTCATAAATAATGCTGCAGTGAACATCTTCATGTGATCATCTCTCTGGTGATTCCCTTATAATAAGTGCTTAGGAAGTCACAGCAGCATAGAAGGAAGATTATGCACATTACTAAGATTGTCACTACATATTATTCTGTGGTTAACTCCTGAAGGCAGATAAAGGGACTTTCTTAATTATGTGTTTGATGCTAAAGCTCAGTCTGATATTCTGCTTGGGTCTTCTTAATTGTAATGTTTCCTCAGTTACAAGACACTAAGTAGTTTCTCGTTCCTTGTCTCTGGGGAAACCCTGGTAAGTGAGAGATGAGAAGATGTGGGAGTTTGAAGGAAATCAGTCCTGCAAATGGCAGAGGCAAGAAGAAAGCTGGGGATCCAATTCAAGTGTAGGATAAGCCATTCAGTTCACACTGTGACCCTCAGTGAGTGTCCAGGGGACACATCCTAGGTCCTCTGATGGAGATTATGAAAAAGGGAAGACCAAAATGGCACTGCCCTTGTGGAATTACAGCCCACCAGGTTCAACATAAATACCAGCTCTCAGCTCTCACTTCTGTCTGTGGGAAGAGTTCAATCCTTTGGAGATGAAATGCTCAAAATTTCACTTATTTAAAAAGTATTTTTGGGCCTGGTGGTGTGGCTCAGCAATTGAGCATCAACCCAGGAACCAAGAGGTCACTAGTTTGATTCCTGGTCAGGGCACATGCCTGGGTTGCAGGCTTGATCCCCAGTAGGGGGCATGCAGGAGGCAACCAATGAATGATGTGTCCTTCTCTCCCTCCCTCTCTTCTCTCTAAAAACATACAAAATAAAAGTATATTAAAAAGTATTTTTTCCTTGTTGAAATTTGAGGGTTTTTTCCTCCCCAAGTGTTTACTTTAAGAACTATTATATGAAAAATTCACTCTTGGATATTATTCGAAAGAGGCCTTTTTGTGTGAGCCAGAACCACTCGGTTGGGCCAGCTCAGTGAAACACATCACAGTGTCACTGCTTTCAGTCCGCATCCTGAATGTGTGCTGTAATGGTCACTGCTCATCTTTTTTAATTAGGGAAACGGGGGTGAGTAGGGTTCTAACTACACCTCTGCAGTGGAGAAGGGGCTGCAGGATCATCGCAGTCAGACAAGTTTTCTTATTTATTGACATTTTAGAGTTGGTGGAAGGTCACTGGCAAACTCAAATGTTATTTTCCTTGGGCTCATGATCAGGGATCAAACTATTCTTTTGAAACGTTCCGTTCTTAGCAGTTCCTCTTTAAAGAAATGCTATCATTCCATTCTTTGGGGAAGAACGAACAATGCGGCTTGTGTGTTCAACCCACTTGGAGCCTTCATACACTGTTTCTTTAGAAGGATTTGCTTTCGAAAGTTGAACTTTTCAGAACTCAGAACACCTTATCACACTTTCACAAGCCTTCTCGCTGAAAATGGAAAAAGGAAAGGGGGGTGAGCCTGTCAGGACTTGTGCCAGTTAAATCCGATCTCTCCAGGGATTTGTTTTTTTCTCCTGGCGTCAGATCCGATGTTCAAATCAAGCAGTGTTAGAGGCTGCGAGGGAATGTCCCTGGGATTCTTACGGAGGCTAATCCCACAGCAGCACATTCCAAGGGGCTAATCTGCCCAAGTTCATTGCTTACTTGAAAGGTCTCTCGGGGGACGAGCCGGGCAAGTGACTTTTTTTTTCTCCAGTGGGCGGTCATAAGAGCGTTATTAACGGGATGACCAGCCCCAGACGCAGCAAAATGAAAGCAACAGGAACTGCTCGTGGGACTGACTGCCTTTGCCACCACCCAGAGTCAGTGCTCAGGTAAAATGATTTCAGCTCACTTTCCTCTTGCTCAACTTCCCAATGTTGGATCTGGGGACTTAGAGGAAAACCAAAGGAATGCCCGGGGAGGCCTCGAGGGAAAGCAAAAGGCAAAAAGTGAACCTAGGATTCAGTACCTGTGGGTCTTTGGTATTCTGTTCTGTTTTGGACAAAGTGTACATTGAAAACCTGAGAGCCTCACAATGGGGAACATAGTGACGTTTTACTTGCAATGTTTTCCTGTAAAGTTAATGGACTCTTTTTTTTCTTTTTTTTTCTTTTTTTTAATCTTATGATTTCTATTCTGGGTAGTTGTTCTTTGGTTAAAGTTGCCCTGCTAAAGGGTGGAATGTAATAGCATGCTCCAAGAATTTCTGATTTTATACATACTCTGTGTATGCAGTTGTAAACCACTTCTGCCTGGAGAAGCCCTTGATTCTGTAGCGAGTGCAGAGTGGATAATAATAAGAATTAAAAGTAACTTGGGGGATGCACCTTTGTAGCAGAGATTTTATGAAAAAAGAGCAGAAACCTGCTTAAAAGAAATAACTTTTTTTTTTGTCTTTTGAGGGTGGTATTTATAGCTGTTTCTTTAATTTTGCTGCTTTATTTATGGTATATTAGACTTTTAAAATTCGTAATTAAGTTATTCTTTGAGGGCAATCATTATACTTTGTTTAAAATGTGAATGTCCTCATTTGTGTTTTGAATGAGATGTCTTTTAATCATTAACCTTTGGAAAACACTTTCCTTTTACACATCACACATGACTGATAATGCAGAAAGAGAGGAAGGAAAATTGCCTTTCGCAGACTCGGTTATGGCGACGGGACCATCCTACCTTTAGAAAAGAATGTACATGAATGATTTCCTAAAGTCAAAGTACACGAGACTTCCGACGTATATTTAAAAGACATTTTGGAACACTTTGTCCATTGAGGTTTCACATGATACATGGTCAGCTAGAAGCACGGCATGTCAGAACTCTTTCATGCTTTCTAACAATAAGGATAGCCATTCTGAGCTAACCTAGTTGGATGTTCAAGCCAAGTAGAAAGCCTGCACTGAGCCATTCAAAGACTTGGAACAAATGAAAAGGGAATTGGGTTAGAGAACAAGGTAAACCTTGATTACACTTCAAGTATGGCCTCTCAAAGAAAATAATTTTAAAAGTCTACCTGTCCACACTGAAGACCAGAATAAAGAGCACAGTAAAGCAAAATCCACAATAGAGCACGGCAAACTATGTGTAATTATTTTGTAAAATCTCTAATTCATGTGCTATACATGCATTCTTTCAGTTATGTGTTATACTTCTCAAAGAAGAAAGGATCCAGTTCAATTATGAGTGGTGGAAAGATTCTCTTTACCTTGTTTCTTTTTCCCCCCTCCTCCCAATTTTCTGGGCCTTTGCAAGGGAAGTGGTTAATCCTCTAATAAGAAGAAGTAGACACTAACCCTGGGTCCCTTTGCTAACAGTGAAGTGCCCTGCCATCTTTTAGAAGGCAGAGAAGTTGCTAAACTGCACACAAGTCAAATTACTTTATAACTACAGACTAACAAACAAGTCGGCAATCTACTGTAATACCCTTACTACATAACATCTGAGTAGAACTCCCTGGGCTTTCCAAGTGGAAACTGAGATTCATGAGAGAGGGAAATAAAGAAGGTGCCACTGAAAAATCTATGTCATGGTCTCCCAGATTCTCAAACTGGGAGTCTACTGTGATTGCATTTCTTTGTTGTAGTTATTGTAAAGATTTCCCCTCTCTGTTTTCTTCTCATGATTTGATGGCTTCTGAATGTCCCACCCAAATCCTTTACCTGGAGGGGAGAGGAAGCATAGATAGCATAGTGAGTAATGAACAGTCCCCACAGGCAGGGGAGGTGAAAAGAGGAAAAATACAAGAATGAACTGGTTCTAAGACATGCCTCTAGAAGCCCAACTCTCTTCAAATACCAGGGCACTCCCGGACACACACAGATGGCACTGCCAAGATCAAGAGTATTTAAGGTCAATAATATCCAACTTGGTGCCCGGCTGGTGTTGCTCAGTAGTTAAGCATCAACCTATGAACCGGGAAATCACGATTGACTTCCAGGTCAGGGCACATGTCGGAGTGTGCAGGAGGCAGTTGATTAATGATTCTCTCTCATCATCAATGTTTCCCTCTCTCTCTCTCTCATTCTCTCCTCCCCTTTATCTCTGAAGTGTGTGTGTGTGTGTGTGTGTGTGTGTGTGTGTGTGTGTGTGTGTGTTTAGATAATATCTCACTTGGGAAGCAGTTTAGCAGAGAGAGTAAGATTGTGAACCTAGAGTCAGACTGCTCAACTTCAAACTCTGGCTGTAAAATTTATTTGATGCCTCTGACTAGTTCCTTCATTGATAAAATGGATAGAATAGTAATCACAGTGTTCTTATGAGCCTCCACAGAGATAACACATGACACAAACCCAGGCACATGATGAGCCCTTCATAAAGCTGAGACGTTACTACCTACTGAGTTCCTACTAAGTGCCAGGTGCTTTCCCTGAATTGTCTTCAATCAATACAACTCTCAAAAAAAAAAAAAAAAGCTATGATTATCCTCATGTTATAGAAAAGTCTTAGGGAAATTAATTAGCTTTCCTACATGCCTCGTTGTTGGCCAGTATTCTCCAGTGCAACGTGAGATCAATCTAGGTCAGTCTGCTACAGCAAAATCACAGTACTCGTGTCTGAAACTTCACCTGAACTTTTAATATCAGAACCAGCCTGGGACTGCCCGACTTCTTGAAGTGAAAACACAGTTCTCAAATAATAATAACTCTGTGTGCCAGGAATGTTGTTGTGCCCATTTTATAGATGAAGAAATCTGAGGAACGAAGAAATTATTTGACTAGGTCCACATAGCAGAGTCCCACTCACACCATTTTTTTTCTCACTGCGAACCTCGTGCTCTACCCAGGATGTTACCATTCTTGCTTTCTCTCAGAGAGTATTGATC
The DNA here is from genome assembly GCF_014108245.1 of Pipistrellus kuhlii. Taxonomy (NCBI): domain Eukaryota; kingdom Metazoa; phylum Chordata; class Mammalia; order Chiroptera; family Vespertilionidae; genus Pipistrellus; species Pipistrellus kuhlii. Next base: position 29,726,148 of record NW_023425427.1, read on the forward strand.
CGTACGCCCTGAAATTCTCAGGTTCTCCCCAAAAAGATCCTTCTGAACCCTAGCCAACGTGGACCACAAAGCAAAAAGGAACGTGCACTCTTTTCTGCTCCCCAAGGTGTAGGGAAAGTTGGTTTCAAGTGTCCAGTGAGGAATATTTTTACCATCTTTCTGCCAAGAGATGTTATCAACGAGAGTATTCAGTGTCTAGGAAAAAATCACAGCCCATGAATAGTTTAACTTACAGGCTTTTTAGAAAGATAAAGACTGGTTATCATCTACACTGTTGCAAAGATGTAGCCACTAGCTTTTCCTACATATTTGAAAAGAAAAAATTCTTTGAGAATAGACACTGGGTCTTTTTCATGCCCAGCAGACAAACAGAACTGCAAATGTGGCCTTGGTGGTGGGAGGGTGCAGGAGGCCCCCTGGACCTACAGATCTCTGAGGCAAGGTGGGCGCTCCCTGTCATGTGGAATGTGCATAAACACTCAGAAAGTATGGGGCCGATTGTGACCGTGACGGAAACAGGATGCGGTTCCTGCGTACCCCTCAGGCATCCCCCGTGTTGCTACTTTTAAGTGTGTGTTGTCATGAGTATTAGACAACCACTGCCTTCAGGGGCACCTGCTTATGGACACTCTGTTTTGAGAGAGGACGGAGATGCACAAATAAGGGGTGGAGGGCAAACCAGATCTTAGCACAACTTATGTGGACATTTGGGGTCTTGGCAGAGTCAATATCAATCATGGCCAGCAGTTGGGGGCTTGTCACAGTTAACAGTGGTCATTGAGACAGGCCAAGTCTACAGCGTGGCTGTGCTTTGGCCTTGTGTATTTTAAGAGTATACATTTAGTCCTGACACTGGATTAGATAGAAGATGACACCAGATTTAAATAATGATTTAAGTTGCTATAGCAACTTTCATCTTAAACACTTAGAGAAGGAATCTTTTGAGAAGCTTTCTGGGTTCCATAAGAGACACTCCATTTCAAGTGCTTTAAAGAAAGGGGCAAAAGGATGCAGGATGGCCACTCTGCTTTGGGACAAAGATGGTAGAGTTTTCCAGAACTGCCTTTTATCTTTCCTGGAGCCCCATCTTAGTGGCCAGACTTCTGGATGGACAGCCCCAACAATGCCCTTCTTAGAAGCTGTATTTTCTGTGCATAAAGGCATGTGGGATGCAAGAAAACTGATCTTGTACTTCCTTGCAAAGGCATTACCTATGAAAATTTGGACTGTGATGAAGACATTTATCTTCCTCATGTTTCCATTTTTATTTTTCCCTGTCTGTATTTAAGCACTGCTAATGTAGATTTTAGAAAAATCATGGTGATGGATTAGGGCCCTTGAGTTATGTAATTCCCTCACCATTTTTCTTTCCTTTTCCAAGAAAAATCTAAGTGTTAGCCATGAAAACTTTATATTTGTTTAGATATATGGTAGACCCTTGAATAAAGCAAGGTTTAGAGGAGCCAACTTCCTACAGAGTCACAAATTTGAGTGTAACTTTTGACTCCCCAAAAACTTATCTACTAATTGCTTACAGTTAACCGAAAGCCTTAACGTAAATAATCAATACATATGTTGTTTGTTGTATATATTAAATATTGTATTCTTACAATAAAGTAAACTAAAGAAAATGTTATTAAGAAAATCATAAGGGAAAGAAAATACATTTACACTATTTTAAAAAAATTCACATGTAAGTGGGCCCACACAGTTCAAATATATGTTGTTCAAGGTTCAACTGTATATTTTCCCACAACTGAACACTTGTTATCTGTAGGGTTAAAAGCATACTGCTGTATATTTTTTGTTTTCTCTAAAACGATTATTGTTTTTCTGTCCTTCAAAAATCATGAATTTGTATATGGTTCTATCACTATGTTTTATTATGATCATTTCCTTTAACTCACAATATTATAATGCTGAACAACCTAATTATAATGTTCTGGGAATGATAGCTTTTGTTGAAGTACTGTTTATGTGTGTAACCACAATTTCAATTCAGCTTATGAGGTACTAGTCCATCATGTTATTCTGAAATTTTGCTGCCTAAAATCTTAAAGATTATGTTCACCTCTACTCTTCTTTTTTTTTTTTTTTTTTTTTAGGCTCAGAAATCCTGGATAGAAAGAGCATTTTATAAAAGAGAATGTGTTCACATCATACCCAGCACCAAAGACCCCCATAGGTAATTTTGCTGTCTTTATCGTGTACCGAGAACATAGAGTAGCAACTATGGGAAAACTACGATAGTTAGCACTGTTCATTACATGTAGACCAGTGTGAAATTAAAGTTCAATTTTTGTTGCTGGGCCTCTTTGCAGCAATTACATATACACATACCACATAATATGCCATCTTTGCAGTGAATTCTCTAAGAATCTATACAGAATAACAAATATACCACCAGGGAAAGAATTAATCACTGTAACTAAAATGGAATATATATATATATATATAAAGTATGGTTACTGGTTTTCCCTTTTAAGCATTTCATCAAAATACTTCTTTGTACCAACATGCATTGCTGTAATGAAAAGGAGATTTTTAAATTAATGACTTTTAGCAGATTACTAATTTGACTGCAGACCTTCAAATTCCTATCCAAGCACATTTTTTAATATTCTGCTTACCTTTTTGAAAATCAAAAGAGTTGGAAGTATTTGGGATAAAGTAACATATCAACATCTGGAAATGCCTTTTCTTAAAGGCAATGTAGTAAGCAGTTTAAAATATATACTATAGAGTCATATAGACTATGTAACCTTGAGAAATTATCTGACCTTCAAAACTACAGTATTATACTCATAAAGTGAATTCCACACTGTTAGCATTTAATAAATGGTAACTATGTATCAGTGTTATAACGGTCATCATAACCGCAGTGGTAGGAAAGTCTGAAGGACATTTTCATGGGTTAAGGAGTGAATTTTGTTTTCAGATATCTTGTGAAGAATTCTTTCATTGTTTCTTTAAGAACACTTTAGCTGCTGAATTTTTCCCTCTGAATTGGCTTTTTGACACTGAATGTCAATTTGGAAAAAAGACAAGTTAGGTAGTGACTCACCTATGAGTGAGATTCCTCATTTAAATGTGCATATTAACATTCTTCCCTGGGAGCTGTGTCCCTCCTGCAAGATTTGATCGACAGAAGGAGTAAGAAGTAAAAACATCTACAGAGCTTTTGTTCGCAGAGTCCAATCTTGAACAATATGGCAGGTGTGAGGGGGGTGGGTGGAGAAGGACAGGAGACATGGTATAGCTTACACCGCTGAGGGGAAAAAAAGGAGGCAGCAGAAAAGGTAAATCCTGATTGCCTCATGTGCAACCACAATATGGGATTCCACCTGAAAACTGACTGACTGGCTTGCTACAGGCTGTAGATTTTCCAGCCTCAAGTGTGTATTCCAGTGGCAGCTAATCCAATGGTTCACTCTGACCTCCTCTGTTACAGGTGCTGCTGTGGGCGTCTAATAGGCCAGCACGTGGGCCTCACTCCCAGTATCTCCGTTCTTCAGAATGAGAAAAATGAGAGTCGCCTCTCCCGGAATGACATCCAGTCTGAGAAGTGGTCCATCAGCAAGCACACTCAGCTCAGCCCCACAGATGCTTTCGGGACCATTGAGTTCCAAGGAGGTGGCCATTCCAACAAAGCCATGGTAATCAGAAAAAACCTTCATTTCCCAAATTCTCTCACAAGTCCTCCGAGGCAATGGTAAAGAGCTGGAGATTTACTCTTTAGATCTAATCCCAACCCTGCCGTTTCCTGGCTGGATAGCCTTCTCTAATTACCTTGTCCTACATATCTATGCTCTTTCTCTATAAAATGAGGCAAACAAACCTCCCTCTGAGGATTAGTATGAGATCAGACATGTGACTGCTGTTTTTATTCATAATAAGTAGCTTTCAATCCACTATTTATGATGCTACTTTCTGGGTCTCCTTGTTAAGACATGTTTTTCTAACTCCTTTGGTTAAAAAAAAAAAAAAAGAAAAAGATCTTACCTTTAGGTTTCTATTTTGTCCTATTGGTAACTAGGATTTCTCTCAATTCAAAGTAGAAATGATCGTGCCAGTCTATTTTCTTCTCTCTTCTATCAGATGGAGTGTTTTTCTCCAAGCAGCTGTGTCCAATAATGTTCTCAATGGAAGCACTCCATATGAAAAGCATTTTTCTTTGGAAAGGAAGCCTTAGGAAATAAACACATTTTAGTTCTCAGAATTGTCACTTTTAAATTTCAACTTTCGTCATGGACTTCTCCCTACTTGGCTGTCAGATTTTGCCAGGAGAAATGTATAGCATGTGTTTTTTTTGAAATTCTAGAAATGCTGTATTCCAAGTTTGCCTCTGTTGAAAGAGAGATTGTCAAGGGAAGAGCCATTGGAGGTGGCTGTTGTCAGGCTTACCACAGAGGCTTCCGAGTTCAGAGAAGCATACTACAAAATGTAACTGCTTCACACCAGTTACAATCCGGAAATGGACAACAAAGCCATTCCTCTTGTCCTTTTTCTCTCCCCTCCCCATTCTCACATCTGCACCCCGCCCCCCTGCCAACTGCAATATTTTCTTCACCATGAATAGCTATAAGCTATTCTCACAGTTTTTCCCTGAGAAACTTAATTCTAAGCTATATATTAGATTAATACCAATTTTGAATAATATATTGGAGAAAAAGAAATACTATATGCTACTGCCAGTGAGGGACTGGCAAAAGAAAGAAGGGTTAATCTAGGCCTGTACAGAAGTAGGGAAATGGAGATGGTAACTTCCACATCCAATTAAGGAATGCATTTTCCTACACAAGATCATTTAGGGTCCCTAGCTCAGCACAGTCCCCATTCACAGTCTGGATTGAACCATATACAGTGTGGGTCTTCTTGAACCATGCGTTAATTAAAAGTTATGCACACTTTCCCTATAAGAAAAGTACCGCAGGAGAGGAAGTGGCTTGTAGGCAATAATCATAGAGCGGCACTCCCAGTGACTTCATAGGGTCCTTGAATGATGCCAGCAAGTATCATGCCACAAACTCAGAGGCACATGGTAAATAAGCTTCTGGTCATTATTTCCTCTGTTGGAATGCAGTGTCTGTCAAATTGAGCATGATTTTGCTCATAAGTAAGAGTGTCCCTCCAAAGTGATCACCTGGGGAGATGCTAATTACCATGATGCTTCCAGTGACCAGGACATATTTTGGAAACCGATTTGTGTTTAACTAGAGGCCTGGTGCATGAAAATTCATGCACAGTCTGGCCTGCCCCCTCTCACAGTCCAGGAGCCCTCAAGGGAAGGAGGTGATTCGATGATCAGGGGAACGTGACACCCCAACACACCTCTGCTGCTGCTGCTGCTGCCACTGCGGACAGCCAAGCCTCAGCTGGCCCTAGTTACCTGAGCCTTGAGTGGCTCTGGGTAGCTGAGAAGCCACCATCTGAGGTTTGCCTGAGCCTTGGGCCAGCCCTGGGCAGTTGGGGGGCTGAGGGAACTGGGGGACTCCATCTTATGGCTGTGAGCACCACCAACTTTGAGGGTAGCAGTCAATTAGCATATCCCTCTTTATTAGATAGGACAAGTAGGAGTCCACACTATTCACCAGGTACAATGCACATTATTTCCACTTTGAATATTTGCCCTTGACGTATTTTGATTCTTCTGTCTAGACAAATAAGTTGAGTTGTCCAAATGTCATATGTCTTGCTTTATTAGGCAGGATGGTCATTTGCACCAATTTTATTTCTCGACCTCTTCAACAAATAAGGTTGCAGTTTGGACAAAGGGAAAGTCAGAAACTACTGTCTGTGAAAGAGTGCCAGCCTTTAGATGGGAAGCTGTGGTAAATTATTGGCCAGGATTTAAGTGAAACAAGTCAACTGACTTAATATGGCTTTGGTCACCTGCTCCTGACAAAATATTTGAAAGTTGAAATGATTTTTAGCCAAGTGGTCAGAAATTCTAGAGGGCAGATTAACATTGAACTTCATTAATTTTTTTAAAAATAAGGTATAACCTTAACTGTTCCCTTTAAGACAATCCAAGATGAGGTGCTTGGGTCTTCAAAATGCCAATGTGGTCTGGACACAAGGTGAGGCAGAGATTGCTGGAGTTTGGTGGAAGATACAATTGGAATAAAGAGAATCGTTATTAAAATTATTTTCATTGTTATTAAAATTGTTAAAACCATACCTGTTCAGGAGCGTTGTATGCCTGTGTTACCACAGGCAGTACAGCACAAGGCCACAGAACTCTGAGCTCCAGAGACACTGGAGGGATCATGTGCAGTGGCTCTCAGCCTGGAGGCTCTGGAGTACGACAGAGGCTCCTACAGATGCTCATGCAAGAGTCTTCACCAGAGAGTCTCCTTCATTGGTCTGGGATAGAAACTGGCACCCAGTGTTTTTGTTATTGTTGTTGTTGTTGTTGATGTTGTTGTTTTAAGTTAGCCTGGTTATTCCAGCCAGGCTTTAAAATTGCTAAATAATGCCAAATCTCTCTACCTGTTTTATAAGGAACCCAGTCAAGTTGAATTATCTCCCATGAGTTACACAATTATTTAATGACAGAGACAGTTCTCAAATTCAGGCTCCTCAGGACTCCCCAGCAGTTCTGTTTCTTCTCTGCCCTGCGTGCCTGGCACACACTATCGTTGTGTTTTGGAAGGAAGCTAATTGCCATTATTTTTCTAGCTTTTTATAAGGATTCTGAAAACTTTGCGTTAGAGATAGAAGATCACTATTATTGGATGAGCTTCATGAGATGCAGAAAATCTATGAATGGGAAGATCTCTTGGTCAAATTGCATCCTAGGCTGTTAATAGAACCATGTTCTGAGTCCTTCCTAGTCCTTTGTAGTATTCGTCTTCAATTCCCAGGCTTGACAAGCTCTAGTAAAACAAATGAATCCAGCTTCTCTCACACATTGCAGAGAAACTGTGACACAAGGAGACATTCAAAGCTCTCAGTGAATGAAGGATTCTCACTCCTTTTTCAATACCAAGCCATGTATTACCAAAGGTCATGTCCCCAAACAAGGCAGTCCTTGGCTTCTGGGGGACCTGAAGCATCATAAAAGTCAGAACAGGGGACCAAAGTCAAAGAGATGCAGATACTAAAGCTCTGGTTTCACCGTTGTCTTACAAGGGTGGGTGTTCCAGGTAACGTTTTGAAACTGCCTTAGAGAGCAGTAGCAAGAGAAAGCACCATTGGACATTGAGTCCTTCCCCAAAGACTCTTCATTATCTGAGGCTAAGATGGTAGGTTATTTAGAAAAGGAACCAGTGCTACACTTGTTGAGACAGAATCTTATTTGCTTACTAATCATCTCTTTTAATTAATGCTGAGCTGTCTTGTGGACAAGGTAAGTATAAGCTAATTAAGAGCTTGTATTTAAACCTCTCAGGTCACCCAGATAATTCTCAGGTTTTCCCTTGCTATTTGCTCTGCTTATTAGAGCAGGTTGAGCTTCTTATTACAGTTTTCATACAATTGAGGTAACTGTTCTTATGCTTCATTTTCATACTTAAAGCTCTAACTATGAAAGCCTGCCAAGATGAAAGCCTCATTGTCTGTGCATTGTGGGTAGAGGATAGCAGGAAGGAGGGAAGACCCAGGGAGAGACTCTAGATTGGGGGTGGAGAGAGGCATCTACAACCTTGTACTCCTAAAATGCTTTGGGATGGAATTTGACTCTTTAAACATTTGTTTTACGTTGCATTATGCAAATTTGATCTGGGAATCATCATTGACTCACACTCAACAAATACGAAATTAAAGGAATCCCACTTTGCAAAACAAAATAGGGAATCACTAGACTATGGCTAACTAAGCAACTTTCCATAAGCACGGTGAGGTATTGGGGGGGGGGGGGGGGGGAGGCAGAGGGGTTGTAATTGCTCCATCGATTTCCAATTTTCATCTTGTAGTTTCCAGACCATTGTACCGACAGTGCCTTCTGAATCTGAGACTAAAACTAAGATTTGTTACTGAAACTTCTGATCCCGATCATAGACCTATAGAGAGGGAAGATCCAACTTTCCTCAAGGAACCCATCTGCCCTCTAGAAAATTCTCTTCTCCTTGCTTCTAGAAGAGTTTACACTAAGTAATTCTGGCAGAAAAATCATAGAAAAACCCCTGTGGCCTGTTCATATTCTCAGTGAAGTTTTATAATTATTTCTAAACCGTTAGCTTTGGCTTTTCAGCATCCATGACCTGGAAGTACCCAAGTCTCTAATACTGAGGAATTACAATATGGAATAAATTACAATGGCATTTTCACCTCCAAAATGTTGTGAGTCATCAAACTAGGAATCCAATAACAGTGGCACCTCACATTTACATTCCCAACATTTTCTTTCTAAGGAGCTTTTACAGGTATTAAACCACCGGAAGTATTCAACTCCTGCTGCAAAGCACAAGGCTCCCCAAGCTTGAAAAGCTGTTATCAGCAAAATTGTCATAGGAGTCCGGTGCACCATATTCTCCTTGGCCACAGCTTTAATTAAAGTGCTCATCTGAAATGCGGCTACAAAGAATTAGAAAATGAAATGATGCTTGTCACATCTCTTAAAAGAAAGGGAAATGGGGCACATTTCCAACTCCAGGCTTATAAGAAAGGCATTAAGAATACATTAAAATGGATATTAGCATTAGTAGTTCCGTTACTCAGAGAAAGCACTACTAACAAATGCCAATTGCTCATTTCCAAGAATTAAAGGTACTTTCGCAGTGTTAGGAGGAGGATTTGTCTTTTACCATTTCCCAGAATATAGCCAGATTGATTGTTCTGCAGTTTTGGATGTTTTTCATTTTGTTTCCTTTTAAGTGTACATTTTAAGAGCTGGGTAAAGTGATGTGGGTAAAAATTTTGGGCTAAAGAGGGGACTGACTGATTATCAGAGCCAAATGGCTTCTCAGAAGCTCAGGTTCAGAATGCCAGAGGAAGATTCTGATTAATTTTTTAATTAAACATCCCCAGCCTGTACTGGCTGCTTCCTCACTCTGCAGCCTTCGGCCACCCTGGGTGCCATAAAGGGGAAAGGATACTTACTGTCTGGTCTGTGACCCCTCTGTGATCTCCAAGTTTAGTGCAGAGTGAGACATAATAGAGTTGAATTCTGCTTTGGTGAGTGAATGGGAACATTTCTAACAATGAAGCAATAGGAGTGACTTTAGAAATAAAACTGTGGTGAAGTCACTTGCTAAACTAAAAGACCTTTAGCACCAGGCAGCACAACCGTTCAAGAATTTAGTTATCGATGCCATTTCACAAAAGAAAAATCTCTATTTTCTTTTATAGCCTCAACTTTGAACTCTTCATTTCTAAGTTTGTGGTTTGGAACTCAAAATATGTACCATTGTGAAAATTATGCCAAACGCGTTGGCCTCCAAAGCACCTAAGAATAGAGCAAACAGTACAGTTTCAACTAGAGCAAACCTCTGTTTTATGCAGAGCATTCTTGAAATGCAGTGCTAATTGTCATCAGCTCATTGCAAGGCTTTCTGTCAGTCAGGGACCTAATAATGGAAGGGAAAAAGGGAGATAACCTCAGACATGGGTAACTTATTTGAACTCCATTTGTCTCTAGAAATTAAAAATTGGGGAACTATAAGAACATGTGTTAAAGGATGGGTTAGGTAGCCCAGAGCTATAGCATTCTTCCTCTTTACAGATATCCTATATAATAAAAGGATAATATGCAAATCGACTTAACAGTGGAACAACTGGTTGCATGATGGTTCACTGACCACCAGGGGGCAGTGGTCAACACAGGAGCTGCCCTTGGTGGTCAGTGTACTCCCACAGGGGAGGTGCTGCTCAGCCACAGGCTGGGCTGACAGTGAACCTAAGCCATTAGTGGGATCCCCTGAGGGCTCCTGGACTGCTAAAGCACATAGGTCAGTCTGAGGGACCACCTTCCCAACCTCCAGAGCATGAATGTCATGCACCAGGCCTCTAGGTTTTGTATAAACACTTGCATCCATCACTCCAGATAGCTTAAATAGTTGAGATACAAAGCACTACTGTGAACGGCATACTAGTTTACTCGTAAAAGCTAAAGGCAAGTCATTTGAATTCTTTAGTATGCAGAAGTCTTTATATAACCATCACCCAGTTTGCATGTAGCAGGTTTTCTGCCATAACAGGGATTTTGCACAGTTTAATCTTTACCATGTCCTGTGAGATGATCAGGATCATTCCTATTTACAAGAAAGGGTGCTCAAATTGGCCAGGTGGCTTACAGGGCCACTATCTGATGCTAGAGTGTGATGCTGCACATAAATGGAAATCAAGAAATGGAAGCACATTGTCACCACATCAAAGTCCTGCCTGGGTGACAAAATTCAATATACACATGAGGAGGATTTCTTTTTAAAAAATATATTATTATTGATTTTGGAGAGGAAGGGAGAGAGCGATAGACACATCAGTGATGAGAGAGAATCATTGATCAGCTGCCTCCTGCACTCCCCACACTCGGGATCTAGCCTGCAACCCAGGTATGTGCCCTTGGCTGAAATTAAACATGGGACCTTCATGTCAAACTGGCTAGGACATGAGGAGGATTTCTTATTTGTAAGGTGAAACCTTAGCAATTAATGAGCACATAAGTGGACAAACTGCTTATTTTGACAACCAAAATAGCTCCTCATTTCAAACCAGATTGACCATTTAGCAGAAATTGATGAATTGCTCCGGGAACAATCATTTATGATATTGAAGCTGCTGATTTGGCACAAGAGTGGGCTGTTGTATGACAGGCACCTGGAGAGCTTACTGAATAACCTGATTTTATGGGTATATGAATATAATTTAAACCTTCAGATATTACCAAAAAAAAAGAAAAACAAAAACATTTTATCCCATAGTTTTATTATTTTCTTATGCTCATTTTAAACTAAAAAATCTTTAACTTCCATGACTGAAATTTTTTCTAAGTGAGGTTTTATTGAATAAAAAAAGCTAAGACCAATGACTGGTCTTAGGGCATGGCGTCTAAATTACCAGGGGAATGGCCAAGTAGAAAAGACGGTATGTCCACTGTCCCACCTCCAGTATGGGGAAGGGGAAAGAAAGAGGCAGTCGGACAGAATTCACATGCGCTATGGGCAAAGGTGTGAGGGACCATGAAGCAGGGCCAGCTCTGGGGTAGCAGAGTCCCCCTAAAGAAATGCCCATTCCTATAGATTGGCTGTTGGCAGCAGTCTGGAAAGATCACCTGTAGATGAGCAAAGGCTCCCGGAGTTAGATGGTGCCTGGCTAAAAGAAATGGGAGAAAATACCCACCTGGAAATTAACCCAAAATTCCAAGGGGTTAAGACAGGAATGTGAGAAGTCCTTTGTGAGCTGGTCAGCAGTTTCATCTCTTTCACTCTCCAGCCTGCTCTTTAACTTAGAACACCTCTGAATTTTTTTTTTTTTCTTATCACCCAAAACCATTTCATGGAGTTGCTAAACAATAATATAACCAAAAGTAACAAATTGCTTTATTTAAATACTTCTTTCTTTCTTATGTTGACTCTCATTCTCAAAGGGAAGGGCACCATAAACCACAAATAAAACCAAAGGACCAAGGACACCCAGTATTTGCTATTTTTCAGCAGTGGAATGGAGTCAATCGTGTGTTCCTTTGTATAAGAATTATTCCTGGTAACAAAGAACTAAGTAGTTAGAGATATGCTTAATGTTCCTATTTAATATGACTTGTCCTGAGTAGTTCTTCCAATATTTCCTCTATTTTTCTGATTTCATATAAAATATTGAGTATCCTTTCTTTACTTTGGTCCAATGACAGACACAAGACACACCACTTAGAATCTTTGGTCTGAGAAAGAGTTGAATCTTTGCTACCAACGTGGTCCCTGGGGAGCTGGTTAGAAATGCCAAACCTCAACCCCCATCCCCAACCTATTTTCCTCCTGGTGAGTCATACATGTTAGTCTGGGTTCAACCTAGAGTTCCCAGTGTGGCAATAACTTTCAGAATGGATTAGTGAATGGTTAATTTATAATAATAAAAGCATAATATGCTAATTAGACTGGATGTCCTCCTGGGCCTGCAAGAGAAGCCTGGGTCCAGGGTGCCAGAGGGAAGCTGGTGCTGGTAGCTAGGATAAGGAAGGCCTACTCTTGCACAAATTTCATGCATCGGGCCTCTAGTTATTAGATAACTAGCTCTGAGGTCCCTGTTATTTATTTTCCCTAGGTTTCACTGTCCTCATCTGTAAAGCAGGAGAATTGAACTGATGATTTCTAGTTCCCATGACTGCTAACCCAAGATCCTTTTTATTTCTAAAGTTGTAACTACTACATAGCCAGTACTGAAAAAATTATGGTCAGGTCAAACATGGCCCCCTTTCCTGAAATATCTTGCAGTGAGATAAAACTGACACATGCAAACAGCAACCAGAAATAAAATATCAGACCTGGTTTGATTGAGAGTGATAATAGCATTGACATGAGTTTGCATTCTCAGGAAAAGTCAGTGAAAGTCTTCGAAAGACTAGAATCATTTAAATAGATGAAAGCGGAGGGACTAGATTTTCTAGGATTTAAGAAACAACATTAGCCAATACAGAGAGAAGTAGGGAAATGACTCTGAATAAGTAGGGCAAGGCCTAATTGTGGAAGTCCAGGACAGGCAGAATGGGAGTTTATGTATGGTATAACAATTTGAGTTGGAAAATAATATGTTCAAAAAGGATTTGGGGAAAGAAGTCTGCAATTCTGATAAATTCCCAGCCACGTTATTTTCAAGTGTTGCTTATTCACCATAATCTCTTTTGTCACTATCAAGAATTCTGGTATTGTTTCCAAGGGGCTCCATTTTTCTTCTGTTTTCAATTCTTTAGTTTCTAGGTGGCATCTGGTTTATTTCTCTGGATATATCATTAGCATGTCTGTTTGGTAGTTTAATTTATCGCTTTATTTTTCATTTAAATTGTTATATTTTAATTTTAGAAATCTTCTATTTTTTATTATTTTTCAAATGAATGTGGTCATTCCTTATAATCTCTTGTTCTTTGCTCACATATTCAGTTTTCCCATATATGTTTTTTTTTAACATACTGGTATAGCTATTTCATACTCTGTGTCTGATCATTTCAATATCTTTGAGGATCTTATTCTACTGTCTGTTGTTTCCTTTTGTTCCCATTCATGCTGCTTTATTCCCTTGTGTAATTATTTTACTATGAAATTATTATTTTCCCATGGAAATTATTTGAGATCTTGATTGATGGAACATTCCTACACAGAGAATTTACATTTGTTTCTGCTAGCTAGCTGGAGCCATTACCCCAACAAAACCATTATACATTACTGTGTTTGAGTTTCTGAAACCATGGTAATAGTGTAGATATGGGCCAAAATCTTCGTGAGGATCTATTTTTGTCTATAATTAATCAGAGGGGAATTTTGTTTTCTATTTAGGGGAAAAGGTAAATAGGCAAACTTCCTGATCTCTTCTGTACATCAGACTTATTTTTTTCTTCCTTAATCTTGAGGGTGGAGGCCTCCGAAGTATCCCAGGTTTATAGGGGATCCCTAGTAAGACTCACCCACACTGCATAAACCCATTAGAGCAGATACCCAAGGTCTTCCAGGGTTTAGGAGGAACTGACAGGGTTAAAGTCTGCTTTGGTGCTCCCTTATCTCCTGAGATCCAGCTTCCACTCTGTTTAGGAATCAGGATATTCCCTCTTTTCATGACAACTCAGCACTGCATTACAACAGGCTTTCAAATATATTTTCCCAGTATTTTCATTGTTTCCAGATGGAAATGGAAGGCTTTATACAATTAAACTGAGGCCTAAAAGTAGCTATGTATATGGTGATATAAATAACTATATTTAGTTACTCAGTTTAATTGTATATATATATATATATATATATATATATATATATATATATATATAGAGAGAGAGAGAGAGAGAGAGAGAGAGAGAGACAGAGAGAGAGAGAGAGAGAGACAGAGAGAGAGAGACAGAGAGAGGTAGATAGATAGATTTATTATTATATGTATTTATGGCATTTCATTTATAAGTTACTTGTCACAACTTTGTTTCTGGGTGTATCTGGCAATATAGATGCTATACATTTTGATTTTTCCCCCCCAACTATGCTGCAAGAGAAATTTGCATGCCTTTTGTCACTTGTCTTCTTTGAAAGATAAAAAAAAACTTTTGGTATGCAGTTACTACAGATTTAAATAAATATAATCAGCTGTTACCTTATTTTAAAACTAGAGGCCCATTGCACACTATTTGTGCAATAGGCCCCTGGCTTCACTCCCAGCCAGCCACCAGGAGCCAGCAAGTCCCCTCTACCGGGCCACCCAGGAGCCGGCATATCCCCCTCCCAGGCCTCCCAGAGCCGGCAAGTCCTTGCTTCTGTCTGAGGCACCACTCCAGTAGCTCCCTCCGCCACCTCCTTCCCCTCATAGTAGGTTTCACACTGCTCTGCACATGGATATGCAAATTAGCCTCCATATTTGTTGGGTTAATTTGCATACTCTGATTGGCTGTGGGCATAGCGAAGGTATGGTCAATTAGCATTTTTCTCTTTTATTAGTGTATAATAGATTCTCATTACACTATGTAGAACGATAGAACTTTTTCAAACCTCTTAAAATAATAGGGTCACAGAAACATTACATCCAGGTCCAGCTGGCATAAAGGAATCAGTTATATTGAAAATATTAGAAACATTTGAATTGTTGCACAAATGTTAATGCCAGTAAAATATAAACATTATTTCCTTTTAGGAAAGAGCATATTCCAGGAAAAATTGTGCCTGTGCTTCATTTAAGAAAAATAATTTGAAAGTTTGTAGTTATTCACAATTCCAATAAAACCTTTAAAAATAGTGTCTCCCTTTGTCTAATGAGGCTCATTTGGTAAAGATGATTTACCCCTTTTTAAAAATCTGGGTTCATATGAGACATTTTCTCAAGTAAGTACACATCTCATTCGTCACTGCAGTCACTAAAAATAAGCCCCACTCAGCCCTGCCCTGTCTAATCCATGGCTGTTCTTCTTCCAGTATGTGCGAGTATCTTTCGATACAAAGCCTGATCTCCTCTTACACCTGATGACCAAGGAATGGCAGCTGGAGCTTCCCAAGCTTCTCATCTCTGTCCATGGAGGCCTGCAGAACTTTGAACTCCAGCCAAAACTCAAGCAAGTCTTTGGGAAAGGCCTTATCAAAGCAGCCATGACGACCGGAGCGTGGATATTCACTGGAGGGGTTAACACAGGTAACTGGGAGTGGGGCAGAGAAAGGCAACGTAAGCCACGAGAGGACTGTGACTAAGATAATTTTCTCCTAAAGTTAAATATATTTATATCCCCCCAACTTCTCCTACCCATGTGTCTCTACTCACTAGTTATCTCTTCTGTCATCATTCTCTCTCTCTCCTTTACCTAAATAATAACTCTGCCATTATTTCTCAATCAAGTAGAATTACTTACGCAAAAGAAACAGGTTGTGATATTTAATATTTGACTATACAGAATTTTTAAATATGACTAATGTAATATCATAGGATATTTTCAATATCTCAAGTTGCCAAGTAAGCACCCAATAATTCTTTTTAAAAAATTTTTTTGTTATTTTTCAAATACAGCTAACATTTGATATCATATTAGTCTCGGGTGATCAGCATAGTGATGAGACATTTATATAACTAATGAAGTTATCCCCCAGTAAGTCCAATATCCCCTGACACATACATATTTATTACAATATTATATGCCTTTGCTGTACCCAATAATTCTTTAAGGAATAACTTTTGCTCTAAATTAGAAGCTCTGCTTCTGTTTTAAAATTGATTTTAAGTTTGATGGAAATAGCTTTAATTTTTGTAAAATGCCTTTTCCATCTGGAACATAAATTATTATAGCAAAGTCAAGAATATTATTTGCTTGCTATTTCAATTTTATTAAATAATCTCTACATCAGTAGAAGATACACTTCACTCTGAATTCCAAATAGTTTTTTTTCAACCTGCAAAGACATTTCTACATTGTGATACAGGCAGGTTGTCAGACCAATTCCTACAAATCCACTTACACTTAAGTGCTAATCTGCAGAATTAATGTGCAACAGAGAGTGGAATAGATGCCTGTAAATTGTTTTGACATATTTCCCCAGCCTGATCTGAAGTGCCAATTGAAAGTACACAAGTAATGCCACAGTGAGTTAATTCAAACTTGTTATGAGACTCAAAGTCTGCAGATGTAGGCAAACTTGGAGGTAGTGGAATATTCTAACATTACCCTGGACCAACAAGTTTTAAATAAAATATGATCTCAATGTTGTTTATTCTTTAGTTTATAGTTTAGATGATGTTTGAGTGAGACCTGCACTCAGAATTCTCCTCAATACCTAGAATTTGAGAGCATTCAGCATGGAACTCCATGTGCACATTTCAGCAGTGAACTCTGAGGATTGCCCAAGCTCTTCATTGTTATTGTGAAATCCTGGCTTAGTCTATAACTGACATGATCTTAGGTTGGCCTGCTCAGTCAGCTCTTCACTGTTTATTGTGTAGTGATCAAACATCTACAGGGCAATTTTCTTTCAATTGCTAGGCTTTAGGGCTCCATCTTTCACTCACAGCTTAGTAGGCACCATTCGCCTGGGATTATTCACTGGTTTGCTCTCCTGACATAACTTGTACCTCATACAGAGACCAACTCAAAATTGCTAAAGGTTTTAAAAAAATTCATACCAATCTTTTGTTTCTGAATACTTGTTTTTCTTCTTTTATAAAGCACATCAAATAACAAGAGAAGAATTTACAACATAAATACAAAAGCCGAAGAGTTCCTTTCTGCCTCATTCCAGGCTTGATGTGCCATGCAGTACTCATTGCGAGGTTCTAATGGTGACACACTCAGATTGCATAAGAGATAATGGTGGCATTATGGCAGATGGAAGGGCATTAACTTCTTGTCCAGGACTACCCTGAAAGGAATTTTGCATATAAATTGGGGGAATTTTTAATATGAATATTCACAGCTTTGTTTCTTATATTTTAAACCAGTGCTCTCACTTATGAGATCCATAGATAAGCTAATAAGTAAAATTGATATTCTTCCCAATACTTCCAGAATAGCTCAATGTAGATTAGTGGTTATTTACACTATTTTGTTATTTGATTTTTTAAATGAGGATCTTTCTGTTTCCTCTTACAAATATCTCAGAATCGAGTTGTTTACACATGTATGGTGCGTGCATGTGTGTGTATGTGTGTGTGTGTGTGTGTGTGTGTGTATGTATATATTTTTTAATTGATTTTTTACAGAGAGGAAGGGAGAAGGATAGAGAGCTAGAAACATCAATGAGAGAGAAACATCAACCAGCTGCCCCCTGCACCCCTACCGGGGATGTACCCACAACCAATGTACCGTACATGCCCTTGACTGGAATCAAACCTGGGACCTTTCAGTCCACAGAGCAACCTCTATCCACTGAGCAAAATTGGTTTTGGCACCTGGTGTGTTTTGTGTGCTTAGTTCATTGTATGGTTTGTGAGCCTTTACTCTGTGCTTTACTGACCTCCCCCCCCCCCCCAAGGAGTTTTACACTTAGAGGGACCATCTTCATGTGCAATTATGATTCATGACAGAATATGGGGGGGGACATATTGAGCTATTCAAGATATGCAAACCATATCCTGTTTAGACTTAGACAAAATAAAATCGAACTCAACTTTCATATAGGAGGAGATGGAACTAGGTGTGAAGTTTTCTTTGAGCAATGGGTGGAAATTTTGTAAGTGGAAACATCTTCTCTTAGAGAATATATTTCATATGTTATATGAAAATTACCATTGAAGAGGGAGGCAAAAAGATTTTTAATTGAATCTTTTTTAGATTGTTTATAAAAAGATAAATTATAGGTCTCCAACCATTTTATAAACTTAAATTCTCACTTTTTAAAATATATTTTATTGATTTTTTTTTAAAGAGAGGAAGAGAGAGAGATAGAGAGTTAAAAACATCGATGAGAGAGAAACACTGATCAGCTGCCTCCTGCACACCCCTTACTGGGAATGTGCCCACAACCTAGGTACATGCCCTTGACCAGAATCGAACCTAGACCCTTGAGTCCACAGACTGACACTATCCACTGAGCCAAACTGGCTAGGGCTGAATTTCTCACTTTTAGCTACAGTGATGGGGAAAGCCATTATAATAGGAGAGTAAAACTATTAGAATGATAAAGATAAAAAGGTATATTTATATATTTTTATTTTTTTGGAATTTTTTTATTGTTTGAAGGATTACAAATAGTAGTACATATGTCTCCTATTTTTTCCTTTTGACCTCCGCTCAGCCTCCACTTCCCCGCATATGCCTTCATCTCCTATAGTTATAGAGATAAAGAAACTTTGAACAAACTATAGTGGGAAGGCAAGGGAGGTTGGGGGCAGGGGGCTGTAAGAGATCAACCAAAGGACTTGCATGCATGCATATAAACATAACCAATGGATATGTATTTTTAACATGAACTTTCCATGGAATATGCCAACATTTTCTTTCCAAATAAGGTCTGCACATTATTGAAAGATGTGTCCACAAATTGAAAGATGAAATCAAGGTTGACAAAATCTGAGCTGACACTATTCTATTTGACCCTAACTCTTACAAACTGTGGTATAAATTTAATATAATGTTACATATTGTGCTTTTTATAGAATACAGTCATAGAATTGGTTCTTAGTCATACTTAATACATCATTATACACAATTATATTTATGTTTTTATAGAAGTTAGATGCATTTTTTTCATATAAGATGGGATAAGAAATGCATTGCTGGAGTTCATGTTACAAGTCTTGGCAAATAAATGTATCTGGCCTTAGAGGCACAAGTTTATATTCACATAAACGATGCAGTTTGTACAGAAATGTGTCAAAATTGTGTATTCAGTACATTTAATCTTGGGAGAAATCGTTCTCACAGTTTATTTTAGAACAATGGAAAGTAATTGCTTTAAAAGGCAAGAGTCATACTTCTCTTTTTCCTCTTAGGTGTGATTCGTCATGTTGGCGATGCCTTGAAGGACCATGCATCTAAGTCTCGAGGGAAGATATGTACCATCGGCATTGCCCCCTGGGGAATCGTGGAAAACCAGGAGGATCTGGTTGGAAGAGATGTAAGTCCTGGGAGTTTCCCCTGTATATGTAACTTCTCATAGGGGTGATATCAAAAAGTTAAATAAGCCAAAACCAGTTTGGCTCAGTGGATAGAGCGTCGTCCTACAGACTGAAAAGTCCAGGATTCGATTCCAGTCAAGGGCATGTACCTTGGTTGAGGGCCCTTCCCCAGTAGGGGGTGTGCAAGAGGCAGCTGATCGATGACTCTCTCTCATTGATGTTTCTGACTCTCTATCACTCTCTCTTCTTCTCTGTAAAAAAATCAATAATATATATATATATATATATTTAAGTTAAATAAAATTGCAATTCAAAATATACACATTATATTACTCTCTTAGTCCCTACCTCCCAAAGTGAAACTTATGTTAGGAATCATTTATTGAAAGACTATTCACTTTCCAACATCTATCTATGAAAACTCCAGTGTCAACTCTTTTTACTAAGAGATTTCCTAAGTAAGACCTATCAACTGCCTTCTTGGTTTGAATCAAGCAGTGGTCTCTCCTCACCCATCACATCTTGCAAGTGCTGTTGGCAAGGTTAGATTAAGATTAATTAACAACATGGACCCATTGACTCACACACAAAGAGGTCTCTCCTCACCCCAGCTTCTTTATTATTTGAGTGCCTTTCACCTAGATCTGGAACACTGCAAAGGGAGATTATTTGCAGAGAGCTGGCTTCCATGGTTGGTCTTTCTTTTACTGAGAGCTTGGGTGAGGAGTGGGCATCATTGGGTTCTTTATGTCCCATTATGGAAATATTTAGAAGCCTTGGCCAAATTCAGCAAGATGCCAACTTCTTTTTTCTATTCTGATGTCCAGAGCCACACACTGACCAATCAGTCAATAATTCATCAGAGAGAATTTGGGCTTATATTTATCTGAGTCATCATCTTATTCATGAGGTCTGACAAAAAATCAAGAGAGAAAAAACTCAAAGAAGTTGAGAATTAACTGGTCTTAAACTGCTTTTTCTGTTGCATTGCAATGCACTGAAACCATCTTACTTCAATGCAGTACAATATATGCAATTTTTTCAAATTCAAACAAAATACTTGAAAGAAAAGAATAAAATACCATGAAACACAAACAGCAAACAAATACTCTTTGACTTCATTAAGGTTTTTATTTTAAGCTATAAGTAGTGTCCATATCAGTGTTACCAATTTACATGAAGACATGCTAATTTATCCAGAATATGTAGAGTAAGAAATGAGATATTAGTTTTATCAGTGGAGTATCCCTGTAGCTGAAATTTACTGCCTGTTTTATATCACACACAAATTACATATCTCAAGCAGCAATTCCCAGCGTTTTTTGTAGTCAGAAATGACTATAAAAGTAATGTCAATAATTTTTTTTCAGAGTGTCTGGGACTGGTCTTCGATGGAGTATACCTGGATTAGATTCCATGTTGGCTCTTAAGTGTAGGCTAATTGTGACCTAGAGCAAATATACTTCCTAAAGAACTAGAATATGTTACAATGTTGTAATACCAAAAGCATTTATTAATGTATTTTATTAACAAATGAGTTAATTATTTAAAATGTTGTGATAACTCAGAAGTCATCTTTAAATATTCACAGCTTCAGCATCTCTATCATAAACCTAAGTTTATGATGTTAGGTAGGAGAGGTATTCTGGAACTTTCTCATTCAAATGATCTAGAAATAAATAGAAGCTGAATTTTTCTTTATTCAAGAGAAAGTAGCGAAATAATTATCTCCATTGCCTAAACATTTATAGAGAATGCTGGCCTTTTTATAATATTCTCTTTGTTCATCTTATAAATCTCCTATGATTGCAGAAAGACAATGCTTATATTGCATTTATTTGTTTTGATGAGTTAAATTACTTCTGATTAATCTTTCCTCCCATTCCTGCATTTTTCTCTGATTTTACCTCCCCTTATGCTATTTTTATTCTTTTCTTTTTTTCCCATATTTCTTTCCACTTGTATGCCAATAGGAATTTACCAATGCCTGTGTCAGTAGGATTTAATTATATTGTCTGACTTCCCAATGAGAAATGGTCTTGATACTAGCCTAGAGGGCAGAAAAAGCCACTTGTGTATACAGTAAATTGTGCACATTCATTGTCACTGCTCACAGGAGTCTAATAAAGGCAAGCCATAGCTCACCAACATCCAAGTGAACCCACAGAGAGAGCACAGAGAAAAGGAAATGAAATTGGCAGGTTGTAGAAAACACAGGAAAAACAGTTGTATTTTAGTTCTTCAGTACATCTTTTACCAAGATCCACTGAATTTCAACCACGCTAGTACAGTTTTTCACAAAAACTGGGGAATTGGAATATACTTAGAATTTCCCAGGCTCTTATTTCTCAAGCTGTAAATTATTGTAATAAAATTGTTTGGTATATATCATGACATAGTTTGAGGGAATTTTTAATATGTGTTTGCTATTCTACTATGATCATTCAAAAAGAATGTAATGGTAGGTTGCCATAAAAAGTAATATATAAGTAAAATGTTGATCATGGTAAAAAAAAAAAATCTCCCTAAAAAGTCATCAAAATAGAAATGTGTTCTGCTAAGCTTAAGTAGTTATAACAATTTTCATAGCTATTTTAATTTAGTGCCTCTGCCCTTTTTCTTCTATTTTATATAATTAAACTTGCATGTAATAAACATTAAAAAAAAATAAGCCTCATGGAGCAGGGGGAAAACACTACAGTGTTGTTAAAAATCTTTGCCACTTCAGAATTCTATCAAAATGCAATTATTTGAAAACATAAAATAGTGGTATTTTTTTGTCAAGTCCATCTCTGTATTTCAGAATAAAATTGAAGTGGCACAAAATAAGTGTCAAGGGAAATCTAGGAAATTTACTTGAAATAAATAAAAATATAAGAAAAAAAGAAAGGCTCCATTTCTTATGCTCGATCTTTACTGCTGTGGGTCTATTGCCCAACTGATAGAAAATATAGATTATTTTATTTCTGTGGAGCTGGCTCTCAAATGAGCACTTTTAGAAACTGGGCATTCAAGTATTACTAGAGTTATGCTATTTATAGAAGCAGCTGACACAGCAGTTGCTAGTTGCTATTCATCTCAGAATATGAATATCCCTTTGGAATGCTACTATAAAGGCAAAAACAGTTCTAAACATAAAGAAAAAAGATTAAATTGCCCCGAATCTGTTTCAAGATATCCTAAAGCATTTACATTACTTCCCTTCAAGTCTTAGCTCTTAGCTAGACATTAAGTTAGACTTTAAAGATACAGGCATGTATTTTTGGACTCTCAGAGCTCCAATTAGAGCCTCAAGTGTAGGTGCTCAATTAATACTGATGAAGCTGAACTGGGCCTGGTGAAATTCAGGCTACAAGGAAAATAAACATTATGAGGAAAATACTATGGTAGATCTTAACTAGTTTACAACTTTATCCCACAACATTATCGCTAATCTTATTTCCAAGCTTGGTCATTACTATGGTGAAGACAGAGAGGGCATTTTTTAATCTGCATATGAATAGAAAACTATTTTCTTATTTAGCAATTCAAGATGGGAGGTAGATGGTTGTGTTGGGAATGGGGGCCAAGTGTAGACTGAGAACAGGCCTTTCTCTAAACCCTTTGAGAAATGCATGCTTCACCTAAATGAAGGACAGAACTAGCCTTGGTCCTTTAAATTTAAATATCTTCTATTCTATTTAACCAAACATTTCTTTTCTCAATTAATACAACAGACTTTGGTTAAGAATATTGCTATGAATATTAGATAGTAATACTTTTTTGTCCTGGGATTAGACTTGAAAATGTATATTGTTTAGTTATTAAGGCGAATCTGGCTTCTGTGCTTTTTCCATATTATTCTTACTGCCCCTTTCTTCTATTACAACCCACAGAATTCTACACTTCAATCAAACTAACCTCCACCAAGTCACCTTTTCTGACTAACTTTATCCCAAATGTCATATCCTGATTTATCCCATAACTGTCTTCTTCCCCACCTTAATTAATAACTCCTCAAAAATAGAGACTGGGTTATTTTTGTTTGTTTCATATTAACCACTGATGTAATACTTTTTATGAACATGAAACATTGATACTCCACAAGATTTGATTGTTCCACTTCTAAATGGATTATAAAAACACCCTGTTCTGTCTTCATAAAATTTCTATGAGTATAATCATAATAATGGTAATTATAGTTTATTGGGCTCTTATTTGATGATGCTCTTCTGTGCTGGCATATATTATTATCCTTATGACGTCTGTGTTATCCCTTTTCATAGTAAGGCGGTGAAATAAGGATTAGAACCAAGATCCACTGTCTCTGAAGCACATCCTCTTAACTACTCTGTTTCTCCGAAAATAAGATAGTGTCTTATATTAATTTTTTCTCCCTAAGTTGCGCTAGGTCTTATATTCAGGGGATGTCTTATCTTTCCATGCGCTAGGTCTTATTTTCAGAGGATGTCTTATTTTCAGGGAAACACAGGTAGTAGTATGTCAAGTAAGATATAAGGAGATATTTAATTATATTATGTTCTTATTATTAGTTGAGATAATTGGCAAATATCGTATGCCTGTAAATTGAATTTAAAATAGATTCAACAAGTGTGGTCCTTCACTTTGTCCCTAGATAGTCTCAATCTGTATAGATGATTATGAAAGTGTCACCAGTGTAAAGTCAAGAAAGAAGATCCAATGTATTTTAATTTTCATATGACTCATTTTAGACTTGTATTTTTTTATTTTATTTTATTTTTTTAATATATTTTATTGATTTTTTTTTTTACAGAGAGGAAGAGAGAGGAATAGAGAGTTAGAAACATCAGTGAGAGAGAATCATCGATCAGCTGCCTCTTGCACACCCCCCACCAGGAATGTGCCCGCAACCAAGGTACATGCCCTTGACCGGAATTGAACCTGGGACCTTTCAGTCTGCAAGCCGATGCTCTATCCACTGAGCCAAACCGGTCTCGGCAATACTTGTATTTTTTTAGAAAACAATCTTCCCGGAGTTTTTTTCAGAGAATTGAACAATTTATAAAGCCATTATCATTTGTTTTTTTCCCAAATCTAGATTAACAACACACATGTCAAATTAAAAATCTAGGCAAAATCACAAGAAAAAATACATTTCATTTTAACTTGAGGATGAAAATTGTGTTTGGGGAGATTTCCAACACATCATCTTATGTGCTTATCAAATTATCTTGACATTCAAGGACATCTTATAGTTTCCTCAATTATAGATTTATTCTCAGAATTTTATAATCTTTAAGAGTTCTTATATTTAATTGGAAAATGTTCTTTTGATATAATTTTATATTTCAATCCAAGAAAAATCAAGTTTAATAATACCATTGAATGATAATTCTGATATATATATATATCAACTCAGTATAGGAATAACCAAGTATGACTTCATATTGTAAGCTCAGAAAACTTAACACAGTAGTGGTCCTTATGCAGAGTTTATTGGATTTTTTTTCATTACTAGGTTAGATAAGATTTATCCAGGAGATGTGAGAGGAAAAGTTCTCAGGCAAAGAAACCCACTCAAGTCTGCTACACAGAGCTTCCAATACTAATTGAACCTGGACCACACATAGGTTCTAAGCTAATTTACTTACAGGTTCTAAGCTAATTTACTTACAGGGGGAATGCAGATTCAGTGAAGACAATGTTGAATTTGGATATGGTCATGCTGATTCCAAAGTTCTTTTGCGATATCCATGTGAAAATATCCAGCAGGCCAGTGAGTCTATGAAGCAGGATCCAAAGCTACACACTTAAATTTGTAAGGTATTGCATAAGGATGACAATTACCTGAGCCATTTTGGTGGATGAGATCATCAAATATGTAGAATAAGAAAAAGGAAGGCCTACACTTGAATCCTGATGCTCTTCCAACATTTTATGGCTGAGCAGAAGAAAGCAGCCTACAAAGGAAACCAAAAGATCTTAAAGGTAGGAGCAAAACTAGGGAGTGTTATGGAATCCAAGGGGAATGTGTGTTTCAGGATGGAGTGAAGGGTAATGCCAAATAGAATTGCAAGATTATGGAAGGTAAGGATTTGGAAGTGTTCATCCAATTAAGATGGACATCATTGACATCACTGGTTCCGTCTGTATCAGAGAATGGTGATGATCAAACTCCCATTTTAATGGGTTAAGGAAGGAGAAGTAGAGATGACAAAGAGAAATACTCTTACAGATTTGATTGTGAAGAAAGGAGATATGTATGAGTAACTGAAGGAAGCCATAAATTAAGGGTTTGGTTTGTTTTTTGTTTTGTTTTTTGTCAAGATAGAAGAGACTTGAGTTGGTTTATATGCTTATGATAGAGAGCTAGAGATATTATTAGTCGTGTAATATTGCTCACGTTACCTAACCTCTTTGTGGTAGTTTTACCATCAGTAAAATGGGGAAAATGATAGCAATACTGAAACGAACAACCTTTTACTACCATTAAGAGAATTAAAAGATTATCTGTATACAAGTCCTTAGATGGGTGCTGATATTTATTAATCTCTAAAAAAAAAAGTGTTGATCTTATTATTGTTGTGATTATTTCAGTAATAAATGATAAATCTCCAGGCTAAAACTTCAATATCCTACCACCAGTGCTTTGCATACAGTCTTTCTTCTTCTGCTTTAGTTACAAGGGCACAGACGGTTAATCTCCCCTTAAGCTCTGGACTCCTTCACCTCAGGGTCTCTCTAGAACTTTTTTTCTTTTTTTTTTAATCAATTATCCCCTAAATGAAGAAGGATGGTGTCTGGGTCAGACATGTGAGGAGAGTGGAGGATGACAGTTGCAGCCCCCGGGGAGAATAAGAACCAAGACTGTTCAGAGCTCACAGGAGAAAAAAATGCCAGGTAGCATAGAGAACCCAGAGGGGACAAGAAGTCATGAAATTATGATGCATAGCAAATCCAGAATAGAAGGGAAAGGATACATTGTGAAGCCTCAAAGAAGATAATAATACACTACTGTATCAGTTATCTATCGCTGTGTAACAAATTACCCCAAAACTTGATGGCTTAATGGCTTAAAAACAGCATTTATTGTCTCACAGTTTCTGTGGGCCCCAGAAATTTATGAGTGGTTTATCAAGATGGTTCTGGCTTAGGGTCTCTCTGAAGGTACAGTGAAGTTGTCAGTGGGAGCTGCGTCATCTGGGGCTCCAGGACCCTCTTCTAAGAGGACTCCCTGGCATGGCTGTTGATTAGGAGTTGCTCACTGTGTGGACTTCTCCAAAAGGCCACTTTATTAACATGGCAGTTGCTTCCCCCAGAGTAAGTGATCCAAGAGAGAGCTAAGAGGAATTCTTTAACGGCCTAGATTTAGAAGTCACATACCATTGCTTCTGTTTTCTTCTATGTCTTAGAAGTGAGTCACTGAATGCAGCCTAGACTATGGGAAGATTTTCAAAGAATTGAAACATATTTTAAATTTTTCTCAGTGATACATGGTGATTTCTAAGGCACATAGTCCCTTTCCAACTCAAGGGTCATTTCCCACTGCCAGAAAGCCCTGTGTCTGAATGGTACCCGGTTCTTCACAGGACAGGAAAAAGGGAAGTGAGCCTATTCAAGGGGAAAGGCTGACATGAGAATGGTGCAACTCACAGCCCACGCATTGAGCACACTTTCAAAGCACTGCAGAAAGATGTCATTGTTCTTTCCAGGGGTTTTAGTGGGAGTCACAGAGATGAAGTATGTGGGCCCTGTTTGGAGATGGACCCCCGGGTATGCTGCTTTCTTGTTTGGATTGCTGAGCTGAGAGGCAGCATCTGGGTTTCAATATGACCCTGCTTTATACCTAGACTTACAGCTGAGCTGGCTGAATAGTATATAAAAACCAGTGTCCCCACTAGCACAGGCCTCTCTGTGATTATAAGGTCACAGTGCCTTTCTTTTCATTTTTCATTTTATTCTCAGTCCCTGTGTTTCTTTAACTCACACAGAGGTTGCTTCCCACTCCTCTTCTCTCCCAGAAACACATGCCTGATCCTAAGAGAACCTCACCACTCCTTTCTTTCTCTCTCTCCAAAGCACAAACCCCATTTGGCTGCCTGCTGGTGCCTGCCCTGACCTCTGTATACTATACAGTTCTAGCAGACTCATCTGGAAATGAGCAGCTGTCAAAAGGACTGTAATGCTCAGCTAAGCCACTGGCAAAAATGTCCAGCAGCAAAATCATAATATACTTTATAAATTTACAATCAGGCTGGATCCTCTGTTTTCCCCATAAATGTCTCCTGGTCTGTAAAGGAATTTATATGGTGTTTTGAGGAAAGAATGATATTGGGGCAAATTTGGCCAAGATTGCTTTACTTCTCTGAGCCTCCATAGTTTCACCTAAACAATAACCATGGAATGAATTAATCCATGTGAAAGTGTCTAACTCAGTGCCTGGCATACTGTGGTCAGAAAGTGCTAATTTTCTTCTTGCCTTAATTAAAATCATAATGCTGCCGAAACCGGTTTGGCTCAGTGGATAGCGTCGGCCTGCGGACTGAAAGGTCCCAGGTTCGATTCCGGTCAAGGGCATGTACCTTGGTTGCAGGCACATCCCCAGTTGGGGGTGTGCAAGAGGCAGCTGATTGATGATTCTCTCTTGTCGATGTTTCTGACTCTCTGTCCCTCTCCCTTCCTCTCTGTAAAAAATCAATAAAATATATTTTAAAAAATTTAAAAATAAATAAATAAATAAATAAAATCATAGTGATATTGGGAGGAGAAGAATGACTCTGTGAACACCATCACCCCCTACCCTGCTACTTGCCTGGGTAAGGCTCATATACACCTTAGCAGGTAATAAGATCTGGGGTTGCATAAGACCTATGATTGGTGACTCAAAAATATGACTCAATTCAATTCTATTTTGCTCAAAAAAAGAATCAATTCCCTTTCATTGTAGAAAGCACCACAAAATACAAGAGATCCAAGGACATGAGCAAACCACTTATTTTTGTAGCCAACACACATAGAGGGTCATTGTTCTACACTAACTTGAGGGGAAAAAAACACAACTGTACTCTTCAAAACAGAGTGTTCAGACTCAATTTTAGAGATAGAAAGCCTTTAAAAACTACAGTCATATACTTTATATATGAGAAAGCTGCCATCAAAAAAGTTTCTTTTACTATATGCATTTTTAATATTTATTGTGAGATACTACCTAGTTGAGAGATTATACTGCATGTCTCCTCCAGCTGGCAGACTGGTACTTATCACATTCATTTTCTCAAGACATTCTTAATGAGAAAATGAATGAATGAATCACACATTAGTAACTAGAGGACCTGGAATTAGAACCCCCACTATGACTTCCCATTATGTACTCCTAGGTGCGACCAGAACATTCATGAAAGTAGCGAGGAAAACTCAAGCAGGTCTTAGATTAGCTCCCAAGTGGTCAGCTCCTAAGCAATCGATTTAAGCCCACATGGAGAAAATAAATGCAGCCCTCTGGCACCAGCACATGAAGGACGTTCCATTTTTTCATGGTGTCTCTGGATCAGTCCCTTCCTGGCAATGATAATAACCTTACAGATGCCTTATACAAGAGATCTTCACCTCTAGTAGCCCCTTAAACTGCTCCTACTTCATTGCCTCTTTGTTTTAGAGTCAAGGTATGCAGACCTTGGAACCAAAATTTTACCAATCTGTACAATGGAGTA
This sequence comes from Pipistrellus kuhlii, assembly GCF_014108245.1. Lineage (NCBI taxonomy): Eukaryota > Metazoa > Chordata > Mammalia > Chiroptera > Vespertilionidae > Pipistrellus > Pipistrellus kuhlii. The sequence continues at coordinate 29,754,977 of NW_023425427.1, forward strand.
ATGAGTGAAGAAGTCTCTCATCTACTCTTGAGGTACAAGAAAGAAAGGCAAAATGTCATTACATAGAAGTATCCTGGCTCATAGTACCCGAAGACTACTAAATGTCAAAATTCCATTTCTAACCAAATTTCCCTCCTGGATCTAGATACTACCGTATTCACCAATGATAAAATATCAATTGACATATAGGTCTTTCAGATACTGATCAGCCTATTTCAACCCATATGCCTCATCTAAACTATAAAACACAAAAAATTATTCCAGTGACTTTCTTCTCAGTTCTCTCAAGAGGTTACCTAACTTGAACCTGTATTCATAGGAGAGAAAGTGATCCATTACATACAGTGGGTGCTGTCAGTCATTAGGGCTTGATTCTTTCAGGAAACACTGGCTGTGAAACACAGTAGAGTAAGCTAATATATCTATAAGTCATGAACATATCAAAATTGTTCTTACTATGCCTGCGTAGAAGTGCATGTACATACACACACATATACACACATTTTTACAAAGGCCTCTTTTTATGAGCTCTTAAAAATAAAAGTTGACTTATTACCTCCAATGTTTTGTCAGAGATAAACATTCATTTTTATTTTATGTAATGCAAAGGCATTCTTTTTCTCTATTTGAAAAACATAACAAGAAAGTCAGTAAATCTTTTGTAGATATGCAAATTGAAACTCAAACAAAAATAGACTGCTGGAATGTTTGTAATGAAGAACATCAAGTGGATTTTATAGGCAAGTTAGACCAAAGTGCATCCCTCAGAAGTAACCGGGTAATTATTTCCTTCTTTTAGTTAATCAACAAGTAATAGTTCTAGAGCATCACCCTCGTAAATGGCCTGGGAGGACATGGCAAAGAAAAAGCACTGTGCATATTTTGCCAACTGATGGCTAATGTCTTTTGCCTTTGCTTACATTCCCCATTGAAATCTCTTGTGTAAAACAGAAGTCTGTGATTTGTTTCTTTGGGTCACTGTTTCCTTTTGGTCACCAGTTTGCGGTTAGAAAATCACTTTATAGTTGGTAAAATAAAGCAGAGTTTAAGAAGGAAATTACCCTTATAGATTGCCTGGCAAGAGCCAGGTATGGTGCCATGTATTTTACACATAATCTCATCTAAGGTAAGTGGTTTTATTCTTTCCCTTTTAAAGATTAAAAATATGAGACTCAGATTTTTTGAGAACTGGGTTTCAAACAGATTTCTATGGCTCAAACATTCAGAATTGTTCTAGGATTCAGCATATCTTCCTCCAACGATGACTAGAAAATAAATTAGGACATTTTAATTTTATACTTATATCCCCTATTCAGCAGACACAATTTTTGTCAAAATATGATCACCTTTCATTTACCCTAGATATAAGATTTAAAAAAGTTGGAAGCAGCAAGATAAAGAGATTAAAATGCCTAGTGATTCTGTATACCTGACCTTCTTGTCATGACTGATTCAAATGTACTAGTATTCCCAAAGAACTGGTGTGCCATGTTTCCCAAGAAAAAAAGGTCAACACTCAGAAAACAGAAGCACCAGTGTCCTTAGAACCCTGTGGTGAGGGAAACAGATACCGCGAATATAGTCTGATGATTTAATTTCGTCCTTTTATTCTCAGATTATAGTGAGTACATGAGGTTGGCCCAGAATTACTTCCTGCCTTTCTTCATTTGAAAATGTCACTTTCCCTGATGGTCTATAATTAGGTTCTCAAAAATTATAAAACATGTCCTCAAGTCTCAGCTAGAACAAATGTCTGAGTTCACGGTTGTGCAGAGTTGAACTTATAGAAAATCTACTGTCCCCTGCTTTGGGTCTTCTCTTTGGACATGGAGCCTGCTGTTAGGAAAGGGAGGACAGTAATGAAAGCATTTTCTTTGGTCCGAAAGCACCAAGCAGAGGTACTTTAAGAAAAGGGAAAAGTCATTCTGCTAAGCCTCATTCAACCAAACATTAATATTTATTAACATACTCTGATGTAGAATGAATGTTTTATGATAAAAAATGAATAACAACAAAATGGGAATTTCAACCACAAGTGACCTACTCTTCCACTGATGAAGAGCTCAGGATGGAGTTAGCCAGCCATTGTCTCTGTATGTGGGCGGGGACTCTCATTCAGTAATGCAGAGGAAGTAATTGAATACCACTCCATGTGATTACTGGAAACACTACTCAAAACGTTCTGGGCTTTTATCAAAAAGAACCAACTGAAATGAAGCAGTGAATTAATGTTATGTTAATGCTACATAAACAAATAGGACAAACATTAAAAGAAACAAAAGAAATGCAGGATATTTCACAAGCTCAGAATTATACATTTTAACTTCAGATTAGATAAAACCCCAAACGATTCAGAAAAGAGAGGCCTTCCCCCCCCACACACACATTTTGAACAAAAGCATATCTGTTTCAAGTTGTCCTATTCATTCATTTACTATTTATTGAATAGATTGTGATTTCTAGACACATAGAAATGTGACACTTCAAAATAAGCATCAGGTATAAAAAAAAAATGACTTGTGTGAGATCTTTACTATTGCAGACTCTCTTTGTTAAGTTAGTTTGTAATTCTTTTTAACAAACCACTCAATCTTACTGCCCTTTTCTCATGGTGAGTTATTACATATTGAATAACATTTCACCTTTATAAGTAAGGTACACACTGCACAAAGGCACAGAAATAGTGACACCATGGTTTATATTTCTGCCTGTCCATTTCAAAGATTCAGTGCAGGGAAAACGTAATGGCACCATGTGACAGTGAACTGGTTGAGTCTTCCTTCTCATGGTCTTGAGAAAAGTTTCTATGTAAGTACTTTAGCAATAGATTTTCAGCAATGTTGTTTTCATTGTGTGCAGGCAACGTGGAAAGGGAGATTGAGCATAAATTTGGAATCAGACAGGCCTGGGTGTGAATTCTAGTTCTATGTGCAGCGAACTCTTGAAAAATCTACTTTACCTGTTTCTTCATCTACAAAGTAAATACAACACCCTCTAACTTGTCAGATTTTTGCAAGGAATATAGATAATGTAAGTAAAGCAACAAACTCACAATAGGTTTTGCTTTCCTTTTATATAAAAAATCTGAAAGGCCACACTAAGAATTGTTCTTTTTTAAGAAGTGTAATTCACCGTGAAATTAAAATAATGGCAACAACAAAAGTATAACAGTTATGCCAAGACCGGTTTGGCTCAGTGGATAGAGTGTCAGCCTGCAGACTGATGGGTCCCGGATTCAATTCCGGTCAAGGGCATGTACATTGGTTGCGGGCACATCCCCAGTAGGGGGTATGCAGCAGGCAACTGGTCGATGTTTCTCTCTCATTGATGTTTCTAGCTCTCTATCCTTCTTCCTTCCTCTCTGTAAGAAATCAATAATATATATATATATATTTTTAAATACAACAGTTATGATCATTTTGAGACTGATTCATATTCATCTCATGAGGCAGTTATTTTACATTCAATGTTTATTTCCACTTAAATAAGATGTTGAATAAGAACAGTGTTGATCTAAAATAATAGAATTTCAGATTATTGAATAGGCTTGACAGAAAAATTCACTTCCCCAACCCCCAGCTTTCACCATGTCCAGAGTCATCATTGCTCTGCTGTGTCTATTGGGGTATGCACATGATAGAGAAGAGAAAGCAAGAAACAAAAACCTAAATTTAAAAATTATTTTTAGTTCCTCAACAAATAACAGATCAACCTCAAAATGAAACAATCCTTCATGTGCCAATTTCTGTGTACAACAAAAGCATAAACTCTAGTTCTGTGTGCATTTAGTAAATAAATAAATACATAATTCTTTCAGCATAAAATTGCTTCACACAGAACATTCACCACAAATCTTGCTTCTATCCCAACCAGTATTAGGAAGAGGAAGTAGACTGTGCTTTCCCTGTACCAAAGGATTGGTTTTTCTTCTCTCTCTCTCTCTGCCTATTTCTCCTTTTAAAATGTGGCTCTTTTCTCTGACTTCTGCCTCTTCCCTTTGAAATCTTACAGGTTGTCCGGCCATATCAGACTATGTCCAATCCCATGAGCAAGCTCACTGTTCTCAACAGCATGCATTCCCACTTCATTCTGGCTGACAATGGGACCACCGGGAAATATGGAGCAGAGGTGAAACTCAGGAGACAGCTGGAAAAGCATATTTCACTCCAGAAGATAAATACAAGTAAGTAGCTGCTTTTCCCACTCTCATGCCTCCTCGGAAGTGTGTTGGAAGTGAATAACTTCAAGTACACCTTGCAGAAATACTATTAAAACTTAAGCAAGTCTCAAACATGGATCCTTATGATTTCTACGGGGCCAGTGGTTAGAATGAGAGGAAGTTGTCTAGAGGAGGACAGTCGGAGGCCTAAGAAAGGATCACCCACTTGATTAGCGGACTCCATCTCATTTATCACGCATGGAAAGTTTAGCCCCTTCTGGGGTTTGTGGATGCAGATGAGCTTTTCTCTTCTAACTTTTCCTACATCTTTTACACAAAATGTTCTTAAGAAGGAAAGGCACCTCAGGGAAATTGTTTCTATTTATTACACTATTTTGATAGCTAGAAAAAAAATTTGACTTTGATCTTAGCACAGATATGGCTGTGCAAAGGAATTTCAAGGGAACTGACATTATTTAAACTAAAACATCATGTGTAACCATCTTGATGAAACTTAAATTCTGTCTCATAAGTATTCATTCATGGTTCTTGATACGTATGTATTTAGATATATGTATACCACATGATATGTATCCAATGGTTACACTAAAGTTCTCTCTTCTGTATTTATGTGTTCTATGCTTTATTGTGCACACATTTGTTTTAACTGTGAAGGGTAGCATTGTAACAACAGCATGGCTCACCCGCTCACAAAGTGACTGGCATTTCAATGTGATAGAGAGGAATGAAAATAATCTGTCTCTTCTCAGAAAATAAAATTCAAATTGTTTTCTCAAATTAACATGAGGCTTCTCTGCAAGCTCAGACTTTGTAGTCATCCATTGTATATCCCATCAGGAAAATGTGGATTGAATTGATTGAACTTTTCAAAGTCTGCAATTCCAAATAAGAAAAAAGTTCTCTCTGGCTGGATAAGTTCTCAAAAGTTCAGTATATTGTGATTCAACTTGTCCAAATGGCTTTTCTCTTCTCTAGCCTTTTCTCTGCATCTGTCGCAAGTGGGATCTCCTTGCTATAACCACCTTTCTCCCAGGACTGGGATGTTCAACCTAGGAGACCACAACTACTTCTTCTTATTCTCTCCTTTCTGGTTTTACTTTTGAGGAACTGCTGCTATTTAGGCAGTTGGCTTTCATACCTTCATCTTTTTCATAGGGAAGTATAGAACAATAAATTTTGGTGTAAGCCATCAAAATTGTATTAGTAAACTCCCTTCTATCTAAGAATCCTCAACTGTCTTTGGAAAGGGAAAACATGGCATTATCCTGAAGGAAATGTCTTTTGGGGGGGGAAAAAGAGAGAGAGAGAGAGAGAGAGAGAGAGAGAGAGAGAGAGAGAGAGAGAGAGTGTTGTGTAAACTAGTGTTCTCTGTTTAAGTTTTTTATAGGCTGTAGCCTTACTTTGTTTTTACGTCCTCAGATTAAGGATGAGAGCCTACCTGGGAGTGATCTGAAAGCTGAAGAGTGGGGAGCAGGGTGGACAAGAAGCAAACTCACTCAAGTTTGGCTCAGTAATGAGACAGAATCTGTCCAGACGAGCCAATCGTGTCATTATGTCAGCCCTCAATGGCAGCTGAGATGGTCAGTCAGCAGTGTTAGGAGGAGAGGTAGGAGTGATTGTATAAATTATACAACCAACTAAGGGATGCCTGCCCCGAATTAAAACCTATCCAGGTGTCTCACAGGCTGCCTGAGGAAAGGATGTTCTATCCTAATTAGCCAGCCCCTAATTTAGTCTCCTGAAAATTAGACTCTATGCTGTCATTCACTTTATCACTGTACCACAAAAATACTGTCCCCCACCCATCACACTCAGAGTTTCCAAATATACACTCAGCATTTCTTCATTAAGTGTCAGTCCTCCTCACTGCTTATGGGTGACCTGCATGCCACAGTAACCTTTCAACAAGTCTATTTTCTTACATAATGATAGAATCTTCTGAAGAGTATTTTCCTTAAATATTAAGTGAACCCTGCTCAGGAGACCTTTAACCCCTTTTTGGTTAACCTGCCAGTTGTATGTAATAGCATGTTACAAACACAGTGTCTGCCATATGTATACTACGCTGGCCTCTCATCTCTCCCTCCCTCCACTCCTTGCTGTTGCCAACAGTCTGTCCTGAGTTTCATCATTGGTCATTGTAGGGCTTTGTTTTTAAAGGAGAATCCTTTCAAATGTGAGTGGTTGTCTGCTTTGGAACATTCTTCTATTTTCAATTTTCTAAACATCACATTTAACATGCAAAGCCTCAAACCATCCCAATCCTGCTTTTAGTAAACAAGTATTTCTTGAATTCTTATTATGTACCAATTGTGGTTAAGGTCAATAATAACAGGAGTAGACATCTCATTGAGCTTAAGTCAAGAGGGGAAAAGGAGTAATAAGTAAATGAGTAAACGCGTAAATATATGATGCTTGGTAATAAAAAGCACTAATAAGAAAAAATAAAGCAGAAAGTTATGTGCATGTGTATATGTGTGCATATGTGTGTGTGCATGTATGCATGTGTGTTGGGGGGATAATGTAGATTAGGTGGTCAGGAATGGCCTCTATGAGGAGGTGTTGTGTAAGTAGAGACCTGAAATTAGGGAGCCAGTTGTGGAAAGAGCATTCTGGGGAGAATGAAAGCAGGGACAAAGGCCCCAGGTGTTCAGTGAAGAACAAGAAGACCTGTGTAAGGAGTTGGATTTTATTCTAACAGAACTTGGATCTGATAAGTTACAGGAGCTCCCTTATGCTGAAACCAGTTTGGCTTAGTGGATAGAGCATCGGCCTGTGGACTGAAGGGTCCCAGGTTTGATTCTGGTCAAGGGCCATATACATTGGTTGCGGGCACATCCTCAGTGGGAGGTGTGCAGGAGGCAGCTGATCGATGTTTCTCTCACATCGATGTTTCTAACTGTCAATCCCTCTCCCTTCCTCTCTGTAAAAAATCAATAGAATATATTTTTTAAATAATAATAATAAAATAAAAATAAAAGACCAGATTGAGGTACAGAGAGTTATCAAAAGAGACCTGATTAAGTGAGTTATCAAAAGTGACCCAAACCTTTAGTTAGTATTGCCAAACATCACATATACTAAGCTTGAACTAAAATAAGCACAGGTCCATAATAAACAATATCTCCTACTTATTTTGTTGATATTCACATATTCATACAAGCTGAATCAACTTAGCACATTCCCATCCACCAATGTGTATGTGTAAATACACACACACACACACACACACACACACACACACACTAGAGGCCCACTGCACAAATTCGTGCACTAGTGGGATCCCTCAGCCTGGCCTGCGGGATCAGCCAAAAGCTACTCTCCAATATCCCCCAGCGGATCCCAGATTGTGAGAGGGCACAGGCCAGGCCAAGGGACCCCACCAGTGCATGATCAGGGTCAGAGAGGGACACAGGAGGTTGGCCAGCTGGGGAGGGATCGCAGGAGGGCTCCAAGATTTGACTGGCCCATCTCACTCAGTCCCTATCAGCTGAATCCCAGCAGCATTCTAACCTACTGCTCAGAGCATCTGCCTCCTGATGGTCAATGCATGTCATAGTGACTGGTTGACCAGTCAACTGTCTGCCCCTTGGTGGTCAATGCACATTATAGTGAGCCATTGAGCCACCTTAGCAAATCATTAGCATATTATGCTTTGATTGGTTGAACGAACAACCAGATGACTGGACACTTAGCATATTAGGCTTTTATTATATAGGATATATATTATACACACACACACACACACACACACACACACATATATGCATTCTCAAAATAATTTTGAAGGAAATTCAGACATTCATAAATTTTTCATTATATTTCATTATCATAAATATTAAAATATTATTTCATTCTAAAATGTAACCAGAAAATTTGACAATAATCTTTTCAAGTCCTAGTTCTATTCTTAGCAGGCCAAAAGCCTTTTAAATATCATCCAGCAATTCTTAAAAAGGAAGATTAGAAAATTCCCAGAAATTGTGGCTTTTTATCAAGACTTATACAGAGGGAAGAATATAACATTTGGGAAAAGAGACGACCTTTGTTTATCACCAGTGACAATAGCTGCCATTGGCAGGGAAACCTGGAAGTTCAGATCATCACGGCTGTGACCTTAGACAAATTACTGTATTTCTCTTAGATTTTGTTCTGCAACTGTGAACCAGCGACAGCGTTCCCTCACAGTGTTGTAATTAAATGAATCAGCTCGTGAAGGATCTGTCATGTGGCACTTAAGAAAGATTGGGTGCCTTCCTCACTTCAGGGCACTGTGGTCCCCCGGCCGGAAGCCATGTCCCATGTTTATATGGCCTGACTGCCATAAGTGTCAACCGGCAGTTGGACATCCCCTGAGGGGTCCCAGATTGGGGAGGGTGCAGGCTGGGCTGAGGGATTAGTGCCCCATCCCCAATGCAAGAATTTCATGCACTGGACCTCTAATACTAAAATAAAATACAAAGGTCATCTCTGTGAGCTGACACAACTAATTTAAAGCATTTCATTTCAGTGAAATCTCCATAATTAGAAAGAAGTACTCATGACTGCATCATTTATACCCTAGCTCCCTTACCACCATTTTTTGGTGATAATTCTTAAACATGGCTGTAGTAATCCTCCACTAGGTTGACACTGCCTCCTCTAGGAGACATTTAAAAATACCAGTGGGATTTGGGATTGACACAATTTCAGGTGCTCCCGAATGGCACTGGAGAGGAAGCGGGAATGTTGATGTTCTACCACGTGCAGGGCAGTTTCACATGAAGAATCACCTGGCCCAAATGTCAATCATATGCCTTGGGAATCACTGCTCTGACTCTGTCTGTTGCCTTGAGTTTTCTATTTGTTTTTTTTTTGTTTGTTTGTTTGTTTTTGTTTTTTCAAAAAAATATATTTCTACTTGCTGATTCAGCAGGAACACACATTTCCAAGGTAAAATACTTGCAAAGTCTTTACTTACTACTAACAAGCAGCAGTAGCGAACCATGGTGAGATTCAAAATATTTAACAACCTGTGCAGCACAGGCTGGATATATTTCCTTCAGATCCTCATGCCACTTGCTGTTGGGTAGTTTTTCTTATGTCTAACTTCATATGTTCTGAATCTGCACTCTTCTGGGTGAGAACCAAAATCACTATGTTAGAGCTCTCAATGTATTCAAAACTGTCAGTGGACTTGAGTTGACCTTTCTGCATTATGGCTATAAGGAAGCTCTTTTTCATTTGGAGGGAAACACCAACCTGCTTAAGAGGCAGAACTGACTCATGAAGTAAATCAGAATTTCCAACTAAGCAGCACCTGCTCTTAGCACCACTGCTTTATACATTTCAGTCTCAGTAACTCTAGAGATATGCTCAACAGTGGAGTTCCCCATTGTTGAGTGCTTGCTGCTCAGAGAAATCCTGCAGTTCTCCATTATTAGCTGATTTGGGAGCATCGGCAGAGGCCCAGAAATGTGGTTACTTTATCCCTTAGAATTCATTGCCCAAGGGATATTTTAAGAAATCAAAATTCTAGTAGAATAAAGAGTTCAAAATTGAATGCAAAGAGAATTCTAGTGCTATTGTTGTTTATCTGTACAAAACTGAGAATTATTTTGAAAATAAGAGAGCAAGGCAATAATATAAATCTTGACTGAATGAATAAATTTATGAAATAAATTACCACAAAGCAGTGCTTTTTAAAAATTAATAATCTTTCACTTCTGGTATTTGTCTCTCATTTCCAGGGACTGCAGTAAACACCTTTTAAGTCTGAGTATTTTTCTATTGTTAAATCATGAAGTTAACTTACCCTGGAAATTTGACGTAGATTAACTAAAGAGTATCACTGACAACCTTAATAGATTTACCAAAATCTCTGACACCAAGACTAATATTATTGTACATAGTAAGTGCTCAATAAAAAGATGCTGGGTTGGCATGAAAGGAATTTAAGTGATTTGACCCAGTCATATTATTATAAGAAATGCGTGAATTTACAGTTTCAAATTTTTTTTTAATGTTTTAGCAAGAGCAGCATCGATAAAATAACATAGAGCAGCTAGGAGGCTATTTTGAAGGATTGTAATCACTTATATATACATACATGATGTATCATAAGTATATACATATTACTTATCTTTATTCTTATGATTAAGTCAATCTCATTCTTTGTATTTATATCAAATACAGAAAGTCCAAGCCTGAAGTAGTGAACAGTAGCACAGAGAGGGAGACAGATGGCAAAGGGAAGATATAAGGTATGAGCTACATGGAAGTTTCTCCGGAAAGTATCATTTGGGAGTAAATTGGATAGCCACATAGGAAGAGTTGTCATGAGACCATCGGGGCCCTTGCCCACTCTCAGCATTGCAAACCTAGCATGGCACTCTTTCCATTGAACTTTCATATAGCTCAGAACCATTTTCATTCATTAGAACTGAGGTTCTGCTGCTGTAATAAAGGCTCAACACAATGGATGCCTAAATGAGATGGGAGATTATTTCTCATGCATATGTTATTCTGAACATGAGTGTAGATTTGATGTGATAACCTCACAGTGTTGAGAACTCAGATTCCTTCTTTCTTTTGCTCTGCCATCTTTGTTTTCATGGATCCATGGGAGCTCAGCATTGCATCTACATTCTGGCCAGAAGGAATCGGGAAAAACGAACAAGGGAAATTCATAACTTGTCCTTTAAAAGGCACAATAAGAAAACCATACACACCACTTTGGCTTACATCCTATGTCCCAATATTTGGTCACATGTTCATAGCTAACTAAAAGGGATTCTAAAATGTAGTCTTTATTCTGGGTATACACATAGCCAGCTAAATATTTCATCACTACAAAAGAAGGAAAGAATAGGTATTGGGGTACAACTAGCAGTGTTGCCACACCTTTTCAGTAGAGCATGCCAGATGGTTATTAAGAAGTAGCTGGAATTGGCACAAGGTAAAATGTATCTGTCATTTATACATACAACACACCTATATGTTCCATCATCGCTGGGAAGTCTTGTCCAAAAGTAGCTTCTGTAGTGTACGCTTCATATCTTGCTCTTTCACTCTTCATCTCTGAGTTTTTTTTAAGTTAACTAACTTGAACGGATCCCTTTAGCCTCAGAGTACTTGCATATGCCAGGCTATGCATAATTCATGTACCTTCCATAATGAATCCTTAGCCATATATTTTGTTGCATGTTATTTGGTAACATTTGAAATCCCAAGATATTAAAAATAGATAGAATAGATTCTGTGTCTATGACTCTGTAGTATTAATATTAATGTTTCAAAAATAGATTCTGGAAAAATGTGACCTACATATGGCAGTAGAGTGGAGATTGGCCAGCTTCTCAAGTCTGTCTTAGAACTGGGCTTTGGCCTGTTGGGGAAAAGGACAAGAGACCTATCTTAGGGAATAGGAACAGCCCATCTTCCTACTTTGCTGAGGAGCATTTGATGAGACCTGATAAACAGATGAGCTGTGGGGAGTGTAAAGCCTTTTTATATTCCAATTATCCAATTTGGCATTTCTTCATGTTAATCATTCCTAAATGATAATTGATAATTTGGCAAGATACAGCTGAAGGGCTCTTGAAACCTCCTGAATGCCAATACATAGACAATTGAGAGTATTCACTGATGCTGACAGTTATTAAGATTAATTAGTAAAGCTTCTCTTCATAAATGTGAGTGGGTCACCTGTTTTAGAGACCGAGATACACGTGACATTATTGATTAGGTTTTCTTTTTATTTTAGTTCATGTTATCCAGTGAAACTTAAAAGGCAGAGCTTTAAAAAAAAAAAAAAAAAAGGCTGAGTTTTAAGACAGTTGGGATTTCCCTTCTGTCTAAGGGATCTGGGATCTGTTGCCTTACAGATTTAATGAAACCAAAGGCAGCGGCTTTGAAAATAAACCTCACTTTCTTCTCTGGATACTCTCTATGTGGAACAGTTTCATTGCTTTGTATTTGCCTTTCCTGGCATATTTTCCTTTATCTTTTCATAACAGCAAACAGAACTATTGTGATTTTTTTTTATTCACACAAGTTCCTATAGAAAATGGATTCAAAGTTTAGGAACGCCATTAGAAAACACTATAAACAAGTTCAATAAATAAATGACAAAGCAAAGAAGTATCTGCTGCCCTGAAAAGGAGCTAGTTTCCGTGATAATCAAAGAGCACATATAATCCAAAAGAAAAATCTTATAAGAGAATGGCCACAATATATCAACAGAATGATCACAGGGAGGGAAATAAAATGTTCAGCCTCATTCAAAATTTAGTAAATGAAAATTAAGAGAAATTAAATGTTTTTTTAGTGTATCTGATTAGCAAAACACAAAGTTTTACTAGTAAAGTATCTCGTGTCAGTAAGTGTAGTAGTTGGGAATATGTACTGGTGTGTGTGTAAATATGGACAACTTATTTGGAAGACAGTTTGGTAACCCTATTAAATTTTAAATGTACATAACTTTTGGGCCTATCATTTTACTTCTAGAAATTTATTCTATGCATATTTATTGCAATAATTTTTAGAGTAATAAAAATGGAATTAACCCAAAGATTCACCAATATATGACTAATTAAGTTATATGTAGACATACAGTAAAATACTCTGAAGTTAAATGCTGCAACTCTGCTTGGGTTTATATGGAAATATATCCAAGGGTAAATATTTTTCTTTTCTAACATTAAAAACACAGTTGTACAACACACATCTGTGTTTTATATATGTATATACATATCTATGTGTGGATATATATGGATATTCAGTTATATATGTATACTTATAAAACATCTGAAAGGACAAAGGTGAACAATTATTAGTTCCAGCTTCTAGGGACTGAGACTTGAGTTGAGAAAAGTAAAATGAGAATTGCCATTTTCAATGTTTTTTTACATGAGCAAATATATTTTATTAGAGAGAGACAGATAGAGAGGAGAGGAGAGAGGAGGGGAAGAGAGAAGAGAAGGAAAGGGTAGGGATGAAAAATGGAAAGAAGGAAAGGAATGAAGAAGGCAGAGAGCCAGGGAGGAAGAAAGAAAGCCTTCGGAAGTAGTGTGCCTATCCATCTAATGTAGTTTAGTGCCTTCTTCCCTTGAGTGCATATACTACGTCATTCTTGACCTTGGGTAAGGAGCAGCACAGCTTTGTTTTCCCTTGTTCACTCAGTGTGCTGGCAACCCCTCCACTCTTTCTAAGACCAATGGAAAGAGTTAAGTCAGAAAATCTAGGGGGATGGGCTGGTTAAGGAAACATCAAAAAGAATCATATTCTCAAATCCCATGTAAAGGATGTGTTGTAAAAAATTATGAGACCAGGCAATATGTTTTATGTTTACATTTTATAATAGCTGAACTGAAAGCAAAAATATATTTCTTATTAAGAGTTGGTGAATGGCAAAATAGCCTAAGTTTATCCCCAATCCTTAGCCATAACCAGATACTCTAGTACTCTTATAATAGGGCTACTGAAACTTTCCTACTTTTGTACCTTTACCGTGAGTACCATCTATTACAGTTAGGTTTGTTTATTTGTCCTTCATCATGCTCCTGGGCACCCCAAAATTCTGCTCCCTTCTCTCTGGGCCCTATTCTCTGTGATGGAACCCAGCTCACACAACAGCTCATTCAATAGCTAAAGGTTGTCTGTCATGCTCACTGGGGAAACAGTGGCTCCACTCTATTCTTTATTCCTCTGTACTTTTAAGATGCTTCATATGGAGCCAAAGCACGTGTCCTAAGTTCTTCAGCTTTTCAAATTGTGGCAAAAATGAGAACTCCAAATACCTTTCATTTAAAATAAATGATTGCTCTCTCTCTCTCTCCTACATTTCCCCCTCACAATACTTGCCTTACTCTACCAGTCTTTGCTTGTGTGCTTACAATATACGAAGCATTGTAGGAGGTACAAGATAAATATGACCTACCTGTACACTTGAAGAACTTAAGAGTTTTACAAATGCGTTAATAACTAGTGTTTGCTAAGTGGTATTCTAAACCCTTTACAAAAACAAAACTGATTTAATTCTTATAACAACCCTATGAAGTGGGTAGCATTATTGTTACTCCCATTCATCGAAAAGTTAACTGAAGCTTGAAGAGATCAAGGGATAGTCTCAAGGTCAGACTGCTGATAAGTGGCAGACCCAAGAAGTCTTCCTGCACCCATGCCTCAACCACTGTGCTCTCTTGCCTCTCAGCGTGCAAAGAGCTGCATCCTAAAGCAGCAAGTGTTAAATGCCCTTCAGTGATGCAAAGTGCAATAGGAATTCAGACAGAGAATGTATCTGGAGGAGTATTCATAAGGGTACAAGGCCGAGGTATTTTAAGAAAGATTTTGACAGATGTAATGCAGGCAATGATGGCAAGTGATGTAGCTGAAAACTTTCAACATCCAGAAATTTAATGAACAGCATGCAGGCTAATTGAAATTTTTTTTAATTAAATTGTTTATCCTGTCTTAAGCAAAATTTCAGCTGCAAATATAAACTAGGATTACATGTGAACTAGGGTTAATTTTTTAGGAAATATGACCATTAGAATCATAAGGAGAAATTATGTATTTTCACTACTTACCTTTATTCAAATCTTCTTAATAAGGTAATAATGAAGATAAACTATAGAATAATATGATAGATGGGACATTATGCATACATTATACATATGTATAATATAGATATACAGTATACCTATATAAATGATATAGGTTAGATATAGATATAAATATAGATATAGATATGATATGAATAAAGATATTGATATAAATACAGATATATTACATATATTTCATCAGTTTATTGCCTTCATTTTCCAGGTGGGAAAGCCCACTTAGAAAATGTCAGTGTCCTGCTTAAACTTCTATAGTGAACTAAGTGGCACAGCTTTTATCTGAGCTCAGAATTCCCACTTGTAGTCTGCAGCTCTTTGCTCAGCATGGTCACTACCTTAGTTTGATTTATTTTTCTTATTTCATTTAATTTAGCCCCAGAGACACTCAAATCAGAAAAAGGTTTTCTGTGCACCTGAGCAAGGAACCAAAGCAGGATCTTAGGGCATCAGGCTCATTTGATGCAAAATCTTTAGTCCTTTATTCCCTCATTTTCCCCCTTGAGAACATTTTTCCACTATGTCCTGAAGGGTAATTAAGGAAATATCAAGATATTTGAGGACACACTCAATGGATGCCCAATGCCCAGACTTTCCATTTTTAACCATGCAACAAATCTGGTTGACCTTCACTAAAATGTCATTTTAACTTTTTTCATTAGGATTTGGTAATGGGTATAAAGAAAGAAACTGAAACACAACAGGGCTGTTCATTCTGCACAGAAAATGTAGATAAGTCCATTTTGAGAGTGGTTCCATGAATAAACGCTCATGCTACATTTCCAGTAGGGTTTGTATTGTTGTCTATTTGAGACTTTGCTCATAGCACTTAGCAAGAGGTCTAATTGGTGTACACAGTGGTATGGCGGTCCGGGGAGGCCTGTGCTCCCAAACCAAATTTATATTCTCAGGAACATACTAATTAGTAACTTTCTGGAAAATACAATAGTTATTCTTAGCTTGTTACTTTGCAAATTATTGGGGATCCAGAGGAACCAGCCATATAGTTTGTGCTTCGAGGAATATTGCTTTATGCTTTCCCCAATGAGTACATTCTTATGAAAAGGCACCTCTGACAGGTATGGGCAGTGAGAATTTACCAAATCCTGTGAAAAGTGGGGTGAGACACTACTATGCCTCTGACCAATCAGCTACCTGCTGCCCAACCACTGACTGCCAACAATTGCCACAGGCTGAGGTTGCTCTGTAAGTCTGGCTTGATCCTGAGAAGCTAGGGCCAGGACATCTCACTTGAGAGTCTGGTGCCCTGCAAACATGTTGTTTAGAACCAATCAGCAATCAGCTAGGCTGAAACAGAATAATGAAGGATACCACCTCAGCAAAGAGAACGTTGATTGTAAGGACCTGCTGAGGTGAAGAAGTGATGGGACAATCTATAGATGGTACAGAAGGGCTATTTGGTGCTTTGCATAATTCTAAATGTGCATCTTCCATTTCCATCACATGTTTAAATTTATATAAAGTGGGTGATTGGTCTGCTTTAATAAGAGTGTATCCAACCATTGGGTTGTAGAAATTTCAAAGATTTTATTTTTTGACAGGATGCCTGCCGTTTTTCTCTCTTGAGTCCCGCTTGTTTTATTCATTTTGGGGTAGTTGCCAATTAGACCAAATTGGTAAGTATAATTAATGGACAACATGAATTTCCTCTTAAACCCAGCTAGTTACTTCTTTTTATTTATCATCTCAAAATACCATGTAAGATAGAGAGGCAGGAATGAGCATTTACTGAGGTCCTAGTATGATCCAGGCACATCACTTGGCATTTTTATATATACTGTCTCTTTTAATACAAAAACATTCAGGCAGGAATTCTCTTCTTAGACTGACATGATTCTAAAACCCTTTCTCTTTTCACTCTACATAAGAAAGCATTATCTCACTTAAAAAGACACTCCCCTAAAACTCTGTTACCTTGGAGGTCTTAAAGGTTATTATTTTACTCAATAACTATTTGAACACAAACTATGCCAGACACGTTTTGAGCATCTGTTTAGGTGAAATGAATCATAGGCAGAACTTTGGGCAGAGGACATTGCCTCAGTGTCAAGATGGTGGAGGAATTCACAGGAACTGCATGAGCAGGAGATAGTACAGGGTGATGGCATGGAGAGTGGGGATGGATGCAAACAGAGGAGCTCCTGATCGTGTGCCCATGGCTACAGTCTTTCTTCATGTGACTCGTGGACTTCCCTTTGTCATCCTATGCCTGAGAATATATGAAGGAGGCTGGGAAGGCAAAGGGACGTTCAATTGTCATCACTGGCATCTTTTTTGATCATTGCACCATCATCCAACACATTGGGGTAACCATGACATGAAATTTTTCATCATTGAGCCCATAACTGTTCCATGAGATAACAACTCTGTAAGATAATAGTCACTGCAGAACTTCATTCAGGAAGTCCTGAAAGTAGGAAGCAGCGGATTTATATTCTCAAAGACTGAAAGCCCTGGGTTCAAATCACATGACTTGACAAGGAAGTTAAATTTCCTCTGGGAAGGTTACATGTATATCGGGAACATAACATTGCCTTCTGTGGTTGCTCTAACCTCTTTG
Organism: Pipistrellus kuhlii; assembly: GCF_014108245.1. NCBI lineage: Eukaryota > Metazoa > Chordata > Mammalia > Chiroptera > Vespertilionidae > Pipistrellus > Pipistrellus kuhlii. The sequence continues at coordinate 29,772,336 of NW_023425427.1, forward strand.
GCCCAGTCACACAGACTTTCTACTGCTGGCAGACTCGAATCGCATAAAAGACCATCCAAAAATACAAATACCAAATTCATAATCAGTTAATGTAGTGACTTGCCATTTTTTGGATATTCTCAGCTCAATGATCTTCCTTTTTCAAGTATTTCCCTCTAAAGAATAGGTTGTGTGAAGAAGCCAGCACAGTTTTGGCATCTGTTCTCTCTTCATCTTTGCTGGACACAGTTGGCTAGGTCACTGAAAAGTTCGTCACGCTTGTTAATGAAAAGTCACTGTGTCAATCAAGACAACAATGGAGTCAAAAGACTAATGTTGAGAGAATGGAACAAATTTGAGTGGAACCTATTTCTTGGTGTTTGCCTGTCTTGTTTATCTGACTCATTTTCCAGTTCAAACTAGGAGTTCTCTCTTTTTGAGAAAAGAGCCTCTCCTACATTAGAAATATTTGCTCAGGGACTGGAACAGTTTCTGTAAACAAATGAGTGTGACAGGGGAAATGTCCACAGTTTTTATAAGGCTTTGGATTCTTCCACAACAAGGAAGAATGCTGGGATCTCCTTTCAGATCAGAAAGATCTGAGTTGCAATTGTTTGACTGGCGTATGGTCTCAAAGTCAGCAAAGTTTTCTTTGATGGTTGGATCTAATAGGTTCCTTTCATGACAACATAAGCCTTCTTGCTTGGACCCAATATCTTCCTGTTTTACTATCAAAAGACTGTCCATATCTTTATTATTTCTTGTTTTTCTAGCTTCTCCTCCTTGGCAGTCTCCTTTAAATGACATAATCTGTCAGATATGTTTTTGTCCTGTCTTGGCATTTGGTGAAATTCCAATGCCTCCCTTATTCTACTTATTGGCAAAACTTACACTTCATGTCTCAGTTCAGAATCTTCTCTTCTATGAAAACACACACACACACACACACACACACACACACACACACACACACCATGATCTTTTAGGCT